>NC_133328.1:506317198-506944698 GCF_042186555.1 Aquarana catesbeiana
GTTGTAGATCGAGTAGCCCATGGTGGCATTGAGGTTTTGGTATTGGCAGGCGTATGATGATTTGGACAAAGAACACAGGTGCATTTTATTGATGGCATTTTGAGATACCATGACAAGATCCTGAGGCACATTGTTGTGCCATTCATCCACGACTATCACCTCATGTTGCAGCATGATAATGCACGGCCCCATATTGTAAGGATCTTTACACAATTCCTGGAAGCTGAAAACATCCCAGTTCTTGCATGGCCTGCATACTCACCGGACATGTCACCCATTGAGCATTTTTGGGATGCTCTGGATTGGCGTATACAACAGCGTGTTCCAGTTCCTACCAATATCCAGCAACTTCGCACAGCCATTAAAGAGGAATAGACCAACATTCCACAGGCCACAACCAACAACCTGATCAACTCTATGCGAAGAAGATGTGCTGCACTGTGTGAGGCAAATGGTGGTCACAGATACTGGACTGGTTTTTGGATCCTCCCGACCCCCCAATACAGTAAAACTGCACATTTTAGAGTGGCCTTTTCTTCTGGTCAGCCTAAAGCACACTTGTGCAATAATCATGCAGTCTAATCAGCATCTTGATATGCCACACCTGTGAGGTGGATGGATTATCTTGGCAAAAGAGAAGTGCTCACTAACACAGATTTAGACAGATTTGTGAAAAATATTTTAGAGAAATAGGCCTTTTGTGTACATAGAATAAGTCGTAGATCTTTGAGTTCAGCTCATTATAAATAGTGGCAAACACAAAAGTGTTGCGTTTATAATTTTACTCAGTGCATGTATATATATCAATATAAATTATAAACTGCGCTAAAAAATTGAGTAAAATAAAAGTCCAAATTAGTTGTCAAACAAAGGCACTCTGGATCACCAGAATGCCTCAATGTGCACGAAACATATAACAGTTTAACTGAAGAACCCGACCACCGTAGTAGTAAGTTGCGCTTACCAGAACAGCGAGCAGTATAAGCGGATGGCTTAAACCCAGCCAGGGCCTTTAGGTGTAGAAAAAACTTCTGCTCTGTCCGAACTCGAGTCAACGTTCCCTCGGTGCTGACGTCAACTGGGCTGAAAGACTCAGAGAGGATCTGTTTGAGTAGGAGAGAGAGAGACAGCAGCATGCTGTGTGTGAAAATGTCCATTGCTGGATGGTGTGCTGGGGTCATACACTGAGGAAACGGATCTCCTGGTTGCAGTGGGCGAACATTTGTACTTCCTATCACCATCCACATGATTCCTAGTGGAGTTTTTTGAGCCATTTGTGTTTTAAAGCTTGCAAGTTGGTAAGCACACTCTACAGCTACGGTGGTGGGGATATCACCTTTTGTTTTACGTGCACATCAGGGTGTTGGTTACAATTAAAGGTCTACATAGGATATGCAGATGTACTACACTATGGCCAGTTTTTCTTGTTTTTCTCTCCTTACGATATATATGCACCGAGGGAACGTTACTCGAGTTCGGACAGAGCGGAAGTTTTTTCTACACCTAAAGGCCCTGGCTGGGTTTAAGCCATCCGCTTATACTGCTCGCTGTTCTGGTAAGCGCAACTTACTACTACGGTGGTCGGGTTCTTCAGTTGAACTGTTATATGTTTCGTGCACAATAAGGTGTTTCTGGTGATCCGGAGTGCCTTTGTTTGACAACTAATTTGGACTTTTATTTTACTCAATTTTTTAGCGCAGTTTATAATTTATATTGGACTTTGTGTTGTCGCACTGTTTACTGCTGCTTTTTGATATATGTATTTTTTCCAGCGCAGTTTTTTATTTTTCCTTTATAATGTATATATATCAGCTCTCAAAAATTCAACTCGCCTGCTCGCATTTTGAGAGTGGAATTTAGTGCAGGGTGAGTGAGGAGCAGGGGTGGACCAGGCTGACCATTTCCTGGCTGAAGCGATCAGCCAGGAAACTGACAGCCGGAGGACACAGAGCGGCAGGGCCGGACTGCCCTGGTGCCACCTTGAGCTGAGCTGAGGCTGCAGCTCTCCCCTCCCTCTCTCTTTCTCCTTCTTCTCTGTGCCGCTGTGTGTCACAGAGCTGGGTTATATATAAAAATGGGGCAGACTCGATGGACCACTTGGTCTTTTTTTCTGCCGTCAGTCTTCTATGTTTTTTCTATTGAACTATTCTTGCCTGGGTCACTGGCTTGGGCTCCAGGTTTCTCTTCATGGTCCATATCTTGTATTTCATAAACATGTAGTGCTGGTAGATTCTAATCTACCACTTATAGGTAAATTTAATGGATCATCTGTGATATACATTGTTCAGGTTTAATCTAAGGTTAGTTTAGCCTCTGTTCCAGCTTGGCTGTGTTGTGTGCAGTTCCACATTGTGCCTGTGGGTGTCGTTGTCATCGTGGGTCAAAGCAACAAGCTGAAGTGTATGAGTGCTCTTCTGTTCCGGAGATAACTCGGCGGAGGTGGTCCTCCGAGTTGTATTCTGGGAGAGGGTATTTATGGGGCAGACGCCATGTTTCAGAGAGCTTTTTGCCTCGTGGCCCTCCTGGCCTAGAAGTATGTGACAGTGAGTGCTATCTCGTAGCCCTCCGGCTTGGAGGGTTACGCCGCTGCATCCGGGTGGGTAGGTCCAGAAGTCTGTCTGGGGCCTGCTACTGCTGGGATGGTCCTGTGCTGTCTGTCCTGTGGGAAGAAGCTGGACAATTGAGAAGATCCCAGGGGAGGACCCGTCTTGGAAGGGACCATGCGGAGCGCTGGTCTGGAGAGGGGCCTGGTGACTCAATTGGAGGACGCATCCTAGATTGCCCTACCGCACAAGTACTGCCGGGTCGGCTTAAAGGTTCTGGTACTGTGCTTGCTGTTCATCGAAAACTACTACATCCTGCGGCAGAGGATCGTATGAGTTTGTCCCACCAAAGTCTGTGGCAGAGACTTTTTGTTCGTGCTGCGTTCCGACTGCTAGGTCAGTGAGAGAAACCTATCCGGGCGGGCAAAGATTTAATCCTAGGCTGAAGATACATTCATCCTAAAGATTTACATTCCTTGACGCCATGCCAAGAAAAGGTATTTGAACACCTCTGCAACTCTCCTTCTACCTCTTTCCTGCTACTTCTTCCGGTTATCCCCATTAAAGCATTGAAAAAGTACTTAAGGGACTGGTGCCTACATTGCCTCGTAGTAAACTCAACAGAGACCCCTAGACCTGGTGTTGGTGAAATTACAGGTAACAAGGTGACGGTAACAGCCCACTTTAAACCAGCAGCTCCACCGTGAGTTAGTGCTACAAACATAAAAATGTTAAAAATTAAAATGTTTTAAACAGAGCAAGAAAAATATTTTTTCCTTTACTATATTATGTACAGATCACAGCGTTATCATGTGGTTGGGGAAAAAAATTAAATAAAATTTTCTTTTCCCTTTAATTGTCTGCAGGTTGCATTTATAGATTTATGGGGATCTGTGATGTCTTACTTTTAAGCATGCAGCATGCATGCTTCTTATAAAATGTGTAGCATATTATGTAAACATATGAGTTCATATATAAAACATATGCTTTATGAGAAGATACAGACAAAAACAATAAAGAGGTCATTGTTAAAAGACCCACACTGCAGGCGGTGATGCTGAATTGTCAGAATTACAAGTGATTTATTGCAAACAAAGAAAAAACATTAAGCTATGAAAGAAGTCCAGGACATTAAAATATATGCGGTTTATCCTAAATAGTGTAATGCAAGATGAAACAGTGGGAGCCAGACACTTTTTGAATGCAAAGAGATTTAATTGTCTCTTGAACAGAACTGTGGGAGAGAGGGTTGGGGCCAGGACACCCTTAGGTAGATGAAATGTTAATTGGCAGACTCCGAGACTTCTATAGGCAGACAGCTATACAAATGAAGGCCTCCAGCCGGACACAACTTCTGTATAGGTAGAACGCTGTCTCCTATGGCAACAATCTTGTAGAAGATACTAACTGTAATTGTATCCAACTATTTGCAACACAAACAGTTCTCAGCTTACCTCACAAATCACTCACTGTGGGTCTTCACTGAATGAGCTACTGGTCTCTCTCACTAGATTTCAGATTCAAGAGCCACTGGATCACCTGAGCTCTTCCACTGTTAGCACTCAGTATCTTCCTCAAGCGTCACCCCCCCTTTCCTACTGGGTCCCTGGCTTGGCACTCACTGATGCTTCACAAGCGTCACCTCTGCTGTCCCGCTGGGTCCCTGACTTGGCACTTGCTGAAGTTTTCCCACTTCTTCACCGTCCCCGGCTGGTGAGAAGTCTGGGAGCTCTGGCACTGGCCTCAGCTTACTCACAGTGGTCTCACAATATGACAAAATGTGGACAATTTTAAGGGGTATGAATACTTTTTCAATTCACTGTAGAAATAGTTTAAATATTAAAATATAATATTACATACTGTCACCAGCCTATCCCTGATCACTGCCACACCAGTTATATGATGACGCTGTACTGCACTGGTGACCTACGTAAAAATAAAATTCAGAAAAAATATATTTTTTTAAATTTCCAAACAATTGTGACAAAAAAATTACAAACTTCGAAAAACTCATCATGCCTTTTACCTTGGACTGTCTATGTTCCAAAAAGGGGTAATTTGGGGGATATTTGTACTGTTCTGGCATTTTTTGGCCTCAAGAAATGAGATAGGCCGTCAGTACATCCGGATCGATCGATTTTTAGATACATTTTTAGATAAATTTACCATAGGTTGTGAACTCAATAACTTTCACACAGACTAAATAATATACACTAATCTGGGTTATTTTTTTAAATAATGTAATGTGTCAAGGTGGAGGTGAGTTTCCTGCAAACAAATCACCGAAGGAGAAAACCTCTTCAGTGAGTTGAACACAGCTTGCCTTTTAGAAGGGTCACTCAATCCCTGAACATTCCAGGAAATTACTACATCAGTTAAAGTAGCCATATTGATAGTGATGCAATATATAATAGCAATGTGTTATCCCCTACGCAGAACAGGACAAAGCACAATAATAGCATGAGTCCAACAACAATAGTTTTGACAAAAAGAGTCCCCCCCCCCCGACAAAACACCCCCGTAAAGACCATACCTTTCATGCATTGTCTGAGTTCAATTGAAGCTGCAGAAGATTTTGACTAATGTGGTAAATATAATGAGTCCATGAGTCCGTACAATCATAATGTCTGTGAAGTGCTTGAAAAAAAAAAAAAAAACCCTAAAAATCTTGTAACATAACTTTTCCATTCAAAACACTGGTTAGAGCTTCTTGTTAGCTTTCAAGGTAAACAAAAAAACAAAAAAAAAACTTAATCGGGTTGATGGATCCCTGTATCACAGGGAATCAGACTGGATCAGGAGACTGGCCTGGTCGCCTGTAGATATCAAGCCAGTGTGCCGCAGTTTTAGGAGAATCAAAGAAATGTGTGGTGCCTTGTGCCACTACCTGCAATTTGGAAGGGTACAGAATAAAATAAGTGAGGGACAGCGTTTCACATCAGAAAAACCTTGCTCGTTGTCGCTGCACCACTGCAGAAAAATCAGGAAAGAAGATGCCCCTGGAGCCGTCCATCTTTATGTCCAGTTGTTGTCTAGCTTTCTGTAGTATGATATCTCTGTCTTTATAATTCAGCATCCGCAGTATAATGCCCCGTACACACGGTCGGATTTTCCGATGGACAATGTCCGATCGGAGCGTGTTGTCGGAAATTCCGACCGTGTGTGGGCGCCATCGGACATTTTGCATCGGATTTTCCGACACACAAAGTTGGACAGCAGGAGATAAAATTTTCCGACAACAAAATCCGATCGCGTCAATTCCGACCGTGTGTGGCCTGTTCCGACGCACAAAGTGCCACGCATGCTCAGAAGAAATTCCGACACGGGACAGCTCGTTCTGGTAAACGTAGCGTTCGGAATGGATACAGCACTTTCGTCACGCTGCAATGTTCAAATTGGTTTAATACAGCGCACTCTCTTCTTCTTTATAATGTGACAAGAATTAAGTAGTTTTGCTGCTCATATTCACACACACTTCTCACAAACTTATTTTGTTACTATTTATCGGGATTCCCTCAATATATTTTGATTTCTCACATCTGACAACAAAATTTTTTGTTTTTTTTGGACTTTAATGTAGATTCTTTTTTTGTGTTTCTCTTTTTTATTTATTTATTTTTTTTGGTGATTTTGATTTGTATTCCCGAAAATGTTTGTGTGTGTTTTTGGTGACAAGTTCCCACAACACCATTGATATGTTGTTCTATTTAATCTGTAGGAGATTGTTTGGAGTTGTTGTCCCTTGTTAATTTCACATTGTACTTTAGAAATGTACCTGAATCGTCACCAACAAACTGTCCTTTTTGGATGAAAACACACACAGGAGAGTATAATTTACCCAAAAAAATTTTAGTAAGGGCTCACAACTAAACAAAGAGGGAGGCAACGCTGGAGAAACTGCAGAAGTGGGTGAAGCCTGGGACCCCCAGGGCAGACATCAATTATTTAAAAGCAAAATTGGTGGCCTGAGGAGTCCATATCATAAGGGAGGGCAGTCTGGTCCAGAAGTCCCAGAGATCCGTAAAGCAGCAGATGACATCTGTGTCCCCAGGCTGTGGTCATACGAGAGACTGCATCTTCTGTCAGACCAGACTGAACCCAGGGTCATCACTCTCAGGTCTTCCTTCCACGCTTCCTTACAGGCTTTGGCTGTGGTGGTGGAGTTGTGGCAGTAGGAGGAGGAGGAGGAGGAGGATCGTCCCTCTCAATGACATCCGTCTTGTGTGTCAGTTCCCCACTCTCCCCCTTACGAAGGACTTTATAAATCAGGTCCTCAGAGATCTTGCGTTGACCCTCCTGCATGCCCATGCATAAAAAATTGTGTAGCGCTAGGACAACACACTGTCTTAAAACCAGTAAGTTGAAAAGGCCTAAACATGAATAGTAATAAACACAAATAAATGTATCATATATAATAAAAATAGGCAAACAGTGAATTACTCCCCAAAGGTGAAGTAAGGAGCACCTTCACCAAAATGCAGCAAAAAAAGAATGATAATGAAAAATATTATTTTAAAGTCAATTAAAAAGTCTCATTAATATAATGAATCCTCATATCACACCACTGTGTCTTGTCAAAACATGCAGTGCCCTTGGATGTTTAAGATGGGAGCTTACCGGAGGGTTTGAACCCAAAGCAGCATATGCTGTGAGGGTCAAACCAGCTTGTATTGCACCCTGGCAATGGTGGGAAAATCTCAGCAGTCTGATGATATGGACGAAGCTGATCCAAAAAAACGTATCTTCTCCACCGATATTAATAGATCTCACCCAAAAGGTTCATAAGGGTAAAGAAAGGGGGGACTACATAGTGTGATACCGTAGACACCATAATTTATTAAAAATCAAAGAAATACACTTACATGAAGAAGTAGATAAAAAAGCGCTTGTGTATAAAAGGGCGGTAGTGGAGTCCTCCCGACGCGTTTCGTCTTAATAGACTTCGTCTTGGGGTGCCCTGCAATTTTGTGGCAGCCATGCAGGCAAAGGCCTCTTCAGGACTGGGGAAGGCTCTGAGGGACGCAGAAGCCTCCTGGATCAGCCTGTATGCTGAATCCTGCACGGGACTCGGAGTGGCCTTCCTGGCTCGTTTATATGGCAGGCGGAGGGGAGGGACCTGAGACTCAGTCAGGCTGCGACTTGTCCCAGGCTTCTCTTGGCTGCCACTTAGCCCCGCCTCCTCCTGGTTGCCACTAATCCCCGCCTCCTCCTGGTTGACACTAATAATCCCCGCCTCCTCCTGACTGCCACATTCCACAGCCTCCTCCTGGCTGAGGTCTTCCTGTGTATGAAAAAGGGACATAGTTTTAGTTTTTTATTCATCAATCACACACAATTTTCACCTCCTGACTGCTGCAAATTGAATGTTAACAAATATAACAGACTATCCTTCTGAGCCCAGCAGTTTTCATTCTTTTCCCAATTTTGGGTGCCCACTACTGTCTATTGATATGTAAAACACTTTCAATCAGCAATTAGTGATCAATAATAACATCTAGTAAACATAATTTCTTTATTGCCCAGAAATCTTTTGAAGAATGCTATACCTGACTCCAGCTGGGCTCCTCCACTTCTTCCTGGCTGGAAGGCCCAGGTTGGACATCAGAAGCCTCAGCTGGGGTGGAAGGAAGCGTGGAAGGAAGAGTAGAGAGGGATTCCCTGACTTCAGTGTGGTCTGACAGAAATCGCAGTCTCTCATAGTACCACAGCCTGGGGACATAAACGTCATCTGCTGCAGCTCCGGACCTCTGGGAATCTGTGACCTTCTTGCGCTCCCTAAGATAAGTGCTCCTCAGGCCACCAATTTTGGCTTTTAAATAAGGGATGGTTGCTGTGGGGACCACTGGCTTCACCAACTCCAGCAGTTTCTCCAGCGCTGCCTGCCTCTTCTGTTTGTGGTTATAGTGGGGTGTCTCACTTGCCACAGACAGGGCAGCTCCCTGTACTTGTCTATGAACAGGGGCAGGAAATTGTGGTCGCTGAACCCATCCATTTTCTCTGTAAGACACAACACAAGACAAAGCCTAATGTCAGGCCAAACTCCCCTAATCTTGTTACAATATAGGCTTCCATTTCGAAGCAGTATAGGCACAAGTTTAGATCCTACCTTCGTTAGCACGATCGGCGTCTCCGATGCTCCTTTCTCCGCTCACAGATCGTACGTAAGATGCGCGCGTTACGATTTATACACACTGCGCATGCGTATAACTCCGCCCGCCCCTGGCGTTCTTTCTAGTCTATTCCCCGCCCCTTTTCTTTCGGCGCAGTGGGGGAAGAGCACATGGCGGATAGACAGCAGGATCGTGCTAATTGTAGCAACGAGGAGGAGGAGGAGGAAAGGCCGGAGCCTGAAACGTCCCAATCCAGAAGGAGATTAAAGGACTCAAATATGTCCTTTGGGGAGATGTTGGAGATGGTGGACATCCTGAAGAAGGCCGACTATGATGGAAAGTATGGGCCTTACCCCAACCCCAATGTCAGAAAGGCCAAGATCATGGCGAAAGTGGTCAGGAGTCTGCACCGGAAATTCGGGGTACGACGATCGAAAGTTCAGCTCAGGAAGCGGTGGTCGGACCTGAAATTACGAGAACATGAGCAGTACAGAAAGATCCGGAGAGTGCTGCAAAAAAGTAAGTAGTTGTGCTGTGTTCCTATTCTTTATGTTTATTACGTTCGTGCTGCTCCATGTGCTTTTAGGAACTGTTGTACAGTTTAAAATGGCAACTTTCATGTTCATGGGCACATTATTCGTTCGGATCACACATTGTTATTTCGGATGATAAAATACCATTGTTTAGGCCATATGCATTTGGCCACCATTTTGACGCCCTATACTTGTCTTCAAAGAATTGGGTTGTGTAGATGGCTTTGTTACTAGAATGAAATGCAAACTAGATTGTGTGTAAGGAGAGGACACTGAGCAGCTGTTTTCACATCTGGACACTGGAGCACTAGTGTGGGACACAAGAACACCATTTTTATTAGGGGGGCCACACAGGTGCCCCAGTGTATACTATAAGGGGGTCTCCATCTGTGAAGCTTTTACCAAACAGGTAAAGTATTGCAGCTTGACAAAGGGCACTAAAAAAGCTACATCTTGGAACTCCGCTAAAATAGACAATTGTACCCCACTTCCAAGCAATGTTTCATCTTTATAGTTCTGACATTAAATATCTGTGTGCTAATTATACCATTTTTGTTTTACATAGGGGAGAAAAGACTCGGAGGACACCCCTCATCCGAGGAGACCAGAGCCCCCCCCTCTGGAAGAAGGGGAAATCCACCCAACACAAGCTGAGCAGGAGGAAGAAGACGTGGTGGAAGTAGTCACCACAACAGGTGAGTGTCTGCAACCACAGGCTCAGATAAGAGATGGATGGCGGCATTTTTTTGAAACCTAATTTATTTTGGGGTTCCTCTCTTTTTAGGTGATCGTGAGGTTGTGGATCCAGATCCTTTCACATCCGAAAGTGCCCAGATCGTGATCGGGGAGATCATGGGGTGTAATTTACAATTGGAAAACATCAAGCAAAACATCAATGATGTTATTCCAAAATATAAAAACATCATTGATGTTTTGGGGTGAGTTTAAAACCCCTCCAAATCACTTTCTTCTTTTGTGTGCTACAATGTGCGAAATGTTTTTGTGATTTTTCCCAAAGCCAAACTTGGAGGATGCACACAGTGTGTCAACATGTGCTATCTGCCATCACGGGAGATCAATGGACGCGTTTTGGGGGTGCAACCCCTTCCTCAATAATAAAGTAGCGGTGAGGAAGGGCTTTCTCCCCCAAAACACGTCCCTTGATCCCCCCTGATGGCAGATAGCACATGTTGACATTGGGAAATTTGTGTGCATCTTCCAAATTTGGCTTTTCCAGGGGTGATTTCCCCCCATCTGAACGCAATATCAAACACAGTTCCTAAATACTCATGTCTGATATTGCCTTCCAGTTCTACCAAATGTGAACTTTGTAAGCTCAAAAGATTTGTGTCTTTCTTGTGGGTTTTACACAGGCCTGTTTTCTATAAAATGCACATTTTGATTTTGGATAATGACACCACAAAAATTGTTATACAACAAACATGTTGGTTTGTCAGAAAAACCTTTGGTAAATGCACATGTGATTGTGCAGGTATTAAAAAGATTGCTCATCAAGAATGTGTGGATTATTGTCTCACGCTACAACACTTTTGGGGTGATGTAATTGTTGTTTTATGAGAAAATGGGGGTTATTTCCTAAGGGGAAATCCACTTTGCACTACAAGTGCAGTTTCAGTGCAGTTGCAAGTGCACTTGTAGTGAAAAGTGTCTTTGCATTTAGTAAATAACAGCCAACAGTGCTTTGTATAAGGTTACACAATCACGACATTTTCTGCACTCCACACATTTCTGTCAGGGTCAGCTCAAACAAACACAAGCAGTAAATGTCCACAAAGAAGAGCCTGGGGGGAGATGCCTGTTGAGAACTTGAGGTCCTGCAGGCTTCTCCCTGTGGCCAAATACCGCAAGGTAGCGACCAACCTCTGCTCCGGAGTGATGGCTTGCCTCATGCAGGTATCCTGCCTGCTAATATAAGGGGTCAGTAAAGCCAACAAACGGTGAAACACGGGGTCCGTCATCCTGAGAAAGTTCCTGAAATCATCAGGATTATTCTCACGGATCTCACGGAGCAAAGGCATATGAGAGGACTGGTCACGCTGGAGCAAGCCAATTCTTGGTCCATGAACTCCTCCCCACCCTGTTCATGGACTGGACTTGTGTCAAGGTCAGGACCCCAACACCAAGCCCCCGCACAGCACGAACTGTACGAGGAGTACGCATACGAAACATGGCTAGAAAACGGTCGGCTGCTCAGAACGAAGTAACAGAACGCACTGAAGAACAGCAAGGCCTGTGAAGAGCGACCTGAAAAACAGCAACGAGCAGGCAAGATCACACAGAAAACTCTGATACGAACTGACTGCACGCACTGAAGAGCAGATACAAACCCACAAGCACAAACTGAACAGCAGAAAACAATCTGAAAGCCACGAGTCTAAAAAAGCTCGAATCGTCTCTCACCAAACTTTTACTAACACGAGATTAGCAAAAGGAGCCCAAAGGGTGCCGCGCTTGGTTCTGAACCAGCCTTTTCTAGTCTCGTCGTACGTGGTGTACGTGACCGCGTGGTTGTCGATCGGAAATTCCGACAACTTTGTGCGACCGTGTGTAAGCAAAACAAGTTTGAGCCAACATCCGTCGGAAAAAATCCTAGGATTTTGTTGTCAGAATGTCCGAACAAAGTCCGACCGTGTGTACGGGGCATAAGTGTTCTAAGAGCCGCTCCTGCAGGTGGTGGTTAGGGATAGGCTAACGGTTAAGCCTGAGCATAAGTTCGGGCTGAACTTTCGCTGTTTGAACGTTCGACCAACAGCTGAGCAAACGGGTCATTCGACCGTTTGTTCACCCCCCGAACCGACCACAATGCATTGCAGCGCTGAACAGTGCATTGCAAGCCCTGAATTGGCTGAAGCAGTGAAAGCTTCAGCCAATCAGGGCACAGAGCACTGTCAGAGTCATGATTGGACACTGTCATCATGACTTTATCCAATCATGGGTCATTCCTGCCCCACAGCATAAAAGTATTCTTTCAATGGCAGCCATTTTTAGCGTGATTTTGGCATGGAGAGAGATAGAACAGGGCTCTGTTCAGTGCTATTAGTTAGTTAGTATGCTATTTTGCTTCAATTGTCAGTGTAGAATATTAGTTTAGTGTCAGTCTAGGGATAGTGTGAGTGTAGTGGGGAGGACCATCGTTCAGTGTGCAGCTAGAGTAGGGACAGCTCAGATAGTTTCAGTGTAGTGTAGTGAGAATCTGTACATTAGTGTATAGCTAAAGTAGGGACAGTTTAGATAGCGTCAGTGTAGTGACGGTTGAACACCCTCTATTTGATTGCGTTACTGCCAGTTTAACGCCATATAGTTTTGTGCGTCACTGTACGTTTGGCGCGTTATATTGCAGTATATTATAGTGTATCCGTGGAATGTGCCTGTAGTGTGAGTATTCAAATTAAAGTGCACCAAACACCTCTTTACATTGATTAAAGTGCATCTACGTACTGATTTCAACTTCTTTACATTTGCTTATAAGCACCGCCCCCTCCCTCCCAATAATGTCTGGGAGGACAACAAGGAGAGGCAGACATTCCCTTGGCACTGTAAGGGGGCCAGCAACAAATGTGTCCACAGGCAAAGGTGGATGTGGTGGTCAGTTCTCAGGCAGGGCATCATTTCCTCTGTTTAGTGAGTTTGCCCGTGCTATCCAGCCACAGCATGCAGAGGAAGTGGTGGACTGGCTTACTAAACCTTCCTCCTCATCCTCTGTCATGCAAGCAGAGACAAGTGTGCAGTTCCCTGCAGTTGCCAGAGTAGATAAACCTGCCTCCTTGTCCAAATATATTCCTACCATAGCCCCAACATCAGCCATTGAGGAGTCAGCTGAGTTATTTGACCACAGCGTCAGCCACTTGCACCTTGATGATGCCAAGCCAGATGATGATGGATGATGGTGTCACTGATGCGACTTAGGTGGCAGAGGAGGAAACTGAAGGTACAACCCCATGCAGGCCGACATCAAGAAAGAGTAGAGAGCAGCCACCCTATTCCATCACATTCTGCAGCTGTCATCTCTCGGCCCACTCCCCAAAGCTCAGCTGTCTGGGCCTTTCAGCACATCTTCAGCAGATGCATATGCATGCTGAATACTGTGTCTCAGGCACATCAAACGTAGCAAAAACAACAAACCATATGCATATCATTGCAATTTTTTTTGCCTTCATCAAGAGCACCCTCTATAGGGTTACGGTGAGAAGGCGCCCCTGACACCCAAAAAGTAATTTTTCTGCACCTGTTTGACAGGTGCATATCATTGCAATTTTTTACAACAAGGCCAATTCTTGCTTTCATCAAGAGTACCTCTATAGGGTTTCGGTGGGAAGGCGTAACGGACACCCAAACACCAATTTTTAAGCACCTGTTACTTCTATACAAAGTCAAGTGACACCAAAATGTATCCAAAAAAATCTCTAATCTTGTTCCCAGTGCACTACATTGTGGCCTCATCATACACACTGGCTCCCCAGCTGTTGCTGAGCAAAATAAAGGCAGCTTGCAGGGAAAATGTCATTTTTTTTTCTTTATAAATGCAATCATTGCTGCAGCAGATTCTAGACATGGTACAGATCTGCCACTTTACAGATATACTAAGGGGACCCCCAAGCACTTGTAGCGCTGGTAGATTGTGATCTACCAACTGATAGGTAAATTTAGTAAATTGCTCGTTAGGGGAGTTAGATTTGTCTCTGTTCCAGCTTGGCTGACGTTGCGTGTGGTTCTACACTGAGCCGGTGGGTGTCGCTGTTACCATTGGCTAGTGTTGGAAAGGCAACGTGTCGAAGCGTATGGGTGCTCCTCTGTCCCGGAGACAACTCGGTGGAGGTGGTCCTCCGAGTTGCATTCTGGGAGAGGGTATTTATGGGACAGACGCCATGTTTTGGGGTTCGTTTTCAGCCACCTGCTGGCCCTCCTGGCCGACAGGTATGCGTTAGAGTGCTACCTCGTGGTCCTCCATTCCAGAGGCCCGAACCACTGCGGCGCGTGGGTGGGCCCAGAAGCATGTCTGGGGCCTACCACAGCAGCTGAGGAATGGTCCTGAGCTGTCTATCCAGAGTGAAGAAGCTGGACAACCAAGAAGATCCCAGGGGAGGACCCGTCATGGAAGGATCACGCAGAGTGCTGGTCTGGAGAGGGGCCTGGTGACTCGGTTGGAGGACGTATCCTAATGTAGTTCTACAGCATAGTACTGCCGGGTTGGCTTAAAGGTTCAAGTACTGTGTCTGACATTCACCGCAAAGTTTAATATATCCTGTGACAGAGGATTGTACGGATTTATTTCAAGCAAGTCTGTGGCAAAGACTTTTGTTCGTGCTACGTACTGGCTGCTAGGCAAGTGAGAGAGGCCTATCCAGGCGAGCAAAGATTGTGTCCCACAATGGGATTGCATCCGATTACAATATTCAACTTTAAAGGACGTTCTCAAGAATCCTAAAGAAAGGTATTTGAGCTTCCCTGTAGCTTCCCTCCTGCCTCTTTCCTGCTACTTCCTTCGTTACTTGGTTCAATAAAGCATTGAAAACGTATTCAAGTGTTGGTGCTTTTATCGTCCAGAGGTAAACTCAACGGAACCCTAGAACCAGTGCCGGTGAAGCAGGGGTGTCGAGAGTGAAGATAACAAGCCCGCTTAAACCAGCAGCTCCACCGAGAGTTAGTGCTACACACTATATTGGAATTTTTCATTTTTAGGCTTTCACTTTAAAAATCAAAAAATCACTGCTCATTTAAAAATGACGTTTTTCACAAACTTTTCTTATTGCTACATGTCCCCCAGGGCAGGACTCCTATAGCCATTGTATGCCCAAATACTTGCATATAAGCCTTCAAAATGGGCACTTTTGATTTTTGACGTTTGGGTCCTATTGACTTTAATGGGGTTCGTTATTCAGATCAGAACTTTTCCGGTGTTCGGAAGTTCTGGTGCAAACCAAACAGGGGTCTGTTTGGCCCATCCCTAGTGGTGGTCTGGCAGGGAATATTAAAAAAGGGGGAGCTGGTGCTGCCTCTGTTCAACAAAGAAATGCAAGTATTCAGAATATTCAAACTGAATCGAGAAGCAATGTTCTGCTAAAGGTAGTAGTACACATGCGAATAAAAATTAATAAATGAACAAAAACACATCAATAGTGTAAATACTCTCCACGATTTACTATAGAGTGACTGATTCCAAAGTGCAAAATAATATAATGTTAAACAAGTGCTCCACAATGCAATTTTTCTTCTGTAAATAAAGTCATGTGCAAGTTCAAATGAACTGTGCAAACCAGCAATATAGTCTTTTTGTGCAAAGTGCAAATAAACTGTGCAAAACTGCAATAAAGTCTTTTCTTCTTGTGCAAAAAACAACAAAGTGTAAAAGGTGCCAAAGAACAATTATCTCCTCTTCGTGCAAATACACAAACTAGTGGGAATGGCCTCTTACCTTGCGGTAATGAGGTAACTGTATGTGTATAAAAATCTGTGTCATTTGCTTCTTCCTTACACCATAATCCTGGGCCAATTGCATTGATCTAATGTGTTGAATGGTCTTTGTCTCTCAGTGGATGCGTGGATAATATTGGAAAGAAAAAAGGGGGGTTCCGGATCGTGTAGTATGTAAAACCAAGTAGTTTTTATTTCATAATAAACAGTAAAGGTACTCACATTGAATTAAAAATAGTAAACAGAACTCCACGAGTGACGAGCTCGTATGTCACATCTATTCCGTGCCTATGCGTCCCTAAGCGTGGTGTCACGGTCATGTGACTTCATCAGGGTTGAAACCGTCTTTAAATAATCGACAGCATTGGATATAATGGGCGGCCATTTTCTTGTGCCCAATGCAAAAATATCATAGCGGCCATATTTCAAGAGATAGTTTCTATAAAATGAGCGCAGCCATTTTTTGGTGGTTTCCCGTTGCTAATAGGAAAGAGTATGCTCTACTGCAAATACTGGAGTAAACTGCTCGTGCCCAACATGGCCTTGAACCATTTTTCTATGAATTCCACCCGCGCCTCTCCTTCACCCTTTCTGGCAAGCACACAATCCTCACCTTATTCCGGCAAATCCGGTTTTCCGTGTCCTCCAGGCGTGAATCATGTACGGCTAATTTTTGTTATATGGTCTTAGAGGATTGTAGGTAGAGATTGCTTTCAGGATATTAATTAAATTAATGTAGGTTCAGGGTCCCCTACAGCAGCGGATTTAGCAATTTATCCTAATTGAGCCCATTTATCCAATTGGTGCCAGCATAGTAGATACAGCCCTGATACGCTTGCTTTCTTTAGCTATAATTTAATGATTACTGTCACATTTAATGTAATTGAATTCATTAAATGTCATTTTAAACAGTGCTTTTTCTTTAAATTCAGGAATACAATATACTGTAGATCGTATAGTTAAACAGAAGGGCTGGGCCCATCAGTTTTGGATACTTGCATGCCCTACATAGGATGGATACTCTGTCCCTTTAAGCCATAGTATTTAAACCAACTTCAGTTTACTGAAATCACATCAGTTAAGTGATGTTTTGGGTGCATGCGCGGCTCTCCATGATGGCGGACTTGTAACCTGTGAGCTCTGGACCCACGCCACCCTCCATCGCCCCCTGCATAGCTTAATTTGCCACTGATAGCCACAGGGGTAAGCCACATCAGCTCCCAAGACCTCCAGGCACCTCATGGTCAAATACGGAGACCAGAGAGAACATTACCGGTCCTTTCCAGCGCCGTGGCCTACCGTCACCATGGACCGCTACTTCACCAGGCCTCAATCCCGGTCATTAACACAAAGGGGACCCGGAAGATTACGTCCGCACCCTAATGTCGGAGGATGACTCACAGCCGACTCCCACAGTCAGCACCCCCTTGCAGCAACCCTCACCCATTCACACTTTATTAACCCCTGAGTTGCTGGTAATCAAGCTCCAGGCCCTTGCCAACTCACTAGGGGCATAGCTCAAGGAAGTGAGGAGATGAGACTATTCGCTATCTGCAAGCTTTAGAAGAGGAAAATGCATTCCTTAAGCATTCTGTTTCTCAACTATAACTCCAGCAGGAGGATTTGGAAAACACAGAGAGAGAGACACCAAAATCTCAGGATTCGTGGAGTTTCAGAAAAAGTGTCTGATAACAATATCAGATCATTCCTCCTGGGGCTGTTTAATAGTCTTGCTCCAGAAATTGCTGATATCAACTGGCATATGGACAGATCCCTGGCTCCCAAACCCCCAGTGGGTGCCCGACCGCATGATATCATGGTGAGATTCCACTATAATGAAAGTAAAGAAGCGCTCACTAGACATGTGCGATTAGTTTTCTACGAATCAAATTCGTATGAATTTCCGTAAATTCGTACATTCGGGAGGATCCGAAATATGAATTGCTATGGTTCTAAATTTTGTACGAAATACGAAATTTTGTTTACGAATTTCGGATTCAAATTCTGTTACAACGGAAACGAGAATGTTCGTTAATTACGATTATTCGTTATGATAAAGTTAAAAAACCCAGGAAGTAAGCACAGCACAGGGATGGTGGGAGCTCCTCATAATAAATTAATCATAACGAACATTCGTAATTGTTCCGAAAAGTTAACGAAAATTCGTATTTCATGCGAATCCAAATTGCATTTCAGACACAAATTATGAAATACAAATCAATTCTAATCCGAAACGGAACTAAACTAAACTAAACAAATTTATTGACGGCGCACATGTCTAGCACTCACCCTGGCAGCCCGCAACAAGGGTGATTACAAGGGGGACAGAATCAGAATTTTAGTGACCTCTCCCCGATCACTCTGGCAAAAAGATGCTCTTTACGGCCTATTACTTCCTATCTCCAACAGCACAAGATTCCTTACTACTAGGACTTCCTGTTCCGTCTCTCCATCATGAAAAATGGAGTTCAACACATCCTCAGAGACTTGCAAGAAGGAGACTCTCTCCTTAAGAATCTGGGCCTGCCACCACTATCAGCGGAATTCCCACCACTCCCTGGGCCCTTTGCAGATCTGGACCCTGGTGAGAGAAAGAGGAGCAAAAGCCTACTCCACGCCACAACACCCCCAACACTCCCAGCTACCAACCTGACCACCTGTGAGATGCTCTTTATGATTCTTCTCTTGGGGTTCCTACCCCCTGTCACCCCTTATACGGGTTTGATTTTGAATCTGTTTTTTAATTTTTTCTCCCACTGAGATGCCTTGAACTGCTTGGTTTTGTATCTCGATAACTCATAGAAGGTTTATAGGGAAACCCTTGTTGCTCAAGCCAAAGGTGGAGCGGCTTGGCGGGGCACATTGCCTCACCCTCACTGGAGGCTGCCTTGCTCCCCCTACTGTCCTCTGACTGCGGTTGGGGACCCCTGAGAAGCTTTTGCTTCTCAGGCCTGCTTCTGTTCCTGTTTTACCTTTTTAGGCCACTCCGGCCTGCTTGTTACCACACTACTGAACTCTGCTCAGTTTTTTTTCTGAGGACCTTTTTTGTTTTTTGCAATTTTTTTCTTGTTCTTTTTTATTCCCATTGATGTTGTATATCTCTTGCCTTCAAGGTTACAGTATACTGTATTACTAGTTACAAGGTTACTACTTTGTTCCCATACCCTACCGGGATTACCCAATGCATTAAGGGTACTCTGGCTTACTAATTTACCCCACTTATGGCTCTAAAGATATTGTCCTATAACGTGAAGGGTTTGAACTCCATTAAGAAATGATGGCTGGCTCTGAAGGAATTCAGGGCCTCTGGCATCGACGTGATCCTGATTCAGGAGAATTAAAATTTGCTTCCAAACACTTCTCGGTATCATATATGGCATTGGACTCATCTGGCAAGGCTGGAGTTGCAGTACTTGTCAGGCGCTCCTGTCCTCTCCAGATTCAGTTTTCCCACTTGGACCTGCATGGTCGATACATAATACTGCAATGTATGTTTATGTCTAGTCCTCCTACCCTTATGAATGTTTATGCTCCTAATTCGGATCAGCTTAAATTCCTCACTGAAACATTTGATCTGTTGAAACTCTACTCTAGGCCCTTCACGGTTGTGGGGGGTGATTTCAATGCCATCCTTTCTGCTACGAGAGATAGGAGATCCCTATTCCAAACTAAGCTACCTCTCCCAATGCGATCTCTAGCATCTTCCTTCCGGCAATTGATACGGGCTCATCACCTCTTTGACGCCTGGAGGACAAAACACCCCACCAGCCATCAGTTTTTGTTCTACTCCCCCCCCTACAAAATGTTCTCCAGGTTAATATATGTCTTCATAACTGCCCCCCTTCTGCTTAACACAGTATCCTCTAAACTAGGCCGTATCACCTGGTCAGGCCATGCCCCCCTAACCCTAGATTTTTTCCTCTCCACTGCTTATCCCAAGACGTGGCATTGGAGAATCAATGAATCTTTATTGAACCACCCTGAAACCAAAAGTAAACTTCTCTTGGCACTAACCTAAAACTTTCAACTCTACACAGGTTCTGTTTCCAGTTCGTCCACTCTTTGGTCTCATAAGGCTTTTTTTAGAGGACAATGTATTTCTGTAAGCTCCCGCAGGGAGAATGATACAGCCCTTTTAAAAACCTCTTTACTAGCTAAACTGCTGAACGCGCTCTGGTGCTTTCTCCTACGGTGGCCTGACTGAGGGCAGTGACCTTGAGAAATCAGATAAAATCTTTGGACACGTCCGGTATAGCCAAGTCCCTTCTATGGGCAAAACAGAGATTCTATGAGTTCTCCAATAAGCCTCACAGCATGTTAGTCTCCAGATTCAACCCTAGACCCTTTCAATCAATCAGATGGTACACCTGCTCATTGCACACAGACTATGACCCGGGTCTTTGGTGACTTCTATAATAAACTATACAATTGTTTAACCCCCGCCCTCCATCCCCCATTTTATGAAGAGTCATTCGAGAACTTCTTGGATGGTATCCAGCTACCTAAGCTGGTCAAGACGGACTTATTAACATTAAACTGTCCCATTACTGAGGACGAACCGACCAACACTATCAAGCATCTACCCTCCCGCAAATCACTTGGACCAGACGGCCTTCCTTAACCTTACTATAAGACGTTCTCTTCAACCTTAACACCCCATTTACTGTCTCTATATAACTCCCTTTTACAAAGTAAGCTCCCCCATCACACACACATTTCTACATTCCTTCATCTTGGTCATACCCAAGCCAGGCAAAGACCCATCCCTTCCAGACAATTATAGACCGATAGCCCTTTTAAAAACTGACTACAAAATCTTTACGAAAATCCTTGCCAATCATTTATCCCAATTTCTGACAAAATTGATCGAAAAGGACCAAGTGGGTTTTGTCTCTACCAGACACTTGGGAGACAATACTAGACACACCATAGACATGTTAGATAGAATACACAGACCTGCCATAATTCTCAGCTTAGATGCTCAGAAAGCATTTGACAGATTGAGCTGGCCCTACATGTCCGCCACCCTAACCAAATTTGGATTCCGAGGTCCTTTTATATCTGCTCTACACACCCTTTACTTTAACCCTTCATTCCAAGTCCGAATGGCCTCCTTTTTATCTCAGACATTCCCAATGACTTACGGCACCAGACAAGGCTGCCCTCTCTCCCTGTTACTTTTTATCCTTTGTTTAGAACCCCTAGAAGAGGCTCTCTGGTCCCACCCTGACATCCGAGGTATACCCATGCGCCAAAGGGAATATAAATTATCTTTATTTGTGGATGACATTCTTTTGACTCACTAACCCACATATTTCTCTCCCATCTTTACACACCCTACTATCAAGATTCAGCAATCTGTCTGGGTGTAGAATCAATATCTCTAAAACGGAGGCACTGCCTCTTCATATCCCATCTGCAGAACTGAATTTGTTACAACACTCGTTCCCATGCCACTGGTGCTCCTCCTCCTTCAAAATGCCAATCACCCCAACTTACGCTTCCCCGTATCCGGCCAACTATTTCCTCCTGTTTAAAGAAATCAATGACATGCTAAAGTGTTGGAAGAACACACTCCTGATATCTTGGATAGGCAGGATCAAGGTAATAATATGTCTGTTATGCCTAAACTGCTATATTTCTTTGAGACCCTACCGATTCCTATCCCCATGTCACAATTAAAATTTGTCAAATGTTGGTTCCTTAATTCCCTTTGGAATGACAAGACCTATAGGGTGGCAAGCTCTGTGATCTTCTCTCCTACGCATGGGGGGGGGGGGGTGTCTGGGGGCCACCGGATGTTTATAAATACTATTTAGCATCCCACCTTCAGATAGTGGTCTCCTGGTCCAGCCTAGTAGCTCTGAATAGATGGGTGGAAATTGAGATGGCTTGTTATTTCCCACACCCCTGCTCCCTTGTCTGGTCACCCACCCTGATTCAGGACCCCAAACTCCATAGCTTATGTTCTATGTTGTTCACACTAAAGCTTTGGCGCACTTGTTTCAACACATTCTCTCTCTTCGCTATGCTCCCAATTATCTAATATACTCTTCAACCCACTGCTTGCAGACAGCCTATCCCACTTCCGTATGGCCCCCTGGGCACAGACTGGCCTGTTTCATTTTGTCCACCCAGCCACCCGTAAATTCCGAACCTTCCCTAACCTGCAGTCTAAATACCAACTCCCCAAAAATTTGCACTACGCTTACCTCCAAATAAGTCATTATATGTCAGCTCCCCTACCCTTATTTTATCTAAACCAACGACCTTTGAACTCATCTGCTCCCAAGGCCCCCATCAAATGTGATTAATCTCTGTTATTTACCAAATACTTCAGGACTCATCCCCACTTTCAGATGACCTTCACACTTACATGCGAAAATGGGCCCAATTTATCCAAAAGCCTATCTCTCTCTCTCTCTCTCAGTGGGGTAGGATCTGGACCTACACCTCTAATATATCCCGATGTGTGAGAGAGAGAGAGAGAGAGAGAGAGAGAGACAGCATTCAAAATACTGTTCTTCTGGTATAGAACACCAGAGATTTTACACTGTTATGATCCCTCTCAGTCCCCTCTTTGTTGGATATGTGGTAAGACCAGAGGCACTCACTACCATATATTCTGGCAATGTGAGTTAATAACACCTTTCTGGACCAAGGTGATGTCCCTGCTCCAATGACTATTTGAGTCTCCTCTCCCATTGGACCCGCTACATCTCCTCATTGGTTTCCCCTTCCCAGGCTTGGGGAAAAATTCAAACAAACTAGCCTCATACATTTTATTAGCAGCTAAGAGAGTTATTCCAATGTGCTGGTTGACCCCCACCCCTCCCTCTCAATGTCATCGCCGAAGTTTGCAGAATGGAGCACATGACGGCATTGGTGGAGGATGCTGTTGGCAGGTTTGATGGGTTCTGGGAGTTATGGGACAAATCTGAGTATTGTTCCTCCTCCTGACCCTATCTGGTTCCCATTTAATTGTCCCATCCCCGCATCTCCCTGATATAGCTCCCCTTTATATTTCCACTTTCCTTGATGACTCTTCAATGCCACCCAGATTACTATCCCCTCACCTCATGGTATACATTTTTATGTTGTTCAAAATTGCTATATACTCCCAGCTGTAATCCAGAGAAATATTGTTATAGCTCTTAACTGGTCTGTCTTATAAAGCTTTTTTTTAATGGATACACATCTATTTTCGCCGATGTTTGGAATAAGTTGCTGTTCTTTGCACTTTACAACCACACTTGTACTGCCTTATTAAATAAGCCTGTATATGATTGATTCATTAGTTGGCCTCTACTATGTGTACAATTTCTTGAGTCGCTGATGAAACATTGACAGTTAAGGCTCTCATGGCAAAATATAGACTATGCATCACATGTGCATGATTATTGAGGATTCCCTGCCACCAGTGTACCATCTTGCAATCAATTCCATATGTTGCAAATCATTTGATCCAATGTGCAACTGTTCTGTCTCTTGCTTTATGCAAAAGACATACCACCTGAGAACCAGCCTGTATGGACAGTATGGCAACAGTCTGACTTGATAAGATCCACAGGCAGTGTCAACTCACCAAGAGGTCTCAGAATGAAATCCAATATTTTCTGGGGGTTTACTCAGTAGTTAAAAAGAACCATAAGTCTCCTGATTTTGTAAAAGTCTCTTTTACATTTAGTGGCGAAAGTGCAGGAGCATTCCAAAACAGAAATACATCAATGATTTAGACTAGCCTGCTGTAGCAGTACAGTAACTGTTGGAAGAACAGCAAAGTCACTTATATAAAAACTGACAATACTATATGCAATATACCTATCTATGCAGCAGGTGGCGCTGCAGTATTATAGTGCGTTATCTATGGTAAGGTAATCCGAGGAAGTACCATCCTTATTGTGTTCTATGCACTTGTTTGTTGTTCGGTTCCTGTTCTATGATAAAAGATATCCTCCATGAAAGTAAAGCTAATTGCTGAAACAAGAAGCTTCCAGCTCATAATGATTAAATAACCTGCTAATAGGTTATGTGCCCAACAGGCACTGTCGAGGATACTGCAAATCAGTGAGTACTGTAAACAAACTGCTGAAAGATGGCAAGTGCTTCAGATGTGAATTTTACAATTGCAAAGCTGAACAATGGCAATTACCAGCTGTGGAAGTTTAACCACGTGCTTACTAGGCACGTAAACCCCCCTCCTGCCCAGACCAATTTTCAGCTTTTAGCGCTGTCACTCTTTGAATGACAATTGCGCGGTCATACAACACTGTATCTAAATGAAATTTTTATCATTTTTTCCCTAAAATAGAGCTTTCTTTTGGTGGTAATTGATCACCTCTGGGGTTTTTTATATTTTGTTAAAAAAAAATAAAGAAGAAAACCAAATAAAAAAAAAAAATACAAAACAGTTTTCTATTTTGTTAATATATTTTGCAAACAGGTAATTTTTCTCCTTCATTGATGTGCGCTGATGAGGCTACACTGATGGGCACCGATAGGCTGCATTGATAAGGCGGCACTGATGGGCACTAATAGGCGGCCATTTAAAACTGCTAACAGCTGTAATGTAATGTTGACCCCCCCAGCCCATTACCGGGCCCTTTGGGTCTGGTATGTATATTAAGGGGAACCCCACACCCAAATAAATAAGAAAGGTGTGGGCCCCCCAGGCCCTATATACTCTGAATAGCAGTATACAGGCAGTCCCCGGGTTACAAACAAGATAGGGACTGTAGGTTTGTTGTTAAGTTGAATCTGTTTGTAATTTGGAACATTACAAACATTGGATACATTTTTTAAGTGTAGCTCCAGCCCAAAAATCTAATTTTAAGCTTTTTGGATAATATAGGGCAGGGTAATTACCCCTGTAACATTTTTATTTTGCTGTCTGTGCCCCTGTTCATAAGATTTCACCTCACTTTCTGTCCCAATGACAATTGGATTTAAAAAATTTGGGGTTATTAGGGAAACGAGGATTGGTGATAAAGTATCAGTGGAGACCCCTTTTTCCCATATTAACTCTTACAGGAGAGAATTTCCCTTCCTAGGGGTAGATTTCCTCTCACTTCCTGTTGTCTCCCTCCTTTTGTAAGCAGGAGTCGTTTGTAAGTCTGATGTTTGAAAATAGGTCAAGCGTGGCCACAACAGCAGCCGTTTGGGCACCACATGCTTGATCAGACACATGACCACCTCCCATGCAGTCTTTTTCCCATATACTATATTTGAGATTTAATATCTCTCAGATATGATTTGGGTTAAATGAGAGTTCTTTGACCAAGAGTGAAAGCGTTAACACAATAACAACATTTATTGGTGAGTAGTTGAAAGTCTATCTAATACACAACCATCTATCTATATTCTACACCAAGGCAGAAATTATTAGGTTAAAATACGAGAATTACATGAGGGAATACAGAGTGTATTCCTGAAAACATTAATCTGCAAACATATTTAGTTACAAGTAAAATGCAGACCTTTCCCATAATTACCCTTTGCACCAAGGTTCCATTCTGATGGTTGCTCTCCCATAAAAGTGTGTGCTTCCCTTCCATCTAGTCTGTGTATTTTATTACACGCTGATGCCTCATTGGTTGGCATAGCGTGGCTCTGATTGGTGAGCTTCCCTATTCCTGGTTAAGGACTGGCTACATCTCCAATCCCTGTACTTTGCATAAGTCAGCCCTCTTTAATGCAAATCCTTGTGACTATTCTGAGCAGGAGCTTAACTTGAGTTTTCCCAGGAAGTTAAGTATTGATTACAGGTTGGCCTCCCTTCATTGCATATCCCAGCATGGGATCCTTTGAAGTGAGTATGTGTAAAACAATGAGGTTTGGATCCCATTGTTTGTATACACAAGCCTAGGCACCGACTTGTCTGGTCTACTAGAGATTTCTGTGAAGATAATATGTTCTGCCCTACATAGATAAAAGCTAAATTAAATATATTCCTTAACTATAAATTAAATATAAAATATATAAATAATTAAATATGAATTAAATATATTCATATTTCCAATATTTGACAGCTATTAATGTAGATTTCACATAAACTCATAAGGCAACAAGTCCGTAGACCCACATCAAAGAAAAAGGCGGACTTCTCCTTGCTCCTCATCTGGGATCTCCAACCCTACTCCAGTCCTCTCAAAAACCTGAGAGGAATGAAGGTATAGCAATAGGTGTCTCAAGTACTTGCAGCCAATCTGCTAGCAGTACACCACCATCTGATTTTAGGAGGCAAATTTCCCTACCCCAGTTGCTAAACCATAAAAGGAAATTCGGTCCCAGCCAGCCACATGCTCACAGTCTGAATGCTAGCTTGGCCAAATTGCTAGCACTGCAACTGCTGCCTTTTCAGCTGGTAGACTCTGCCCCCTTTCGTGAATTGTGGAATGTGCTGTACCTCAGTTGCAGGTTCCAAAAGAGGAAGAGGAAGAGGAAGAGGAGGAGGAGGAGGAGGAGGAGGAGGAGGAGGAGGAGGAGGAGTTCAGTCCCCAGAAACCCAAGGAGTTGTACGTGGCTGGTAGGAGGTTGTTATGGATCATGTGATCCTTCGTGACCCAGAGGACTCAGAATCGAATGTCTCTGCAAACTTTTGCAGGCTTTGCAGAATCAGGGAGGCCATGCAGCGTAAGGACCCTAGGATTCGTGGTATCAAAGAGAAGGCATCATTACTGGCTGGCAACCCTTCTTGATCCACGTTACAAGGGTAAGGCTGCAGAACTCATCCTGCCTGAGCAGAGGATGAAATATCTTCAGGGGGCCTTAAAGGTTTGTGCAATGCATTTCCAGACCCTGTGAGGTTACAATTTCCTGGTGCTGGACAACGTGTTGCTGAGGCTTCTGTCTGGTCACCTGAGGCCAGGTGACAGATGCACACTGTTGGGGTCAGGAGTGCACTGCAAAGGTAGTGGGCCCTACGGCTGACTGCGGATGGGAGTCTAGGTGGTTAAGAAAGGCAGGTTTGCTGGAACACCAACATCGATCCCACAGGGGCTAGAGCGTAAGAATCCCCAGGGCGCAGAGTCTAAGAGCCAGCAGGTGTTCACCAGAGCCTCTAGTGGTGTGGATGGACTGGGCTGCAACTGGATCCACGTTGCGACCCCCAGGGTCTACCAGCTCACGCCCACAGTAGGCTACAGGAGGACAGAGATAGTAAGGGAATAAGCCAAAGGTCGGGCCGACTAGCAGACAAGGATAAACATAGAACACGCCAAAGGTCAGGGTCACAAGCAGGCAGAGATAGTCGAGAACAAGCCAATTGATCAGCAAGGCAGGCTTGCAGTGCACACGTTAATATAGAGTTCACTGATAGGGGCTGGGGTGGAGCCATGCTTTGAGGAGAGATTATTTAAGTAGCCAGGTGAGAGTGGCTGGCCTCTAAAGGTGAACACATGGAGGAGAGGTAAGCTGACAAAGATTACTGCATAACAAAGACAGCTTCGTTCAGTCAGAGGAAGAGCAGTGGAGAAGGTGGCTGGCTGACCGATGCCTTTAGACAATTTTTCAGTCCTCAGCGCCAAGGTCTGATCGGTTCAAGCAACCATCGCCAGAATCTGCATTATATGGTGCAGGAATATCTAGGGGCAAGAGCAGACTTGGAGACCTTTCCAACAGACCATCCACTGGGTTACTGGGTCTTGAGGATGGACCACTGGCCAGAACATACTCAATATGCAATTGATCTACTGGCCTGTCTTGCATCCAGCGTTCTTTCTGAATGCACATTCAGTGCTGCTGGAGGGTTTGTAATGGATCATAGAGTGCGCCTGTCCACAGACTCCCTTGATAGGCTCACATTCATAAAAATGAATCAGTCTTGGATCAGCAGCAGCTATCAAGCACCTCATGCTGATGTAATTGATTGATTTTTTTATGCATGTGGGATCCCTTAACCACTTGACGACCGCCTCACGCTGATATACGTCAGCAGAATGGCACGGGCAGGCAAAATCACGTACCTGGTACGTGATTGCCTTCCTGCGGGCGGGGGGTCCGATCGTTCCGGCGCCGAGGAGAGAAGACATCAATGTGAGTGCGCAACACACACACATCACAGTAGAACATGCCAGGCACACATAACACCCCCCTTTACCCCCCGATCCCCCCCGATCACCCCCTAATCACCCCTCCCCCCCTGTCACACTGACACCAAGCAGGTTTTTTTTTTCTGATTACTGCATGGTGTCAGTTTGTGACAGTTACTGTGTTAGGGCAGTTAGTATTAGCCCCCTGTAGGTCTAGGTTACCCCCCTAACTCCCACTAATAAAGTTTTAATCCCTTGATCACCCCCTGTCGCCAATGTCACTAAGCGATCATTATTCTGATCGCTGTATTAGTGTCACTGGTGACGCTAGTTAGGGACGTAAATATTTAGGTTCGCCGTCAGCGTTTTATAGCGACAGGGACCCCCATATACTATCTTATAAATGTTTTAACCCCTTGATTGCCCCCTAGTTAACCCTTTCACCACTGATCACCGTATAACCGTTACGGGTGACGCTGGTTAGTTCGTTTATTTTTTATAGTGTCAGGGCACCCGTCGTTTATTACCGAATAAAGGTTTAGCCCCCTAATCACCCGGCGGTGATATGCGTCGCCCCAGGCAGCGTCAGATTAGCACCAGTACCGCTAACACCCACGCACACAGCATACGCCTCCCTTAGTGGTATAGTATCTGAACGGATCAATATCTGATCCCATCAGATCTATACTAGCGTCCCCAGCAGTTTAGGGTTCCCAAAAACGCAGTGTTAGTGGGATCAGCCCAGATACCTGCTAGCACCTGCGTTTTGCCCCCTCCGCCCAGCCCAGCCCACTCAAGTGCAGTATCGATCGATCACTGTCACTTACAAAACACTAAACGCATAACTGCAGCGTTCGCAGGGTCAGGCCTGATCCCTGCAATCGCTAACAGTTTTTTTGGTAGCATTTTGGTGAACTGGTAAGCACCAGCCCCAAGCAGCGTCAGGTTAGCGCCAGTAGCGCTAACACCCACGCACGCACCTTACACCTCCCTTAGTGCTATAGTATCTGAACGGATCAATATCTGATCCGATCAGATCTATACTAGCGTCCCCAGCAGTTTAGGGTTCCCAAAAATGCAGTGTTAGCGGGATCAGCCCAGATACCTGCTAGCACCTGCGTTTTGCCCCTCCGCCCAGCCCAGCCCAGCCCACCCAAGTGCAGTATTGATCGATCACTGTCACTTACAAAACACTAAACGCATAACTGCAGCGTTCGCAGGGTCAGGCCTGATCCCTGCGATCGCTAACAGTTTTTTTGGTAGCGTTTTGGTGAACTGGCAAGCACCAGTAGCCTAGTACACCCCGGTCGTAGTCAAACCAGCACTGCAGTAACACTTGGTGACGTGGTGAGTCCCATAAGTGCAGTTCAAGCTGGTGAGGTGGCAAGCACAAGTAGTGTCCCGCTGCCACCAAGAAGAAGACAAACACAGGCCCGTCGTGCCCATAGTGCCCTTCCTGCTGCATTCGCCAATCCTAATTGGGAACCCACAACTTCTGCAGCGCCTGTACTTCCCCCATTCACATCCCCAACCAAATGCAGTCGGCTGCATGAGAGGCATTTTCTTTGTGTCCTCCCGAGTACCCCTACTCAACTAAATCCCCAAAAAAGATGTCGTGTCTGCAGCAAGCGCGGATATAGGCGTGACACCCGCTATTATTGTCCCTCCTGTCCTGACAATCCTTGTCTTTGCATTGGTGAATGTTTTGAACGCTACCATACACTAGTTGAGTATTAGCGTAGGGTACAGCATTGCACAGACTAGGCACACTTTCACAGGGTCTCCCAAGATGCCATCGCATTTTGAGAGACCCGAACCTGGAACCGGTTACAGTTATAAAAGTTAGTTACAAAAAAAAGTGTAAAAAAAAAAAAAAAATATATATATATATATATATATATATATATATATATATATATATATATATATATATATATATATAAAAAAAAATAGTTGTCGTTTTAGTGTTCTCTCTCTCTCTATTCTCTCTCTATTGTTCTTCTCTTTTTTACTGTATTCTATTCTGCAATGTTTTATTGTTATTATGTTTTATCATGTTTGCTTTTCAGGTATTCAATTTTTTATACTTTACCGTTTACTGTGTTTTATTGTTAACCATTTTTTTGTCTTCAGGTACGCCATTCACGACTTTGAGTGGTTATACCAGAATGATGCCTGCAGGTTTAGGTATCATCTTGGTATCATTCTTTTCAGCCAGCGGTCGGCTTTCATGCAAAAGCAATCCTAGCGGCTAATTAGCCTCTAGACTGCTTTTACAAGCAGTGGGAGGGAATGCCCCCCCCCACCGTCTTCCATGTTTTTCTCTGGCTCTCCTGTCTCAACAGGGAACCTGAGAATGCAGCCGGTTGGTTATTCAGCCAGCTGACCATAGAGCTAATCAGAGACCAGAGTGGCTCCAAACATCTCTATGGCCTAAGAAACTGGAAGCTACGAGCATTTCATGACTTAGATTTCGCCGGATGTAAACAGCGCCTTTTGGGAAATTGGGAAAGCATTTTATCACACCGATCTTGGTGTGGTCAGATGCTTTGAGGGCAGAGGAGAGATCTAGGGTCTAATAGACCCCAATTTTTTCAAAAAAGAGTACCTGTCACTACCTATTGCTATCATAGGGGATATTTACATTCCCTGAGATAACAATAAAAATGATAAAAAAAAATGAAAGGAACAGTTTAAAAATAAGATAAAAAAGCAAAAAAATAATAAAAAAAAAAAAGCACCCCTGCCCCCCCCTGCTCTCGCGCAAAGGCGAACGCAAGCGTCGGTCTGGCGTCAAATGTAAACAGCAATTGCACCATGCATGTGAGGTGTCACCGCGAACGTCAGATCGAGGGCAGTAATTTTAGCAGTAGACCTCCTCTGTTAATCTAAAGTGGTAACCTGTAAAGGCTTTTAAAGGCTTTTAAAAATGTATTTAGTTTGTCGCCACTGCACGTTTGTGCGCAATTTTAAAGCATGTCATGTTTGGTATCCATGTACTCGGCCTAAGATCATCTTTTTTATTTCATCAAACATTTGGGCAATATAGTGTGTTTTAGTGCATTAAAATTTTAAAAAGTGTGTTTTTTCCCCCAAAAATGCGTTTGAAAAATCGCTTTGCAAATACTGTGTGAAAAAAATGAAACACCCACCATTTTAATCTGTAGGGCATTTGCGTTAAAAAAATATATAATGTTTGGGGGTTCAAAGTAATTTTCTTGCAAAAAAAAATAATTTTTTCATGTAAACAAAAAGTGTCAGAAAGGGCTTTGTCTTCAAGTGGTTAGAAGAGTGGGTGATGTGTGACATAAGCTTCTAAATGTTGTGCATAAAATGCCAGGACAGTTCAAACCCCCCCCCAAATGACCCCATTTTGGAAAGTAGACACCCCAAGCTATTTGCTGAGAGTCATGTCGAGTCCATGGAATATTTTATATTGTGACACAAGTTGCGGGAAAGAGACAAATTTTTTATTTTTTTTGTCACTAAATGATATATTGCTCAAACATGCCATGGGAATATGTAAAATGACACCCCAAAATACATTCTGTTGCTTCTCCTGAGTACAGGGATACCACATGTGTGAGACTTTTTGGGAGCCTAGCCGCGTACGAGACCCCGAAAACCAAGCACCGCCTTCAGGCTCTCTAAGGGCGTAAATTTTTGATTTCACTCTTCACTGCCTATCACAGTTTCGGAGGCCATGGAATGCCCAGGTGGCACAAAACCCCCCCCAAATTACCCCATTTTGGAAAGTAGATACTGCTGAGAGGTATAGTGAGTATTTTGCAGACCTCACTTTTTGTCACAAAGTTTTGAAAATTGAAAAAAGAAAAAAAAAATGTTTTTTCTTGTCTTTCTTCATTTTCAAAAACAAATGAGAGCTGCAAAATACTCACCATGCCTCTCAGCAAATAGCTTGGGGTGTCTACTTTCCAAAATAGGGTCATTTGGGGGGGTTTTGTGCCAACTGGGCATTCCATGGCCTCCGAAACTGTGATAGCCAGTGAAGAGTGAAATCAAAAATTTACACCCTTAGAAATCCTGAAGGCGGTGATTGGTTTTTGGGGCCCCGTACGCAGCTAGGCTCCCAAAAAGTCCCACACATGTGGTATCCCCATACTCAGGAGAAGCAGCTAAATGTATTTTGGGGTGCAATTCCACATATGCCCATGGCCTGTGTGAGCAATATATCATTTAGTGACAACTTTGTGCAAAAAAAAAAAAAATTGTTCCCGCAACTTGTGTCAAAATATAAAATATTCCATGGACTCAACATGCCTCTCAGCAAATAGCTTTAGGTGTCTACTTTCCAAAATGGGATCAATTGGGGGGGTTTTGTGCCACCTGGGCATTTTATGGCCTTCAAAACTGTGATAGGTAGTGAGGAGTGAAATCAAAAATTTACGCCCTTAGAAATCCTGAAGGCGGTGATTGGTTTTCGGGGCCCCGTACGCGGCTAGACTCCCAAAAAGTCCCACACATGTGGTATTCCTGTACTCAGGAGAAGCAGCTGAATGTATTTTGGGGTGCAATTCCACATAGGCCCATGGCCTGTGTGAGCAATATATCATTTAGTGACAACTTTTTGTAAATATTTTTTTTTGTCATTATTCAATCACTTGGGACAAAAATAAATAAATATTCAATGGGTTCAACATGCCTCTCAGCAATTTCCTTGGAGTGTCTACTTTCCAAAATGGGGTCATTTGGGGGGGTTTTGTACTGCTCTGCCATTTTAGCACCTCAAGAAATGACATAGGCAGTCATAAACTAAAAGCTGTGTAAATTCCAGAACATGTACCCTAGTTTGTAGACGCTATAACTTTTGCGCAAACCAATAAATATACGCTTTTTGACATTTTTTTTCACCAAAGACATGTGGCCAAATACATTTTGGCCTAAATGTATGACTAAAATTGAGTTTATTGGATTTTTTTTATAACAAACAGTAGAAAATATCATTTTTTTTCAAAATTTTCGGTCTTTTTCCTTTATAGCGCAAAAAATAAAAACGGCAGAGGTGATCAAATACCATCAAAAGAAAGCTCTATTTGTGGGAAGAAAAGGACGCAAATTTCGTTTGGGTACAGCATTGCATGACCGTGCAATTAGCAGTTAAAGCGATGCAGTGCCAAATTGGAAAAAGTCCTCTGGTCCTTAAGCAGCATAATGGTCCGGTCCTTAAGTGGTTAAAGACTGCCTATGCTGAGTAACTAAACTATTCCACCTCAATTTTGATGATGCTAGCTTCCAACAATATTTTTGGTTTAGGGCACCACTACCTAAGGCCCAATTTTTCTGTTCCTGTTTAATAGGGGCATGTAATTACAATTTCTGATCTAATATTTCACAGCAGGGCCCGTTCCTGTGCCCAACAAGAGTATCTGTGAGGGGTTACAGTGTTGTGGCACCACCACCAAAGGCCCAATTTTTCTGCCCCTGTCCCAGCAGCAGAAAAAAAGGACAAGCGTGCCCCACAGCTACCTGCAGAAGATGCACCATGTCCATGGCCAGCACTGTGGACTGTAGACACAGAGTCTGCTTGCCCTCTTTTAGTGGTCTGTGAGCATCTGCCTCTCCTTGGTGGCCTTCCGACATGATTGGGATTTTGTTTTTCAACACCACACTACACTGTATTGTGTACTGTGTACACCACCAGAAAAGTAGTAGCAACTGCACTATGGGTGCACGGTATTGTGTACACCACCAGAAGTGTAATAACAACTATGGGTGTACTGTATTGTGTACACCACCAGAAAAGTAGTAGCAACTGCACTATGGGTGCATGGTACTGTGTACAACAGCAGAAGTCTAATAGCAACTATGGGTGCACTGTATGTATTGTGTACTGTGTACACCACCAGAAAAGTAGTAGCAACTGCACTATGGGTGCATGGTACTGTGTACATCAACAGAAGTGTAAAAACAAATATAGGTGTACTGTACACCGCCTGAAGTATATTAGAAACAGTACACCAGGAATGGCCTGCAGTGAGATATAGCTAAACTGTATGCAGTAGATATATACACACACACACACACGACTATCTGTGTATATATGTGTGTGTGTATATTAAATACACTACAGCTAACCAAATCACCTGTCTGCCAGAAGTATATTAGAAAGAGTATACCAGGAATGGCCTGCAATGAGATATAGCCAGACTGTATGCAGTGGATATATGAGACTGACTGTATATATATTAAATACACTGCAGCTAACTGAATCGCCTGCCTGAAGAATGTTAGAAACAGTACACCAGGAACGCCCTGCAGTGAGGTATAGCTAAACTGTATGCAGTGGATATATATATACACACACACACACACACACCAGTGGGGACGGAAAGTATTCATTTTTTTCTTCATTAATGTACACACAGTATCCCATATTGACAGAAAAACACAGAATTGTTGACATTTTTGCAGATTTATTAAAAAAGAAAAACTGAAATACCACATGTTCCTAAGTATTCAGACCCTTTGCTGTGACACTCATATTTAACTCAGGTGCTGTCCATTTCTTCTGATCATCCTTGAGATGGTTCTACACCTTCATCTGAATCCAGCTGTGTTTGATTATACTGACTGGACTTGATTAGGAAAGCCACACACCTGTCTATATAAGACCTTACAGCTCACAGTGCATAGCAGAGCAAATGAGAATCATGAGGTCAAAGGAACTGCCTGAACTGAGCTATCGGGGGAGAAGAGCCTTGGTGAGAAAGGTAAAGAAGAACTCAAAGATCACTGTGGCTGAGCTCCAGAGATGCAGTCGGGAGATGGGAGAAAGTTGTAGAAAGTCAACCATCACTGCAGCCCTCCACCAGTCGGGGCTTTATGGCAGAGTGGCCCGACGGAAGCCTCTCCTCAGTGCAAGACACATGAAAGCCTGCATGGAGTTTGCTAAAAAACACCTGAAGGACTCCAAGATGGTGAGAAATAAGATCCTTTGGTCTGATGAGACCAAGATAGAACTTTTTGGCCTTAAATCTAAGCGGTATGTGTGGAGAAAACCAGACACTGCTCGTCACCTGTCCAATACAGTCCCAATAGTGAAGCATGGTGGTGCCAGCATCATGCCGTGGGGGTGTTTTTCAGCTGCAGGGACAGGACGACTGATTGCAATCGAGGGAAAGATGAATGCGGCCAAGTACAGGAATATCCTGGATGAAAACCTTCTCCAGAGTGCTCAGGACCTCAGACTGGGCCGAAGGTTTACCTTCCAACAAGACAATGACCCTAAGCACACAGCTAAAATAACGAAGGAGTGGCTTCACAAAAACTCTGTGACTGTTCTTGAATGGCCCAGCCAGAGCCCTGACTTAAACCCAATTGATCATCTCTGGAGAGACCTAAAAATGGCTGTCCACCAATGTTTACCATCCAACCTGACAGAACTGGAAAGTATCTGCAAGGAGGAATGGCAGAGGAACTTGTTGCATCTTTCCCAAGAAGACTCATGGCTGTATTAGATCAAAAGGGTGCTTCTACTAAATACTGAGCAAAGGGTCTGAATACTTAGGACCATGTGATATTTCAGTTTTTCTTTTTTAATAAATCTGCAAAAATGTCAACAATTCAGTGTTTTTCTGTCAATATGTGTGCACATTAATGAGGAAAAAAATGAACTTAAATGATTTTAGGAAATGACTGCAATATAACAAAGAGTAAAAAATTTAAGGGGGTCTGAATACTTTCCGTCCCCACTGTGTATATATATATATATATATATACATACATATACATATATATACACATATACATACACACACACACACATATACAAGACTATGTGTATATATATTAAATACACTGCAGCTAATTGAATCGCCTGCCTGCCAGAAGTATATTAGAAAGAGTACACCAGGAACGGCCTGCAGGGGGATAAAGCTAAACCGTATGCAGTGGATACGAGACTATGTGTATATATATTAAATACACTGTAACACTAACTGAATGGCCTGCCTGAAGTATATTAGAAACTGTACACCAGGGACAGCCTGCAGTGAGATATAACTAAACTGTACGCAGTGGATATATATATATATATATATATATATATATATATATTACATACACAAGACTGTCTGTATATATATTAAATACACTGCATAACTGAATAACCTGCCTGCCTGCTCAATCTAAATGACACTCTCTCTCCGTCCACGCCGGTAACAACACACACGAGGCTGACGTGCAGGCGGCCTTATATAGTGTGGGGCATGGACTTAGTCCCCCTGAGTAGGGATGAGCTGAACACCCCCCCGGTTCAGTTCGCACCAGAACCTGCAAACAGACCGAAAGTTTGTGCTAACTTTAGAACCCTATTAAAGTCTATGGGACTGGAGCAAAATCAAAATCAAAAGTGCTAACTTTAAAGGCTAATATGCAAGTTATTGTCCTAAACAGGGTTTGGAGACCCGGGTCCTGCCACAGGGGACATGTATCAATGCAAAAAAAGATTTAAAAATGGCCGTTTTTTCGGGAGCAGTGATTTTAATGATGCTTAAAGTGAAAAAAAAAGTGAAATATTCCTTTAAATATCATACCTGGGGGGAGTCTATAGTACGACTGTAAAGTGGCATGTGTTTCCCGTGCTTAGAACAGTGCCTGCACAAAATGACATTTTTAAAGGAATAAAAGTCATTTAAAATCGCTTGCGGCTTTAATGTAATGTCGGGTCCTGGCAATATGGATGAAAATCAGTGAGACAAACGGCATGGGCACCCCCCCGGTCCATTACCAGGCCCTTTGGATCTTGTACGGATATTAAGGGGAACCCCATCCAAATAAAAAAAAAGGAAAGGTGTGGAGCCCCCAGGCCCTATATACTCTGAACAGCAGTATACAGGCTGTGCAAACAAGACAGGGACTGTAGGTTTGTTGTTAAGTAGAATCTGTTTGTAATTTTGAACTGGTACATTTTTTAAGTGTAGCTCCAGCCAAAAAATCTATTTTTAAGCTTTTTGGAAAACATAGGGAAAGGTTATCACCCCTGTGACATTTGTTTTGCTGTCTGAGCACCTCTTCAGAAGATTTCACCTCACTTTCTGTCCCAATGACAAATGTTTTTTGAAAATTTGGGGGTTTTAGTGAAACAAGGATTGGTGATAAAGCATCAGTGAAGAGGAGACACGTTTTTCCCATATTAACTCTTACAGCAGAGAATTTCCCTTCCTAGGGGTAGATTTCATCTCACTTCCTGTTGTCTCCTTCCATTTGCAAGTAGGAGTCGTTTGTAAGTTGGATGTTTGAAAGTAGGGGCCTGCCCTATATACTCTGCAGAAATTGGGGCCTTAGGTGTTGGTGTTGCCACAACACTGTAAGCCCTCACAGTTACTCTTGGTGGGCACAGAAACGGGCCCTGCTGTGAAATATTAGATCAAGAATTGTAATTACATGCCATTGATGAACAGTGGTAGAAAAATTGGGCCTTTGGTGGTGGTGGTGGTGCTGGTGCCACAACACTAAGTCCTCACAGTTATTCTTGGTGGGCGCTGGAACGGGCCCTGCTGTGAAATATTATATCAAGAATTGTAATTACATGCACCTGTTGAACAGGGGCAGAAAAATTGGCCCTTTGGTGGTGGTGGTGGTGGTATTGCCACAACACTGTAAGCCCTCACAGTTACTCTTGATGGGCGCAGGAATGGGCCCTGCTGTGAAATATTAAATCAAAAATTCTAATTACATGTCCCTGTTGAACAGGGGCAGAAAAATTAGGCCTTGGGCCTGGGGCACTGGTGCTGGTGCCACAACACTGCAACCCACTCACAGATGCTATAGTTGGAGCGCAGGAATGAGCCCTGCTGCAAAGTATTGCATCAAAAGTTGTAATTACACAACCCTATTAAACAGGGGCAGAAAAATTGGGCCTTGGCCACTGGTGGCGGTGCCCAGAAACAAAAATGTTCTTACAAGCTATCAGCATGAAAATTGAGGAGGAAGAGGATTGGCACTAAGCATAACAGGATAGTCACTCAGCATCAGCATAGGCAGTCTTGAAGGGATCTCACATTAAAAAAAAAAATCATTTTTTATGAAGGTCAGCCGATTGACCGACAGGCGCACACTGTGATCGGTTACAAAGCCTCCAGCAGCACTGAATGTGTGTTCCGAAAGAACGCTGGATGCAGGACAGGCCAGTAGCTCAATTGCATACTGTGCAAGCTCTGGCCAGTGATCCATCCTCAAGACCCAGTAACCCAGGGGATTTTCGATGGGAAAGGTGTCCAAGTCTGATCTTGCCCCTAGGTAATCCTGCACCATGTGAATCAGACGCTGGCGATGGTTGCTGGAACCAATCAGACCTTGGGGCTGTGGCCTAAAAAATTGTCTGAACGCATCGGTCAGATGGCCACCTTCTCCACCGCTCCTTCTGTGACTGACCGAAGCCTCAGCAACACGTTGTCCAGGAGGACCATGAAATTGTAACTTCCCAGGCTCTGGAAACGCGTTGCACAAACCTTTCTGCAAGGCCTCCCGAAGATGTTTCATCCTCTGCTCCCTCTGCGACGGCAAGATAAGGTCCGCAACCTTACCCTTGTAACGTGGATCAAGGAGGGTTGCCAGCCAGTAATCATCCCTCCCCTTGATACCACGAATATGAGGATCCTTCCGCAGGCTTTGCAGGATCAGGGAGGCCATGCAGCGTAGGTTTGCTGAAGCATTCGGTCCAGAGTCCTCGGGGTCACTAAGGATGACATGATCCGCAGCCACCTCCTCCCAGCCACGTACAAGTCCATGGGTTTCTTCGGACTGTAAATGATCCATTGAAGACTGCTGCTGATGCTGAGTGCCAGGCTCCACCTCCATGCTGACACAATCCTCCTCCTCCTCTTCCTCCTTGTCCTCTTCCTGTGTGATTGGCAAGCACGCAGGAACACTGTTTGGATAAAGGGGGCCTTGAGAGGTAAGGAAGTCCTCTTCTTCCTCAAGTGCCCTGTCCATTATTCCATGCAGCGTGTGCTCCAACAGGTGGACAAGAGGGACAGTGTCACTGATGCATGCACTGTCACTGCTTACCATCCTCGTGGCCTCCTCAAATGGTGATAGGACAGTGCATGCATCCCTGATTATAGCCCACTGCCGTGGGGGAAAAAACCAAGCTCCCCTGACCCTGTCCTGGTGCCATAGTCGTATAGGTACTCATTGATGGCCCTCTGCTGCGTGTGCAGCTGCTGCAGCATGGTCAACATTGAGTTCCACCTGGTGGGCATGTCACAGATTAGGCGGTTCTTGGGCAGGTTAAATTCCATTTGGAGGTCAGCCAGCCGAGCACTGGCATTATATGACCTGCGGAAATACACACAGACTTTCCTGGCCTGCCTCAGGACATCCTGTAAGCCCGGGTACCTGCCCAAGAATCGCTGCACCACCAGGTTAAGGACGTGAGCCAAACAGGGCACATGGGTCAGTTGTGCCTGTCGTAGGGCGGAGAGGAGGTTGGTGCCATTGTTGCAAACCACCATACCTGGCTTAAGTTGGCATGGCGTCAACCACCTCTGAACCTGCCCCTGCAGAGCTGTCAGAATCTCTGCCCCAGTTTGGCTCCTGTCCCCCAAGCACACCAGCTCAAGCACCACATGGCATTGTTTTTCCTGCGTGCTTGGCGTCCTTGAAAGCCTATGGAGCACCGCTGGTTCCTAGGACAAATCAGCACAGGAAGAGGCCATGGAGGAAGAAGAAGAGGATGGGGTGGAGGAGAGAGGTGTGGCAAAATCACCACTAGTAGAATTTTGGAGGCGTGGTGGCAGAACAACCTCCAACACTACTACACCCTGTCCTGCATCCTTCCCAGCTGCCAGAAAGTCACCCAGGGATAGGTAACGTCCCTGCCCATACCTGCTGGACCATGAGTAAGCGGTAATATGCACCTTACCATTGACCGCCCTGTCCAGCGAGGCCAAGACATTGCCTTCCACATGCCGGTAGAGAGCTGGAATCGCCTTCCGTGAGAGAAAGTGGTGTTTGGGAACCTACCACTGAGGAACCGCACATTCCACAAACTCAGGGAAGGGGGCAGAGTCTACCAACTGAAAAGGCAGCAGTTGAAGTGCTAGCAATTTAGCCAAGCTAGCATTCAACCGCTGGGCATGTGGATGGCTGGGAGCGAATTTCTTTTGGCGGTGCAGCAGCTGGGGCAGGGAAATTTGCCTGGTATAATCTGACATCGGTGTACCGATAGCAGATTGCCCGCAAGTACTTGGCTGTGACACACCTAATTCTACACCTTCATTCCTCTCAGTGCAGGTTTCTCACTGAAGGTATAGCAGGATTGGAGATCCCAGCTGATGAGGAGCAAGGAGAGGTCCGCTTTGTTCTTTGGGTGTTGGTCTTTTAGGTACGCTTGCCAACGAACTGCATGGCAGGTCGACATATGTCTGGTCAAGCACGTGGTGCCCAAGCAGGTGATGTTTTGGCCATGCGAGATACGCTTGAGACATCTGTTGCAAATAGCAGAGGTGGGATCTGATGCATTCGTCTCAAAAAAGGCCTACACCAAAGAACTTATGGAATAACGCGCAGAGACAACAGCGCCCTGCACATGCGGAGCTCTGCGGTCTGATGCAGTCGGTGTGCTGCCCTTAAGCTGGCCCCTGGATGGAATCCTGCCTCGTTGGAGATGCACCTCATCCTCCTCCTCCCCCTCCTCCTATCAGGCACCCACGTGGAGTCAGTGACCTCATCATCCCCTCCCTCCTCATCACTGGAGCAAACCTGGCAGTATGCTGCAGCTGGGGGAACATGACTGCCAGATTGCTGTCCTTCTTGGGCATCCCCTCTCTCTGGGCTCACGTTACTGCCTTCCTGTAGCTGGGTACTATCATTGGAGCCTTCAAAACGCTGGGCATCCTCCTGGAGCATGTACCCAACACTGTGGTCAAACAGTTTGTGGGATCCTCAGGAGGACATGGTGGGGCTAGGGAAGGTGTGACTGATGCCATTGAGCCGAGGGAAGAGGCTGTGTTGGCAGCTGCTTTGCCAGACAAAGTACCCTGAGCCTGGGTGAGAGAGGATGAGGAGGATGAGGACGGCTTGGTCATCCACTCTACAAAGTCTTCCGCATGTTGCGGCTGAACACGGCCAGCTGGCTACTTGCTTATGAGGATGCACCATCTCCACGACCAGCATTGTTGCCTCTAGATACAGAGCCTGCTTGCCCTCTTTTATTGGCTTGTGACTGTCTGCCTCTCCTTGTTGGCCTTCCAGACATACTAATGGCCTGCAGTGAGATGTAGCTGCACAAAGCTGGGATGTATATACTGTATATACTGATACTGCAGCTAGCAGAATCAACTGCCTGCCTGTAGTATTATTAGTATGAGAACACCAGCAATTGTCTTCAGGTAGCTTTAGGTGCACACTGTGCAAAGGACACAGTACACTAACTGTAAATACTGTTAAAACACCTACCTGCCTGTCAGTAGGAAGAGAATAACAGGAACGGATCTAGCTAAACTGATTACAGTGTATATATACACATATACACACAAACACACAACACCTAGGGAGTATATATATATATATATATATATATATATATATATATATATATATATACACACTGTAAGTGCAGCTAACTGACTCGCCTACCTACTCTAACTTAAATCAAATGACACTGTCTCTCTGCCTATCTCTCTCTGCCGCAACACACTACACAAAGCCGCCACGCAGGCGGACTTATATATTGTGGGGCATGTACTAAACCCCCTGAGCCATAATTGGCCAAAGCCACCCTAGCTTTGGCCAATTACGGCTCTCTGTACAGATGGCGCTGTGATTGGCCAAGCATGCAGGTCATAGTGCATGCTTGGCCAATCATCAGCCAGCAATGCACTGCGATGCCGCAGTGAATTATGGGCCGTGACGTGCCACTCGAATTTGGCGCAAATGGCCCATACCTTTGGCAATTCGACGAACGGTCGAACAGGCGATGTTCGAGTCGAACATGGGTTTGACTCAAAGCTCATCCCTATCTATGACACTCTGGTAGGGAGAGAGTTTCAGTTTCCCATATTTCTTTAGCAAGATCCAGCAACCCTCGGGGATGCCTCCCATACAAAAGTTCAATGGTTGAAAACCCCCATGGAAGACTGGGGAACCTCTCTGATTGCAAACAACAGATATGGCAGTAGACCATCCCAGTCTCTCCCATCTTTAGCCACCACCTTCTTTAGCATACTCTTGAGGTTTTTGTTAAACCATTCTACTAAACCTTCTGTCTGAGGGTGGTAAACTGAAGTATGCAAATGCTTAATACTGAACAATTTGCACAATTCAGATCCATGGCAATTCGGTCAAAAGGAATCTCAATCACAGCAAAGGCACCAGTGGGCTACGATAATGGGACATAGGTGCTGCCTTTTGACACTAAGGGCATGACTCAACATGTTTCATGTCGGCATGTAGCCAAGTCCAAAAGAAACACTGTAAAACACATTCTTTGGTCTTTTCATAGGCCAGATGACCACCCAGGGGGATATGTATGGGCCAGGTTCAGCACTGTCCTCCTATAGGGGCCAGGCACCACGAGTTGTTCCATAACCTCACCCCGAATTTTGTGAACCTGATACAACATGTCATGGTTAACCGCCATATGGTGAAATCAATCTCCAGCCCCGGGGCTACCAGAGTCCCATTGTTTACCTTAACATTTTTCAAGGCTTGTATAAGAGTAGGATCTTGTAACTGGGCGGTCCCGAAGTTGTCCTGAGAAACCTCTAGCTCCGGCACGCCAGGAAACTCTAGGGTCTCAGGGGTCACCCCCGGTTCACCCACACAGACTGCTAGGGGAAAAGACAATTTTCATAAGTGGTCACCCCTACAGCATTTTCATCAACCTTTGGTTCAAAGGGGTTGGGGTTCCCCCTTGCAGTCCCACGAGGAAGTCCAGGGTCAAGACTCTTCTCCTTCCCACTGCAAAGTTCCTGGAACAGTGGAAAGTCTCTCCCCAATATTACACTGTGCAACAGGATATGTAGACATCTCAAGTCTCCCACGAGGTGTGGGAGACTCCCACATTTCTGCGGCGGCACCTTCAAGCGCCTCCCGATCTCCCAGGAATGATCGGTGTGGGGAACAGCTGTGAAGACTGGCTCTGTCCCCACAGACGTCTCTGCAAACAGCTTCTGCAGCTCCTAGCATGCCCATCAACGCTAAACAATCTGTCCTTGTAATTAGGGCTCTGGCTGGCGGCCATTTTGTGGTGGAACAAATTGCATTGATTTTAATGGAGAATTCTCAAACGCTAGAGAACAAACTTTCTTCTTGTGTTGAGTCTCCGTTTTCCTAAGAAAAACACCTCCTTACAGCAGAGGACAATAATACCCCCTGCCCTACCAACACTGTCCACTGTCCCAACCCCTTCCCCCCAAAAAGCATTGAGAAAAAAAATGAAGAGACAAATTAAATTGTAAAATAAATCATTTATTAAAAATAAAAAAAAAACTACTGACACCGTCCACTGCCACATACCACCCACCCCTTCCCCAGAAGCACTGTGGAAAAATATTAGAAAGGTGATTTAAGAAATATTTTGCCGCGGGGGAGGGGGTTGCGGGCGCGAAGCGCAACCTCCCTGAAATTAGTTTTTGCAGGTTGGGATGTCTGGATAGGGGACACAGCCACTTCATGGCAAATGGAACCTGAGCTGGTTTCAAAGGTCATCAGCGCTGTGGGGTATTTCTTACAGTCACCATGCACACATACCACTCCTACCTGATGCTGGGTCAGTTGTTCAGGGTCCACCAGCTGGGTATCGACCAGGGTGACCCGGCTTCCAGAGTCCAGGAGGGTACGCACACTTTTCCCCTTTTATCTTTACAACAGAGCTTGGCATGTAAGGATCATCGACTAGGCCCGGGCGAGTAAACAGGGCATGCGTCGAACTATGTCACATTCCATAGGCTCCGAGTTCAAGGGACAGTTAGCAGCGATGTGACCCCACTCACTGCACCGCCAGCACTGGGGATGCCCAAGGGTTCCTCAGGGGCTTCCCAGATGGGGGTCTTTCAACAGGGGGTGATGCTCCAACCCATCTCGCCGGCCTTTCAGGACTTCCTCTTTTCGGCTTTACCAACTGTGTTACTGGGGTTGACTGGAAGGCCACGGGAGGTGGTCTTTTGACCATCCGTGACCTTGAACCTGTAGACCCAGCAACCAGGTCCTCTGCCGCAAAGTAGCATTCCACCAGCTCAACCAGAACATCCTTTGAATTTGGATCAGATTGCCTCGCCCATCTCTGCAACTCAGGAAGTAGAGCTCTCAGGAACCGGTCCATTGAAACTCTTTCCACTATTTGAGGCCCTGTGAGTATTTCAGGCTGCAGCCACTGTTTGACCAGGTTAATTAGGTCATACATTTGGGAGAAGGGGGATCCATCAACCTTAAAGCTCCAGCTGTGTACTCGCTGTGCTCTTACTGTCACGGTGACGCCCAGTCGCTGCAAGATCTCAGCTTTTAGTTTGTCATAATCTCGGGCATCCTCAGCGGACAAGTCAAAGTATGCCTTTTGGGAGTCCCCTGCTAACAGTGGTACCACAAGCGCAGCCCAGCGGTCTTTAGGCCAGGCCTGCCCCTTAGCAGTTCTCTCAAAACCTACATAGGAAGGCTTCCACATCATCTTCGAATGTCATGTTTTGTAGAAGGTGACTTTTGGTGCCTGGCAGGGTGTCACCCGGGGACCCTGTGGAGACATTTGCAACCTGGGCTGGCATCCGCTGAAGTACTTCTGCTAAGGCCTGTCAGTAGGGTTGCCACCTCGTCCCTTTAAACCTGAACACATATAAATTACACAGGTTCTACTAGAGTAGAGAGTTCTCTGAAAGGTAATTCAGCCATGTGCAAGGTTAAGGGCTTCCTGCCCATGTTTATTTGGTCAGCAAAACAGCAACAGACAAGGATTCCCACACAGATGTAGAAAACATAGTCTCAAAGCAAAAGTCCATCAAATAAAATGTAAGCCTCCTGGCTAATAAATAGATCTTACTGAGTCTGCTTCAGTCCCGCAGGCATGTTCCTTCTCTCTCAGCACCAGCACTGATTCTACTCAGGTAAGTCAAAATTATACCCCAGGTGGGGGAGCAAGGTGTGGCCAGTCCTTAACCCCTTGCTGCCTAAAGACTTTTCACTGTCACTCATTTATCTTTAAAACCTCAAGATTCTGCCCTGCAGTTGCACTGAAAGGAGCTGTCTGTGTACAGTGTGTACAGGGTGTACAGGGTGTACTCACTTTTGTTACCAGCAGTTTAGACATTAACGGCTGTATGTTGAGTTATTTTGAAGGGACAGCAAATCTACACTGTTATACAAGCTGTACACTTACTACTTTACATTGTAGCTAAGTGTCATTTCTTCAGTGTTGTCACATGAAAAGATATAATAAAATATTTACAAAAATGTGAGGGGTGTAATTACTTTTGTGAAATACTATATATATGAATTTGTTTCTCAACATATTTGGGGTCCCTCTACTCAGGATAAATAGGAGAAAATATGTTGTAATTTAGTAAAAATAATTGGCATAGTAATAATTACCAAATACATTAAAGTGATACTGAAGTCTCCTTTTTTTCTTTAAAAATAACAAACATGTTATACTTACCTCCTCTGTGTAATGGTTTTGCACAGAGCAGCCCAGATCCTCCTCTTCTCGGGTCCCTCTTTTGCATTTCTGGCCCCTCCCTCCTGCCGAGTGCTCTCACAGCAAGCAACTTGCTATGGAGGCACCCGGGGAGAGCTGCAGCTCCCTGTATCCATTCAGACACGGAGCCGCAGTTCAGCCCTGCTCCCTCTCTTCCTCATTGGCTAACCAACTTTGATTGACATCAGTGGGAGCCAATGGCACCGCTGCTGTGTCTCAGCCAATCAGGAGGGAGAGTCCTGGATGGCCAAGGCACTCGTGCACATCGCTGGATCGAGATGGGGCTCAGGTAAGTATTAGTGGGGCTGCTGCACACAGAAGGTTTTTTTTATCTTAATGCAATGCATTAAGATAAAAAAAAAACCTATTGCCTTTGGAACCACTTTAAACATTTAGGAATCTAAGATTGCATTTTTTAAAATATTTGTCCATTCCATGCATATTACAAAAAAATATTCAGGGGATTTTTAAAAACAAACTACCAAACGATGGACCCTTTTGTGCTAATAAAATGGTGTGAAAATAATTTTGGTAAACAGTTAAAAAGTTATTCCAATCCAATGTTATACAAATTCACCCAGACCACTGGGTCACCCAGTCCCCTAACAAGTTTCACTCACATCAACTTTGATTTAAGTGTGCGGTTCCTCGGTTATTCTTATTGTTTGGATTTTTAGCAGATGATGGATAAATAGAGAGCCAGCACCAGTAGATTGGAATGCACAGACACATTGGGATTGATTTACTAAAGGCAAATAGGCTGTTCATTTTGCAAGGAAATTTCCACTTTGCTTAATGAATGAGGTAACTTCAATCACCCAATCATGTGCTAGCCAAAATGTTGTTTTCATTTTCTAATATTGGGTATACTTTGCAAAGTAAACTTTCACCAAGGTAAGGGGAAATTCTCTTGCAAAATGGAGAAGCCTATTTTCCTTTAGTACATCAACATTTAATCGTTTGGTGTAAAGTCATTGTTTTGTCAACCATTGTATACTTAAACCCAAAATAAAATGTAATATATTGCAACTTACCAATTATTAGATGTTGTGCCTACATTAGTTTTATTTTTTAAGTCTTTTCCCTCTGTTTTTACCTGGTGATGCACCCAGTTAACACACTTCCTGTTTTAGGGTGCCTACACTCTTAACCACTTGCCGACCGCCGCACGCCGGTGTACGTCCAAACTTTGTCGGCGGATATCGTTGTTATGGCAGCAGCTAGCTGCCATAACCCCAGTATCCCCGTTTTCGTGCGGCGGTCGGCTTTCTGATAAAAGTGGTCCCTGCGGCGAATTCACCGCGAAATCACTTTTATCGGTGGTGGGAGAGGGCCCCCCCCTCCGGCTGTGATCCGTTGTCCTCCGCCGCTTACTGGAGCCGTCGGTAGCGGCGGAGGCGATCGCGTCCTGCTCAGTGCTGTGCCTGGAGACGAGTGAGGCTAAGATGGCGCCCACTCATCTCCATGACACTGCTGGGCGGAAGCGACGTCAAAACGTCACTTCCACCCACGCCTCTTAAAGGCATATTTTTTCCAATGTCATTTTTTTAAATTACTTTTTTTTTTTTTACTTTTTTTTTTAATTGCATTTTAGTGTAAATATGAGATCTGAGGTCTTTTTGACCGCAGATCTCATATTTAAGAGGTCCTGTCATGCTTTTTTCTATTACAAGGGATGTTTACATTCCTTGTAATAGGAATAAAAGTGACACAATTTTTTTTTTTTTAAACAATGTAAAAAATAAAATAATGTAAAATTAAGACCGCTGCGCAAATACAGTGCAAAAAAAAGTATTGCAACGACCGCCATTTTATTCTCTAGGGTGTTAGAAAAAAAAACATGTAATGTTTGGGGGTTCTAAGTAATTTTCTAGCAAAAAAAACTGTTTTAAACATGTAAACACCTAAAATCCAATACGAGGCTGGTCTTTAAGTGGTTAAATGAAGGAACAACAGGAACACCTCTCAACAGCGGCATTGTCAGTCTTGAGGGAGGGTATTAAAGGAAAGGAAACACAGCACCTCTAAGTGCAGTATTGGTAAACCATTTAATGAAAAGTCAAAAGTGAAACTACTCACAAAGGGAGTATAAACACAAGCATGATAGTAATCCTGCAGCAAAATCGGGGGGGGTGATTTTCTCCTAAACGTCCGAGTCTCTGAAGTGCAGCTGACAGCTCGTTTGGAGAATGCTTGCTCCTTCTTGATGGCCTGAGGAAGGAGCAAGCATGCTCCGAACGCGAAGCCATCTCCTCTCACCCTGCACCCAGAAGTGACATCATCTCGGATCTCCCCTGTGTTCCCTGCTGTTCTCATAGGCTGCGAATTCTGGAATCCATCTGCACAACCTGTCAGCTGCACTTTAGAGACACGGACATTTAGGAGAAAACCACCCCCCGATTTTGCTGCAGGATTACTATCATGCTTGTGTTTATACTCCCTTTGTGAGTAGTTTCACTTTTGACTTATCATTAAATGGTTTACCAATACTGCACTTAGAGGCGCTGTGTTTCTTTTCCTTTGTTGCATTGCAGAGACTGCTTTTAGCTCTTCACACTGGCTGCCCTTAGTGCTGGTACGTGGATTCCTCTCCCTCTTCATCTTAGAGACTGTTGTTATGGACTTTGTCCCTCCTATTGAAAGACTCTTTTAATCACATTCATTTGATATGTGCACACCTCCAAAGTCTCTCCTCAAACGAGTGCTGAGTTTATTTTTTGTCTGTTTGAGGGAGGGTATTGTTAGATGCACTAGCAGATTTAGATATAATAACAAATGAACAAATGAAAGCCAAACTCCAACTAACTCTTTTTAAAATGGAGTTCCACCCAAAAGTGGAACTTCCTCTTTAAGCCTACTCCCTGTCTCCTGTTTGTGAAACTGAGCTTTTGGGGAGGAGGAGGAAGCAGGTACCCGATTTTGACAGATACCTCCCACTTCCGTTCCGGTCACCTTAGGTGATCGGAAGCAGAAGTTCTCCTCTCCCCCCCCGAAGTCTTCCGGGACATATGACAGGTCCTAGAAGACTTTGGGACTAGTCATAGAGTGCACGCATAGTGGGGAACAGACTGTGAAGTCACAAGCTGTCACAGCTGGGTGCCCATGGTAGAGATGTAAGTGCCACCGAGGGAGGAAAAAGGGAGAAAGGGAGAACACTGCGAGTCCCGCTGGATCGTGGGACAAGTAAGTGGCTATTTATTGAAAGTCAGCAACTACACTTTTTGTGTAGCTGCTGACTTTTAATAAACAAAAATATGTCTGCAACTCCGCTTTAAGCAATTACTGCAACAGTTTTGTTTCTTTTGGAATAAATGGTTTAGCTAATCCCTTTAACTGCTACATCCACAGGATAGCTTCTTCAGTTGAAAAATAGCAGACTTGCTGGATCACCAGGTGACAATAAAGGAGAGAAAGCCTAAAAAAAATAAAACAAATGCAGCCATCACATCTAAGAGTTGGTAAGCTGCAATATGATAAATGTTTGCTTATGGTTTAAAATCACTTTAAAGAGTAACTTTACCCCTCTTGGTCATCTATGTACATTACATTTTAACAAACTTTGTTGCAGATTCTTACCTTTTGTTATTCTGAAAAAATCCCTGTGTGTTTGTTTGTGTACATGTGGTAAGTGAATCTAATTGGAGTGGTTTCATAATTATCAATCAGCTGCTGCACCTGCGGGGCTCCAGTGAGGAAAATTGCAGGGTCTGCATCCCTTTAGACGTGATTTCATATTGGGAGTATCTCACCAAAAATTACATTTTTGTTTCAGGGGATGCCTGATATCTGACTTGTATTGTAAGGTAGACTTCTGGGAAAATCAGTGAGTCAATCACACAAGCAGGAAATGATGTTTCCGGGGGGCGTTCAGAACACCTCAGGTAGCCATAGTGCATTGCATTTTACAGAACACTAAAGAGCTGCAGATTGAAAAGGAAAGGTAATTTTTAATAATAATTACAATGACTTGAGTCACAATTGTATACACTATATTTTTTTTTATCTGATATTTTTTTTCCACGAAAGTGGAGTTACCCTTTAACCACTTGCTTTTACTACTACAAGGCGGCAGCTCTGCACAGGATCAAGTATATATACACAGTACATGATCCTGCACTTCTGCCTGCAGGGGGCGTGCGCACGCCACCGGAAGGCCACTTCTCCTGTCATAATTCACAGCAGAAGCCGATCTGCGGGTGGCGGGCACTCAATGTTTATCGGCACTCGCCAATCTTCCGTAAAACATACATAACAGCGATCTAAACAAGGCAGATCTTCATTCTGATGGGGGGGGGGGGAGGGATGTATTTTGTGTTTCTGCAAAACAGGGACTAAAATCCATTACTTCCTCTAGTAAAAGCAGCACATATAGTACACAAAAACACTGGCTAACACACAGTCAACCCTTTGATCGCCCTAGATGTTTAACCCCTTCCCAGCCAGTGTCATTAGTACAGTGACTTAAAGTGTCAGTTAGTGTCCCATTGTCCGCCGCAATATCAAAGTCCCCCTATAAGTCACTGATTGCCACCATTACTATTATAAAAATATAAATAAATAAAAATTCCATAAAAATATACCATAGTTTGTAGATGCTATAACATTCACATAAACCAATCACTAAACGCTTATTGGGATTTTTTTAACAAAATTATGTAGCAGAATACATATTGGCCTAAATTTATGAAGAAATTAGATTGTCCTATTTTTTTTATTGGATGTGTTTTATAGCAGATAGTAAAAAAATATTGTTTGTTTTTTTTCCAAATTTGTCGGTCTCTTTTTGTTTATAGCGCAATAAAAAAAAAGAACACAGTGGTGATCAAATACCACCAAAAGAAAGCTCTATTTGTGGAAAAAAAAAAAAACTCACATTTTTTGTGGGTACAGCGTTGAATGACCGCCCAATTATCACTTAAAGTAACGCAGTGCCATATCGCAAAAGATGGCCTATTCATGACGGGGGTAAATTTTCCGGCGGTCAAGTGGTTAAAGTTCAAAATATGGTCTGGCAATAGAGTTTTTCATTATTCCTGGACTTGGAAGGGCTAATTTGTAAAATCAGATTTTTGCATTTGACATTTAGTTACCTTTTCAATGTACCTGTTATGCCATCAAGTGTAATATCTGTAAACCGCAGCAGGCAATTTTGTTCTGCTATGGGCTCACGTTCCTGTAATAGATAAGACTGAGACTAAATTGCTGTTTCGCCAAAATAGGGAGAACCCTAAATAAAGGTCCTGGGCCTCAGATTCAAGGGTCTCCACAGGGATACAAGGGCTCATTTAAAGACCAACAACAGTATTAGCAGTGTTCATAATTGAGCAACTTTTTATTCCATTATACTTCAGGTATCACTCCATTTAAAATGATTGTGAACACCATACAGCACCATGATGTGCTGACACTACTTCCTTCTACTTGCATTAGTATCTAAGGCTGATGCAAAAAAGTTTACAGTTTAAGTGATACCCTTTATTGGCTAATTTGAATTATTAAAGGTGCAAACAATTGAGGTCCCTTTGAGACCTTCATCAGGCTTTATATACATTTCCTGGTGAAGGGATCCAAGGAATCTTGAAGGTTTGCATCTTTAATAATTAAAATTATCTATTACAGGGTATCACATAAACTTGAAACCTTCTGCATTGATCGGTGTCTAACACAGAGTAATGCTCTGCTACTATCAGGTTGATACAAGACTAAGTAAAGCAAAGATATACAAAGTGAATTGAATAGTGCTTTTACAATGTTAATAGTTCATGACATGCTGTGCTGTGGGCTGAATCCGCTGGAAGTGTCTGCACCGGGAGATATGGTGGTAAACCCTGCAGAGAGACCGGGCACAAACATAAGGATCCCCAGGGAGTTGCAATATGTGGAGGTATATGTTGATGGTTGCAAAATTTCTGCCCACATGGAGCCATGGTCCAGATAATATGTGCAATGTGCCCAAAGTGCAGAGCTAATTAACCTGACTCAGGCAAGTGGGGATATATGTATGCATCAGCGTGACCACGGGTGCCTCCCAGCGTCGTACGGAGAGGGCATTATTAGGATGAGGCATCCACATCAGAGCGGCCGCTGCCGCCCGAAATGGGCGCCAATCATACAGATATCCCCACTTGACCGAGATAGGTCAGTTAGCCCTACACTTTGGGCACAGTGCACATTTTATCTGGACCATGGCTCCATGTGGGCAGAAATTTTGCAACCATCTACATATACCACCACATATTACACGTTGGAGTTTCCTATGTCCCTGGGGATCCTTATGTATGTGCCCAGTCTCTCTGCAGGGTTTACCACCAAAGCTCCCGGTGCAGACACTTCCAGCGGCTTCAGCCCACAGTACAGCATGTCATGAACTTTAACCATTGTAAAGGTTGTGCATCCACTCCTGAGGAAGTGGAGCAAATCCATGAAAAACGTTGAGCTTTTTGGATGGCGTTATGCCATCAATATATGCTCTATCTGTCTGGTAGACAAGATATGTAACATCTATTCACCCCATGACATGGAGTACATTTCAGTTTATACTTATTTACATATACTGTATGAATTGGTTACTCCTTGTGTATATATGAATTAATGCCCATACTTTTATTTAACAGACCAACTGTGCTCTAACTGTGGTTTACATCATTACCATGTGTATATATATATGAACTACAGTTTGGTATTATGTATAGCATGTACCAATCAATACCCATATATGTATTCCAGGTAATGTGTTATTTTATTCATATACAGAAATAAATATCTCAATGTGCCATTTTACTTAGTTGTCTGTCACTCACCTCATTTAAAGTCTCCTTTCTTATCTAATGAAACATAGCAGTAATAATAATGAGCTGTGGGTAGGATCAGATATCATGAACATTTTTTAAATTTTTATCATAATAAAAAGCATGCTTCCCCTACACCAGAAATCACTAAATGACCGAGCAGTGGCGGTGCGTCCATTAGGGGTGCTCGGGCGCCACCCCCTCTCTCCAGCCACCCTATCATTGTACTATGGATAGATTTATGCATTGCATGAATCTATCCATGGCCGCTGTAGCCACCCCCCATTCAGGCGTTAGACCCCTTTTCGGGAGCCAGGCATCTGAATTACAGCGACGGGGGGTGTTTTTGAAGCACCTGATTAGAGCCATAGGCTCTAATAGGCTTCAAAAAAGGTGTACTGTGAGCGCAAACCATTGCGCTTGCAGTGCACCCAGGTGTGTTAGCAAAGCAAATGAACATTTGCTTTGTTAACACAGAACCACCTCGCAGCCAATCAGGAGGCCCAGATGTAATACCGGGCACCTGATTGGCTGAAGGTAGAGGCGATCCCATTGGTCGCCATGCAGAACAGGAAGAAGACATGCACGGAGGAGTCCTGCATCCATCGCCATGTTATACGTCCCACAGATCGCTGCCTGTCCCACTGCCTGACCCACCACCACTATGGAGTAAGTGCCGGGCAGACAGCGGGCAGGCGGGGGCCACAGTGGCTGCATATTATGGGCACAAAGGCTGCAATTGATGGAGCACAGTTGGCTGCATTTGCGGGGCACAGTGGCTGCATATTATGGGCACAGAGGCTGCAATTGATGGGGCACAGAGGCTGCAATTATTGGGGCACAATTGGCTGCATTTGATGAGCACAGAGGCTGCATATGATTGGCGCAGAGGCTGCATATGATTGGCACAGTTGGCTGCATATGATGGGCACAGTTGGCTGCATTTGCGGGGCACAGTGGCAGCATATTATGGGAACAGAGGCTGCAATTAATGGGGCACAGAGGCTGCAATTATTGGGGCACAGTTAGCTGCATTTGATGAGCACAGAGGCTGCATATGGTGGGCACAGAGGCTGCATATGATGAGCACAGTTGGCTGCATATGATGAGCACAGTTGGCGGCATATGATGGGCACAGATGGCTGCTTTTGCTGGGCACAGAGGCTGCATATGATGGGCACAGTGGCTGCATATGATGGCCACAGTGGCTGCATATGATGGCCACAGTGGCTGCATATGATGGCACAGTGGCTGCAATTGATGTTTTTGTTTCAGTATTTTTCAGAATTTTTCAGTTTGTTTGCTCCCCCCAAAAAATTTTGAGCACCAGCCGCCACTGCACAGTCCCATCCGGACCCACGCTCCCACCATTTAGGAGCTGCTTCTTCAACCCTGGCCTCTGTCGCTGCCATTCTCAAGGCAGAGCGGGAAGTGGAAGGCAGATAGTAATGCACAGAGGTCAGGAGGCACAACCGCACTGGTTGTAAGGTGGGAGTGGGAGCTGCATGAGTTAACTTCTACCTTACACAGAGCAGTCAGAAGGAGGCACAGCCTCTGGGTACTGAATCCTTTGGACCAACATAACAGGCGGACAATAAATATTTCGATTGAAATAAACATACTTACACAAGATTCATTTTTATATTGAAATATTATTCCAGACAATGACAAACCCTGAGGAAATATTATTCTTAATCTATTGAGTGATGCATGCATGCAATGGTGTCCTCTTCTATATAAGTCATTAACGGGGAACTTTTCTTTTGCATTTAGCAGAAAAATTAAAGTGATTAAGAACCAAAAATTACTAGATACCTATGACTCAGTTAATTCTAGGCATTGATTCCACTGGGGATGACACACATCACAAACAAAGGCTGTTCCATAGCAACATGTTGCAGTAAAGGGCTTTAGTGACACAAGAGCTGTTGGATACCTCATTTCTCTGTGTAATTATTTTTTGTTATGTGCCTTAGAAAGATTCTGATTAAAAAAACACATTCACAATATAATATAGGTTCTATAAAGTGCCTTGCCATTTTGTGCTTTAAAAAAAAAAAGCCATAACCTTAATGTGTATTTTAAGTGCACATTGCATAAGCAATCCCATACAACATGGGATTGTATTTTTTGTTTTTGTTGATGGACTTCTGTCTTTTTTCAACCTGACTAACTATGTAACTATATGTAACTCTGTAACTATGTTCATTTGACAAAGCTAAAAGGGAAAATACAGTTATTTTAAATGTCATAATGTGATGTTTTATATATGTATATATACACACACTTTTTTTTTTTAGAACTTTTATATACCTTTTTTTAGTAATGCCAGTCTCTCTTTAAGATACATGTACTGTACTTACTTACCAGTACTTAGTTACTTACCAGTTCCACCATCAATTAATGAAATCTAATAATTATATAAAATCATCGACTTCTCAAATGTTCTCTAATAATTATATAAAATCATGACAAAATTCTCAATAAAGTCATATACCAATGAACATTTAACATTTGAACTGACTCAGGCGACACAATCTTCCTTCTAAGTGTTTCTTCCGGAGCCTGATAAGCAGGTACACAGCACAACATCATATGATGTGTGTTTGCAGTACCAACCAGAGGTTCTGCGAATGCCTTCTTAAATAATGACTAGTACAGATAATGTAAAACTCATATTAAAGATACATTTGGTGGATCTTTTGACAGGTGCATCATTTCTGGGATCTAGACAGTGAAACAGCGATTGAAAAATATTAGCAAAATGCTATCTAGGAAACATTACACTGTCCAAAAATCCAAAACATCTTCACCAGTAGAGTTATTACAAACATTAAGTTCTTTATATTTTAAATTTACTTAATTCCATCACTTAATCCAATTTTATTTCATTTATGTATCCTGATTTTATTTATCCATTATAAACTGACATTTATTCAGTTGTGTAATCTGGCATCTATTCACAAGATGGCAGTTTAGATGTTATTATTTCTATAACTGTATTCTGCCTGCTGGCCACAAGATGGCAGCTTCTATTTATTAATCATGGTTAATCCCTTTGCGAGGTGGGATGTCACCGGATTGGATACCTTCATTTGGTGTGTGTATTTAAGGAAGCGGCGTGCCCGTACGTATGATCCCTGATGACGTCAGAACGCACTGACGAAACCGTTCAGACTTACCGAACGTGACACGCCACTTCCGTTCGCTATGCAGCGTTGTAGCCACGTCCGTTGTTTTGTTGTCTGCACAAACCCACATGTGGTCTATGCGGTTTTTAGCTTGTTTTTAGCCTGTTCAATACATTTTTGGCTTACTTCACGTGGGAGTTTTCTACTCATTTCCTCCCCATTCATGGCACTAATGGTCTTTTATGACCCATCTCTATTCAGGAGTTCACTTGTATGCATCCAAGCAGCTACAGCATTACCTGAGTTCCAGCACCTGAACCAAGCCGTGATCGCGTGAAACTTTCTGGCTGTCCTTATAGCGCTTTTGACTCCTGTCATGGGAGTCACCACAATCTGGTAAGTAGGCTGTGTGGCCGGTGATGGTGGTGGAGTACTGTTTCCTGATGTTTTGCTGAACTCCAGGAGGATTTATCCAGAAGTTTGATCTCTACACCATTTTTAAACACTATTTGTTTTTGAATTTTTTTTGAATTTTTCATATTTTGAACTGTTGATTTGGATCCTAAAATTTTCTTGATGTTTGATTGCTTTCTGACTTCACCCAGTCGAAAGCTACTCATGAGTATCATCACTGACACAATTTTTATTTTATTTTACACCAGTGTGTGATATTTTGCACTTGCACTTTAAAGGGAGCACGGTTTGTAATTAATTTGTTAATTATTGTCCTTTTCACTTATCCTTATAACTTGCTGCTCCTAAATCAATTTTACATTAGTCTTACCAGCTTCCACTTGCGCAGGTTGGTAGTTTCTACCATTGACCATACATCTTATTACAAAAATTGCCAACACTCATAGCTTTACTTGAAAAAAATCCAGTTTAAAAAAAAACTTATAGCAAAACTGTCTGTACAAATCAACATTTTTATTTAATTTTCGGAATGTGGAAAAATATGCAAAGCAACAGACCTCCTATGGGACTGGAGAACAAACTCAAATATTATTTCTAATCTATATATAATATTGATATATAAAAAGTATCATTAGACTTAAATGTGGTATAAATGGACACGGCCCTTTATTATTGGCATGACGATACAACTTACCAATAATGAACCAATTGTATGTGTAACGATAAAATGTTTATCCGTAACCATACATAAGATAATAGCATACCAATGGTTCAGCCATTAAAGCTCAAACCAACATTACTACACCAGTAACACCACTATCCCCTTCTGTAGTCTATATCTGCCCTGATATGAGATAATTGTCACCTTGATCATTGTGACCTTGCCCACCTTGGACAGCTAAGGAGGTGTAGTAGTATTAAATTCAACTAATTTTTTTTTATATGTCCCTGTTAGTTTAGTTATTATTATTCTTATTGTTATTTTGTTATGTTTTCTGAAATGACATTGTGGTTATGTCACTGAAGGCGTACACATATTGTAGTGGCTTTTTTTATCCCTATACCTATACAGGCGTTGAACTGTGCAGCAGGTGTTCAGAGTTAATTACAGTACAGAAGAGAGAGGAATGTACATCGCAGGTGCTGGCTCATCAATAGGAGAGATCAAGCAGCAAGCTACAGGTCTCTTGGATAACACTACTAGAAAGCAGATTGCATCTCTCTAAAAAGAAAGCCACACACTGGATGTTTGGAAAAAAAAGGTACTGTACAGTCAGAAATATTCATTTTTTTAAATAAGAAATATTAGAAATGAGAAAAAACTATGCAAGGATACTCTGAATGCAATATATCAATTTCATTACATTTTACCTATTCACTCTCACTATATGTATACACCAATGTAGAGCTGTAGAGAAACGGAATACTGGAAATATTTAAAAAAAAATAAACTTTGGAATCATTTTGTGGCAGAAATGTGCAAAATTATTAATTAAACAATTTAGTTTTAGCTTATTATTGGTTCTGTTTAAACCACTTATTATAGGATTTGCCCCCTTAATGACCAGGCCATTTTTTGCTATACGCCACTGCGTGGTTTTAACTGACAATTGCGCAGTCATGCGACATTGTACCCAAACAAAATGTATGTCCTGTTTTTCCCCACAAATAGAGCTTTCTTTTGGTTGTATTTGATCACCTCTGCGGTTTTTATTTTTTTGCACTATAAACAAAAATAGGAGCAACAATTTTGAAATAAGAACAATTTATTTTACTTTTTGCTATAATAAATATCCCCCCCCCCCCCCCAAAAAAAAAATTTCATCAGTTTAGGCCAATATGTATTCTTCTACATATTTTTGGTAAAAAAAACCCACAATAATTGTATATTGATTGGTTTGCGCAAAAGTTATAGCGTCTGCAAAATAGGGGACAGATTTATGGCATTTTTATTATTTATTTAGTTTTTACTAGTAATGGCGGCGATCTGCTATTTTTAGCGGAATTGCGAAATTGCGGCCGAGAGATCGGACGCTTTTGACACTTTTTTGGGACCAGTGACATTTATACAGCGATCAGTGCTAAAAATAGCCACTGATTACACATAATGTCCATCTTTGACGGACTCAGTTTGCTCAGTAGGGATTGCTCTGTTGATCCTCGCTGAGCCGGTGGATAACAGGTCCGTCTCTGCTCACTGTGTAGGGACAGACCTGTCAGATCCCCGCTCTTCACTATGGGGGATCGGATGAAAATGGATCTGCCTGTCTGTTTTCATCTGATCCGATCCGCCAGATGGATGGAAAATAGGGTTTCCATCCGTCTGGATTCAGCAGATCGGATGTCAGCGGACAAGTCACCGCTGACATCCGTTGCTCCATAGACCTGCATGGAGGTCCGCCCGTGTGAAAGAGGCCTTACTGTATAAATGTCACTGGCAGGGAAGGGGTTAACACCTGGGGGCGATCAATGGGTTAAGTGCTCCCTAGGGAGGTGTTTCTAACCGGGGGGGTGTGCTGCCTGGGAGTAGAGAGAGATGGCTGTTCTTGATCACTAGGAACAGCAGATCTCTCTCTACTTCCCTGACAGAACTGGGATCTGTCTGTTTACATTGACAGATCCCCATTCTGGCTCTCTGTGAAGCGATCATGGGTGGCCGGCGGACATCGCAGCCGCCGGACCATAAGCATCGGCTTTGGAGTCGCGCCCCCTATAGCTTCTTAAAGTGGCCGACTTACAATGACGGCAATTCGTGCAGCCATGCCAACCTGCCACAGTACAACTGCTGCTTCTGGTCGGCAAGTAGTTAAGTATGTTATATATTTCAGAATTGGAAACTGATGCATTGAAATGGTATGCATGAACATTGTTCCTGTTATTAAATTCTACAAGGCATCCCCAATAATAAGAGTATAATGCCTTGTACACACGATCGCACATTCCAACAACAAAAGCCATGTATTTTTTCCAACAGATGTTGGCTCAAACTTGTCTTGCATATACACGGTCGCACAAAGTTGGTCGGAAATTCCGAACATCAAGAACGCGGTGACGTACAACACGTACGAGCCGAGAAAAATGAAGTTCAATAGCCAGTGCTGCTCTTCTGCTTGATTCCGAGCATGCGTGGCACTTTGTGCATCTGAATTGTGTACACACGAATGGACTTTATGACAACAGATTTTGTTGTGGGAAAATTTGAGAACCAGCTCTCAAATTTTGTGTGATGGAAATTCCGATGGAAAATGTCCGATGGAGCCTACACACGGTCGGAATTTCCGACAACAAGCTCCCATCGAACATTTTCCGTCGGAAAATCCTTTCGTGTGTACGGGGCATTAGACTATAGCAGGGGTAGGTAACCTTATGCCGCGTACACACGGTCGGACTTTTCGTCTACAAAAGTCCAACGGACGCTGACGGACTAAAGCTGGCTGGTAATCCGATCGTGTGTGGGCTTCTCCGGACTTTCAATGGACTTTTTTAGCCTCAAATCCGACGGACTTTAGATTTGAAGCATGCTTCAAATCTTTACGTCGTAAGTACGACGGACCCCGAAGTCCGCTCGTCTGTATGCTAGTCCGACGGACAAAAAAACGACGCATGCTCATAAGCAAAAACTAAACGGAAGCACTCGGTCTAGTAAAACTAGTGTTCGTATTGTAGGTAGCACATTCATCACGCTGCAAAATCTGTGATCGTTGAATGCAGCGCATTTTATTTCTTCTTTACGAAGGCTCTATAAAGAACGAAGGTGTTTTGCTGTTCATAATCAGAGTTCTCCCAAACTGATTTCTGGATTCTTTTTCTCTTTGATCTCATGAATGATATAGTATGCATTTTAAAAACAATGTTTCCATACTAATAATACTTTTTCCCCTTTTTTTTTTTTAGGTTTGTAAAGTTACCACAAAGAACCCATTATTCTGTTTTTTTTTTTTTTATAGTGATTATTTTTTAGTTTTTAGATAAAGTTAACCCAAAGCACCGTTTTTGGTTACGTAAATTTTTGGATTTTCAAGACTTACCACTTGAACATTATTAACATTAGTAATGTATTTTTGGTGTGTTTTTTTTCTAACTCAATGAGATTGTTGTCCCTTGTTAATTTAACATTGTGTGTAAAATCAATGATTTCAAAGAAAAAACATAAAAAGTCTTTTGCTAAACTCAAAAAATGATCCATTTATTCATGGTCAAAATAAAATAAAGAGGAAGTCAACGCTGGAAAAAGTCGGTGTACCAGAAAATTGGGATCTTGCGGAGTCCATATAAGAGGGAGCACAATCTGGTCCAAGAATCCCAGAGATCAACAGCACCAGCAGATGATCTAGATGTCCCCAGACTGTGGTCCTACAACAGCCTGCGTCTTCTGTCAGACCAGACTGAACCCAGGTCATCATTTTCTTCTCTTCCCTGCAGCCTTTCCTCCACGCTGCCCTGCAGCCTTCCCTGTAGCCTTCTTTTGAGGCTGTGGCTCTGGTGTTTCAGTTGTGGCAGGAGGAGGAGGAGGAGGAGGAGGAGGAGGAGGGGGGGCTGCCTCATGTAGTTGGGTGTTTTGTGTTAGCGTGCCCTGCAGCCCCTTATGGATTGTTTCCCCAAATAGGCGCTCACAAATGAGGCGCTGCTCCCTATTCATCTGAAGAAGCCTGCTGGCTAAGTAGCAGCCATAGGATTCTTCCGCTTCGGGGGGGCTCCTTAAAAAACGGGTGGCCTCTTGCATGAGGCGCAGGGATGCGTCCTGTGTGACCATCCCCTTCCTGGCCCTTTTTTTGGGAAGGTGGAGGGGAGGCACTTGGGATTCGGTCAGGCTCCTACTGGGCCCAGCCACCTCACTTGGCCCAGCCACCTCACTTGGCCCAGCCACCTCACTTGGCCCAGCCACCTCACTGGGAGCAGCCACCTCACTGGGTAGCAGCCACCTCCTGCCTGACACTGGGCCCAGCCTCCTCCAGGATGATGGTGAATCCGGCCTCCTCCAGGCTGTCCATGGGCCTGGTCTCCTCCTGCCTGCCACTTTCCCCACATTCCTCCTGGATGGACTCATCCTGTGTATAAAAAAAGGACAATAGTTTGAGTATATTTTTTTGGGTTCATCAATGACACACAGTTTGCTTCTCATGAATAGCAAATTCAATGTGAATACTTCTCTTTAATAAAAGAGTCTAATCAGACACCCTAATTATTTCAAGCAGGTGCCAAACATATTTAGCCACTACTGTCAATTGATATGTATACCCAATTTTGAGTGCCAAATTATTTTAGACAATTATAACATCCAGTTAACATCATTAATATTAGTACAGTAAATATTTGTTAAAATAATTTACCTGACTCCAGATGGTCATATCTGGTTCATCCAGGATGGAAGACCCAGCTTGCTCCTCATCAGCCTCTGCTGGGGTGGAGGGAAGGGTGGAGGGAAGGGTTGAAAGTGATGGCCTGGCTTCATTCTGGTCATCCAGAAAACGGAGTTGATTATAGTACCACAGCCTGGGTACATAAACATCATCTGCTGATGCTCCTGATCTCCTTGATTCCTGGATCTTCTTATGCTCCCTCTTATACATGTTCCTCAAGCCCCCAATTTTCTTGAGCAATGTCTCCATTGTTGCTTCCGGGATGGTCGCCTGGACAAAGGCCAGAAGTCTCTCCAGCGTTGACTTCCTCACATGCTTAGCATAATACTGAGGGTGTTTCACCTCCCACAAATTCCTCATCTCTCGATATTTGGAAATAAAAGATGTAAGGAACTCTGGATCCTTAAATAGGGGATTCATTATATCTGGAAAAGATGAAGTCACAAGACAAAAAACACTTTTATTATAGGTTTCGGCTAACCCCTCATCATCTTCTCCCTATGTAGGCCTCATCAATCTATCAAGCCATATAGGCCGCTTGCTACAAAGTCATGACCATAAAACCCAAAAAAAATATATTTAAAATTACCTTCGTTTTGTAACGTCCTGGTCCACTATCACCTACGCACAGAACGTTCGTACGACACGTGCGCAAGGGCCCTCTTCATACACTACGCATGTGTGAAACTCCGCCTGCGTCGCCCGCCCCTGACGTTCGAAATTAACTCATGTTCTCCGCCCCCTAATTCGACGCACAGAACGTACGTACGACACGTGCGCAAGGGCCCTCTTTATACACTACGCATGTGTGAAACTCCGCCTGCGTCGCCCGCCCCTGACGTTCGAAATTAACTCATGTTCTCCGCCCCCTAATTCGACGCACAGAACGTACGTACGACACGTGCGCAAGGCCCCTCTTTATACACTACGCATGTGTGAAACTCCGCCTGCGTCGCCCGCCCCTGACGTTCGATTTTAACTCATGTTCTCCGCCCATTTTTTGTTACGGCGCGTAGTGGAGTTAAAGAATGGCGGAGACACCTGAAATGTTGACGACCTCAGGTAGTGGAGACAGCCCGGAGGCTGGAACGTCAGCGAAATCTATGAGGCCTAGATTTAAGGCCTCTAATATGAGTTTTAAAGAGATGGTGGAGATGGTGGCCATTCTTCACAAAGACGACTATGATGGCAATTATGGGCCGTACGCACGGCCAAATTTGCGCAAGGCCAAAATAATGGCGAAGGTCGTGGAGACTTTGCAGGCATCTTTTGGGGTCCAGCGCTCCAAAGATCAACTGCGAAAAAGATGGTCTGACCTGAAACTCAGGGAGCCGGATCAATACCGACGTATCCGGAAAGTTCTTAAAAAAAGTAAGTACTTGTCGTGTTTTTCTCTTGTGTTTATTACCTTGTATACTGCTCCATGTGCTTTTCCTTCCTATCCGATTTTTTGTTCATCGTTTTAAACGATCTTTTAAGAAACCTCGTTACATATCTATAGATATATATCTATATATACATATACACATATATATATAACTATATATATAACTATATATATATATATATATATAACTATATATATATATAACTATATATATATATATATAACTATAGAGAGAGATATATATATATATATATATATATATATATATATATATATATATATATATATTGAGAGATAGATATAGATATAGATATAGAGAGAGAGAGAGAGAGAGAGAGAGAGAAATATATAGAGAGAGAGAGAAATATAGAGATAGGTAGATAGATAGATATAGAAATGTAAAACATTCTTTTTGAAGATTTGAAGTTATCTTAATTTTTTGGCTTTACATTTAGTTAGATATTTAGAGATTTTGTTCCAGATATAGAGAGAGATCAAAAGATTATTAACTATATTTTGAGATATTGATATCTATCTATCCGATATGTCTTTCTAATTTTAAATATTGAGGTAAAATAGGAACTCTACACAAACCACTTCATTACAAATGTTGGAAAATTACTATGTACTAAAATATCTGTGTGCTAATTAGATTATTAATTTTTTGTTTCACATAGGGGAAAAATCACTCAGCCAACAACCAGAAGACAGTCCACCCCAAGCAAAACATGATTGGGAAATAAGCCCAAGTCCCATTGAGGATGTGGAGGAAGGAGAGGTGGGCGACATGGGCACCCCACCAGGTGAGTGTCTGACACACCAGCTTACGGTAATCTATGCATGGCTGCCTTTTATTTTATGTAATTTTTCTACTCTATTTTAGGTGATCTGGTTGTGCTTGAGTCAAGCAACAGCGCCACCCCCGAGGATGTTCATGAAGTATGCGACATGGGCACCCCACCAGGTCAGTGTTTGAGACACCAGCTTTATGGTAAGGTAAACTTATGTGTGCATATTTCTAAACATATTTTTTTTTTCATTCCACTTTAGGTCCAAGTGACTATTTCACCACAGACAGTGCCCAACGGCTAATTGCTCAAATCATGGCCTGGAATGGGGAGATCGATCAAATGCGGAATCGGCTGGATCGTATGCAGCAGGAAATGAAGGACATGATTGATGTTTTGGGTCGAATCTAAATGCCCTTTTTTAAACCCCAAAACATCAATCATGTCCTTCATTTCCTGTTTTGCTGACCCCATTCTGGGCCTTCTCTTTTTTTTTTTTGGCAGAACATAAATGGCTGTTTAACCTAATGTAAAAAAGGAGGGCTGTTTCTCGTAAATACCTCAAAAATCCACAAAAAAATAAAAATTGATTTTCAAAAAAACACAAAAAAAAAAAAATAAAAAAACTTGATTTTAAAAAACCAAAAAAAAAAAAAAACTTGATTTTAAAAAACCAAAAAAAAAAAAAAAACTTGATTTTAAAAAACCAAAAAAAAAAAAAAACTTGATTTTAAAAAACCAAAAAAAAAAAAAAACTTGATTTTAAAAAAACAAAAAAAAAAAAAAACTTGATTTTAAAAAACCAAAAAAAAAAAAAACTTGATTTTAAAAAACCAAAAAAAAAAAAAAACTTGATTTTAAAAAACCAAAAAAAAAAAAAAAACTTGATTTTAAAAAACCAAAAAAAAAAAAAAACTTGATTTTAAAAAACCAAAAAAAAAAAAAAACTTGATTTTAAAAAACCAAAAAAAATAAAAAACTTGATTTTAAAAAACCAAAAAAAATAAAAAACTTGATTTTAAAAAACCAAAAAAAATTAATATACAAACTTTATAAAAAAAAAATAATAAAAACAAAAATAACTTGATAAAAAAAAAACATAAACCAAAAAATTGCTTTAAAAAAAAAAAAAAAAAAAACAAAACTTGATTTTCCCAAAACAAAAAAAAAAGCCTGTTTGTGAAAATCAAAAAGCCAAAAATATTTTTTTGTGGATTAGGTATAAATATTTAGATATAATTATATTTTGCTACATTATTAAGATATCATTCTATTTTTGTCTATGAACATTTTATACTAAATGCAGAACGGAATGCATAACAACCATTAATAAAAACATCTCCTTATAGGAATTAAATAAATGTGTGGTTTGTTATTTCAAGGCTCAGTATCATTTTAGTTATAATTGTAAAAAAGTTGTTTACAGTGGCAATGGAGCTTATTTAGACATTTAAAATTACAATACAGTTGGCACTACAACTGCTCGACCATAACCTAGGAGACAGCCCAAAAGAAAGGCAAGCAATAAATATAATGCAAGATTTCATCAATAATTTTTTTATTGTCAAAAATTATATATCCTGGCCCATTGCAATGGCCCCCCTACCCATAAAATAATTAACATATTGCTGTCTAACTTGACGGGCACTTTGGGGGGCCAAGCCAGTACGGACAGTATCCAGGCCTGTAAGGTTGGCTTCTATTTGTCCGGCCTCAGGCCCAACTGTGCCTATATAATTTGGAGAATGCTTATTTAAAAAGTTGTGCAGAATGCAGCACGATAAAACGATAAAATTAAGTTTGTATTCCGCCAAATTAATGGCTGTTTGAAACAGGCGGAACCGGCTGGCCAGAATTCCAAACGCATTCTCAACCACTCTTCTAGCTCTGGCCAGCCGGTAATTAAAAACCCTCCTCTCCGGGGTGAGGGTTCTTTGGGGGAATGGCCTCATGAGGTGCTTGCTGAGAGCGAAGGCTTCATCGGCAATGAAGACAAAGGGGAGTCCTTCCACGTTATCCTCATCAGGTGGCAATCCCAGGCCACCACTCTGGAGACGCTGGCAGAACTCCGTCTGGGCAAATACTCCTCCATCCGACATCCGGCCATTCTTCCCCACGTCCAGATATAAAAAATCATAGTGTGCCGACACCACCGCCATTAAAACAATACTGTGGAACCCCTTATAATTAAAATAATATGACCCCGAATGGGGTGGTGGCACAATGTGGACATGTTTCCCATCTATAGCCCCTCCACAATTGGGAAAGTCCCAACGGCTGGCAAAATGGGATGCCACAGTCTGCCATTCCTGTGGCGTTGAAGGAAACTGGGAAATCAAACAAGAAAACCAAAATCAATTAATTTGGAAGCTAACATTGCAAGAAAATTAGACAATTAAAAACATTATTCCCCAGCATCAGTATAACATTCAATAATTTAATTGTTCTGGAATAACTAATATGGAAAGGCACACTTATCAGATTGCTCACCCCCTCTGATGGAACATTGATTACATTTTAGGGGGTTGTGAAATCCCTAAAAAAAATTACTTTTAGGACACGCAGGAATTTAGGGACTAAAAAGGCTACAAGACTGCAGTTGTCGCACTCTGCAGGTGCAGTTGCTAACCAGCTTACAGTAAATGAGGTAATGTAAAAAGGCATTCATGTTGCAAGGAGTACACAATCACATGCAAGGGCAATTAATGAAAACACTTTGAGGCTTGCATATGATTTGATGATGGAAATCAGCAGAGCTTCTGCTCATTTACTAAAGCACTGGAACAAATGCACTTGTAGAGTGCACATGCATTTTGCAAAGTGCAACATATATTTGCTTTAGACAAATCAACACCACAGAACATTCCAGCAAATTTTAACGAGGGTGGGGGTGGGGGGGTTGTGAAATCTAGATAATTGCTCATTAGCAGCACACTATTTGGAGTGAGTTTAGGTGGTGGGGGGGGTGGGGGGGTTGTGAAATCTAGATAATTGCTCATTAGCAGCACACTAAATACACTCAAACAAAATACATTCCAAATGAGTAGACTAGGTGGATATGTTCCCATCACTTCATGCTGGGAAGGTTATTGAAGGAAAATATACATGCATGACAAAAAATAACAGTAAAAAATTCCAGCATGTGTGAGGATAAAAAGGGGACATTCACACTATATTGCAATGATGGTAAGTAGTGTTTGAAGCAAGAAATACATCACATTATCAAAGATTACATAAAAGAACATGTGATGCTAATAAAAGAAAAATATCTTACCTTAATATAGTCCTTCTGCAGGACCTGTATGATGGCAGAACAGGTCTCTGGGATAATGATCCCCAGAGCCTGGGGGGAGATGCCTGTCGAGAACTTAAGGTCCTGCAGGCTTCTCCCTGTGGCCAAATACCGCAAGGTAGCGACCAGCCTCTGCTCCGGAGTGATGGCTTGCCTCATGCAGGTATCCTGCCTGCTGATATAGGGGGTCAGCAAAGCCAACAAACGGTCAAAAACGGGGTCCGTCATCCGGAGAAAGTTCCTGAAATCCTCAGGATTATTCTCACGGATCTCACGGAGCAAAGGCATGTGACAGAACTGGTCACGCTGAAGCAACCAATTCTTGGTCCATGAACTCCTCCTCGCCCTGTTCATGGACTGGTCTTGGGCTGAAGAATAAACTACAGCACCAAGCACATACAATGCACGAGCTCTACGACGAGTACGTACAGGTAACATGGCTTCAAAACGGTCGGCTGGTCAGAACGCACTAAACAGAACGCACTGAAGAACAGCAAGGCCTGTGAAGAACGACCTGAAAATCAGGAACGAGCGGCCAATAAAACAAAGATTTCTCAATGCCAACTGACCAAACGCACTGAAAAGCAGATACAAACCTCACAAGCACAGACTGAACAACAGTTAAAACGAACTGAAAAATACGAGTCTCACAAGCGCGAATCGTCTCTCACCAAACTTCTACTAACACGAGATAAACACGAGATTAGCAGAAGGAGCCCAAAGGGTGTCGTACGGGCTATTGAACTTCCGTTTTATAGTCTCGTCGGACTTGGTGTACGTCACCGCGTACTAGGCTGTCGTACTTTTGTGTGGTCGTGTGTGCGCAAGTCCGTTCGTAAGAAAGTCTGCCGCAAGTCCGCCGAAGGTACGTCGGAAGTCTGTCGGACAGGCTGTCGGACTTTTGTAGACGAAAAGTCCGACCGTGTGTACGCGGCATTAGAGAGATTTAGATCTATTTGAACAACGCTGATGAAGTCAAAGAGCACAGTGTCCTGTTTCCCTCCCAGCTGTGTTCCATGGCATAGTTCCATTGCATTCTACCTCTGCACACAGCAGAGATCGTGAGAAAGCACAGTTCTGGACAGGGGGCGGGAGCTGACCGAGTGACTTTTCATATTAACAAGCCGGTGATTGGTTGCTTAGGACCTAGCAACCAATCACCTGTGGGTTAACTTAAAAAGTTAACTTGGCCAGCTCCTCCTCCTGCCCTCTGTCCTGAGCTGTGCTGACTCTCGCTCCCCGTTGTTCACTGATGACAGCGGTGGAGGCGGGGGCGGGGGCGGGTCCTGGAGAGATAAAAGAACAGAAGGCGCGGCTGGTGGCAGAGAGAGAACCAGTCCAGGTACCTGCGGTGCAGACCTGTTTGTGGTCTATCTGTCACTCATCTGCGGTCGACAGGTAGCCTGCGATCGATGGGTTGCCAACCCCCGGACTATAGTGTGATTATCACGTACCTGGTCAGAGGCCGAAGTGCTGAGAGGGCTCCCCTTGTGGCTAAGTGCAATACAACTCTGAAGATGGTACAGAAGGTGTAGTGCCCAAAGAAGCACAGGTTGCCAGATGGGTACAGGAGAGTAGAGCTGGTGGTCACCTGAAGTATACTGGATAATGGATAGTTGCCAACAGTCCCGATTTTCCCGGGACAATCCCGAATTTGGGACCCTCATCCCGATTTAGGCTTGTCCCGATAATTTTCACATTGCAGAGAATGACCAGAGTCTGCATGGAGGTTCAGCAGAAGCTTTCCTTTATCTTTGGGACTGCTGCATGCTGTACCACACCGGAGGTTTACTTGCTTCTGTTTTGGAGAGCTGATTTTCGGTGACCACAAAGGAGATCCAGAGAAGCTGCACAGCATCCATCCAGTTCCTATGGAATCCATGCTCATATGACCTCCTGTAATTAAGAGGTCCACCTTTTCCGGTAAGTGCATTCTTATGGTTGAGGTGGAGAATATTGGTGCCTTATGGAAAAGGATCAGCCTCCTTTTGCCAAGAGGAATTGATTACTTGTGTGTCCACAAGGACTGTTTTTACTATTTGCGCTGCACTAATATTGTCTTACAGTTTGTTACATAGGTTGGTGAATCCTATAGTGTTCAGCTTGCATCCTTTTATTCTTTAGTTTGCACTGATTGTTTCTAGCTTACAATTCCTTGGGCCATACCCGGGTCCACTGCCCACTGCAAGAGGAGCCCATGGAATGTGGGTTTCTTCCAAGGGGGTCTTTTTATGCCCATAAAGCATGTACAACACATCTTGACCTTGGAGAAGAGAAATTTGAGTGTGAACCACCTCCCTGCCTGGGCTTTGCTGGACTCTGGAAGCATGGTAACCCTGGTTCATCCTAGAGTAATTGGGAAGATCGGTCCGGTAAGCAAAACTTTACAGGTTGTGTGCATTCACGGGGACACTAGAGAGTACCCTCTCATCTCGGTGTCCATCTCCACAGCATGTGGCACTGGTACTCAAGAGGTGGGGGTGGTAAAGAACTTGGTACATGATGTTATTATAGGACGAGACTGTCCATTATTTGCAAAACTGTGGGGACAAGGAGAACTACCTGAATAGTCCAGAGACTGGGGAGAAACTAGTCCCTCTGTTCCTGCTGTTGAGTGGAATAACCCTAAAATGACAAATGTTCTTAATGTGGATCCAGTTGATGAAAATGCTAATGATTTGGTTAATGGTGATGAAAGTAGTGCTGATACTGTTAAGGATGTCAAAATGTGTGGTTCACAGACCTACCTGAACACTGAGTGGGGGGGAACCTTCCCCACTTCAGGTAATGTTGGGGGAAGAGGATGAGGAAGTGGCCTCTACCCCTGCCCTGCCTGATTTGGGTGTCTCCCAGGAGGCATTTGGTACTGCCCAGATGCAGGACCCCTCTTTGGCCCATGCATGGGAACAGGTTGTAGTAGTAAATGGGATTCCCCAAGAGCCAGGTGCGAATAAGCGGTGGCCACATTTTGCAATATGTGATGAATTGCTTTATCGGGTTACCAAAGTGAGAGAAAATGTGGTAGAACAATTACTGGTACCCCAACATTATAGATGCAAGGTCCTGGACCTGGCCCATGACAATGTTTTCGGGGGACACCTGGGAGTTGAAAAGACGGAGGCATGGATCCCCGACTTGTTTTACTGGCCAGGTCTGAAAGCAGAGGTAAGGAGATACTGTACCTCTTGCCCCACCTGTCTGTTGACCACTCCGGTGACCCACTTCCGGAACCCTTTGGTCCCTATGCCCATAATTGAGGTTCTATTCGAGAGGATAGCCATGGATATAGTGGGTCCCTTGGTAAAGTCGGCTCGAGGTCACTCTTACATACTGGTGATCCTCGACTATGCCACCCGATATCCCGAGGCGCTACCCCTGCGGAATACCTCCTCTAAGGCTATTGCCCGGGAATTATTCCAGTTGTTTACATGGACTGGTTTTCCAAAGGAAATTCTCACGGACCAGGGCACCCCGTTTATGTCGAAGGTTATGGCTGATGTATGCAAGCTGTTCCGGATTAAACAGCTGCGCACATCGGTCTACCATCCCCAAACAGATGGGTTGGTAGAACGTTTTAATAAGACCCTTAAGTCTATGCTCAAGAGAGTGGTACAAAGGGATGGGAAAGACTGGGACTGCCTGTTACCAGCTCTCCTGTTTGCTATCCGGGAAGTGCCCCAGGCCTCCACTGGGTTTTCGCCCTTTGAATTGGTATATGGGCAGAGACCTCGTGGACTACTGTACTTTGTTAAAGAGGAGTGAGAAAGTGAACCTATTCAGCATAAAAGTGTTCTTGAATATGTCTCCCAAATGCAGGAGAGGATCCGAACTGTGATGCCACTAGTTAAGGAACATTTGCAAAAATCCCAGGAGGCTCAACGATGGATCTATAATGGGGTTGCTAAAATAAGGAACTTCCAAGTGGGGGATCGAGTAGCAGTGCTGATTCCCACTGTGGAAAGTAAATTCTTGGCCAGATGGCAAGGCCCTTTTGAAGTTGTAGAAAAAGTGTTAGAGGTAAATTATAGAGTCCACCAGCCAGGCAAGAGGAAACCATATCAGATATAGCATGTAAACTTGTTAAAGCCCTGGACAGACAGGGAACCAGTGACCTCCCTGGCTAGTGCAAGACTTGAGCCTTGGGTTGGGGTGGAGAGTGTACAAGTAGGAAATACCCTGTCTAAAATCCAAAGTCAGCAGGCAAAGGAGTTCTTGCAGAGAAATAAAGAAAAATGTTCAGACTTGCCAGGGCTCACTAGTGTCATAGAGCATGATATAATCACAGAACCAGGAGTCAAAGTTTTTGTCCGGCCATACCGTATCCCAGAGGCTCAAAGGAAGGCCGTTTCAGAGGAAGTGAAGAAGATGTTAGACCTGGAGATTATTGAAGAATCGCAGAGTGAGTGGCCGAGCCTGATTGTGTTGGTACCGAAGCCCAATGGGACTCTGCGATTCTGCATTGATTTCCGGAAACTTAATGAAGTTTCACAGTTTGATGCCTACCACATGCCCCGGGTAGATGAGCTTATTGAGAGACTAGGTCCAGCCAGGTATATCACTACATTAGACCTTACCAAGGGGTATTGGCAAATCCCATTGACTAGGGCTGCTAGAGAGAAAACTGCTTTTTCTACCCCAGAGGGAAGTTTTCAGTACAAAAGAATGCCTTTTGGATTGCAAACTGCTCCAGCAACGTTCCAGAGAGCAATGGATAGGATTTTACGACCTCACCGGGAGTATGCCTCAGTGTACTTGGATGACATAGTCATTTTTAGCAGAGACTGGGAATCACACTTGCCCAAAGTCCAGGCAGTGCTGGACTCTCTTTGGAAGGAGGGGTTTACAATAAACTCTGAAAAATGTGCTTTAGGAATGGAGGAGGTGAAATACCTGGGCTATATCGTGGGTAGAGGGGTGGTGAAACCTCAGGTCAGCAAGGTAGAGGCTATACAGAGTTGGCCCTGCCCCCTCACAAAAAAACAGGTACGTGCATTCCTGGGCATGGTGGGATACTACAGGAGGTTTGTACCCAACTTTGCCACGTTGGCGGCTCCATTGACCGATCTGACTAAGGGTCGGAAATCGGTCATGGTGGAGTGGAATGCAGATGCTGAGAAGGTTTTTGTGGAGCTCAAGTCGACACTGTGCCAACACCCTGTCCTGGTAGCACCCAATTTTTCAAAAGAGTTCGTTGTCCAAACTGATGCTTCTGATGTAGGATTGGGAGCGGTGTTGTCACAGGTTGTTCATGGCGAGGAGCACCCGTTAGTCTTCCTCAGTAGGAAGTTAACACCAGCGGAGAAAAACTAAGCTATAATTGAATGAGAGTGTCTGGCCCTTAAGTGGGCTCTGGAATCCCTCAGATATTACCTTTTGGAGAGGAAGTTTAGGCTGATTTCTGACCATGCCCCTTTAACATGGCTTAGACAAGGTAAAGGGACTAATGCCAGGGTTACTCGGTGGTTCCTGGCACTCCAGGAATTTAAATTTGTAGTGGAGCATAGGCCCGGGAGACTGCATCAAAATGCAGATGCCCTCTCCCGAGTCCATTGTTTGAGCTCCACTGTTGCCTCCACCTCCTTGGCGTTGGGGCACACGGGGAGATATGTACAGGATGCCGTAGCTGGGTCCTGGAAGGACGCTATGTTTCCCCTCTGTTTGGACTGTGGTCCCTTTAAGGGAACAAAAAGGGTTAACTCACCTGTCACAGGAAGTGGGTTTAAAACAAGACAGGAAGCTGTGAGTGTAGAGGAGATTGTGGATGGTGGATGGTGTGTTGGGTGCAGCAACAAAAGTGAACAGCAGTGTCCTGCCTGGAAGCCTCCTGACAGGGGAAGCTACCTGCAACAGAAATCAAGGACTGTTTTAACTGCGATAGCAGTTCTGGACTTTGCAAGTCGGTGAGACTGAAATCTTTCTTTTTGCTGCTGCAAAGCTATTTAAGTTCAATAAACCTCCTTTTGACTGAAAAGCCTGTGTCCTGCGATCTAGCTGGTTCCCCAAATGTTACACCACCCATGGCTTCATTGTTGGCACTATCTTTTTCACATGAGTGACATTAATTACCACCCTCTGAAAAGCATTTTACTTTTCAGATGGTGGTATATAGCAGCAGCAGACAGGCAATCAGGAGGCAATCCTGACGACTCTTGAAAGTCTTTTTTTTTTTTTTTTAATCCCAAGGGGGACTTTGTGTTAAAATACATCAACCTCCACTGTGAGCTAAGTGGTTTGCTTGTAGTTACAATACGCTTCCTATGAACCTAGCTGGTGATTTTGACAAGTGACCACCTGTCAAATTCTGCAGGCCAAGTTAAAATTGCCGTGGCCATGGAATGTTTACATCGCTGCTCAGCTGTAAAATTACAATTAGCATGGAGCAGTCAGAGGGTGGTAAAAACAGCTACCTGTTTTTCAGCTCCCCCCCACCCTGACCCCCTTGTGAAAGAACCCTTATACCTCTCCCTCTTTAGGTTCCCCACGCTGTCCTCAGCATAAAGGAATTAGGGACAAATGCCTGGCAGTACCTCAGAATCAGGCTCTTTGGATTACACAAACTCTCTCCTCCCGCAGCGCTCAGAGCCGAAACTAGCAGATAGATGTCAAGAGAAGATCTCTTAGCTCCTCTAAGTCCTGCACTTGGCTTATTTCATACTGATGGAGGAGGGGGAGCAGCAGGGGAGAGGACAATCACTGTCAACCAAGCTGCAAGTAACAAGATGGTGGGTGGCAGAGGGGGCCCAAGTGACAACTCCTCATGGTCCTGACAAGGTCCCCCTTTGCCCTGGGCCTCAGGACACAGATATGATGGTTATGACTGTTGTTCCACCACTGAACAGAATAAATCCTCAGGTCTGTATATGGCCACATATGCACATTTTTAGGTAATTTGGCCAGGATGAATTGGATGTGAAAGGATGTATAGCTTTCAGTGTAGGCCAATTAATATATTGCCTCTGGTACAATTTTCTGGCAGTAATTTCCACTATGATAATTCTATACTGACTGGTGGTCCTTATGAAAGGGTTCACACTGCCTGCCAGGCCTGGCCCTATCATGGGTCCCACTGGGTCCATTGGACACAGGTGGAACTTTGAGACGGGCAGCAAATTAATGCCCAAGATTTTTTTTCCAGCAGTTTTGTGTGTCCTATCCAGGGGTGGACTGGGCCAGGGTGAAAACTGCCCCCCGGGCCGCTCTGCTGCCCTGTAAAAAGGCTGCCCTGCTGCCCTCAACACTCATACTTATAGTTGTGGGGCACAAGGGGGCTCGCACACAGTCTAACACGGACTGTTAAACTCCCAAGCACACATAAAGAGCTCAGGTGTGTGTGCTGCCGGGGGCGAGGTACCCACAGGTGACAGAGAGCAATGAAAGATCCCTTCCCCACCAGCTCTGCCAGCAGACGATATTTGGACGCAGCTTGCGAGGCTTGCAATTCTATTGGGTGGAACTTAAGGAGGGGGTGCAGCCGCCCTTGCGCCCAGCCCACCTTCTTCTGCTCTGGTGCATGCATGAAGCTAGGAACTGAAGACTATGGGACAACTGGGAGAGAGCAACAGAGAGGTAATATAAGTTAGTTCTGTCTATGTGACAGGACACAAAGGGTCCTATTTTTTCTAGTAGTGACTGCTGATCTACTCGATGGCCAAATGTCGCATAACCTGTCATGCTGAAAAATCCCTATACAGCCCTAGCTTGCCATTATACTACCCTAGCCTGCCCCTATACTGCCCTAGCCCACCCCTATACTACCCTAGCCTGCCCCTATACTGCTCTAGCCTACCCCTATACTACCATAGCCTGTCTATATACTACCCTAGCCTGTCTATATACTACCCTAGCCTGGCCCTATACTACTGTCTATATACCACCCTAACCTGCCCATATACTACCCTAGCTTGTCTATATACTACCCTAACCTGTCTATATAATACCATAGCCTACCTCTATACTACTCTAGACCGCCCCTTTGAATTGGAAATATAATGGTATGTCATATCATTTTGCCTGTAGACAAGGTGCTTTTGCATGTAAATCTGACTTCCTGATACATTTAATTTTAGTTTTAATTATCGTGATATAAAATAATGGATGTGGGGGCCTTTTGGTAGGCGTGATTTTTTTTTTTTTGGGGGGGGGGGGGCAGCATTGCATTCTTGGACCCAGGCAGGACAATGTCTTGGGCCAGCCCTGCTGCCTCCTATAGTCCCATTCTTGACAAGTCAGCAGGTTTATGTGCAGTTGGATGAGGTTTTCTATAGTGAAAGAGATAATAAAAAGCAAAAGATTAAAGTGGGACACCTGCCAAAATTATTTTCACATTTTGGATGGAGAGGGATGGGTTAGAACCTCCTTATATTTTTATGTGTCTTCATTGGGGAATTTTTCGTTCTCTGCCTTTTCTGGATACATGACGGAAAATAACATGAAATTATCCTAAAATGAGCAGAAATCCTGCCTTTGACAGTTGTCACTGGAACGAGTGCCCCCATTTGGATATTTCAACTGTGTAATAGAAAGGTCTTCATCGGTCAAATCAGTGGGCTAGGATTTTCCATGGCTATATACCATATAGCATATTGCAATCCAATGTAACTATAATGCCGCGTACACATGATCGGACATCCCGACAACAAAATCCTGGGATTTATTTCCGATGGATATTGGCTCAAACTTGTCTTGCATACACAGGGTCGCACAAATGTTGTTGGAAATTCCGAACGTCAAGAACACAGTGACGTACAACACGTACGACGAGCCGAGAAAAATGAAGTTCAAAATTCCATACATGGAATTTTTGTATGTCGGAATTGTGTGCACGCAATCGGAATTTCTGACAACGGATTTTGTTGTCGGAAAATTTGAGAACCAGCTCTTAAATTTTTGTTGTCGGAAATTCCAACAAAAAATGTCCGATGGAGCCTACACATGGTCGGAATTTCCGACAACAAGCTCCCATCGAACATTTGTTGTCAGAAATTATGATCATGTGTACGCGGCATAAGTCTATTGGATTGCAATTGTACCACTAGAATGTATTTGGATTATATTTGCAGTTTATAACACATTGAAACACAGTTGGGAGCTATGCTCAGTTTGATTTATTGTCAGCTTAAGCATTTTTACGTAAAAACATAGATGAGAGACAGCAGAAACAAAGCAAGTGGTCCATTGAGTCTGACCCTTTTTTGAAAATTGACGTGTATGGTTGGGTGATTTATCAGGGACCATGGCCATGTGCAATATATTGAATTAATCTGTACTGTTGTGCCTGTGTACAGCATCAGTACATATATATTGTACATCTGGAGCATTGCTTTGATCTATTATTTTCTTTGAACTATTACATCTATTGCAGAATTGTCATGAGGTATGGCAGCAAAGCAGTTTGGATATTCTTGCTTAGAAGTATAAGGCCTGGCATAGGCTAACACTTATGAACAATATCGTTTAAGAGGAGAGTCCAGATTGTAACTGCTACCGTGTAAACAGGTACAATATACAGTATCTCACAAAAGTGAGTACACCCCTCACATTTTTGTAAATATTTTATTATATCTTTTCATGTGACAACACTGTGGAAATGACACTGTACTACAATGTAAAGTAGTGAGTGTACAGCTTGTATAACAGCTTAAATTTGCTGTCCCCTCAAAATAACTCAACACACAGCCATTAATGTCTAAACCAATGGCAACAAGAGTGAGTACACCCCTAAGTAAAAATGTCCAAATTCGGCCCAAAGTGTCAATATCTTGTGTGGCCACCATTATTTTCCAGCACTGCCTTAACCCTTAACCCCCCAGAGCTTCACAGGTTGCCACTGGAGTCCTCTTCCACTCCTCCATGATGACATCACGGAGCAGGTGGATGTTGGAGACCTTGCACTCCTCCTCCACCTTCCATTTGAGGATGCCCCACAGATGCGCAATAGGGTTTAGGTCTGGAGACATGCCTGGCCAGTCCATCACCTTTACCCTCAGCTTCTTTAGCAAGGCAATGGTCGCCTTGGAAGTGTGTTCGGGGTCATTAGTATGTTGGAATACTGCCCTGCGGCCCAGTCTCTGAAGGGAGGGGATCATGCTCTGCTTCAGTATGTCACAGTACATGTTAGCATTCATGGTTCCCTCAATGAACTGTAGCTCCCCAGTGCCGGCAGCACTCATGCAGCCCCAGACCATGACACTCCCACCACCATGCTTGAATGTAGGCAAGACACACTTGTCTTTGTACTCCTCCCTGGTTGCTTCCACACACGCTTGACACCATCTGAGCCAAATAACTTTATCTTGGTCTCATCAGACTCTTGGTCTCATCAGACCACAGGACATGGTTCCAACAATCCATATCCTTAGTCTGCTTGTATTCAGCAAACTATTCCAGGGCTTTCTTGTGCATCATCTTTAGAAGAGACTTCCTTCTGGGACGACAGCCATGCAGACCAATTTGATGCACTGGGCTGTGTATGGTCTGAGCACTGACAGGCTGACCCCCCACTCCTTCATCCTCTGCAGCAATGCTGGCAACACTCATATGTCTATTTCCCAAAGACAACCTCTGGATATGATGCTGAGCACATGCACTCAACTTCTTTGGTTAACCACGGCGAGGCCTGGTTAAAGGCTTATATGCATGGTATTGTCATAAAAAGTGTTTGGGGACCTGGGTACTGCCCCAGGGGACATGGATCAATGCAAAAAAAAGTTTTAAAAACGGCCGTTTTTTCGGGAGCAGTGATTTTAATAATGCTTAAAGTGAAACAATAAAAGTGTAATATCCCTTTAAATTTTGTAGCTGGGGGGTGTCTATAGTATGCCTGTAAAGGGGCGCACGTTTCCCGTGTTTAGAACAGTCTAACAGCAAAATGACATTTCAAAGTAAAAAAAGTCATTTAAAACTACTCGCGGCTATTAATGCATTGCCGGTCCGACAATACACATAGAAGTTTATTGATAAAAACGGCATGGGAATTCCCCACAGGGGAACCCCGAACCAAAATTTTTAAAAAAATGACGTGGGGGGTCCCCCTAAATTCCATACCAGGCTCTTCAGGTCTGGTATGGATATTAAGGGGAACCCCGGCCAAACTTAAAAAAAAAATGATGTGGGGGGTCCCCCTAAATTCCATACCAGGCCCTTCAGGTCTGGTATGGATATTAAGGGGAACCCCGGCCAAACTTAAAAAAAAAATGACGTGGGGGTCCCCCCAAAAATCCATACCAGACCCTTATCTGAGCACGCAACCTAGCAGGCCGCAGGAAAAGAGGGGGGGACGAGAGAGCGCCGCCCCCTCCTGAACTGTACCAGGCCACATGCCCTCAACATTGGGAGGGTGCTTTGGGGTAGCCCCCCAACACACCTTGTCCCCATGTTGATGAGGACAAGGGCCTCATCCCCACAACCCTGGCCGGTAGTTGTGGAGGTCTGCGGGCGGGGGCTTATCGGAATCTGGAATCTGGAAGCCCCCTTTAACAAGGGGACCCCCAGATCCTGGCCCTCCCCCCTGTGTGAAATGGTAAGGGGGTACAAAAGTATCCCTACCATTTCACTAAAAATGTGTCAAAAATGTTAAAAATGACAAGAGACAGTTTTTGACAATTCCTTTGTTTGGGCCCAATTTGGACATTTTCACTTAGGGGTGTACTCACTTTTTTTGCCAGCGGTTTAGACATTAATAGCTGTGTGTTGAGTTATTTTGAGGGGACAGCAAATTTATACTGTAATACAAGCTGTACACTCACTACTTACATTGAAGCAAAATGTTATTTCTTCAGTGTTGTCACATGAAAAGATATAATAAAATATTTACAAAAATGTGATATACATATATAGATATATATAGATATATATCTATATATATCTATATATAGATATGGATATATATATCTATATATAGATATATATAGATATATATCTATATATATCTATATATAGATATATATATACACACTGCCTTATGTCTATTAGACTGCACTGTATTACCAACTGTACAACGGCTGTACTATATTATGTACTGTGTACACCACCAGAAGTGTATTAGAAACTGTACACAGTGTATTAGATACTGTGTATACCACCTGTACTGTATTACCAACTGTACACCACAGAATGCACTGTAGATATAGGCGACAGATACGATGTGTGTGTATATATATATATATATATATATATATATATATATATATATATATATATACACACAGTTGTGCTCATATGTTTACATACTCTGGCAGAATTAATGATTCTTGGCAATTTTTCAGAGAATATGAATGATAACACAAAAACTTTTCTTTCACTCATGGTTAGTGTTTGGCTGAAGCCATGTATTATCACTCAACTGTGTTTACTCTTTTTAAATCATAATCACAACAGAAACTACTCAAATGACCCTGATCAAAAGTTTACATAACCCAGTTATTAAACTTGCGTATTGCCACCTTTAACATCAATGACAGCTTGAAGTCTTTTGTGGTATTTGTGGATGAGGCTCTTTATCTCCTCAGATGTAAAGCTGCTCATTCCTCTTGGCAAAAAGCCTTCAGTTCCTGTAAATTCTTGGGCTTTCTTGCATGAACTGCACGTTTGAGATCTCCCCAGAGTGGCTTAATGATATTGAGGTCAGGAGATTGAGATGGCCACTCCAGAACCTTCACTTTTCTTCTGCTGACAGGTCAACTTGGCCTTGTATTTTTGGATCATTGTCATGTTGTAATATCCAAGTACTTCCCATGCGCATCTTCCTGGCTGATGAATGCAAATGTTCCTCCAGTATTTTTTGATAACATACTGCATTCATCTTGCCATGAATTTTGACCAAATTTCCTGTGCCTTTGTAGCTCACACATCCCCAAAACATCAGCGATCCACCTCTGTGTTTCACAGTAGGAATGGTGTACCTTTCATCATAGGCCTTGTTGACTCCTCTCTAAATTATAATCTGTCACAGCATAAACATCTAATTGTTAATAGTGAAGCTGGACTTTTCTCAGCTTAATTTTATTTTCCTAAGCATAGTTTAATTTTTCCACTGGGGCATACTTCCTCCAGTAGGGAGTTCTCCACCTTTGTCTCCTCCTACTCCCCACCTCTTCCTTTCTATTGGCCACTTTGACTGTAAGTCAAACATAATGCAACCCAATGATCAGTCACTCCCTCCAGTGCGTGCTGATTCCACCAACCCACCTGCAGTCTTCCTCCCCACAGATCCTTGCTTTACCCTTCCAGGTCCCAAATATCCTGCTCACCCTCCCACAGACAGTGCAGTTAAGGCTCAGAGAGCAGACAGACTGAGTAGGAGAGGCTGAAGAAGAGAAGTAGAAGCAGCTTTCATCCCCTCTGTCAGTATCTCTGACAATATGTATAGGGAAAGGGATGGGTTCTGTGCAGGGATGGAGTGCTCCTATCACTGTCCAAGCTGACTGCCAGCATCTCTGTAGCTGCATTCTGTGAAGTTTGGATTGCAAATCAGATTGATGAAAAGGAGGAATGCAGATAATACATTCACAGACTTTTTTCTTCTGTTTTAAGAATCTCTGACATTTTGTCAATTCAGGGCAAAGTAACAACATCTTTTCAAACCCACCCTGACCCATTTACTGTATACTCACCTTCATGTTCTCCTCTCCATTAGAGCTGCAGCAAAAATCAGTGCTTCTGGGTGTGATGGAGAATGATACAATGTCTAAAGCCTCGTACACAGGATCCGATTGTTGGCAGGGGATTGTGTGATGACAGACTGTTGGCCTAAAATCCGACCACTAGTACGCTCCTTCAGACAATTGTTGTCCAACTTTCGGCCAACAAATGATGGATGGCAGGCTAGTAAAGTCTGTTGTCAGATTTTTGTATCATCTGTACACAAGTCCGTCACACAAAAGTCCAAAGTACAAACACGCATGCTCAGAATCAGTGCTCATCAAACATGACATTAGCAGAAGGTGTCCAAAGGGTGGCGCTCAAGAGCTGAAATTCCACATAGTACGTCACTACGTTCGTGTTTGCTGGCTGACAATTGTGTGCCGTTAGTATGCAAGACAAGATCCAGACACACACCCTTTCGACAAAAGTCTAATGCTCTGTTGGCCAACAATCCAATCGTGTGTATGAGGCTTAAGTCCCAGGAGCTGACAACCAGCTTCCATACTTTGTACCAGAGGGGGATAAACTAGTGCGCAAAACCAAAATAAACTACAAATAATGAATACAACCAGTGAAAGAAGCTTTCAACATATATAAGTGTTCCCACACAGAAAAAGTATATAATAAAAGATGGTATGTGGCGCTAACTAAATAAAGAACGGGATGAAAAACACACAAGCTGTCAGCAACTGACAAGAATGTGTAACAACAGCGAAAATAAACTCAATAAGTGTGGCAAATCTTCAACAAAAAATAAACAGTGTATAACAATAATGAGACAGATGCAAACAAATTTCCTGAGACTATCAGCAACTGACAGCAGTGTATTGCAAAAAGAGGAAGTAAACTCGCTGTATGTTGCAAATCTTCAGTGAAATAATGAAGGGTGCTGACAATATAAAGTGCTTAACAATGCTTAGCAATATAAAGTGCAATCAATTTCATAAATGCAAAAAAAGACACAGATGTGATAATAAACTTGATAAATGTCCAAATATCTCATAAAGTGCATAAGACAAGATAAGGTGCAATGTCCAAAAAAGGTGCAATCCAACTCCAATGAAATGAAAAAACAAATTTCCATATAATAGTTCATATATATGAAAAGGTGCATGTACAAGGAAACAAATGATCGTTGTCCACTTCATCCAATCACTATCACCATCCGAAGTGCACCACTCATTTCCCCCAGCCTCTCACCTCTAATAAAGACCCCTACGGGTCAAGTAGAGCTTAATATGAAGTAGAAGCAGGATCTCCACAATCGATCATCCTCCAGCAAGCCCCTTGAGAAATATCGGTGCTTTTTGGAAGATGGCTTCAGTCTCCAGGCTCAACAGATGTGGTGAGGGCATGTAATAAAGGGGGATGGCTCCATCGTGCAATAATTTTTATAAACGGTTTATTCAAAAACAAACATAGCAACTTACATTTAAAATCTCAAAGAACGGCTGTAAAATATGTACTTCCGGTCTCGGCCGCGACCTGAAGTGACGACACCTGGCTCCCCCGACGCGTTGCGTCACTGCTCACGTGATTTCAGCAAAGGGTGGCTACTAAGTCTGTGAGAGAGGCTTATCCAGACATCTTACTGGTTGCTAGGTCTATGTGAGAGAGAGGCCTACCCAGATATTCAAGATCTGCTAGAAGAAAGCTGTGACTTGTCCTTTAATCTAAGGAGTCTGTAAGTGATCTGTTACAAAAAGGTATCTGCAACCTCCCCTCAACTTCTTTACTACTACTTCTTTCAAGTTCTTCATTAAAGCATTGAAAACTACCTAAAGTGACTGGCGCCCACATTTGTTCTAACTTCCCATTATAGCCATGGACTCAGCCCTGGGGTGAATGTAAGTCCACTCCCTGTATCTGGAGGTACCCTCTTTGCTCCCAGTATACCCAGGGGGGTGCTACATTATGGCGCCCAGCATGGGGCCTGGCGGAATAGGTTTGCCATTGTCCCTAGCAACCAACTGCAACTCAGTAATTTTGTCACAGCACTGTGGGGATTGTGAACTGTTATCTCAACTAAAGCCCTTGAGACTGTTTCCAAAGTGCTGCACTATTCACTGGGGAAGGACCGGAGAGTCTATGCTAAAGAGGGGTTCCTGGACTTTGTCACTTTCTCCAGGAAAAGAAGGGTTAATTGCAAGATCACATTTTCTGACTGCGTGAGCTGTGGGTGGAGTGAGAGAAGCCCGGAAGCTATGTGACCAGAAGAGCAAGTGGGAGGAGTCACCACTTGCTGCTGAGTGAGACGCTGTGTGTGTCGGGTGCTAAAGAGAGAGAGAGTTTGCTGTTACTACAGGGAAGATAAGAGCCCAGCTATTTTCACTTGTGCAAACTGCAGTGGGGTCCAAGATGTTCCCTGTCAGCACTGCTGCAAGTACTATGCTGTCTGGAACCCTGATAACAGAAACCGGCATCCGCTTGAAGCCACATGGTGGGTTTGTACTGTATACCGTCGGGGACCATGAAGCTCGGTATGCTATGCCACAAGTGTGAAGGACTGCCCATATACCCCCATCTGTTTGTTCATTGTCTGCACTACAGGGAGTACCTGTTTGCTGTGGAACACCCTACCATGCCGCCCCCCGGGTCTACAGAGTTGATTGGGCCACAGGTGTTGCTACAGTGGAGTCTGCTGCTTTTGCTCCTGCAGAGAAACCTACACTCACCGCGTCTGCTACTGTGAGTGTTCTATTTGATGATGTCGCTGCTATTGTTTCTAAAGTGCCATCAGCAGACATCGCCATTGCTAATGTGCCCGCTACACCTATTCAGAAGAAGGTGGGCTATCTAAAGGCATCCCACGGCCACGGTCGAGGCCTACCCCAGAGACCACCAGGACCAGAACCGGAGGAAGGAGTTACTCCTGGAAAATCCACTACAGGAACTGGTGAGTAGGGACCCCCCGGTTTGGTTCGCAGCAGAACATGCGAACAGGCAAAAAATTTGTTTGAACACGCAAACACCATTAAAGTCTATGGGACACGAGCATGAAAAAACAAAAGTGCTAATTTTAAAGGCTTATATGCAAGTTATTGTCATAAAAAGTGTTTGGGGACCTGGGTCCTGCCCCAGGGGACATGTATTAATGCAAAAAAAGTTTTAAAAATGGCCATTTTTTTGGGAGCAGTGATTTTAATAATGCTTAAAGTGAAACAATAAAAGTGAAATATTCCTTTAAATTTTGTACCTGGGGGGCGTCTATAGTATGCCTGTAAAGGGACTGTCATATTTCAGCTGGCAAACACTGGTCTCTGCTATAAAGCGACAGTTTGTTCCTGTTTAAATCACAGAAGAAGAGCCTTCAGTTTTTTAAAGAGACTGAGAAAAGTTTTTTTTTGCTCTAAATGGACTATGGGGTACATAGCCAGATAGTCATAGGTTTAGAGGACTTTGTGGTCAAGATTCTCTACAGCGTACAGTAACTTCAATACTTTGCTATTACTTCTGCCATACTGATTCCAGCCATTAGGTGGTAGAGGTTACTTATAGATAGGATGGACTTTTAAGCTACATTCCAGTTTACTTTGCATTTAAAATGTGTGGAAGAAAGTTTCATTCTTCTGGGAGTGAGGCTTTGCTCCCAATTGATATATATTTTTTGTATGTGTAACTTTGTTCTTTTTCAGGTGACCCAGAACTCCTATCAAGCTGCTAATGGGGGCAGTTAGATAGATAGAGAGGTTCCTGTACCATGTTTGATGTGAATATACTGTTGATTAATGTTTGAAACCGTAGCATTCTTCTTTGCTGTCTTTCTCTCCCCCCATCCAAGTTTTTTGGTTCAGATACCTACTCTCTGGCTTGAGAGTCATTTTTTTCCTTACAGACAGTGAGGACATTGTCTCCTTTAATGGGGGGAGTGTGTAGCCCCCTGTTCCCAAAAATGGGGCTATATTGTAAATTTCGTTTTTGGCTGAGCTGTAAACAGCTTAGATTGATTTACATAGTTTATTGATTCTGTCCTAAATTTGGATGTTGTGAATTTCCCACTGTTGCCAGTAGGTGTCACTGGTACCACAGGACAATGTGAGAAAAACAACTAAGTTGAACTGCAATGAATATTCTTTTTCCAGAAACAGCCCAGTAGGAAGTTCCTGCAGCTGTGCATTCTGGGAAGGGGTATTTTTTGGGCAGATGTCATGTGCTTTATTCAATCCTCACCTTGTGGCCTTTCAGGCCTGAGGCTAAGCTGCTGCAAGCTGTGCAAGTAGGCCCAGAAGCCTGTCTGGGGCCTACTAGTCTGGAGGTGGTCCTTACGCTGTCTTACCTGTTTGGAAGAAGCCGAGCCAAGCTGAGGAGATCTAGGGGATGACCCTTGCTGGAGAGAACCTGGATGAAGGGCCTGGTGACTTACTTGGAGGACGCAGCTGCATCTAACCTATCCTCATAGTACTGCCGGGTTGGCTTAAAGGTTCTGGTACTGTGACGCTGTTCTACAATCCAATCGAGGTAATACATTCCTGGCTGCTAAGTTTGTGAGAGAGACTTATCCAGACATCTTACTGGTTGCTAGGTCTGTATGAGAGAGAGGCCTACCCAGATATTCAAGATCTGCTAGAAGAAAGCTGTGTTTTGTCCTTTACTCTAGGGAGTATGTAAGTTATCTGCTACAAAAAGGTATCTGCAACCTCCCCTCAATCTCTTTACTACTACTTCTTTCAAGTTCTTCATTAAAGCATTGAAAACTACCTAAAGTGACTGGCACCCACATTTGTTCTAACTTCCCATTATAGCCATGGACTTAGCCCTGGGGGGGGGTGTGAGTCCGCTACCTGTATCTGAAGGTACCCTCTTTGCTCCCAGTATACCCAGAGGGTGCTACATTTTGGCGCCCAGTGTGGGACCTGGCGGAATAAGTTTGCCATTGGCCCTAGCAACCAACTGCAACGATGTAATTTTGTCATGGCACTGTGGGGATTGTGAACTGTTATCTCAACTAAAGCCCTCAGGACTGTTTCCAAAGTGCTACACTATTCACTGGGGGGGGGGGTTGCTACATCAGCATGACAGGTGATGCAACATTTGGCCATCCAGCAGATCAGCAGCCACTACTAGAAAAAATGATGGACACCCTTTGTGTCCTGTCACACAGACAGAACTAACTTATATTACCTCTCTGTTGCTCTCTACCAGTTGTCCCATAGTCTTCAGTGCCTAGCCTCCTGCATGCACCAGAGCAGAAGAAGGTGGGGCGGGCACAAGGCCGGCTGCACCCCCTCTTTAAGTTCCATCCAATAGGTATGCAAGCCTTGCAACTGAGTCCAAACATCGGCTGCTGGCAGAGCTGGTGGGGAAGGGATTTTTCATTGCTCTCTGTCACCTGTGGGTACCCCGCCCCCGGTAGCACAGACATCTGAGCTCTTCATGCGCGCTTGGGTGTTTAACAGCCAGTGTTAGACTGTGTGCAAGCACCCTTGTGCCCTACAACTATAAGTATGCGTTTTGAGGGCAGCAGTGCAGCCTTTTTACAGGGCAGCAGAACGGCCCGGGGGCCAGTTTTCACCCTGGCCCAGTCCACCCCTGGATATGACACACAAAACTGCTGAAAATAAAATCTTGGGCCTCAATTTGCTGCCCCTCTCGAAGTTCCGCCTGCATCCAATGGACCCAGTGGGACCCATGATAGGGCCAGCCCTGGCAGGCAGCGTGAACCCCTTTCATAACTACCACCAGTCAGTATAGAATTATCATAGTGGAAATTACTACCAGAAAATTGTATCAGAGGCAACATATTAATTGGCCTACATTAAAAGCTATACATCCTTCCACATCCATGTTGTCCTGGCCAAATTACCTAAAAATGTGCATATGTGGCCATATACAGACCTGAGGCTTTATTCTGTTCAGTGGTGGAACAACAATCATAGCCATCATATCTGTGTCCTGAGGCCCAAGGTAAAGGGGGACCTTTTCAAGACCATGAGGAGTTGTCACTTGGGCCCCCTCTGCCACCCACCATTCTGTTACTTGCAGCGTGGTTGACAGTGATTGTCCTCTCCCCTGCTGCTCCCTCTCCTTCATCAGTATGAAATAAGCCAAGTGCAGGACTTAGAGGAGCTGAGAGATCTTCTCTTGACATCTATCTGACAGTTCCGGCTCTGAGCGCTGGGGGAGGAGAGAGTGTGTGTAATCCAAAGAGCCTGACTCTGAGGTACTGCCAGGCATTTGTCTCTAATTCCTTTATGCTGAGGACAGTGTGGGGAACCTAAAGATGGAGGGGTATAAGGGTTCTTGTACAAGGGGGGTCAGGGTGGGAGGGGGGGCTGAAAAAAACAGGTAGCTGGTTTTACCACCCCCTGACTGCCCCACGCTAATTGTAACTTTACAGCTGAGTAGGGATGTAATGGCCACGGCAATTAATCCACAAGGGCCTCATTGTTCCAAGCAATCTCTGCTGCCAGAGTACGGAAGTCAATGGCATAATCGGCAACAGTTCTCATACTCTGTTTGATGGACATGAGGCTTTTGGCAGCAGAAGTGGAGCGTGTGGGAACATCAAATTCCCTTTTAAAGGAAGCCACAAACTCTGGGTAAGATATCACAAAGCCTACTTTGCTTCTGTCCATGGGAAATGCCTGGGGCAGCATCTCAAAGTATATCTCATCCTGGTTGAGAAACCCTCTGCATTGAACTGGATCGCCCCTGAATCGCTGGGGAAGCGGAGCGGAACCAGACATACCTCTTAAAGAGGTAATACTCGAGGCTGGTGCCTGCACAGAGACTGGAGCAGCAGCAGGAATGGCCTGCAACACAGGTTGTACCGGAGCAGCCACAGTGGGAGATTCCAGGTGAGCAGTGTGATTCAGGAGTGTCTGTAACGCTATGGGAAACTGATCCATGTGGTGGTCCTGCTCATCCAATCTGAAAAAATATTACCAACAAATGGATTGCCTGCAACTTCTGAATTCATGGCCTTTGCCTACTGTCAGCAACCATGAATCAGACTGAGATAAAAGTGCAGTAAAAATCACATTATTTAATAAAATGGTAAAAATGGTATAAACAGAGCAAACGTAGTCAAAACATAGCCAGAGTTTGGTAACCAGGACGGGTAGTCAGAACAAACCAGAGAAACAGGGGTCCAGAGATCAGCGTAAGCGGGTGCAGCCAACAGGATCAGGAACCAGAAGGGAAGTCAGGAAGTCAGCCAGGCAAAAGTCTATCACAGGAAAACACAGCAGAGAGAGTCCGGATATGTTGACCAAGGCAAAAACACAGATGATCTGATCCAGGGAGTTTATATAACCAGCAGCTCTAGCTGACGAGCAGGAAATGAAGACCAGGTAAGTCACTGTGGAATGAAGAATCTGGCAATTAACCGACAGCTGAGCACAGAGCTCTGAGAAGGAAGAGCTGAGCCCAGACCTGATACCCAGCTTCACAGAGCACCATAAGATCCCATGGGGTCACCTCATGAGTGGTGTGCCCTTTCTGCCTTTCTTGTTTGGTATTTAATCACCACTGGGTTTTTTATTTTTTTACTAAATAAACAAAAAAAGACTGAAAATGTTGAAAAAAAACATGTTTTTCTTCGTTTCTGTTATAAAATTTAGCAAATAAATAACATTTCCTTGGTGAAAATAATCCAAATTAGGGATGAGCTTCGTGTTCGAGTTGAACCCATGTTCGACTCGAACATCGGCTGTTCGATCGTTCGCCGAATTGCGAACGATATGGGCTGTTCACGCCAAATTCATGTGGCGCGTCACGGCCCATAATTCACTGTGGCATCGCAGTGCATTGCTGGCTGATGATTGGCCAAGCATGCACTATGACCCGCATGCTTGGCCAATCACAGTGCCGTCAGTAGAGAGAACTGTAATTGGCCAAAGCCAGGGTGGCTTTGGCCAATTATGGCTCAGGGGGTTTAGAACACGTCCCACAATATATAAGGCCGCCTGCACGGCGGCCCTGTGTAGTGTGTTCCCGCATGCTTAGAGAGAGAGAGAGAGAGACAGTGTCATTTCATTTGAGTTAGCTAGATTAGGCAGGACAGTCAGTGAGTTAGCTGCACTTACAGTGTATTGTGTATATATATGCATCCCAGGTGTTGTGTGTATGTATATATATGTATATATATATATATATATATATATATATATATATATATACACTGTATTCAGTTTAGCTAGATCCGTTCCTGTTATCTTCCTACTGACAGGCAGGCTTGTCTTGTTACAGTATTCACAGCTACCTGAAGAAAATTCCTGGTGTTCTTTTGATCCTATTAGTACCACAGTCAGGCAGCTAGATTATTTACAGTTAGTGTAGTGCGTCCTCCTCACAGTGTTCAGTTAAAGCAGGCATGTCCAAAGTCCGGCCCGCGGGCCAATCGCGGCCCGCGGTCCGGTTTCGGACGGCCCGCCTGGTAATTTTGACATATATATCTTTTGTGGCCCCCAACGAATCCCCGAGCGCCGGGGGCCATAAAAGATAGATATGCTGGCTGCCTTGGAGGGGGCGGGACAAGCGCCGTACAGGATACAGGAGAATTTCCTGTTTACACGGCGTCCTGTGTAAAAGGAAGTCCCGTCTCCTGCGCTGCCATTGGACAATTGTTTTGTCCATCATAGGAGGCGGGACTTTCAATTAAAGAGGCCGCCGTGTAAACAGGAATTTCTCCTGTATATCTGTTGGCGCTCGTCCCGCCCCCTCCCTGTCTCCTCCAAGGCTGCAGATGGACATGAATCAGGCTGCACTGACAGCAATGGTGAGTCTGCATTCATGTCAATGTGGTGGGGGCTGCCGTATTTATGTCAATGTGGTGGGGGCTGCATTCATGTCAATGTGGGGGCTGCATTCATGTGAATGTGGTGGGGGCTGCATTCATGTCAATGTGGGGGCTGCATTCATGTGAATGTGGTGGGGGCTGCATTCATGTGAATGTGGTGGGGGCTGCATTCATGTGAATGTGGTGGGGGCTGCATTCATGTCAATACGGTGGGGGCTGCATTCATGTCAATACGGTGGGGGCTGCATTCATGTCAATGTGGTGGGGGCTGCATTCATGTCAATACGGTGGGGGCTGCATTCATGTCAATACGGTGGGGGCTGCATTCATGTCAATACGGTGGGGGCTGCATTCATGTCAATACGGTGGGGGCTGCATTCATGTGAATGTGGTGGGGGCTGCATTCATGTGAATGTGGTGGGGGCTGCATTCATGTCAATACGGTGGGGGCTGCATTCATGTCAATACGGTGGGGGCTGCATTCATGTCAATACGGTGGGGGCTGCATTCATGTCAATACGGTGGGGGCTGCATTCATGTTAATGTGGTGGGGGCTGCATTCATGTCAATACGGTGGGGGCTGCATTCATGTCAATACAGTGGGGGCCACATTCATGGCAATGGAGTGGGGGCCGCAGATGGGCACTGATTAGGCTGCATTGATGGGCACTGACCCTTATTTTGCTTCACAGTTCTTTATTTAAAATTTAAGATTTTTTTTCCTGAAACTTCATTTTTAAAGTGAAGGTGCGTGTTATAAGCAGATTAAATCCGGTATATCCAAATAACACGCCCAAGCTCATCTATTCACCACACACAGCACAAAGGCAAGAGAATTCTTGTTGGGCCGTGTATTAGTGCTCGGATGGACACACTTAGACCAAATTTTAATGGTTTAAGAATGTCAGGCAAAATGGTCGGCCCTCAAGCATGTTCTATTCATCAAATCTGGCCCTCTTGGAAAAAAGATTGGACACCCCTGAGTTAAAGCTACAAGTTAGTTTAGTGTGACCTCTGCACAGTGTTCAGCTAAAGCTACAAGTTAGGGTAGTGCGTCCTCCTCACAGTGTTCAGCTAAAGCTACAAGTTAGTGTAGTGTAACCTCTGCACAGTGTTCAGCTAAAGCTACAAGTTAGTGTAGTGCGTCCTCTGAACAGTGTTCAGCTAAAACTACAAGTTAGTGTAGTGCGACCTCTGCACAGTGTTCAGCTAAAGCTACAAGTTGGTGTAGTGCGTCCTCCTCACAGTGTTCAGCTAAAACTACAAGTTAGTATAGTGAAACCTCTGCACAGTGTTCAGCTAAAGCTACAAGTTAGTTTAGTGCGACCTCTGCACAGTGTTCAGCTAAAGCTACAAGTTAGTGTAGTGTGTGCTCTGAACAGTGTTCAGCTAAAGCTACAAGTTAGTGTAGTGCGTCCTCCTCACAGTGTTCAGCTAAAAGTACAAGTTCGTTTTTTGCCAGCTCTGCACAGTGTTTAGCTAAAGCTTCCTGTAGAAGGTTGGTGGTGTTTTCCTGATCCTATCACTACCGCAGTTAGTTTTTTGCGTGCTCTGCACAGTGTTCACCTAAAGCTACAAGTTAGTGTAGTGCGAGCTCTTCACAGTGTTCAGCTAAAGCTACCTGTAGAAGGTTGGTGGTGTTTTCCTGATCCTATCACTACCTCAGGCAGCTAAATAAGCTACAAGTTAGGTTTTTGCAAGCTCTGCAGTGTTCAGCTAAAGCTACCTGTAGAAGGTTGGTGGTGTTCTCATACTACAGGCAGGCAGTTGATTTTGCTAGCTGCAGTATCAATATATATATATATATATATATATATATATATATATATATATATATATATATATATATATCCCTGCTTAGTGCAGCTACAGGCCATTAGTATGTCTGGAAGGCCAACAAGGAGAGGCAGACAGTCACAAGCCAATAAAAGAGGGCAAGCAGGCTCTGTGTCTAGAGGCAACAGTGCTGGTCGTGGAGATGGTGCATCCTCATCAGCATGTGGCCGTGGGACACGCTTGGCCTTTTTTTCGGCAGCTGGCCGTGTTGAGCCGCAACATGCGGAAGACTTGGTCGAGTGGATGACCAAGCCGTCCTCATCCTCCTCATCCTCTTTTACCCATGCTCAGGGTACTTTGTCTGGCAAAGCAGCTGCCAACTCTTCCCTCAACTCAATGGCATCAGTGACTCCTTCCCTAGCCTCACCATGTCCTCCTGAGGAGTCCCTCGAACTGTTTGACCACAGTGTTGGGTACATGTTCCAGGAGGATGCCCAGCGTTTAGAAGGCTCTGATGATGATACTGAGCTAGATGAAGGCAGTAACGTGAGCATGGACAGAGGGGGTGCCCAAGAAGGACAGCAATCTGGCAGTCATGCTCCCCCTGCTGCATCATACTGCCAGGTTTGCTCCAGTGATGAGGAGGGAGGGGATGATGAGGTCACTGACTCAATGTGGGTGCCTGATAGGAGAGAGGAGGAGGAGGCACATCACCGAGGCAGGATGCCCTACAGGGGCCAGCCTAAGGGCAGCACACTGACTGCATCACACCCCAAAGCTCCCCATGTGCAGGGTGCTGCTGTCTCTGCACGTTATTCCAAAAGTTCTTTGGTGTGGGCCTTTTTTGAGACGAGTGCATCAGATCGTACCACTGCTATTTGCAACATATGTCTCAAGCGTATCTCGCGTGGCCAAAACATCTCCCACTTGGGCACCACATGCTTGACCAGATATATGTTGACCTGCCATGCAGTTCGTTGGCAAGCGTATCTAAAAGATCCACACTTTTTTTTTTTTTACTTTAAGCATCATTAAAATCACTGCTCCCGAAAAAACTGACGTTTTTAAAAGTTTTTTTTGCATTGATACATGTCCCCTGGGGCAGGACCTGGGTCCCCAAACCCTTTTTAGGACAATACCAAGCAAATTAGATTTTAAAATGAGCACTTTTGATTTCGAACGTTCAAGTCCCATAGACGTCAATGGGGTTCTAACATTCGTGCGAATTTTCGGTCCGTTCACAGGTTCTGGTGTGAACCGAACCGGGGGGTGTTCGGCTCATCCCTAATCCAAATCAGTGTATATTCTTTAGTCTGTAGGAAAGTTATGGAGTCCACAAACTATGGTATATACAGTGTATTTGAAAATTGACCAATCCCGATGTACTGACGATGATCTCTTTTCTTGAGGCCCAAAAACGCCAGGACAGTACAAACCCTTCCCCAAATTACCCCTTTTTGGAAAGTAAACAGTCCAAGGTATTTCATAAGAGGCATGGCAGGTTTTGTAAAGTTGTAATTTTTTTGTCATCATTTATTGGAATCTGAAGAGATTAAAAAACAAAACAAATTCACAGATGTTTTTTTTTGCATACTGTCACTAGTGTAGTACAGCATTATCATATAACTGGTGTGGCTGTGATCAGTGATTTTTTTTAAGCAAACTTTGACCAGTACCAGATCTGTACTACTCTGGGGAAGTGATCGGGACTTTTTTAAAAAAATTTTTACACATTATGATTGCCCATACTAATGCATTTCATTGGAATAAGCAACCATTTTTACTGAATGAAACTGATTCATTCATTGTCTTTTGTTGTGATTAGCTGTGATTGGCCAGGGCTAATCACATGGTACAAATGGGCTGTGATTGGCCCTTTCTGTACCATGTGATCACTGTGACCAAAGCTAGCAACACAATTGTGTACAATGGACGGCATGAAAGGAATCCATCTATTGTGTACAATTATCATGTGATCTGCTGTGACTGGTCACTGGCAGTGGGCTGGTATAGTGATCAGTCATCGGCTGTGTCCAGTGGACACAGCTGGTGACAGATTGCGTCACTGTGTGACTTTACGTCATCATATGGTGTCCATTCAGAAGGAGGAAAGTCCCTCCTGGCCGTCAATCTGCTATAGGCTGGGTGGGAAAGTGTTAAACATAGGAACAGATTTAGGGACTTTTTTTTTTTTTACTAGTAATGGCAGCGATCAACGATTTTTAGCAGGACTGCGACATTGTGGTGGACAAATTGAACACTAAGTGACACTTTTTGGGGACCAGTGACACCAGTACGTACAGCTATGGGCGGTTTGCCCAGCCGAACCAACCTGCCGCAGTATAACTGAGGCGGCTGGTCGGCTAGTGGTTAAAAAATTATTTTAGCCCTAAAGATGATGTAAAACCCCCAAGCATTATATATTTTCTGAAAGCAGACACCCTAGAGAATAAAATAGTGGTAGTTCCAATTTTTTATGTCACACAATATTACCGCAAAGATCTAGAAAACTCAAAATGTTTGTGAAAAACACACTAAAGTGAATCTTAGGGCAAACAAATGCAATAAATTACCAATTTTTGGTAAATTATAAAAGACCAGGTTGCGCTGAGTAAATATATACCCAACACGCCGAAGCGTAAATTTGTGTGCGCTTGTGAAATGGTGATAAGCTTTAGTACCCTATGTTTTCTAGAGGCGATGCTTCAAAAGCCCCCTATAAGTATCAGTTTAGTGTTACAGAGGAGGTCTTGTGTTAGAATTATTGCTCTCACTCCGGCGTGCACGGCGATATGTAACATGTGCATCACAATCGACATTATCACGCGTAGGCGCCCCTGACGCATGCATTTACGTCTATCCATGCGTATGCGTGGATGTAGGGGGGGAGCTCAACATTTTTTTGGGGGGGGGGTTGGGGGAATTTTTTGTGCTTGAGTGTAACTAAATTTGGTTGCAAAAAAAAAATAAAAAACATTTTTTCTACTTTAATTTTTTTTCCATCACATAGGGGACAAAAAGTCCCCTATGTGATGAATTTTAGGTGACAGGTTGTCTTTATTGAGATATGCAGGGTCTAAAAGATCCTGTATATCTTCTTTTGGACTCCACTGAATGTTTTGCAATGCAGATCACATGGCTTAACATTACTTTCCCGGCTGAGCTAGCCGGGGACACCTAGATGCTGATGCGGAAGTGATGTCAAGGACGCCGGGTCACAGCAAGAAGGGAAGGAGAGCGGACTTGTGTTCGCTCTTCTCCTCCCCCTGCAGCTGCCGGCACCTGCTGTGATGGTCCCTGGGTCCGCAGATGGGCAAGTGGAGCCTGGTAAGCATGGTAAGCGCACGGGGGGGGGGGGACCACGGGGTGTGTAAGAGCAATCAGGCGGCAGCGCTGCCACCAGAATGCTATTACCTGACAGGCAGAAGTGTCTCTGCCAGTTTTACACACAATCCCAGTGGCTGCAGCCACTGGACTGTGTGTAAAACCCCCCGCTGTCAGGTCCGTACGCCGCACGGACCTGGCAGCGAAAGGTTATCCCAACATTTCATATTCCTGATATGTGCCTGCTGTACCATGTACTTGTATGAGAAAGTATCCTGTTCTTTGTATTGCTTCCTTTGTGTGAAATACCTGGCGTTCCTGCCAGTCCCTCTGCTTTCCTATTAAAAATGGACCAGACTAAACAGGAGAGCACATCATGGACAATTCTCTAGCTATGCTGGGAACGCAGCCTGCTCTCTTCCAATACTCAGTCTTCTCAGTCTTGTCCTGACACCCCCCCTGCTGCACAGCCATTCACTGGGAAGATCAGTGTGCTGCTGCCTCTCCTCCCCCAGCTCTTATGCAGCTGAAAACAGAGGGAACAGAGGGAATGTGATCACTTATAAAAAAGGCAAAAATGTATGTTTTTTTAATCTATACAGAAATGTTTTGCCTTTCATTTCTGTTTTAAACTGAATGGGTTATTTTACATGGGGAGGGTTTACATGTACTTTAATTAGGTTCCTCTCTATGTCATTTAAGTTGAGACTTTTACACTGTTTAATTGTAATAGTTTATGGATGACCGAATATGATGCTTCCCTTGATATATGTAGATTTACCCTTATGATTTCCCTTTGATTTGTTAAGGGAAAAGGGAGTACAAGTTACAGCATTTGTTGTGTAAAAAAATTAAAAATCTGCTCGTCATACATTTAGGGTCCATTCACACCAGGTGCGGTGGGACTGCATTGGGCGGCTATTCCAGTGCAGCCCCAGCACAGCCCCACCGCATCACCACCACAAGACAAGGAAAAATGATATATATACTACATTTTTCAAGTAGTATAGGTTTTGTTATTTAGGTAAGAGGAGGTTGTGAAAAAGTATTCAGCAGTGGCTCTCAGATTCATTATGGGATGCTGAAACCACTTAGCAATGTGCCAAGTGTAATCTGTCATGTTCACATCCTAGTTGAAAAATGTATTTATCAGTAGGTGCACCACTAAGTTTAGCAGTTAAATACACAGCACAGCAAAATAGTCTAAGTGCAATGGCACATATGACAGACAAACTACAGTCAGGTCCATAAATATTGGGACATCGACACAGTTCTAATCTTTTTGGCTCTCTACACCACCACAATGGATTTGAAATGAAACGAACAAGATATGCTTTAACTGCAGACTTTCAGCTTTAATTTGAGGGTATTTACATCCAAATCAGGTGAACGGTGTAGGAATTACAACAGTTTGTATATGTGCCTCCCACTTTTTAAGGGACCAAAAGTAATGGGACAGATTGACAATCATCCATCAAACTTTCACTTTTTAATACTTGGTTGCAAATCCTTTGCAGTCAATTACAGCCTGAAGTCTGGAACACATAGACATCACCAGGCGCTGGGTTTCATCCCTGATGATGCTCTGCCAGGCCTCTACTGCAACTATCTTCAGTTCCTGTTTGTTCTTGGGGCATTTTCCCTTCAGTTTTGTCTTCAGCAAGTGAAATGCATGCTCAATCGGATTCAGGTCAGGTGATTGACTTGGCCATGCATAACATTCCACTTCTTTCCCTTAAAAAACTCTTTGGTTGCTTTCGCAGTATGCTTCGGGTCATTGTCCATCTGCACTGTGAAGCGCTGTCCAATGAGTTCTGAAGCATTTTGCTGAATATGAGCAGATAATATTGCCCGACACACTTCAGAATTCATCCTGCTGCTTTTGTCAGCAGTCACATCATCAATAGATACAAGAGAACCAGTTGCATTGGCAGCCATACATGCCCACGCCATGACACTACCACCACCATGCTTCACTGATGAGGTGGTATGCTTTGGATCATCAGCAGTTCCTTTCCTTCTCCATACTCTTCTCTTCCCATCTCTCTGGTACAAGTTGATTTTGGTCTCATCTGTCCATAGGATGTTGTTCCAGAACTGTGAAGGCTTTTTTAGATGTTGTTTGGCAAACTCTAATCTGGCCTTCCTGTTTTTGAGGCTCACCAATGGTTTACATCTTGTGGTGAACCCTCTGTATTCACTCTGGTGAAGTCTTCTCTTTATTGTTGACTTTGACACACATACACCTACCTCCTGGAGACTGTTCTTGATCTGGCCAACTGTTGTGAAGGGTGTTTTCTTCACCAGGGAAAGAATTCTTCGGTCATCCACCACAGTTGTTTTCCGTAGTCTTCCGTGTCTTTTGGTGTTGCTGAGCTCACCGGTGCGTTCTTTCTTTTTAAGGATGTTCCAAACAGTTTATTTGGCCACACCTAATGTTTTTGCTATCTCTCTGATGGGTTTGTTTTGTTTTTTTCAGCCTAATGATGGCTTACTTCACTGATAGTGACAGCTCTTTGGATCTCATATTGAGAGTTGACAGCAACAGATTCCAAATGCAAATAGCACACTTGAAATGAACTCTGGACCTTTTATCTTCTCCTTGTAAATGGGATAATGAGGGAATAACACACACCTGGCCATGGAACAGCCGAGCAGCCAATTGTCCCATTACTTTTGGTCCCTTAAAAAGTGGGAGGCACATATACAAACTTTTGTAATTCCTACACCATTCACCTGATTTGGATGTAAATACACTCAAATTAAAGCTGAAAGTCTGCAGTTAAAGCATATCTTGTTCGTTTCATTTCAAATCTATTGTGGTGGTTTATAGGGCCAAAAAGATTAGAATTGTGTCGATCTCCCAATATTTATGGACCTGACTGTACATTTTTACCAAGATGCAGGCATTTGCAAAATGTTAACAGTTTATTAAGACCACATTAATACTTTTGCATAGTATTGTTGAATTTTTATGAATCTGTGCAAAACTGTGTATTTGATCATTTAGAAAAAAATGCATGCATTCCACCATTAAATGTGTAATAAACTGAAAACCAAAATTTCAATATATTGCACCTTAACCGGTTCCCGACCGGCTCCTGTACTTTTACGTTGGCAGAATGGCACGGCTGCGCAAAGTAACGTACCCGTACATTACTTTGAATTTGCCGCCATGTGCGCGTGCCTGCCGCGATCCCCATGAGTCGGGTCGCGGGTCCTGTGGACTCGATCGCCGCAGGCATACCCGCGATCGTCTCACGGAGAGGACGAACGGGGAGATGTCGTTGTAAACAGCATCTCCCCGTTCTGCCTAGTGACAAGTGTCACTTGATCTCTGCTCCCTGTCATCGGAGCAGAGATCAGTGATGTCACACACCAGCCCATCCCCCTGACAGTTAGAAATCACTCCCCTAGGACACACTTAACCCCTCCTCGCCCCCTAGTGGTTAACCCCTTCACTGCCAGTGTCATTTATACAGGAATCAATGCATTTTTATAGCACTGATTGCTGTATAAATGACAATGGTCCCAAAAATGTGTAAAAAATGTCCGACATGTCCGCCATAATGACGCAGTCACAATAAAAATCGCTGATCGCCGCCATTACTAGTAAAAAAAAAATTATTAATAAAAATGCCATAAAACTATCCCCTATTTTGTAAACGCTATAACTTTTGCACAAACAAATCAATAAACGCTTATTGCGATTTTTTTTTTTACCAAAAACATGTAGAAGAATATGTATCGGCCTAAACTGAGGAAAAAAAATATTTTTTTATATATTTTTTGGGAATAATTATTATAGCAAAATGTAAAAAATAATGCGTTTTTTTCAAAATTGTCGCTCTTATTTTGTTTATGACGCAAAAAATAAAAATCGCAGAGATGATCAAATACCACCAAAAGAAAGCTCTATTTGTGGGAAAAAAAAGGACGTCAATTTTGTTTCGGAGCCACGTTGCACGACCGCGCAATTGTCAATTAAAGGGACGCAGTGCCGAATCGCAAAAAACGCTCTGGTCAGGAAGGGGGTAAATGCTTCCGGGGCTGAAGTGGTTAATAATATGTAGATGGTGTGGCTGCCTTCATTTAATTTTTCAGGATTTTTTATTTTTATTTTCACCTCACGATCCTGCCAGTAAGGCCCGGTTCACACTGGTGCGACATGGGATCTGACTTGTAAGAGCACAAGTCGCATGACACGTCAAATTAAATGTATCCCTATGAGAGCTGTCTTAACTGATACAACACCAATTGTCCAAAATTTAGAAAAGGTTCATGCTCTACTTTGGTCGGGCTTTGATATCATTTCAATAACATAGAGTGTAAAAAGTCACATTAAGTCTGATCAAAGTCAAACTGAAGTTTCAAGGCAAAGTCGGATCAGAAGTCGCGTAACTTTCATGTCCGAGCAGTGTGAACCTGGGCTTAGATACTTGTAACTAAAAGAGAGCAGTGCACTGTCTTTCCAAAAAAGGGCTGCACATTGATGACAGTAATCCCTTGAAGATACCTTTACTCAGGACATGTTCACGGAAAGTCCCTACCCATAGCCACACCGCTTTGATACAATTTGCCCTAATGAGTTGTCTCATCTCTACGACTAAGCCCAATCAGTGAGAAATGCATCTGCGAGTTGTAGCTACAGGTGGGCACTTTCACTGCAATAGGGAAACAGACTACAGTAAAAATCTAATTTTTAGTGGAAGGGTTAAAATATCTATCAGGTTTGTATTGCATTTTGTGACTGCCTGCCCTGGAACTACCTGTTACTTTGTACTGACGTAATGTAAAATATTTATTGTATGTATAGTAATTGATGTGAAATATATTGGTTACAGGCAGCAATACAAACTTTATAGGAGTTCTAACCCTTTTTTTTTGGCATTCTGTCCAAAACAAATAAGAAAAAATAGATTTACAGACTTTATTTCTCCTCATGACTACTGTCACTGGGACAGAAAGTCAAAGAAAACCATAAAAATGTGGTCGTCACCAGAACAGGTACATTTTCCTAAGGTAAAACTTGCTTGAGTGAGAACTGGAACCCTTCCTTTGGGGAGATTAGTGGAGAACCTACCACTATAGCATCCCACATGGCTGCCATGGGGTCCAGGGCAGAGGGGGGCTCAGTTAGGACCAGGAGAGGTAAGCTCTTCCTTGGGGTCTTCGGCCCATATCGACCATTGTGTTGCATGCTGTGTAACTGCCAGTGATTGTGTTTGTATTTTGTTGACCCAAGTGAAGGCTTTCCCTGTTAGTTTGTGTCTTATGTTGGGACTGGCTGAGATGCCAAGTGAACTCCTTCCAAGCTCTGCCTGAGAGTTCTGGTCCTAATGTGATTAGTGCTGATTACTTGCCCATTGCTGCTAATTCTTCTGGGGATGAATGATGTATTAAAGTTGCATTAAAGGAGAAGTACAGCCAAAGCTCGTTTGGCTGTACTTCTCCAAAGGATCACAGGTGTGCAGATCGTTTTGCACTCCTGTGACCTGTTTTCAGCAGAGAGCAGGCTGAAGCTTGCTGTCGGCTGACATCACTGAGCCGGTCCACCCAGTGGTCCATTGAGCGACGGTCACTGGCTCTCTGCTCAGGAAGCTCTGAGGAACGAGCAATCTGCAGTGTTTGATCGCTCGGTTCTCATTGTTAGGTCATCAGACTGATGCTGCATCTACATAGGTAAGTATAATTTAAAAAAATCTCTTTAAAGCAGAACTCCGGCCAAAATTTTTTTTTCCATGTCCTTGTTGCTGATCTCCTACCTTCACCAACTTTGCCATCCATGTTCTTCTGAGCTCTGTAGTTCCTCTGCAATAGGCTGCTGAACTTGCTAAAAAACCGTTATTGCCTGCTGACTTCCTGTTTATAAGACCACTGGCTTCTATCCCTCTCCTAAGCTAAGCCAGTGGTCTGACACACCCCCTTGTAGTCCTCTGAAAAGGAGCAGGGAGGAAGCAAACATGTTGTGGGCAAAAGGGGTCTCACAGCCCCCGGTCTGTGCCGCCCATGAAGGAGGTGTCCTCCTTCTCCTCTCTCCTCCCTCCTCCTGCTCTGCTCCTGCCAGCAATCTGCCCCTCCACACCGCTCCCCCTTTGAACTGCCCCCCCCACTGCCACCAGCCTGCTATCTCCGTGCGGAGCGGGGATTATCATCAGTAATCACATGTATGACAAAGCGGGGCTCTCCCACAAGTATTGTTATGAGAACACTGAGTGCAGATCTCCGGCCCCCCCCCACCGTTATAGGAACAGTGCGCTGTCAATCATAACGGCAGGGGGCGGGGCATCAGCGATCGGTGTTCTCATAATAATACCTGACACTGTGGGAGATCCCTGCTGTGTCATACAAGTGATTTATGATAATAATCCCGGCCTTACACTGGTGGCCCCTGACATGGCGGTTCCTGACATGGCGGTCCCTGGTACGGTGGTCCCTGGCATGGTGGTCCCTGACAAGCGGCACTGGTGGTCCTGGACATGGTTGTCCCTGACATGGTGGTCCCTGACAAGCGGCACTGGTGGTCCCTGACATGGTGGTCCCTGACATTCGGCACTGGTGGTCCCTGACATTCGGCACTGGTGGTCCCTGACATGGTGGTCCCTGACAAGCGGCACTGGTGGTCCCTGTCATGGTGGTCCCTGACATGGTGGTTCCTGACAAGCGGCACTGGTGGTCCCTGACATGGTGGTACCTGACAAGCGGCACTGGTGGTCCCTCACTCTGCATTTAGTATGCACAAGCACCATAGATGTCGTCACTAGGCTCCTCCTGATGCGTTGCTTCACATGTCACATGACTTTCCCTTGAGATGTGCTGAATACATCCACCCAGTGCACAACAGGATGTACCCTGTTCTCCTTAGGTGGACCTCAGTATTGCAAGGAGGTCAAAAACAGCATTGTCTCACAAGCTCCTCCAATCTGCTTCACAGTCAAGGTCCACTTCTGAAGAACATTCCAGTTCCCATATGCTCATAAGGAAACACAGAGAGACACCATAGTGCTTACTGACTATCCATTAAAATAAAATCAAGCTTTTCCAAATTAATTTACATAGGTAAAAAGTATTCATGCATGTAAGCAGTACACTCCAGTCCACATGATTTACCAGACCACAGACGCAATCCGTCCTACAGCTGAACAGGCATGATGAAGTTCCACCTGGCATGTTGCATCCCTCTGGACGTTCTTAAAGACCTTTAATTTTACTTTAATTAATAGCACGTAACAATCTATATCATTTGTTGCACTTTTTCACAATTAGTACACTCTTTGAATTGTGACTATACCGATAGTTGTTTTATATGGTTTGGAGAACACAAACACATTGTGAAATATAAATAAGTGCAATAAATCATCCAGATCCTTCAGATCAGTAATTTCCCAATGCGCTGAATACATCCACCCAAGTGCACAACCAGATTTACCCTGTTCTCCTTAGGTGGACCTCAGTATTGCAAGGAGGTCAAAAACAGCATTGTCTCACAATCTCCTAAAAATCTGCTTCACAGTCAAGGTCCACTTCTGAAGAACACTCCAGTTCCCATATGCTCATAAGGAAACACAGAGAGACACCATAGTGCTTACTGACTATTAAAATAAATTCAAGCTTTTTCAAATTCATTTACATAGGTAAAAAATATTCATGCATGTTAGCAGGACACTCCAGTCCACATGAGTTACCAGACCACAGATGCAACCCATCCTACAGCTGAACCGGCGTGATGACGTTCCACCTGACATGTTGCATCCCTCCGGACATTTTTAAAGACCTTTAATTTTATTTTAATTAATACGATCTGGATCATTTGTTGCACTTTTTCACAGTTAGTACACTCTTTGAATTGTGACTATACCGATATTTGTTATATATGGTTTGGAGAACACAAGCACATTGGTTGGAAAATAAATATTACCTGGTTTTATTTGTATGAATAATTATCTTGACAATATATGGTTGGTAATTATCTTTGATTCACATATATGTATGCAAATGTTTTGAGGAGCACCACACTATATAATATAGAGATTCTTTATTTTCTTTGTGTTTGGTGATTAACAGGGCTTAAAGCTGTTCCTACAGTATATAGGTTAGATTATTTAAGTGTGAGAATATTATTTGTTTGATGCAGGTACACATTGCACATTTAAAGTGAGCATATTTTCATCTTATTTATTAAACTATGTGAGCGCACACTTTGCAGAGTGAACTTCCACCTTGCTAAGTGAACAGCTGGTATTTCTTTAGTAATTTAACCCCATTATTTCACATGATGAAAATTATTGAGCTGTATTTTGCTGTTTGTGGTGAATTCTTACATTTGGTTCAGGTTTATGAGAGACTTGTTTGGAAAGGAAGATATCGTGGAAGCAGGTGACGTATATTTTCTGACACAGGCGACTCATGCCTACAGTTAGTCTCGGACCCATATGTCTTGAAAACTTCATACATTCCATTCATGCAGCACAGATGTTGATTGTGAAACTATTCTCAAGCACTGCACATAACCAGCAGCGTCTTTGGAATGTGTCTAAGAAAAATGGTTTTGATCAAATTATATATTTGAATAATCCTTTCCCATTTAGCACTTACAAACATATGTCAGCAATTATTTTGTTATGTTGTAAGTTCTGATAAAACTCTCCTTTTCTGTGCCAGGAACTTGCACTGTAGACAGAAGACAGAATCATTATGGTGGCTTTTAAAGGTGTATGGACGCAGTCATTCTGGAAAGCTGTCTCTGCAGAATTTGTGGGAACTCTTATCTTTGTCTTTCTTGGTCTTGGTTCAACAATTAGCTGGACCTCAGCAGACAGCCCCCAGTCAGCAGACCTAGTGCTTATATCCCTGTGCTTTGGATATGGTATTGTAACCATGGTGCATTGCTTTGGACATATCAGTGGTGCTCATATTAATCCTGCAGTGACAATCACTCTTGTATGCACAAGAAAAGTAACACTTGCAAAGTCAGTATTTTATATTATGGCACAATGCCTGGGAGCCATCTTTGGGGCAGGACTACTATATCTTATTACACCAACTGATATCACTGGAAACCTAGGTGTAACAATGGTAAATATTTCCTCTACTTAGATCATTTTTATTAAAATCACTCTCTGCTCACACATATTTAATTGACACAAATGCACTATCTATCTAAACCTGTTTTTCGAACGCTGTCACATTAACCAGTTGACCTGTGGAAGGTTTTACCCCCTTCATGATCAGACCATTTTTTGCTATTCAGCACTGTGCTACTTTAACTGGTAATTGATCAGTCATGCAACACTGTATGCAAATAAAATGTGTATAATCTTTTTCACACAAATAAAGCTTTCTTTTGGTGGTATTGGTTCACCACTGGGTTTTTAATTTTTTGCTATATACATGAAAAAAGAACATTTTGAAAAAATATAGATATTTTCTACTTTCTGTTATAAAACATATCCAATAAAATCTCATTTCTTTATAAATTTATGCCAAAATGTATTTTTGGTTTTGTCCCGCCTCAACAGGCATTTTGGACAGAAATGTATTAATTGGTTTGTGTGAAAGTCATAAATGAAGAAATTAAATACATTTTTTTCACATTTTTTTTACACATTGTCACCAGTGCAGTACAGCTTTATCATATGACTGGTGTGCCAGTGATCAGGGATACTGACTGGTGACTGTATGTTAAAAAATAAATAAATCATTGTTTATTCAATTTTTTAAACTTGTTTTTGACATACTTTCATCAGAGTAGTTCAGTGCTACCATAGTGAAACTACAACTTTGGAGAGGGATGGGGGAGGGAGGGAAGTGATCAGAGTTTTTTTTACACTTTGCTGATCACTGTGACATCAATGTTTTGAACCTGAATGGGTTTCATTCATAACAGCTGTGATTACAATTGTGATGCTGTGACTGGACCCCAACTATCACATGGTGCAGGGTGCTGTGATTGGCCCACAGCTATCACATGGTACCTGGGCCAATCACAGTATCACAATACTAAGCACAGCTGTTATGAATGAAACCCATTCACAACAGTCTTGTTTACATTGTGATCATGTGATCGCATAGTGATCACATGATACCCCAGCCACTCAAAGCGGCCAGGTACCAGGAGCCGAAATCCGCTGTCTCACAGGAGAGACACGCCCATGTGCATGTGCTAGGCAATGTAAAAATATGTCACCTGGCCTGTAGTTGCTGCCTGCTTGCAGTAAAACTACTGTGGGTTTCCAGCAAGTGGTTAATGTGGACTCATGATGGCCCTTTGGATAGTTACACTATTATAATTACCATTTCTAGGAAAGATACGGATTCTAAAACAAATTGGCATGCCTTTCTTCTCCATAGGAAATTTGGAGCATAAACAATCTGATAAGAAAAAAAAATATATAATAATAGCAAACACAACCAGAACTGTAAACTCAACGATTTCATTGCAAATAACAAGAAAAAAAACCCCCTAAAACTGTTCTATATTACCTGCAGATCACAAGTCGTCTGTTCAACTATATCACAAGTTTACTGGTAAAGCACATATAAATGAAGACATGTTAAAAACCATGGTCAGCATTAAAATGTTGGATATCACTGGTTATCATTGTTAAGCAAGGACCATAAAGACATGGATGAGCGAGTTTGGGGTGGAGGATTATTAAATTCAAGTGCAAAAATTCACATTATAATAGTAACTAAAACATATAAAATTAAGTGTAACAATCCAAAAAATAAAACTTCCAAAGTGCTATAATGGTGTGAACCTCCCAACTAAAAAGTTGTTGCACTAGTTTGTATTGCAATTACCTGTAGAGGGGTTTCCACCATGCCTGCTACATTTAATTTGTCATGTCTTGTTTTCAGTTTGATGTGTATTATATGTGAAGTTGCGTATCACGGAGACCGGAATTGTAGTAATATTGAAGTTTATTGAGATTTACATACAATAGCGGGTTCTACCATTATTGTTAAGTTATTAATTAGTAAGTTAGCGCTGCACTTTTTTTTTTCGTGGTGTGGGAACACATAACAGTGCTTAGCGCAGGCCTTTTACTGACACTTTTATTTTACCTCCAGTAGTTTATTGTAAATAGTAGTGTGGTGATTACCTATTATACTAAAGATTGGCATGTGGCATTAATAAATATCGACAGATTTCAGTTGTTGATGGGCAGCACTGATTGGCACTGATAGCAGAACTGATTGGCACTGATTGGCAGCACTGATTGGCACTAATAGGCAGCATTGATGGGCACTGATTGGCAGCATTGATTGGCACTGATGGACAGCATTGGTTTGCACTGATAGCGGCACTGATAGGCAGCATTGATGGGCACTTATTGGCACAGATGGTGGCACTGGTGGGCACTGATGGGCAGCACTGTTATGTATTGATAGCGGCACTGATTGGCAGCATTGATTGCCACTGATGGGCAAATACTGATTGGCACTGATGGCGGCACTGATGGGCACTGATAGGCAGCACTGATTTGCACTGATTGACAGCATTGATTGGCACTGATAGGCAGCACTGATTGGCACTGATAGCGGCACTGATTGCGGCACTAATAGGGACACAGATGGGCAGTGATTGCGGCACTGATAGCGGCACTGATGGGCACTGATTGACAGCATTTATTGGCATTGATGGGCAGCACTGATTGGCACTGATGGGCACTGATTGGCAGCATTGATTAGCACTGATTGGCAGCACTGATTGGCACTGATAGCTGCACTGATGGGCAGCACTGATTGACACTGATAGCGGCACTGATTTACAGCATTGATTGGCACTGATGGGCAGCACTGACTGGCACTGATAGCGGCACTGACAGAGGAGTTTGTGAGGAGAGATTGTGAGGAGATCCTGAGGTGTGAGCTGCTCAGTGTGTGAAGCTGTCAGCTAATGTAACTGCAGGCAGGGTGAAGATCAGCTGTCGCAACTCCGCGGTGGTGTTGGGGTTGGGCGGGACTCAGGGTGGGCGGGACCGAGCAGCTATCAATTTGGCTGATTGGGCTGCTTAGGAGATGGGGCGGAGCCACATACATGTAACAGCCCACCCAGAAGCCATCCCATTGGCTGGTGTTTGTTGTCCTTTCGGTCCCGCCCACCCCCGCCATCACCGCTGAGTTGTGACAGCTGGTCTCTCTCTCTATGCAAGCTGTTACATTAGCTGATAGTTTCACACAAACTGAGCGACTCTCACCACATGATCTGCTCAATGTTTCACAGGCAGCTACACAATGCCTGGATGAAACATTTCGGAGCAGATCTCGGGTGACAGGTCCGGGTGATTAGGGTGTGCACAGGCACACCCGGCACACCCCGTGTGCACGCCTATGGTAGAAATATATAGAGTGTAACACAAGATAGTCCAAGGGGCATTGCTGCATCACAGGCAAATGAAATATAAAACAAGACAAATGGAACTAGGACTTCTGATAAAGTCAATGGAGCCTATAGGTAAACTGATAAAAAAGACAGTCACAAATGGTAGGTATCTGTCAAAATAGTGTCTTATAATGAACCCAATTGTTTCACTAGACATTAGGACATTTTAGTCATGCCGGCTAGGCATCCACCCGAATAATTTACGTCCTTTTATGACATTGAATTTTATGTTAGTAGGATCTGATCCTTGAGTTTCTTTCTTTTGGGCTTTAAGTCAACTGATAACTGATAACATATTGAGGAAAAAAAAGAGTAAAAATTAAATTAAGTTTCCCTAATTGGCATAAAACCCAAAATACCAATGTCTTAAGGTTAAAGTAGAAACTGCTGATCCAAAGTGCTGCCCCAGCTACCTGCATAATTTCTATGTAATGGGATTTCTTGGAAATCTTTATTGTGAAGCCAACATTCTAATTATATACTGTACATCATATAGGACATCCATTTTCTAATCGTGCACCTTGTATGAGACATGCAGGGAACATATAGGTATGACTATAAATCTCTGGTAGTATAGTGTGTGTTGTCATAAATGTTTCCTCAAAGTTTGGGGTCACAGCCAAACAGTGGCGGCTGGTGCTCAAAATATTTTGGGAGGGGCGCAAACAAACTGAAAAATTCTGAAAAAAAAAAAAATTCAATTGCAGCCTCATTGTACCATCAATCACAGCCACTGTGCCCATCAATTGCCACCACTGTGCCATCAAATGCAGCCACTATGCCATAAAACGCAGCCACTGTGCCATCAATTACCACCACTGTGCCATCAAACGCAGCCACTGTGCCCATAAAACGCAGCCACTGTGCCCATCAAACGCAGCCACTGTGCCCATCAAACGCAGCCACTGTGCCCTCAAATGCTGCCACTGTGCTCCATCAAATGATCCGAGCACCTGATTGGTGGAGAGGCGGTTTAGTGTTAGGAAGGCGAATATTCATTCGCTTTCCTAACACAGCCGAGTGACCTGAGAGCGCCCAGTATTGCGCTCGCAGGTCACCTTTTTTGACGCCTATTAGAGCCTATGGCACTAATCCGATGCTTCAAAAAAAACCCTGCCACTGTAATTCAGGTGCCCGGCGGACCGGGCGCCTGAATAGGGGGTGGCAGCAGCAGCCATAGATAGATTCATGTGATGCATGAATTTATCTATTGGTGCTAGAGGGATGGCTGGAGAGAGGGGGCGGCACCCATGCGCCCTTATGGACGCACCGCCACTGAGCCAAATAATGCTTGCTGCAAAGATAAAACAGACAATTACTGCATAACTTTTGCAGCACTACTGATCAAATCTTAACATTATTCTTATTATTTATCCTTTATGTCAACTCACTCAAATGATTGTACATTTCCCATATTACTTTTTCTTTCACCAGATCAATAAAAGACTTTCCATTGGTCATGGGCTCCTAATAGAACTTATAATAACTTTTCAGTTAGTCTTTACCATTTCTGCAAGCTGTGATCCAAAGAACAAGGACAAACTACCAGCCCTTGCAATTGGAATTTCTGTTGTATTTGGGCATTTATTTGCAGTAAGTACTTCTTTCAGGCTAAAATTGTAGCCAGACTTTCTGTCTGTATTTAATTGTACTTTTAGATGGTTCAGAAAATAGTTTTTAAATTGTTCAGTTATGGTAAAGATGTTGATAATTATTTCTGATGATTAGTAGTAGTGGTTGGAGACATTGAATGACAGGCTTGCAAATCTACATGACTGCATGTTATGATCACTTTGTGTTATAAACATGTTTATAAAATGTTGCCCATATGGAGTTTACAGACCATGGAAAGATGTTTTATGTGCCATATGCTTTATGTGAGAATTATATTGTTGCAAATTAAGCATGAAAAATGAATTTCAGCTTTCTGCACATAAGAGTGCTACTGTAATTTATCTTGGGTGGGAAACATGCAATATATTGGAAGGAACAACTGTACTAGAAATTCTTAAGACATTAAAATCAATTGCAAAAGTCATAGTAAGAACTTTTACCTGACCCACTGTCACAAATGTCACGTCTACCTCAATGCAGGTGGTCAGACACTATAGCTAGCTACTGTGTGCTTCACCTATAGCAGCCCCTTTTCCCTTAAGCAAGCAGGCCTACCAGTACTTGGTTGCCCCCAGGACTTGCAAATCCGGTTACATTTCCCTATTAATCTTATTAATACTCTGTTTATCTTCTTTCTCATTTAATACATTATTAAAATCTCTCATCAAAAGCGTTGGGATATCCGACCAGTGTGCCATTTTATTAAACACTGTTTTCAATACATCATCTTTATAAGGAGGAGTAATGTAAACGTTTACCAGTAAAAAAAAATACTTTCCCTCCAAAGTACACATAAGCATCAAATAACGACCATCAGGGTCTTTGATGCTCTGTGTACATGAAAAACGGAGAGAACTAGAAATCAAGACACTTACTCCACGTGAATATGTAGAGTAGGTGGCATGGTACTGACACCTATATCTAGAAGTTCCAAATGATGTAATATCTTCCCCTCCCAAGTGAGTCTTTTGCAAACACACTATTTCAGGTTTATAAAATTCAAGTGATTCCAACACTGCTTGTCATTTATTCCTATCCCCCAAGCCTCTCACATTCCAGGACATCAACTTTATTTTAATTGGCATAAGCATCTACTATCAATTGAAAAAACAGGGTAAAGTCCAAAAAATCCTTGGTTCATTTTGATGTGTATTACCTTCCGTAATATAGGACCACCCGAGGAGAAGAGAGAGAGAAAAAAACAAAAAAAACAAATCCAACCATCCCACCAAACACCCCCCACACTTCCCCCAGCCCTTCTATCCCAATCCTCATACAATCTGTACCTGAAAGCAATCCAGACCAGATGAGAATACTCCCCAAATAACAACATAAAAAGGGGAGGTTTCAGCTTTGCAAACCTTGTCCTCCAAGGACACATACAGAGGGCCCACTAGTAGCTGGTCATGGAGAATAATTAGTACCTTATGAAAATTGAAGAGAGTGAGGGGTGATGACCCCGGAGGACTCCAACACTCCATCACCCCTCCCTCTCCCCCCAACCTCCTTTCCTAGGCCCCATTCCGACACTTGCTACCCCAAAAAAGGGTGCCTTGGTTGAGAAAAAAAGAAACACAACACCCCCAAAACCCCCCACACACCACACAATATGAAGCGTAATTACCACCTCTTGTCTAGCCAAGTATTTATACTGCTCCCGGGGTATAAAAAAACTGTACTATATCTCCATCAGTAAGGCGCAATCAGGCTGGGAACCGTTACTTCCCTTCTGGTTATGCGGCAGATGGTCCAACGACTCCGTGTTTATTTTGGAGACCGGTATTGGCATTAAAGACATACTGGATATTGATCTCCCCTCCAAATCCCATGAAACCCGTGGGATCCGAGATATGTGTATTAAATCAGAATCTACCAAATTGGGATCAGTCTGGAGTTATGGGGGGTCTCTTTGAGAAATGTTGTGTATGTCCTGCTTGTCTTGTGTGTCAATGCTCTACATTGAACTGGGTTTAGAAAGTTTGTAAGAATTAAGTCCCTGTTTAATAGCATTTTCTCTAAACCCTTTTTTAAGAGCTGCCTTGGTTTTACCATGAGGAATATTGGAGCACCTTCCACACAGGGTTCTTCAGTGTCCTGTACTGCCTTCTCCAATTCCTCCATTTCCTGCTCCCTTCTCCTTTCATGGGTCATAACCCGCAGCACTTTCCCTGTAGCAGACAGATCACTTAGGTATAGTTGTGTATTAGAAAATAAATCAAAAACATACTAAGGTATTGGTATGTTAAATGTTATCGAATATTAAACACAAACAGAAATGTAATTGTTTTCCTGAGCCACTATTTAACTTCCTCTACCGGGGAGTTTCTAATAGTGATGTAGTATAATAATTACTGTCCCCACATGTATCAGGTCACTCATGCTATAAATTTCCACACTCTTTGGCTAAGAAAAACAGGGTTCCTCTCTCCTTCAGTCCTTATTTCTCCACTCAGGTATAGTGTCTTTTTGCTCTCCAAGCTAAGTTAAAGCCGCAATTATAGAATATAATTATTTAGTAACTTATGTACTTCTAAATGCTTGTATACTTGCCTGGAGCAGGTTGGCAAATAGTAGGTGCCTAATGCAGATTGAGCGCTGATAATTGGCTGGAGTAGGGTAGCGTCTGGTTGCCGGTTTGGACAGATTACTGGGTCAACTAAATGACAAACTGAGAGGTCCTTCAGCCTATGATGATGATAGAGTCAGTGGAGAGGAACAAGAGGCCAGCCAGTTGTCAGACAAATGATAGACACAGTAACCAAGTAATGAGTAGTGAGTCCGCCTTTAACCCTGCTGATTTAGCCCTACCGACAGTAGAGCCAATAAACGGTTATTGGCTGGTGGAGGGCAAGAGCAAATTGACAGCTGATCACCGGCTTGGAACAAGGTGGAATCTGATGGACAGCTGGAGCCGAGCGTCAATGTCCTATTAACGGCAGGGGCCAAATGTCGGCATTTAACTGGCGGCTAGAACCGAATGGCAGAGTCCAATTAGCGGCTGGGGCTGAGTGGCGGCGTCCGCTTGATGTCTGGAGCTGAGTACCTGCATCTGATTGGCAGCTGAAGCTGAGTGGTGGCTTACGATTGACGGTTGGAGCCGAGTAGCAGCCTTCAATTGGCGGCTTTGAGCCGAGAGGCAGCGTCTGACTAACGGCTGGAGCTGAGTGGCAACATCTGATTAGTGGCTAGAGCCAAGTAGCACCGTCCAATTGATGACTGGAGCTGAAGCGGAGTCACTACTGCTACACGGCCAGAATGGCCAGAGCGAGGTGCGGATCGAAGAGTGGCTGAAGCGGGCAACCAGCAGACCGACGGCCAGAGCAAGATGGTAAAGTGGCAAGATGAGGCCAGTAAACAGCTGGAGCAGGTCAGTTGGTAAGCAGGCTGTATCAGGTTTGACACTGAAGCGTGGTAATGGCTAGATGGTGGCTGTAGTAGCAGGATGCTATATTGACTCTTCAGCCCAATGTAGCCCACTGGAGCAGTTTAAGGAGCAGTTTAAGAGGTCGGCCAGCTGGCAGAGCATCAGCAGGGTGGTGAGGTATCAAAGCTGTGAGCTTTAGTGACCTGACATTGGGAAGTCAGCCGGGGTCAACAATATAACGGGATGGTGAGATGTCAGCTCCCAGGGCCTGGTTCCAGGAGGTGTTGGCGTTAAACAGGATGGTCACTGCACGTCGTAAGTTTGGAGCTACGCCCACCTGCTCACATCATGTCCGTGCCGTAGCTACTTCCTCCTTTTCATAACAATGTACTTTAATTGGTCAGTGGTTTTAATGCAATTCTGGATGCAGGTCTGGGACCAGGACCCAATCTCCTCTGCAGCCCAGTCTATGTGCGGGTTGTGCCATTTAAGCCAGGGATACCCTAAGATAAGGGGATAAGCAGGAGATGAGATCACGTAGAAGCTGATTGTCTCCCTATGGAATTTCCCAATGGTCAGGGTAATAGGTACAGTGCACAAGGTCACCAGGCCCATGGACAAGGGAGAATTATCAACGGCTAAACCCGAGAAGGGTCTGTGCACTTTAGTCACCGGAATCTGTAGACAGTGTGCTAGGTCCCTAGCGATGAAATTGTCAGCAGCACTCGAATCTATGAAAGCTGAGAGGCGGTGAGAAAACTTGGCAGATTCAAGTTGTGCAGGAACAAATAGTTTATCTCTGAGGGAAACAAACACAGTATGGTCTATAGAAGCAGACCCCGCATGCATTAGACTCTTGGCGTTTCTCGGCTTATTGGAATAGCTAGCGACAAAGTGACCATGGTTGCCACAGTATAGGCAGAGTCCCTGAGATCTCCTTCTAGCCTTTTCCCCAGGGGATAAATGTGTAGCACCAATTTGCATGGGCTTATCCTCCTGGAGAAGGAAATGAAGAAAAGGTGGTCAGCGTACTGGGGGCAAAGAAACAAACCTCTCTTTACACCTTTCCTGTAAACGCCGGTCTATGTGGATGGCTATTTGCATGGCTTCATTCACAGACTTTGGTTCAGGATAGTGTACTAATGAGTCTGATAAACCTAGTCTGAACTGACTTCTTAGAGCTGGGTCATTCCATCCAGAGTCAGGTGCCCAGTGGCGGAAATCAGAACAGTATTTTTCAGCGGTGCGTTTATTCTGATGTAATGATCTAAGGTTAGCTTCAGCTGAATGAGCATGGTCAGGATCATCATACAATAAACCTAAGGCTTTGAAAAAGGCTTCAACTGACCCTCTGACTGGGTCATCTGTTAGGAGACTAAACGCCCAAGACTGGGGATCCTCCTGCAACCATGTAATAAGGAGTGTGGCTTAAGCTTAAAGTATAGCATTCAACTATTTTTTAAGTTAGAAAACACACAGGGGTCACCAGAAAAATGGTCAGGCGGGTTAACTTTGGGCTCTGGCTCCTGCATTACACGCACAGACAGTTCCTGGACTTTGCGTGTTGGTGTGCAAGATTCCTCAGCAAATAAGCAAGCCTGTGCAGAGTCCATCTTGACAGAAAATTTTTGTTAAAGGCTTGTAATAATGTCACAAATGTCACATCTACCTCAATGCAGGTGGTCAGACACTATAGCTAGCTACTGTGTGCTTCACCTATAGCAGCCCCTTTTCCCTTAAGGCAAGCAGGCCTACCATTACTTGTTGCCCCCAGGACTTATACACAATGCTATAGTGCCTGGCCACCACACCAGGGCAGACGCGAACAGAGCAAACAACAGACTACTTGCAGTTTAGCAGACAGATAGCGTGGTTCTATTACAGTCCAGGTAAAGGCAGGCTGAGATCAGGGAATAGTCCAATATCCAATCCGGGTCATACACAGGGAAACCCAAGAGCAAAGCAAGGCAGACAAATGGGAGGCTTGATCAGGAACAATGCAGGTATACTGTCTCTATCATAAGCAAGGGATAGAGTGTTCGGTTTGCTTATATCAGGTGACTGACCAGATAAATCACCTTCCAGGTGAACACAGACAGGGGGTATGCAAGAGCCAACACCCGTATGCTGGAATGAGTAGCAGGAGCACTAAGGCCCCTTTCACACTGGGGCGGTTTGCAGGCGTTATTGCGCTAAAAATAGCACCTGCAAACCGACCTAAAACTGCCTCTACTGTTTCTTCAGTGTGAAAGCACTGAAGCGATGCGCTGGCAGGAGAAAAAAAAAAATTCCTGCAAACCGCATTTTTGGAGCGGTGAAGGAGCGGTGTACTCACCGCTCTTAAACCGCTCCTGCCCATTGAAATCAATGGGGCAGCGCGGCTATACCGTGGCTATACCACGGCTATAGCGGTTCTATGCGAGTGGTTTTAACCCTTTTTTGGCTGCCAGCGGGGGTTAAAACTGCACCGCTAGTGGCCGAATACCGCCGCAAAAACGACTGTAAAGCAGCGCTAAAAATAGCGCTGTTTTACCGCCGACGCCCCCACCGCCCCAGTGTGAAAGGGGCCTCAGTGATCCTGACACCCATGTTTTTTTAAAATAATTGAGACGCCAATTGTCATCAGCTATGCATAATTGCAGGACACAAGCAAGTCTAGCTAGCTTATTCAATAAGCAAACAACATGATGTAAAGTGAAGTTAATCAAATCAGTGGCTGTAAATCAGGATTTATCTATTACTGGTCAGGTTTTAATAAACTAAAATTTGATTGGATAGCATGTCTTATTGCACTTTGGGACATAATCATTGACCTTCTAATTATCTTATTACATAGTTATCAGACATAGAACAATTAACTGTATTTTACTACTCCCTACTACTAGTACTACAACAAATAATCCTGTGTTCCTATATATTTCCATTTATTTTACATTTTTCGATAAGTATTTATTTTTAAAAAATGACTTTCACATCAATATATGCACATTTTGCTTTATATAATTCCATAAAACACTACATTGTGTTCTAAGTGTATGACAGGACTGGAGTGTAGAAACAATCAAGTATTTCTAATTTTGCTAATTTTGTTTTTAAAATACCATTCAAAATTATGATTATATGACATGCTCATAATTTTGATGATACTTACATCTTGTAGAAGTGAATATTAGAACCTTCTATACACCAAGAGTGCTGTGTCCAAAATTACATGTCAAATGACCGGTCAGATTGTTGTGAGGACTGAGGACACTTGTAAAATTCCTGCACAGGCCTGCATCACAGGTCAATCTCAATGTATCAATATAAACAGGATACTGCAATGTGTAATCATGGGAGACAACATCTTCATGCTCACGCTTTTACATCTCCTCATACTCAAACATGTACCTTTCCAGCTGCAGCGTGTAATTAAAGTAAAATATGCATCAAGATATGGTGTTAGTTCAGATCAGTGTCAATTAAACTATTTTTAAAGTGTAACCCAAAACCCTGTATATTTGTATTATATCAAAGTTTTTTTTTTACCGTGCTTTTTTTTAAAACAAGCTTTGCAATAAAATGACATCACTTTTCTATCTCAAATCAGGCATCACAGTTGTAAAAAAAAATGCCCCATAGAAAATAAGGTCTTTAACTTACCCTTGGCTTCTGTACTGGAGAGAATAATGTCACAATCCTTCCAATGAGATCCTGTAAACACTGATTATTGCAAATGTTATCAGAGGACTCTCCAGCATAATACACAAGTGTCTTCTCCTAGGCTTAGGGCGTCACCCTCACCTTAGGTGTTGGGCATGAGTTAAGTACTGTATTTCTTCCTATTTTTTTCCCCTCAGCGTGTTACACACACAATTGAAAAGAATGAAAAGTAACATTTAATTTCAGTTACAGGTACTGAGTACTAGAAATAGCAGTTTCAGAATTGTTCCAGTCTAATCCTCAGCATTGATCTCATGGCCTACAACCTTCTTACCCTGCAGGCCACTGAGTTTCAGTTATCATGATAGTGTTTTTTCTACCTCTGAGTACCCAAAAAAATCAGTACCAATGAGCTGATTATATGCTGCCCAACCCAATGATTTAGAAATTTGTCAGCTCACTGTTGCATCCAAATTTGGGTGGCAGTCCACAAGCTCCTGTCGACTGAGCTGAATGGTAAGCTAGTTGCTGCTAATTTTGTTTTCGTGTTGTTGGCTTAAACTATTAATTCTGTGAATACTATTTCTAGCTGTAAGCTAATAGTTTGACATGAAATGTATTTAGTATTACACAGAGGTGTGTTTTTTTCACAATGGCTATTTGAGATTGGTGGTAGGCTTATTTATGTGGTCTCTCGCTGGGTGGGCTGTGGTGCAGCGAGCGGCTGCATATTTGCTTGCATTAGTACCAAATACAGCTGTGCTGAGAGCATGTGCCCTGCGCGCTCCCGCCACAGTTACTGGCGGCTAATGGAAAGCTCCCGATTGCAAATAGCTTTCTGATCGTGTGACTGCCATGACAGCCAATCAAGGTGGTCACGTAATCATAAACCCTGCGTCACCTCCCAGCTTCCTAAGCCTTCATAGTATATATGAATAGTTCTGTTATAGCTTATGCTATATTTTCAGGAAAACTCCACTGTCTGTAAGTTACTTTAGTATATTGACCTAAAATGATTTATTGTAGAAAATATCTTCCTTTTCAATATCAATATAGATAAACTACACGGGAGCAAGCATGAATCCAGCAAGATCTCTTGGGCCTGCTGTCATTATGTGGAAATGGGACAACCACTGGGTAACTTTTTTCATTTTAATGTGTCTATGTTCTAAGGTCCTGATAAGAGTCTATTGGTCATATTACTTTGGGTGGGTATTGGTCCAATACCTGCAGAATATTACATGATAAAGATATAGAATGGCAGACCGTACCTTTGCTCTGTGGCTATATTGCTACATTTGAAACTAATATAATAGGTAACCTTTTTTATGTGTTTAATCGAGTGGGGAAGAGTTAGAACTCTGATTTTGTTGTATTGTCTTCTGTGTGCCCATTTGACGGATATCCTATTAGTTCTTGTTCCATTGACACAATAGCAAATGAGAGAAAGTCTTCATGAATCACAGTATAAATGCTGAAAATCTCCCAAAATCACCTGCGTTATTTACAGTAAATATGTACAATGTACAATCCTATTATCAGCTGCTGTCACAAGGTGCCTAGACACTCCTAAAGTATATTCAAAGGAATCCCAAAAACATGGTACAGCACTGTAAAAACAATAACTATAAGTAAATTATAATAATAAGCACATCCATTACAATAAAGTGATCAAATGCTGTAATCAGTCCAACATATCGGTGTAATCAAAGAGTCCTAATTATGTGATAATTCTGTGTGCCACTCCAAACCACATCAACACTGGATTTGTGATTCATCCCTCTAGTGTCTTCCACTTGAGTGCCTTTTAACATCTTCCACAATGTGCTTCCCAACTTCACACAACACTCACCAGAAGGAATTGACCCTTTGTGTTAACAAGTGAGTCAAAATGCGCCAATGAGCCTAGGGTATGGATACGACCAATACTCTAGTAAATATTCCACCATGGTTCCTTACCCGTCTTCAGTAGCTCATATTGCAGCTCAAATATACATGGCAGGTTCAAAGAAAGAAAAGCCTCTAATTGTAAATAACTGCTTTATTACCAGTAGTTAAAATAATAAACACCAATGCACTTACATTCAAAATTACAATAACCACACGTTAACCAGGAAGCACTGCTCTATCTGTGCCCAGCATATACTCCTGTCAGGACCAGGATCTGAACCCCTGACCTCCGCTGCGTCTGACAGTAGCTCTTCTTGCTGAGCCACCTGTGATGCTGGACACTGCTGTGTCTGATCTCTTAGAACAATCTTGCTTTGTCTCTTGTTTCTGGTGAACCTTGAACTCTTTGCTCCTCTCATGAACTTCCTGATTTAAGCCATGGCGCTGCCTTCCCTTTTTCCAGATTGTGCTTTCTCCAGCAGATATCTTGTTTCTTTGCATACCTGCAGCTGTCCTTATCTCAAACTACCACTCTTTACCAACCTCCGGTTTGTTCCTCAACTATGCTTCTGCTTGATCCCAACCTGCAACTATTCATTATTAACCTTTGGCTTGTTCCTCAACTAAATTTTTGCTTCATCCCTTCTTACTATATCTGCTACTGAACCCCAGCTTTTTCATCTCCTTGTGGGGCAGTCCCAGTGATATGAACACACAGAAAAACCCATCTCCACCATTAGGAGCTCTGGAGAATACCAGTTAGTACTTAGAACCTGCACCTTATGTGAGCCCGTGTCATCTACCAGGGTGACCTGCTTGTGTACTTATCCAGCTGGGCTACTGCTATAGCTACTGGTCTCCGAGCCTAACCCCTGACTGTGACAGCTTCAAAGAGTGGATATGACATCACCCTGAAGCCCCACCAATGCATTTCGTCATTAATCTGAAAACATTTCAGAAGCAGGCACTTTCGGCTATCCCTCCTCTTCATATATACCAGAAAAACCCAACCTACTACACTTGATCCAGCATATTAATGCTCCCTAAGTAAGCAGCTAAAAAACACCCTATATAAACAAATAATTATGTGGTGGGATACCACTACTTTAGAAAAATACATGCAGGATGGAATTACCCATAGAAGACTAGGTGGGATGTAGTATCCAATGATGGTATGAAGGTTGAAGAAGTAGCTGATGAGTGGTATCAATTCTTTAATCAAAATGAAACTAAACTCCTTAATTTACATACTTCCTTATTGTGCTTTAGCCAAAAGACATTTACATCGTGGCTCTGTTGTTCCAGGAGGGCATCCATGGACGTCTTCCCAGAACCATGCCCATCATGTACCCCCTGGGGCAGGCATCTGGCACGCTCTGTGATCACTGTGTCCTTTGGCAGGACTTTCCTCACGTGCTATCACAGCGTAACTGGCAGTAACTGGCAGTCCTGACAGGGGACATATATGCAGCCCCATCAGTGCCCATCAATGCTGCCCATCAATGTCTCCTCATCAGTGCTGCCCATCAGTGCCTCCTCAGTGCCATTTATCAGTGCCCATTAGTGCCTCCTATCAGTGCCACCAGAAAGTGCCGCCTATCAGTGCCCATCAGTCCTGCCTATCGGTGCCTCATATTAGTACAGCCTCATCAGTGCTGCCTCATCAGTGCCCATCAGTGTCGCCTATCAGTGTTTATCAGTGCAGCCTAACAGTGCCCATCAGTGCAGCCTGTCAGTGCCCATCAGTGCAGCCTTATCAGAGCACATTAGTAAAAGAGAAAAATTACTCATTTGTAAAATGTTATAACAGAAACAAAAAAAAAAGTTTTTTTTTTTTTTTTAAATGTTCTGTCTTTTTTCATTTGTTTAGCAAAAAATTAAAAATGCAGTGGTGATTAAATACCCCCAAAAGAAAGCTCTATCTAAAATAAATGATACAAATTTCATATGAGTAGAGTGTTACATGACCACGCAATTGTCCTTCAAAGTGCAAAAGTGCTGAAAGCTGAAAATTGGCCTGGTCAGGAAGGGGGTACAAGTGCCCAGTAAACATGTGGTTAATAGTGTCCAGAAGGAAGAAAAGTTACAGAAAATAGAAAGCACATATGAAAGCGTTGAGAGATAAATTGTCTCCATTTAGGGAAACAACAGAATATAAAGACAGAACAAACCAGTTACAGGAAATTCTAAACAAATTGAAAATGGCATAAAATACTTTAGAGATATTTATGATTATAAACATAAAACTGTTTGTGAGTGGCAGGAAGAGAAGGGGGAGATATTTATTGATTCTAAAGCATCCTCTGTGGAGAGGGAAGAGGAAACTAGTATCTCACATGGCACACCTAAAATCCCCTACAGAAAGGAAAATGAAAGACAATACCCATGGTTTATAGGGACAACAAAAACAAGGGCTCAATTAAAATTAGAAGGGAACCCCAGCCCCAGAGTGGATGGTACCCCACAGTTCAGGCTGTATGGTGACTCATACAGAACAGGTTCCAACCCTGGAACTAGCAATGGGGAGTCATGTCTTCTGGAACAATAAGATATTTTGTAGACAAAAAAGGAGTGTTGCCATGGGAGATAAATATGCTTCCAGAGTTGCTACTATTTTTATGAGCAAATGGGAACATGAGTATATCTATGGCAGATCACGCCCACAGTTGAAATTATGAGGTATATAGATGAAATAGTCACCTTATGAGAATGCACAATGGAATCCCTTCAGGAATTTATGACATCTCTTTTTATAGGGGGATGGAATAAAGAACTTTTTGAACCTGGTAGTATACAAAACGAATGGTAAATTATGTACCCATACCTATTTCAAGGAGACCAATTGTAACAGGCACACACACACACAGCAAGCTACCACCACCCTAAGTGGATAGGGAGGTTACCAAAAGGACAGCTTATGTGGATCAGGAGAAGCTGTGAGGATGAGCTTGAACTACAGGCTGGTATCCTATTAGAAAGATAAAAAAAAGTGTACAAAACAATTATAACAACATCTAAAAAGGCAAAATAGTGTTTATTAAGAAATTTTACAGCTAGTATTAAAAAGATTTTAAACAGCACTGGCCCATATTGCATAGAGACAAGAATTATCTCCACAAGACCACAATTTGTTTATAGAAAAGCCACCTCTTTGAGGAATAGACTTGTCCATAATGTATCTAACCCCCTAATTTTGTCCAGTCCATTTTTGGAGTTTTGCATGGAATGTGTCAGATTTGGCTTTTAGTTCTCCACTTTTTGTGTCGTACCAATACCAAAAAGAAATAAACATGAGAATGCCTAAACATTTGTAATTGCAACTATGAAACTATGAAACACATCCATTTGAAGTGCAGATCCACGTTTGCATTCAAATGTTGGAAAATCCCGCCATATGTATGTTATGTTTTCCCATTCAAACAGCATATTTAAAAATATATTTTTAAAATATATTTTTCACCGTGCTTAGTTGTTTCATTGGAGCCCACACCGGTGGTTCTGGCATGGAGGGTAGTCCCCCTGTCACAACACAATAGCTCAGCGAGGAGATGGCTATACTAATGCCGCGTACGCACAACCGGTTTTGCCGTTGGAATAAACTCCAAAGGTTTCTCCGACGGAACTCAAGCGGTCTTGCCTACACACGGTCAAACCAAAGTCCAACCAAAGTCTGACCGTCCAGAACGCGGTGACGTACAGCATGTACGATGGGACTAGAAAAGGAAAGTGCAATAGCGAGCGCACCACCCTTTGGGCTCCTTCTGCTAATCTCGTGTTTATCTCGGTTTAGTAGAAGTTTGGTGAGAGACGATTCGCGCTTTTCAGCTTTCATGCATTTCAGTCCATTACTGCTCTTCAGTTTGTGCTTGTGGGTTTGTATCTGCTTTTCAGAGCATGTAGACAGTTTATATCTGTTTTTTCAGTGTGTTCTTGTTCGCTCGTTTCTGATTTTCAGCTCGCTCTTCACAGGCCTTGCTGTTATTCAGTACGTTCTGTTAGTTCGTTCTGACCAGCCGACCGTTTTGAAGCCATGTTGCGGGTACGTACTCGTAGAGTTCGTGCTATGCGGGTGCTTGGTGTCGAGGTTCCGAATGGGATTCCGGTCATTCTAGAGGTCCCGCATGGTCTTGTCGGTCTTGGTACGCTGACCTGGTGTGCTTGGTCGCTGACGTCCCTTGGCGACTGCCTCTCAGGGAGGTTCTGCTGTCCCAAGGGCCGATCTTCCATCCTGCTTCAGTCACTGGTTTTTGAAGGCCTGGCTATTGCGACGCTGCTGAAAGCTAGGAAGCCTTCCTCTGGGAAGATTACCACCGGACATGGATAGCATACATATTCTGGTGTGAGGTGCTTGCCATTTACCCTCGTTCTTTCTTGGTGGCTTGGATTTCCACCTTCCTTCACGGGGGGGGTTGAGCAGAACTTGGCCTTGAGAACCATCAAGGGCCAGGTGTCGGCCAGAGGCTTTTTTTTTGGGTCCCAAACTCAGCTCGAACCCCCCCCCCTAAAATTTTAACATTTTGGGCCATCAGGGGGGGAGGAATCTGATAAGTGGGCCTTATATTTTTGGCTTTAAATACTCCTTAAAATGAATGTTATACTGATGTTGGCCAAGAATGTTTGTGTCTAATCTGCTTGCAATGTTATGTGCAAAAGTACCAATATTTTTTTGTCTGTTTTGACTCCACAGTTTCCTTCAATGCCATAGGAATGGCAGACTGTGGCCTCCCATTTTGCCGACCGTTGGGGCTATAGATGGGAAGCACGTCCACATCGTGCCACCACCCCATTCGGGGTCTTACTATTATAACTATAAGGGGTTTAATACCGTATTTTTCAGACTATAAGGCGCACTTAAAAGCCCTAAATTTTCTCACAAATCGACCGTGCGCCTTATAATGCGGTGCGCCTTATATATGACCTGTTGACATCGCTGGAGTTCTTTGGTTAATGCACCCGGAATGATGACAAGCACCGTATTAGTTTTTTTCACTTGGGTTTTGACAGTATCTGTCAGATGGGCGCGCATGGAGTCACAGATCAATAGGGATGGAGATTTGTGGAAAAAGCCACCCGGTCTCTTACCGTAAACCGACGTACCGTAAACCTCTCTCAGGTTGTTCTACTGCGTGACTGATAGCGATGAGTTTGAAATCCGTATCATAAGCATGTCTCTTAACAGGAGCCATTTTTGGGGCAGCTAGTACAGTATAGAAAATGAACGAATATATGTGCACGCCTCCTGACTACGATGGCCGTAATGCCCAATCCAAGCAGTGCAGCTTCCTAGCTTTGGTAATCCTACGAAGCTGCACTTCTTGGATTGGGCATTACAGCCATCGAAGTCATGAGGTGTGCACATATATTCATTCATTTTCTATACTGTACTAGCTGCCCCAAAAATGGCTCCTGTTAAGAGACATGCTTATGATGCGGATTTCAAACTGAAGGCTATCAGTCATGCAGTAGAGCATGGAAATAGAGTAGCTGCGAGAGAATTCAACATTAATGAATCAATGGTACGGAAGTGGAGGAAGCAAGAAGATGCCCTGCGCCAGGTAAAGAAGACCAAACTGAGTTTCCGAGGAAACAAAGCAAGATGGCCACAGTTGGAGGACAAAATTGAACAGTGGGTTATTGAACAGAGAACCGCAGGTAGAAGTGTCTCTACTGTCTCTATTCGACTCAAAGCAACAGCGATCGCACGCGACATGGAGATCAACGGCTTTCGAGGAGATCCCTCTTGGTGCTTCCGTTTCATGAAAAGGCGGAATCTCTCTATCCGCACAAGAACCACTATGTCACAGCAACTGCCAAAGGATTACGAAGAAAAGCTGGCCATTTTTCGTACCTACTGCAAGAACAAGATCAATGAACAGAAGATCCGGCCAGAGCACATCACCAACATGGACGAGGTCCCCCTTACCTTTGATATCCCTGTAAACCGTACTGTTGAGAGAACAGGGACCAGTACGGTATCTATACGCACTACAGGAAACGAGAAGTCATCCTTCACTGTAGTTCTCGGTTGCCAGGCTAATGGCCAGAAACTACCACCTATGATCATTTTCAAGAGGAAGACTCTGTCAAAAGAAAGGTTCCTGGTTGGCATCATCATCAAGGCTAACCCGAAGGGCTGGATGGACGAGGAGAAGATGAGTGAGTGGCTGAGAGAGGTTTACGTCAAGAGACCGGGTGGCTTTTTCCACAAATCTCCATCCCTATTGGTCTGTGACTCCATGCGCGCCCATCTGACAGATACTGTCAAAGCCCAAGTGAAGAAAACTAATTCGGTGCTTGCCATCATTCCGGGTGGATTAACCAAAGAACTGCAGCCACTAGATATAGGTGTCAACAGGTCATTTAAAGTTAAATTGCGAGCTGCGTGGGAGCATTGGATGACAGAAGGCGAACACACATTCACCAACACAGGGAGGCAACGCCGGGCGAGTTACGCCACTATCTGCCAGTGGATCGTGGATGCCTGGACGAAGGTATCAGTCACCAGTGTAATCCGAGCTTTCAAGAAGTCCGGAATTATCACTGAACAGCTAAGTACCGGTACTGATGACAGCAACGAGCCTGACTCGGATACTGATGAGAATGATGAGAGGGATACGGGCGTGCTTGATGCCGAAATCGCCCAATTGTTAAACTCAGACACTGAAGATGAAGAATTTGATGGATTTGCGGGAGAAGAATAAAGTGAAAAAGTGAGTGTCTGGTTTTGTACGGTATTCACCGGTAACTGAACAGTGTTAAGAGTTAGTGTCTGGTTTTGTATTTAACTGAACAGTGTTAAGAGTTATTGTTATAGACCATTTTATGGTTATTGCTAAAGAGTTGAATAAAATTTGACTTACGGTACCGCATCAGAGTTTTGTTTCATTAAATGCGTCTTATAGTCCGGTGCGCCTTATATATGGAAATATCCCCATTAACAGCCGATCATTGCTAGTGCGCCTTATAGTCCGGAAAATACGGTAGTATAGTGTTAATGGCGGTGGTATCGGCACAATATGAGTTCCTCTATGTGGACATGGGGAAGAATGGCCGGATGTCGGATGGAGAAGTCTTTGCCCAGACGGAGTTTTACCAATGTCTCCAGAGAGTAAAAAGTTTGTTCTTGTGTCCCACACTAGTGCTCCTGAGTCCAGATGTGTAAACAGCTGCTGAGTGTCCTCTCCTTACATTACACTGAATCAAGCTTGCATTTCATTCTAGTTACAAACACATCTAGACAGCAATGTACAAAACTTAATTTTATACAAATAGGCATGACCAAATGTATTTAACCTGTATCTGCCCAAAACATTAATGAGCGAAAAATGTTTCCTATGACTGATTACTTTGCCCACGAACATGAAATTCGCCATTTTAAACTGTACTACAGTAAAGAAAAGCACATGGTGCAGCATGCAAGTAATAATAATGATAGGAACACACGACAAGTACTTACTTTTTGGAAGCACTCTCTTTATTCTTCTATACTGATCCAGCTCCCTCAATTTAAGGTCAGACCAGCATTTCCTTATTTGCTCCTTGGAGCGTCGTACCCCAAAATTCTGCCGCAGACTCTTCACAACTTTCAGCATGATCTTGGCCTTTCGCAAATTAGGGTTGGTGTACGGTCCATGCTTCCCATCATAGTCGTTCCTCTGCAAGATGTACACCATCTCCACCATCTCTTCAAAGGCCATATTGGAGGCCTTAAATCTCCTCCTCCGGGATCGTGTTGTTTCAGGCTCCAGGCTTTCCTCCTCCTAGATACTGGAATAATTTTCACACACCTGCTTTTTATCCACCATGATGCTCCTACTGCGCGCCGAAGAGAGAAGGGGCAGGGAATCTTCAAGAAAGAACGTCAGGGGTGGGCGACGCGGGCGGAGTATCACGCATACGCAGTCTATATCAAGCTAACACGCATGTGTCGTATGTACGATCTGTGTGTGGAGGAAGGACGAACGGAAATGGTGAGCGTCCTAAATGAAGGTAAAATCTGAACTTGGCCCATCACAGTGGCCTATACAGCTTCAAGATTGAGGCCTATATTGGGATATGATAATGAGTTTAGGCTGACATTAGTGTTTTTGTCTTGTGTATTGTCTTACAGCAAAGATGAATCACTTTAAGGACCCAGAATTCATGGCCAGTTTTATAGACAGATACCGGGAGATGAGGAATTTGTGGGAGGTGAAAAACACCTTATATTATAAAAAAACAAGCTAGTAGGACAACACTGGAGAAACTTCTGGAATTTGTGAAGACTCGGGTCCCCGATGCAACCATCCAGTTTTTGGAAAGTAAAATTGGGATCTTGAGGAACATGTATAAGAAGGAGCATAATAAGATCCAGAAATCACTCAGATCAGGAGCAGCAGCAGCGCAAGTGTATGTACCCAGGCTGTGGTACTTCAACAAACTGCAGTTTCTGGATGACCAGACTGAAGCCAGGGAATCACTTTCTACCCTTCCCTGCAGCCTTCCCTCAACCCCAGCAGAGGCTGATGAGGAACAACCTGGGCCTTCCATCCTGGAAGAAGTGGATACGCCCAGCTGGAGCCAGGTATTTTATTTTACTACATATTTATTGTCCTAATATTAATGATGTTAACTAGATGTTATAATTGATAACTAATTAATGATTTAAAAGCAAGTGATTTACATATCAATAGATAGTAGTGGCCAAAAATGATTGGGACAAGAATGAAAAATGCTGGGGTCAGAATGATAGTCTTTTCTATTTATTAGCATTCAATTTGCAAGTCATGAGCTAAAAATTGTGTGTGATTGATGAAGCAAAAACTCAAACTATGTCCCTTTTTTATACACAGGATGAGCTCAGCCAGGAGGAGGGTCCCGAAAGTGTCAGCCAGGAGGTGGCCATGCCCAGTGTCAGCCAGGAGGTGGCCGTGCCCAGTGACAGCCAGGAGGTGGCCGTGCCCAGTGACAGCCAGGAGGTGGGTGGGCCCAGTGTCAGCCAGGAGGTGGGCGGGCCCAGTGTCAGCCAGGAGGTGGCTGGCCCCAGTAGTAGCCTCACCCAATCCCAGGTGCCTCCCCTCTGCCTTCAAACAAAAAGGCCCAGGAAGGGGGCGAAGACAGAGGAGGCAGCACTGGGCCTCATTAGGGAAGTGAATGAAGTCCTCAGAAGCCAACCCAAAGCTAAAGAGGCCTATGGCTGCTATGTAGCCAATGCTTCCTCTGTGAGGCAATTATTTTTGAAGCCCTTCAGAAGGGGTTGAGGGGTCAGCTGAAAGAGAACAGCCACATATATGATCTCACCCATCCTCCTCCTTCTCCCCCTCCTCCTGCCACAAGTCCACCACCAGAGCCACAGCCTCTAAGGAAGGCTGCAGGGAAGGCTGCAGGGAAGCATGGAGGGAAGGCTGAAGGGAAGAGAAGAAATTGATGACCTGGGTTCAGTCTGGTCTGACAGAAGATGCAGGCTGGTGTAGTACCACAGCCTGGGGACATATATGTCATCTGCTGCTGGTCCTGATCTCTGGGAGTCCTGGACCAGATTGGGCTCCAAATTATATGGACTCCTCAAGATAACAATTTTTATTTCAACAGACTTGATGTGTGCCCTGGGGCCAAAAGGCTTTGCAAATTCCACAAGTTTCTCCAGTATTGCCTTCCTCTTTATTTTGTTACCCAGAATAAATGGATAGTTTATTTTCTGAAAATACTTGCCTATGTGTTTTTATAAAAATAGGACAGATTGTTTGTGAGTAGGCAGGTACATTTCAAAAATACAATGTCAAATTAACAAGGGACACCAACCAACCTCCTTGAGGTTACAAAATACAAGATAATAATGTTATTGTGGTAACTTGACACACCAAAAAAAAAATATTATGGAGATCACTAGAAAATAATAATAAAAGGAGTTCTTGATGAAATAAAAAATTCTAAAAAAAAATGACTGGAGATTCTGGAGATCTGGCTTTAAAATAATAAAAGATTATTCATGAGATCACGAGAAATAATAAAGAAATAAGCTTGTGAGAACTCTGTGTGACTATCAGCAGCAAAACAAGTGAATTCTTCTAGCATTATAAAGCACAAAAGAATGCGCTGCATTAAAAGATCACAGAATTTGCAGCGTGAGGAATGTGCTATCTCCATTACGAACGCTAGTTTTACCAGACCGAGCACTTCCGTCTCGTACTTGCTTCTGAGCATGCGTCGTTTTTGGTACGTCGGAACAGCATACAGACGAGCGAGTTTCTCAATAGTAATTAGTTCCGTTGGAAAAATTTAGAACATGTTTACTATCTAAGTCCGTCAGGAATTTTCGGCGGTAGAAGTCCGATGGGGCATACACACGGTCGGAAAATACGATGAAAAACTCCCATCTGACTTTTTCTGACGGACATTTCGCTCGTGTGTACGCGGCATAACAATGCATAGTTAGTACAGTAAGCTCTTCCTGAGCGCTTCATTTTTTTTCATTCAGCCCCCTGGGATGAACAAGAAAAAAACTAAGTGTGGAAAATGAAAGACAATCAATGAAGTCGCTATTAATACAAAATACCATAAACTATATATGTACAGTACATAATCACAAGTAAATCAATGTGCTCACAAATCTGTTAATTCTTAGTTGCTGCCCAGGACAGTTAGGCGTTTTCACTCCACTGTATCAAGATATGATACAAATAATGATGCAGCACAACTAAAACAGTGTCTCTTAAATAAATGATTCCCAAATGATGAAACAAAAAAGTCCTTAACCACTTCAATACAGGGCATTTTCACCCCCTTCCTGCCCAGGCCAATTTTCAGTTTTCAGCACTGTAATAAACAAAAAAAGAGCAACAATTTTGAAAAAAAAAAACACAACACTTTTTACTTTTTGCTACAATAAATATCCCAATTTTATAAAAAATGTCTTCCTCAGTTTAGGCCAATATGTATTCTTCTACATATTTTTGGTAAAAAAAATTGCAGTAAGCGTATATTGATTGGTTTTCGCAAAAGTTATAGCGCCTACACTTTTTTACTAGTAATGGTGACAATCTGTGATTTTTTTCAGCACTGTGATATTGTGGCAGACAGATCGGACACTTTTGACACTATTTTGGGACCATCTACAATTATACAGCGATCGGTGCTATAAATATGGTCCAATGTGTGAGCAGTGTGCACACAACATGCTGCCTGAATGGCCTGACTAGCACTGAGTGGGGATGTTAAATACATTTGGCGTGACCCACAGGCCTCCTCTCAGCGTCACACTGGTATCGAGTGGAGGGTTTTAAATACACTCGGCGTGACCTGCAGGTCCCCTCCAAGCGTCAAACTGGTATAGTTGGAACCAGTGTGCCGCTGGGAGGGGCCTGCGGATCACGCCGAGGGTATTTAACACACCCACTCAGTGCTAGTCAGGCCATTCAGGCAGCACATTGTGTGCACACCACTCACACACTGGACCATGTTTTTCCACAAGACCAATATGGTAATCACTAGTCCTGTTCTTTTCTGCTTACACTTTCTAGGTCTCCAATTTTGTTCTATTTTATCTCCTTCTTCTCCTATTTATACTCACATTTATTCTATGGTCTAATTTTCCATCACTGAGTTCTCGGCTTTTTGGACACATGTTTTCACATTCTACTCACATTCTATCCCTTTTTTTTGGTGTTGGACTCCAGTTTATCCCTCAATATTATACAACAATTTTAATATAGATTCTTAGCATACCCTATTCATTTATAGCCTAGAAATGGAGTCCACATATACTGAAGTTTGAACACTTGTTTCCTCCGTTCTTTGGGATTATGTTGTACGTATGGTTTTTCTTTTGCGGGTCCCTTGCTCAGTTCCCAGGACAGACATTTTCAGCAGCCTGCAATATCTTGGTTCTCACATGTTACAGACTTTACTGCTATTTAAGTACCTAATAGGGATAACTGTCTCTCCCTTTTTCCTTATGTATACAGTTTTCCCATTATGTGGGTACAACACTAGTCCACACTGGTTTACTCATATTTTTCTTTTTGTAGATTGTAGTGCACATGTCCCTGAAGAGTGGTAATATCTACGTAATGCATCAGGCTTACTGGATGCACTCATCATAATCATTTTTGAGTCTATTATATTGGTTCTGTATTTTTAGTGTTTTTATACATAAGGACAATTGTCCCATACCATGCTATGGTTGTACTTAAATGCTTTCATCGCTCTTATGCATATATGTTTTGTAACATGTGATCGATAAGTTATTTACTTCTGCATGTATCTTGTATTGTATCTAGGGATGGGTGAACGGTTCAGCCTGAGCATAAGTTTGGGCCAAACTTTCATTGTTCAGTCGTTCGGCGAACATCTGAACAAACAGGTCTTTTGACCATTTGTTCAGCCCCCCGAACTGACCACAATGCATTGCGGCGCTGAACAATGCATTGCAAGTCCTGATTGGCTGAAGCAGTGAACACTTCAGCCAATCAGGGCACAGAGCACTGTCAGAGTCATGATTGGACACTGTCATCATGACTTTATCCAATCATGGCTCATTCCTCCCCCACAGTATAAAAGTATTCTTTCAACGGCAGCCATTTTCAGTGTGATTTTGGCATGGAGAGAGATAGAACAGGGCTCTGTTCAATGCTATTAGTTAGTGTGCTATACTGTGCTATTTTGCTTCATTTGTCAGTGTAGAATATTAGTTTAGTGTCAGTCTAGAGATAGTGTAGTGTGTATAGTGTAGTGTAGTGCAGTGAGGAGGACCTTCATTCAGCTTTGCATAGTTTGCAGCTAGAGTAGGGACAGCTCAGATAGTTTCACTGTAGTGTAGTGAGACTGTGTCAATCATACCTACATTAGTGTAGAGTAGGGACAGCTTATATAGTTTCAGTGCAATGTAGTGGGACTGTGTCAGTAATCTTTACATTAGTGTATAGCTAGAGTAGGGACAGTTCAGATAGCGTCAGTGTAGTGACGGTTGAACACCGTCTATTTGATTGCGTTACTGACAGTTTCACGCCATTTACTTCTGTGTGCATTACTGCCAGTTAAACGGCATTTACTTCTATGTGCGTTACCTCTGTGTGCGTTACTGCCAGTTTAACACCATATAGTTTTGTGTGTGGTACTGCCAGCTTAACGCCATTTACTTCTGTGTGTGTTACTGCCAGTTTAACACCATATAGTTTTGTATACATTACTGCCAGTTTAACACCATGTAGCTGTGTGTGTTACTGCCAGTTTAACGCCATAAATTTTTGTGCGTTACTGCCATTTTAACGCCATATAGTTCTGTGTGCGTTGCTGCCAGTTTAACACCATTTACTTCTGTGTGCGTTACTGCCAGTTTAACACCATATAGTTTTGTGTGCATTACGGCCAGTTTAATGCCATATAGTTCTGTGTGCGTTACTGCCAGTTTAAAGCCATATAGTTTTGTGTGCGTTACTGCCAGTTTAATGCCATATCGTTTTGTGAGCGTTACTGCCAGTTTAATGCCATATAGTTCTGTGTGCGTTACTGGCAGTTTAACGCCATATAGTTTTGCGTGTGTTACTGCCAGTTTAACATATAGTTTTGCGTGTGTTACTGCCAGTTTAACACCATATATTTCTGTGCGTCACTGTACATTTGGCGCATTATATTGCAGTATATTATAGTGTATCTGTGGAGTGTGTCTGTGTAGTGTGAGTACTCAAATTAAAGTGCACCAAACACCTCTTTACATTGAATAAAGTGCATCTACATACAGATTTCAACTTCTTCTTTACATTGCTTATAAGCACCACCCCTCCCTCCCAATAATGTCTGTGAGGACAACAAGGATAGGCAGTCATTCCCTTTTGCACTGTAAGGGAGCCACCAACAAATGTGTCCACAGGCAAAGGTGGACGTAGTGGTCAGGGCATCATTTTCTCTGTTTAGTGAGTTTGCCCGTGCTATCCAGCCACAGCATGCAGAGGAGGTGGTGGACTGCCTTACTAAACTTTCCTCATCCTCCTCATCCTCCCCATCCTCTGTCACACATGCAGAGACAAGTGTGCAGTCCACTGCAGTTGCCAGAGTGGATAAACCTGCCTCCTTGTCCACGTCTATTCCTGCCATAGCCCCAACATCAGCCATTGAGGAGTCAGCTGAGCTATTTGGCCACAGCATCAGCCACTTGCTCCTTGATGATGCCCAGCCATTACTGGTTTCAGAAGTTGGTTCTGAGGTTGAGGATGAAAGGATCATGAGCCCAGAGAGAGGGAGGAACATTGGTAGACAAATTGGCATTCATGTTCCCCAAGCCGCAGCGTATTGCCAAGTTGTCTCTAGTGGTAATGATGAAGATGGAGGAGATAGAGATGATGATGATGATGAGGTCACTGATGCGACTTGGGTGCCAGATAGAGCAGAGGAGGAAACTGAAGGTGAGGGGGCACAACCCCAAGGAGGCTGACGTCAAGAAAGAGTAGAGAGCAGCCACCCTTTTCCACCAAATTCTGCAGCTGTTATCTCCCGACCCACTCCCCAAAGCTAAGCTGTCTGGGCCTTTTTCAGCACATCTGCAGCAGATCGCACTGTTGCTATCTGCAAACTGTGTCTCAGGCACATCAAACGTGGCAAAAACACCAACGATTTGGGTACCACATGCTTAACAAGGCATTTAACGTCCACCCACTCAGCCCGTTGGCAAGAGCACCTAAAAGCCACACAAAAGGGGCTCAAATCTGTCCCTCCTCCTCCTCCTTACCCACTTCAGTCTGCCCCTGCTATACCGAGTCATTACCTCTCAGCAGCATCCACTGACAGGGATGATGGTATAGCACAGGGTGTCCCAGATCCTAGCAGCACATCTGCCAACAGCACACCACCAGCTGTAGACTGTAGCCGGCAAATTTCTCTGCGCCATCTGCTGCAGTGGAAAAAAAAAAGTCCCTGCCACCCACATGCCCAGCGTCTAAATGAAAGCTTGTCAAAGCTGTTGGCTCTCCAACTTCTGCCTTTCAGCCTGGTGGATTCTACCCCTTCTGTAAATTCACACAATGTGCTGTACCACAATGGCAGGTTCCCAGTTGCTGCTACTCTTTACATAAGCCCGTTCAACCTCTCTACCAACACATGGAAGGGAATGTACTGGCATCGTTGGGCAAGGCAGTCAGCTGTAAAATCCACCTTACTGCTGACACGTGGTCCAGCAAGCATGGGCAGGGACGATATATTTTGTTCACAGCACACTGGGTAACGCTGCTTGCAACTCGAAAGGATGCAGGACAGGGCCTGGTGCTGTAGCTTGTTGTGCCCCCACATCTCCATACAGCTGGTGGTGATGATGCCATGCCTCCGAGCTCTACCCCCTCCTCCTACTCCTCCTCTGCAAAATTGTCCTATGAACATCAGGTACCCCCTAAGCATTCAAAAGAAACAAAAGTGTGGCGCTATATATCACATCCGCAGCCGTGTGTATTACAATAAAGACATAAAAAAATTGTGAATACTGCCAAAAAATGTATGATCATAAAATGGATAGTGTCAAATAATTAATCAGTGTTGATCACATATAAAGTAAATACACAATAATGCTTAATCATCAGATGTGCCAGTGATTAGTAGAAACCCGTGCTGGTTCCATGAGCCAGACACCAAACATAAAAAACATAAAACTTTAAAAGTCCATAAAAAATGTGTAGAAAAATAGTGAAGAAAACATCAACAGAGTTCAAAGGGGGTGATGCATGGCCAGATGGTAGTCACAGAATTTTAGTCGCACCAAATCTGGCGAGTGGGCAGAAGTCGCACCAAAGTCGCACCAAATCTGGCGAGTGGGCAGAAGGGAAACCACAAGTGTGCATAGATTGTACATCAGTGCCGGGGCCAACACTAGGCGTAGAGGAGGCTTACCGGAAAAAATTGACCTGAAATGGCGTACGCCAGACAAGTCAAAAAAGCATAATAACCACTGGTTCTGGGAAATGCATCTTGTCAGATGTCATCAACAGATGGTGGAAAGAAAAAGGGGGGGGTCCGCACGGCTTCCTCTCCCATAGGTAATCCAGCATAAGCCAAACGTGTAGTTTCATATGCCATGCAAGGAGCAAACAAAACTCACATAGCGTAATAACGTTTTAAAACACTAGTTTATTAAAATAATAAAAAACAAACTCACATTTGGAAGAACGAAACAGAGCTCAAATATCAAATAGCGGCGATCGTGAGGGGTGACATCTGACAAGATGCATTTCCCAGAACCAGTGGTTATTATGCTTTTTTGACTTGTCTGGCGTACGCCATTTCAGGTCAATTTTTTCCGGTAAGCCTCCTCTACGCCTAGTGTTGGCCCCGGCACTGATGTACAATCTATGCACACTTGTGGTTTCCCTTCTGCCCACTCGCCAGATTTGGTGCGACTTTGGTGCGACTTCTGCCCACTCGCCAGATTTGGTGCGACTAAAATTCTGTGAATACCATCTGGCCATGCATCACCCCCTTTGAACTCTGTTGATGTTTTCTTCACTATTTTTCTACACATTTTTTATGGACTTTTAAAGTTTTATATGTTTGGTGTCTGGCTCATGGAACCAGCACGGGTTTCTACTAATCACTGGCACATCTGATGATTAAGCATTATTGTGTATTTACTTTATATGTGATCAGCACTGATTAATTATTTGACACTATCCATTTTATGATCATACATTTTTTGGCAGTATTCACAATTTTTTTATGTCTTTATTGTAATACACACGGCTGTGGATGTGATATATAGCGCCACACTTTTGTTTCTTTTGTTTTTTTTCTGCCTTGAGTCTATAGGTGTGTTGGCTGCTTTTCACTTTCTTTCTAAACGTAGCGCTGTACTTAATTTTTATTTTTACCCCCTAAGCATTCAAAGGGCTATTCCCAGAGTCAGGCTAAAAGGTGCCATGCAGTGCTTCAGCTGGTGTGTTTAGGGGAAAGGAACCACACCGGAGCAGAGATTCTTGCAGCTCTGCAGGGACAGGCCCAAAAGTGGTTCACACCATGCCAGCTGGAGCCAGGAATGGTGGTGTGCCATAATGGCTCAAACCTCCTGTCCGCCCTCAGACAGGGAAATTTGACACGTGTCATGCCTGGCACATGTCCTCAATTTGGTGGTGCAGCATTTCCTAAATACGTACCCAGGGTTGCAAGATGTGCTGGCCAGAAGAGTCTGTGGCCATTTCAGGCCGTCATACACAGCCAGTGCTCGGCTGGCTGAAATTCAGCGGGAAATCCACCTGCACATAAACTGCCTGATTTGTGACATGCCCACCAGGTGGAACTCGACTTTGTCAATGATGCAACGGCTATACATGCAACAGAGGGCCATCAATGAGTACCTGTGCGAATACGGCATGACCACAGGCTCAGGCTGCCTTGGCTTTTTTTCCCCACGCCGATGGATGATCATTAAGGATGCATTCACTGTATTGTCACCATTTGAGGAGGCCACAAGGATGGTGAGCTGTGACAGTGCATGCAGCAGTGACACAATCCCTGTTGTGTTCCTGCTGGAGCAGTATCTGCCTGGCATTATGGACAAGGCACTGGAGGCAGAGCAGCAAGAGGAAGAGGAGGACTTCCTTTCCTCTCAAGGCCCACTTTATCCAGACACCATCATTCCTATGTCACAGAACACACAGGAGGAAAGAGGGGAGAAGGATGAGGAGGAGGATTCTGGCACTTTCATAGGCTTTGAAGAAGAGGAAGACATGCGTCAATCTGTAAGCGATGGCTTTCCAACCCCAGGACCCTTGGGAGTAGTATGTGGCTGGGAGGAGGAAGCTCCAGATACTGCCATCCTGAGTGATCCCGAGTCTGCTTCTCAAGGCACTGCAAATTTGAGGAGCATGGGCAACCTCATGCTTCAAAGCCTGTGAAAGGTCCCAAGAATACCTGGCATAAAGGAGAACGATGATTACTGGTTGGCAACCGTCCTTGACCCTCGTTATAAGGGGAAAGTCTCAGAACTCATCCTGTCCCCACAGAGAGTGCAGAAGATAAAATCTCTTGTGGACACTTTAAAGAGGATTTTATTGAACATTTTTCCTGACTCCAGTAGGTTACAGTGTCATGAAAAAGGTAGTTTTGAGTCTTCTGTTGGTCAAGAGAGGAGCGTTGGAAAAGGCGTCTGCCTAAGTGAGGCATTTCGGAATTTTTTTAGTCCTCGCCACCCAGGGCTGTCAGCTTTCACATTCCATCGGCAGTGTCTGCATCACATGGTGTACGATTACCTCTGGGCCAAAACAGAGATGGAGAGCCTTCCAACTGATGATCCACTGACTTACTGGGTCATGAGAATAGACCACTGGCAAGAACTTGTCCAGTATGCTATTGAGTTGTTGGGCTGCCCTGCATCCAGCGTGCTTTTAGAACAGGCATTCACTGCTGCAGAAGTTTTCGTTACTGATCATAGAATGCGTCTGTCCACAGACTCCGTGGACCATTTGACTTTTATAAAAATGAATCAGTCCTGGATTACCAGCTATGAAGCCCCTGATTCCGATGTCACTGATTAAGTCTTTTTGGGATGTGGAATCTCTGTGGGACTTCGAGGCTGCCTAGCTTTGAGGGTGTTCAATCATTTCATCTGGAAGAATGTTTTTGGTATAGTTTTCATGGGCACAATTAACACCCAAAGACCAATTTTTCTGCACCTGTTTGACAGGTGCATATCATTGCAATTTTTTTTACAGAAAGGCCAATTCTTGTATTCATCAAGATTACCTCTATAGGGTTACGGTGGGAAGGCGCCACCGACACCCAAAGACCAATTTTTACGCACTTCTATCCAAAGTCAAAGTGACACCAGAATGTATCCAAAAAATCTTGTTCCCAGTGCAATACATTGTGGCCTCATCATACACACTGGCTCCCCAGCTGTTGCTGAGCAAAATAAAGGCAGCTGGCTAGGAAAATGTCATTGTTTTGGGCTTTATAAATGCAATTATTGCTGCAGCAGATTCTAGACATGGTACAGATCTGCCACTTTAGACAGACACTTTTTTACAGGTAGACTAAGGGGACCCCCCAGGCACTATATTGGAAGGAATTTTTCATTTTTATGCTTTTACTTTAAAAATCAAAAAATCACTGCTCATTTAAAAATGACGTTTTTCACAAACTTTTTTTTTATTGATACATATCCCCCAGGACCCAGACCCCTATAACCCATTGTACGCCCAATTACTTGCATATAAGCCTTCAAAATGGGCACTTTTGATTTTTTTACGTTCGGGTCCCATTGACTTTAATGGGGTTCGATATTCGGGTCCGAATTTTCACGGTGTTAGAAAATTCTGGTGCAAACCGAACAGGGGTCCATTCGGCCCTTCCCTAATTGTGTCATGCTTTTCAATATAAATATGTTTTACAACATTGACTCATCTTTCAGCCACTATTACGCACCTCATTTAAAGTCCCAACCCCCCCCCCCCCCCTTTCTTTAACAGCCTTGTCAGTTCTAATTGTCTCAAAGTGCTTCCTCTGCTAGTACTATTGCGGCAATTCAGAAAAATTACTAAAAGTTGATATTACATCAGATGTAGGCACTTGAGCTAGTTCTGTGTACTATTTAAATTCATTATTTCATAATTTAAAGCAAATGATATTCCTTGAGTCTTCCACTTTAAAAACATGTCAGTGAAGTCAGCTAATCTTTTTATAAAGAGATTCACTTTAGGAAATTAAAAAACCATGTCATAATTAAAGTTCACATGTTGATGCCCATCACTTTAGCATTACTATTCGTATCATTAATAATACTTATGTTTAAATATAGTAATATTTATGAAAGTCTAATGAATAATTATGCTAATGTAGCAAAAGTGCAATTCATTCTTAGATATTCAAAAGCTTTTTCTTAAAGTAAGCATTTCATAAGAGCACAGCTTTTAGACATTTCAGAGTCACTGACCTGGAACAAAAAGAATATGTCCGCAGCATACTTTTGATATTATAGCAAAGCCTAATGAAAAAGCCTGCTAGGATGAAAAATGTTGCATTTGATGCTGGTTGACATTGGATACAGCAACCTTCTTGCAGTCAATTCCAGTAAGGTATGCAGTGGGAATTTGTCACCTGCATACTGACCTAGAACAGATACAGGTTCACGAAAGTCAGAGTAATGTCAGAAGTCTTGTTCCCAATCAGTGAATCAAAAGACAACCATCTTTTTCAGAAAGAGAAGCTAGCAATGTCAGACTTAATATTCATTACAGGCTTTCTTTTAGGAAGCATAAATATAATTAAATTTTTGTTTATTTTTTAGATTTATTGGATTGGACCAATTATTGGAGCAATCTGTGCTGGAGCAGCTTATGATTATATTTACTGCCCTGATTCTGAATTTAAACAACATTTAAAAGAAGCACTGAAAAAAGCTACACAAAAAACAAAAGGGAAATACATTGAAGTGGATGACAATAGAAGCCAAGTGGATACAGATGACATAATACATCGGGGGACTGTACATGTAATTGACATTGAGCAGGAGGAAGGGAAGAAAGGAAAAGACTCCGAAAGTGAAATATTATCTACAGTCTAAAATGTATTAGGCACAGTAATGGTTTAAAAAATGTAACAAATCATCATAAAAATATATATAAAAATAATTTTTATACATGTGCGTATTTGTGGGTCAACATCAAACAGCCACATTCATAATTACGTGAAAGAATTAAATAGCCGGAGGTTCTTAGAATTTCCATCTTCACTGGCTAGTCTCAGTTGTGTGACTGAGAATATTTGTGGTGTACCAGAGTTTGACACTTGGATTAAATCTAACAATAAAAATATCTGTTATAGCAACGTTTGATGACAGGCCTCTCCCCACATTGACGTGCATGTGGCATCTCAGATATCTCATATCAAGATGGCAAAGATCTAATAGTTTTACCTTTTCTAGGACAATAAAAAAAGCAGATAGTTTCTTAAAGAAGCACTCACTACTGTGTCAAGATCCTGAACGTTACAGTGCCTTGAAAAAGTATTCATACCCCTTGAAATACTTTACTTTTTTCATGTTACAACCAAAAACGTAAATGTATTTTATTGGGATTTTATGAGCTAGACTAACACAAAGTGGCACATAATTGTGAAGTGGAAAGAAAATGATAAATGGTTTTCCAAATTTCTTACAAATAATTATCTGAAAAGTGTGGCATGCATTTGTATTCAGCCCCCTTTACTCTGATACCCCTAACTAAAATCTAGTATAGCCAATTGCCTTCAGAAGTCACCTAATTAGTAAATAGAGTCCACCTGTGTGTAATTTAAAATCAGTATAAATAGAACTGTTCTGTGAAGCCCTGAGAGTTTTTTTAGAGAACCTTAGTGAACAAAAGCATCATGAAGGCCAAGGATCACACTAGACAGGTCAGGGATAAAGTTGTGGGGAAGTTTAAAGCAGGGTTAGATTATAAAAAAATATCCCAAGCTTTGAACACCTCACAAAGCACTGTTCAATCTATCATCTGAAAACTGAAAGAGTATGGCACAACTGCAAACCTACCAAGACATGGCCATCCACCTAAACTGACAGGCCAATGGTAACTCTGGAGGAACTGCAGAGATCCACAGCTCAGGTGGAAGAATCTGTCCACAGGACAACTATTAGTTGTGCACTCCACAAATCTGGCCTTTATGGAAGAGTGGCAAAAAGAAAGCCATTGTTGAAAGAAAGCCATAAGAAGTCACATCTGCAGTTTGCGAGAAGCGAGGCACATGTGGAAGAAGGTGCTCTGATCAGATGAGACCAAAATTAAACTTTGGCCTAGAAGCAAAACGCTATGTGTGGCAGAAAACTAACACTGCACATCACCCTGAACACACCATCCCCCCATGAAACATGGTGGTGGCAGCATCATGCAGGGATGCTTATCTTTAGCTGGGACAGGAAAGCTGGTCAGAGATGATGGGAAGATGGATAGAGCCAAATACAGGGCAATCTTAAATGAAAACCAGTTAGAGTCTGCAAAAGACTTGAGACTGGGGCAAATGTTCACCTTCCAACAGGACAACGATCCTAAACATACAGCCAAAGCTACAATGGAATGGTTTAGATCAAAGCATACTCATGTGTTACAATGGCCCAGTCAAAGTCTAGACCTAAATCCAATTGAGAGTCTGTGGCAAGACTTGAAAATAGCTGTTCACAGATGCTTTCCATCCAGTCTGACAGAGCTTGAGCTATTTTGCAAAGAAGAATGGGCAAAAATGAAGCTCTTTGGATGTGCAAAGCTGGTTTAAACATACCCAAAAAGACTTGCAGCTGTAATTGCAGTGAAAGGTGGTTCTACAAAGTATTGACTCAGAGGGGGCAAAAATACAAATGCACGCCACACTTTTAACATATTTGTTTGCAAAAAAATTTGAAAACCATTTATCATTTTCTTTTAACTTTACAATTATGTTCCACTTTGTGTTGGTCTATCACATAAAATCCCAATAAAATACATTTATGTTTTTGGTTGTAACATGACAAAATGTGGAAAATTTCAAGTGATATGAATACATTTTCAAGGCACTGTATATAGGACTAATATTTTATAAAAGTGTATCAGGCATGAGAAACAAAGTAAATGGGCATGTAAGAAACCAAGCAATCCAATAGTAAAGTGTAACAAAGGAATTTTGAAAAACATGAAAGCAATGTTTAAGAAAGAAAGGAAAGTATCTCCAGCCAAAAATGAAAATCGCCTTGTGCTTTTCACATGAAAATAATAAGCGTTATTCTCATGCTGAAGTTTAATTTAGCTGCAATCCCTTTTCATTTATCTGTTAATCCTCTCTGTTCGCAGTTCTGACAATAACTTCTTGTTTAGGACCATCTATGGTATCTTGTTCCCACTGATTTAGAGTTTGCCTTTCCTGCCATTATATCAGCACTCTTAAAGGATTATAGAACAAAAGGGTTGCAGTCACGTGACCAAATATAACAAATTTTATAAAAAGATATTTATTTCAAGATTTTGGGGAAATTAATTTCAGAGGCTGAAATAGCAATGAGAGCAGTGTCATTGGGTCATTTATTGCATCTAGCCGTTTCAGCTATATTAAAATGTGTAACAGTACAAAAAAGAAGACAGGGAGAGAATTATGAACATACAAAGAAACACATTGGAGAACATAATAAAACAATGCGGAGGATAATTGTTTAGGGATTCAATGACAATAGCAGCAAAAAACAAACAAAAAAACCTTTATAATAATCTGTAATTCTCCATAGACTTTAATGATACAATAAGTGTTTGAATTAAAAAATATGTCAAGTCCATGCCAATATATTTATCACATAAAAACTAGCCTAAAGATACAAGAAAAAAGAGAAAAAATACCCATTAAAGCGGAGTTCCACCCAAATTTTGAACAATATCTGTATGTATTCTCTTCCTTGCCTAGATGCTGACATGCCGTTTAAAAAAATTTAAATCGCCGTAATTACCTTTTATTTTTCTATTCTTCTTTGCACTTCCTGGTTCTCCTCCCGTGGGAGTAGGCGTGTTTCTAGCCTCTCCCAGACTCCTGGGAGCTAGTCTCAGGCTTCCCAGGATGCCACTGACCATGTGCGGGAATGAGCGGTGAATGCTGGGAGCACAGCATTCATCACATCCAGGAAATAAATGCTTGTGGGCTTCAAATGCCCACAATGAAGATGGAAACCGCCTGCAGTGAATAATATAAGTTATTCTTTCCGACGAAATCTGACACAGGCGGACATATTACACACAATATGTGAGTATGTAATGCTGAGAAGAAAAGTTTGTGAATGAACTCAAAAAAAAAAAAACGATAGATAGGTGGACCCCCGCTTTAAGTTTTGATTAACCATAATTCGCATAGAGTTTGCAGCCAGTTAGGCTACATTGAGGAGAATAACCAATTACAGCCAGTTAGTACATCTATAGCTCATGATACATTTTACAGGTATCACCTAATCTCAAAAGCAAATAGTTTCAGTACTGGTTTCAAACATATCTCTGCTTTTTAGAAACCTTTTTATATCTTGGCATCTTGTAAATTACTCTGATTTATTGTTTTCAAGGTGGACATCTGGGATGTTTATAACACATGGCATGACTTTGAACTTTTACAAACTGGTTCGCTATTGTTAAAAGAATTTATAAAAATGTTTTCCTTTAGGGAAATGTATCTAGTCACGATAGATAAAGACGCAAGGAAAAAGACTTTAAAATAACTCCATTTTTGCTGTGAAAAAAAATCCACTCTGAGTGATCAATAGACTTTGCAGGGAATTTAAAGTGATTCTAAAATCTGACAGTAGTGCCTCACTTTAATGATGTGGCACAACAGCAGCCACAGTTCACAAGGTAAACATTTTTGTAATTTATCAATAAATAGCTTTTTAACTGTTTTAATCAGGTCACGTGACTTCTTTTTCCTTTCTGTCTTCAGCATGGCTGGCATACAAATCTGGACACAACAACTGAAACAAAAAGAAGAACCCGCTCCAGGTGTATACTTCCTAGTGATCTCTCCCCTCTCCAGGCGTGGGTGTGGCTCAATATGCAAAAATTTAACAAAAAGGTCTGGATGGCCGCACTCTTAATTGTCATAATAAATCCGTGCACAAGGATAAAACCACAATTATTATCCTTGCTGCTTGGATTCATAATAACAATAAAGAAATCGTTTTCATTAGAGTGCGGCCATCCGGACCTTTTTGTTCAACTTTTTCAGCATGGCTGGATTAGGGGCAGGGCAAAGCTGGAGCAGGTCACATGTCCTGTCACACTACCTCAGCTTTTTTACGCCCTCCCCTTCAGGCTGCGCAAAGCAGAGTGGAGCTGTCAGTCAAGGATCTGATCTGCACGCCAACACCTTGGGGTGGATCAGATTTGTGACTGACAGCTCCAGCATGGCCTTAAGAACCTGATGGATGTCACAGGACATGCGATCAGTTCTAGTTTAGCAGTGATTTTAATAATGCTTAAAGTGAAACAATAAAAGTGAAATATTCCTTTAAATTTCATAGCTGGGGGGTGTCTATAGTATGCCTGTAAAGTGGCGCATGTTTCCCGTGTTTAGAACAGTCCCTGCACAAAATGACATTTCAAAAGGAAAAAAAGTAATTTAAAACTACTTGCGGCTATAATGAATTGTCTATGGGAGAAATCAAAAGTGCCAATTTTAAAGGCTTATATGCATGGTATTGTCATAAAAAGTGTTTGGGGACCTGGGTCCTGTCCCAGGGAACATGTATCAATGCAAAAAGAAGTTTTAAAAACTGTTGTTTTTTTGAGAGCAGTGATTTTAATAATGCTGAAAGTAAAACAATAAAAGTGAAATATTCCTTTAAATTTCGTACCTGGGGGGTGTCTATAGTATACCTGTAAAGTGGCACATTTTTTCCCATGTTTAGAACAGTCCCTGCACAAAATGACATTTCTAAAGGAAAAAAGTCATTTAAAACTACTCGCTGCTATAATGAATTGTTAGGTCTCGGCAATACAGATAAAATTCATTAAAAAAAATGCCCCCCCCTCCTGAACCATACCAGGCCACATGCCCTCAACATGGGGAGGGTACGTTGGGGTATCCCCCCAAAGCACCTTGTCCCCATGTTGATGGGGACAAGGGCCTCATCCCCACAACCCTTGCCTGATGGTTGTGGGGGTCTACGGGCGGGGGCTTATCGGAATCTGGAAGCCCCCTTTAACAAGGAGACCCCCAGATCCTTCCCCCCACATTTTAAATGGTAACGGGTACATTGTACCAGTACCATTTCACAAAAAAAGTGTCACCGATCCACCTCCATGGGAGGCACCCGCCGTAATGACCGTCCTCTCAGGTGACAGTACTTTTATAACTGAAGGCGGGGCCACACAGTGATGTACCCATGTGACCCGTCCTCTCTGAGACACACGGAGACTTCCCAATGGCTTCCCTGTGGTGTCAGAGGGGGGTGGGGCCACCCGGGTACGTAAACGGATGGCCCCGCCCCCTCTGACACCACGGGGAAGCCATTGGGAAGTCCCCATGTGTCAGAGGGGGCGGGGTCACCCGGGTACGTAAATGGGTGGCCCAACCCCCTCTGACGCCATGGGGAAGCCATTGGGAAGTCCCCATGTGTCAAAGGGGGGCGGGGTCACCCGGGTACGTCACCATGTGGCACCGCCCTCAGTTATAAAAGAACTGTCACCTGAGAGGATGGTCATTACGGCGGATGCCATGGAAGCGGATCGGGGGCGGGGTTTTTTTTTTTCGGTCCATCATCGGAGCGAGAGAAGAAGCTGAATGAACTTCGTGGGACATTTTTATTTTTATTATTTAATAAAGTACTTGTCCCAAAGTGTGTCCTGTGGTTTTTTAAAAATTTGACACTTTTTTGTGAAATGGTACGGGTACAATGTACCCATTACCATTTCAAACGGGGGGCTGGGATCTGGGGGTCCCCTTGTTAAAGGGGGCTTCCAGATTCCATTAGGCTTCCTGCCCGCAGACCCCCACAACTACCGGGCAAGAGTTGTGGGGATGAGGCCCTTGTCCCCATCCAAATGGGGACAAGGTGCTTTGGGGGGCTACCCCAAAGCACCCTCCCCATGTTGAGGGCATATGGCCTGGTACGGTTCAGGAGGGGGGGCGCTCTCTCATCCCCCCTCTTTTCCTGCGGCCTGCCAGGTTGCGTGCTTGGATAAGGGTCTGGTATGGATTTTTGGGGGGATCCCTACGCCATTTTTAAAAAAGAATTTGGCGCGGGGTTCCCCTAATATCCATACCAGACCTGAAGGGCCTGGTATGGAATTTGGAGGTACCCCCACACAATTTTTTAAAAAAAATTTGGTTCAGGGTTCCCCTTAATATTCATACCAGACCCAAATGGCCTGGTATGGATTTTTGGGGGGACCCCCATGCCGTTTGTTTCAATGACTTTTATCTGTATTGCCGAGACCCGACAATTCATTATAACCGAGAGTAGTTTTAAATGACTTTTTTCCTTTAGAAATGTCATTTTGTGCAGGGACTGTTCTAAACACGGGAAAAATGCACCACTTTACAGGCATACTATAGACACCCCCAGGTACGAAATTTAAAGGAATATTTCACTTTTATTGTTTTACTTTAAGCATTATTAAAATCACTGCTCCCGAAAAAACTACAGTTTTAAAAACTTTTTTTTGCATTGATACATGTCCCCTGGGGCAGGAAACAGGTCCCCAAACAGTTTTTATGACAATACCATGCATATAAGCCTTTAAAATTGGCACTTTTTATTTCTCCCATAGACTTTTAAAGGTTGTTCTGCGGCTTTCGAATTTGCCACGAACACCCCAAATTGTTCGCTATTCGGCGAACAGGCGAACACCCGATGTTCGAGTCGAACTTACGTTCGACTCGAACATCAGGCTCATCTCTACTGCAGAACCTTCATTATAAATTAGGATTTATGTTGTAAACAAATGGCACAAAAACATTATAGTTATTATTAGAAAGTTTATTACATTTTTTTTATTGAATTTAGTGACACTTTAACCAAATTTGTAAATTTTGTGTCCTGCCGGTTTCTTCTCTGAAAAAAAGCTGTTTGTTCTTCTATGTCTTTTGTATTCTGTTTCCTGAATGGGAGTGATTTTGATCAGCTGCTGCACTTGAAGTGCTATAATGTGGAAATGTGCAAGGTCTGCATTTCTTTATAAGCGATTAACCTTTTAGGAGCATCTCACCAAAAATCAACCATTTTTCTTATATCTTAGTACAGACACCTAGGAAAATCAGCCAGCCAATCACATAAGCAGGAAAATACATTTCTGGATGAGGGCCATACACCATCTTGTTTACAAGACGCCTCCAGGTTTTTATATTGCATTGAATTTTACAGAAAATTACAGTAATGCAGATTGAAAAGAAAAGTTTTTTTTTTTTTTACTTTCAAAATGTTTATTGGGTTTTATCAGACATGACAGAAAAACAATATAATACATTACAGTGTTTAATTTATCCATGGGCCTTACAGTCCCGGGACTGAAGAGTGAAGGCAGTAATATTCGATGAACATATGAACACTTCTTATTTGTAAGTAAACAATAAACAATACTAGCAGAATGTTCTGGGCAAACAGCCAACTATAAGTCACGTAGTTAACATGTGTATGAAACTGTCCGCCCAAGTGGCCTGGGGCCCGAGTCCTGCCAGTTGCAGGACCAGATTTCAACATATAGTGGTACCTGGGATTATCTAGGGGGTGTCAGTCGCACATCTCCGGAAGGGTTCTAGCACCCCACCCCTTTGGCAACTCTCTGTGGGGATGCCTTGATCCTCTCAAGGTGCTGGGTCCAACCCCCCCACCTGTCCAGACAACCGGTTAGTGCTGCTAGTATATTAAGGTTTAAAGATCGGTGTAAGATGAACCCGCTGGGCCCTCCTATTTCCCACCGCACAAGTAACTCTGTTCAGCTAGTGCAACCGGGTCTGCCTCAGCTCCAATCATATGGGTTGACGTATGCCTTGTTTAATGGGATAGAGAAATGTGAACAGAGTGTCCCGGAAAGAGACCAGGAGGAAAAGTGTGAGAGGGAGAAAGAGGGGTGAGGAGTAGGGATCAAAGTTGACCAGATTCCGCCATGGCTCCGGGGGGAATGCCAGGGTATATAGGAATGTTACAATAGAATGTCCAGAGCTCCCAAATAGCCTTGAACCTATCCGTTCTGTCTTGAAGTTTTGCAACAATGTTTTCATGCATCATAATCCATGAAACTTTCCTCTTGAACCCCTGAAAAGGGGACCGTGGGGGTTTTCCACACCCTTGCAAGCGTTATCTTAGCTCCTAGCAGGATAAAGAAAGTTAGTGTTTGAAGAGGGGGTGGTTTAGAAGTGCTATTTGAGGATCGGGAGTGACCAAAGTAACTGTTACAGTCCTAATTGTGTCCTCCAAAAGAAAAGGATCCTAATTGTGTCCTCCAAAAGGATCTGATCCGGGGACAAGTCCACCAAATGTGTCAATGCCAACCTTGAGGGAACATAGTACCACCTGGTCAATACCTAAAAGACTAGCTTCTATCAAAGATATGTTGAGAATACCTTTAAATGAGCGTTTGGATGCCTGATACCAGTCCGAGGTTTTCCAGGAGCAACCCGTGTCTTCTTCCCAGGCCCAAGCATAGGCCGGAGTGCAATTATTATTCTCCAGGGCAGAGTATATCAGTGAGATCTCTCCCCTCTGATTCATAGTTTTGAGCACCAATGTTTGTATGAGGTGATTGTGGAGGGTTCAGATTTGTTGGTTCAGATGGAGTGTATAAAATGTGCCATTTGGGAGAAACGGAATAATTCAGAGTCGGGCATCTCCAGTGTCTTACTGCAATGTGTCAGAGTGAGAGGGCCAGCTGGGGAGAGGAAGTGCCCAATTCGGTAGAGGCCCTTATCCATCCACCATTTAAAGGCTTTAATATTAAGGCCAGGTGGGAATCCAGGGTTATGAAAAATAAGAGATAAGGGCTTCATGGGTGAGATGAGGGAATGTTGAGTGTAGAGCGTGGAGCACAAAGATACGGAATGAGAGAGTGTTGGCGACATAATTGCTGGTCTAAATTTTGGGATACTCCTTAACAGGAAGTCAATGGTATTTAAAGGAATGGCTTGTCTTTCCATGGAGAGCCAATCAGGCTTAGAACCCCTAGAGTAGACTGTGGATATTTGAGTTAATTGGGCGGCTTGGTAATACCACCACAGATTCGGTAAACCAATCCCCCCCAAGACTTTAACCTGAATAACACTCCTTTAGAGCATCTATAGCCTTTGTTGCCCCAGATGAACCGCACAATTGTGGATTGGATTGGAACGAGAAATTGTTTCTTTACTGGTATCAGGAGAGAGCAAAACAGGTACAGCAAGTGGGGTAGCAGGGTCATCTTTACTGCATGAACTCTGCCCAGCCAGGATAAACCACACTTTGACCTCCTAACCAGGTCCTCCCCACACCTATGGATCATGGGAGGGTAGTTCGCTTGAAAGAGTTTGTCAATGTCTGGGGTGAGTTTGATACCCAAGTAGGGAATGTTCTTTGAGGCCCATAAGAAGGCAAAATTGTGTGTAAGCAGTTTGTGTAGGTGGGGGTGGACTGATACATTTAAAGCAATTGATTTTGTCATGTTGACCTGCAGACCAGAGACTCGACTAAATTATCGAAGGATTTATATACCGTAGGTGTGGATGTTAGCGCGGAGGTGAGAAAAAGGAGTAAATTGTCCGCATATAGTGTGCATTTATGTTCTTGTTCTCCACAAACCACCCCTTTGATGTCAGGATTAGATTGGATCGCTATGGCCAGGGTTTCGATACTTATCGCGAATAGAAGGGGGGATAGTGGACATCCCTGCCTGGTGCCCCTTCCTGTAAAGTGGAAGAGGAATATAGCAAGTGGATTAGATTTTTTTTTTTAACAGAAAAATTTTATTAAACAAATCAGCATTACAGTACAAGAACTTAGTACAGTCAATATGGTGAGAATAATTACAGTGGGAGAGAAGAAGGTGGGGGAGGGAAGATGAAGGAAGACATGGGGGGGGAGGGAGAAAAAAGGAAGGGGGTGAAGAGAAGCGGGTATAAGAAGAGTAGGCTTGAGATGCAGGATGTCCTCTCCTATGTTTCGTGTCTTACTTATGGGGTAGGGGGTTCGGGGTCCCCAGAAGCGTCCATCCAGGACGACCAAATTTTGTCAAACTTCCCTGGACATTGCCTGCTTTCGTACGTCAGTCCATAGAGGGGAAGTACCTTGTTCACCGACCTTATCCACGAGGCCACAGTAGGAGGCTCCTCCAGTTTCCATCGCAGTAGAATTTCCCGCCTAGCGTAGTACAATGCGAAGGTTAGACACAGTTTATCATACCTATCACCCTCAACATCCTCCAGATGACTGAGCAGTAGTATTTGGGGGTCAACCGGCAAGTCTAAACCTATGACATTGCCCAGTGTAGAGGCCACTGCTGACCAAAAGGGTGTTAGTTTGGAGCAAGACCAGACCATGTGCCAGAAAGTACCCACCTCCTGTCTGCATCTCTGACAGTTGGGATCTCTTTGGTGGTATATGCGCGCCAGTCTCTGTGGGGTAAAATACGCTCTGTGTAGGAACTTAAACTGTATGAACCTATCCCTTGCAGCGATCATAGAAGGAATGTAGGAGATTAAACACTCCTTCCACTCCTCTTCGTCTAAAGAGGGAATGTCAATCTTCCACCTTTCCCAGGTTTTGGTCAGCTTTGCATCATATTCCACCGCAAGGTATAAATATATTGTTGAGAGAGGCTTCCCCATCACGCTGGAGGTCAGGAGCCTTTCAATGGAGTCCGGTTCCAGAGTGAGGGGGGCAGGGAACTGAGCCTCAAAGGCGTGCTTCAGCTGCCAATATCTAAATTGGAAGGAGGATGGGATAGCAAAGGATTGCCTCAGGGCTTGGAAAGTCATAAGCCTGCCATCTTTAACTATATGTTTTAACGTGAGGATTCCCGTTTTTGCCCAAAGAGAGGGGTCCGGTATAGTGTAAAAGTGGGAGAGTAGAGGGTTACCCCATAGGGGCATGTGGGGTGAAATGTGGTTGGGTTTCCTATAGATTTTCCTAGCCTCCTGCCATACCCCCACAGTGGTCCGCATTGAAGTCGTCATAGACAAACTGGCCCTAAGACCGCGAAACGGGAGATTGCTAAGGGCAGCAAAGGAACCCATGATGGCTGCCTCCAGAGTGACTGCCGGATTCTGCGTGGGCTGGGAGAACCACCACCTAATCGTGACCAAAACAGCTGCCCAGTAATAGATTTAAAAATTCGGTAGCCCCAGACCCCCCCCCGAAAGCGGGAGGTATAAGATCTGCCTGGCCACCCTGGGTGGCCTCCCAGCCCAAACAAAGTGTATCAGCAGACTCTCCAGCCTACGAAAGAAAATCTTAGGGATGGGTATGGGTGTGTTGCGGAAAAAATATAGATATTTCGGGAGGAAAATCATTTTTAATAAATTTACTCTGCCTACCGGGGTCAGTGGAAGGGAACGCCATGCAGTACACCTAGCCGTAAGTTGTGCCATGAGTGGACGCAAATTGTTATCTATGTAATCTTGGACTTTACCGCTAATTTTTATCCCCAAATATTTGAAGTCATCTACCCATTTAAGCTGGGGGTGAGGTGTTCTAGGGGTCGAGGGATGGAGTGGGAAAAGAACCGACTTATCCCAATTAATACGAATCCCCGAGTACCCACCAAATCGGTTAATCAGTTTGAGTGCAGTCTGCAACGAGGACGACGCATCCGCTAAATAAAGCAGAGCGTCATCCGCGTACAGCGACAACTTCTCCTCAATGGGACCCACCTGGAGTCCCCTCACCCCAGGGTCAGCCCTCAATAATATAGCCAGGGGCTCCATCGCCAGAGCAAATAGACCCGGGGAGAGGGGACACCCCTGTCGCGTACCCCGAAACAATTGGAACCTTCCCGAGAGGCTTCCGTTAGTACGTATTCTTGCTGAGGGGCAATGATATAACATGCGGAGCCATTTCGTGAAACCCGGGCCAAACCCGAATCGCGAGAGCACCTCCCATAAGTAGCCCCACTCGACGGAGTCGAAAGCCTTCTCCGCGTCGAGTGAGGCCACCATTCCATTAGTCGCCCTGTCCACCCTATCTATGTGGGTATGGAGACGTCTAATATTAATTAATTAATTAATATCCGTACCTCTCCCGGGCATGAAGCCCGTTTGATCACTGTGGATGAGAGCAGTAATTACCAGGTTAAGTCTATTGGCCAGTACTTTAGCCAATACTTTTGCATCCACATTCAGAAGGGATATAGGGCGGTACGAGGAGCACAACGTGGGGTCCTTCCCTGGCTTGGGGATCACCACTATGATCGCTTCGCTCATAGTGTCCGGGAGTTTTCCGAGGTGCGTCGATGCAGAGAAGAGGGCCTGAAGCTTATCAACTAGCTCCGCAGCATATTGTTTATAAAACTCCACAGGGACACCATCGGGTCCCGGAGTTTTCCCTGTCTGCATTGACTTAAGGGCCTGTAATATCTCTAAGGACGTGATTGGGGCATCAAGCTTGTCACGATATGTTACAGTGAGGGTTGGGATATCAACGTCATCTAGGTATGCTACCAGATCCTCCCCTCTATAGTCCACCCTGGACCCATAGAGGGATTCGTAGTACTCCGCAAAACAGCGGTTGATTCCTTCCGGGGTATGAATCAACTGTCCCGAGGGGTCCCTAATATGTGAGATGCTCATTCCGCCTGCCTGTTCCTTGGAAAGCCAGGCCAACAGGCGACCCAATCGCTCTCCCTGCTCAAAAATCCGTTGGGATTGAGCCAGCATTTTCTTCTGGGTAAGAGAGGTACGGAGACGAACCACCTCTTTCGTCATAAGTTGTAGATGCGAGTAGTGCGCAGGGTCCCGGGTACAAACAAAAAGAGCCTCCGCATTACTCGCCTCCCTTTCAGCCTTAATCAAGTCTGCCCTGCGCTCCCGTCGGACTCTGGCAATGATGGTCTGGTAATGTCCCCTCGTCGTGGCTTTAAAGGCATCCCACACAACTACGGGGTCAGCCGAGCCCTCGTTTACAGCCCAAAAATCTAGCATTTCCGTTCTAAATTGAGAGTCTACTGCAGTGTCTGAAATCCAAAATCTGGAGAGCCTCCATATCCTTTCTACTGAGCCAAGGGAAAGGTCCAATGACAACAACAAGGGTGCGTGGTCGGAAATTCCCCTAGGCAATATTTGTATACCTGTGACCCGTGGAAGGACTTGAGCCCCTGCGAAGACCAAGTCTATGCGAGAGAACGTTCTATGAGAGGCTGAGTGGCATGTGTATGCCCTGGTCTGGGGGTGACGCCACCTCCGGACATCAGTCAGACCAAAGGTATCCGCCCACTCAGCCAACCCAGGGCAGTGATGTCCCGCAGGAGTCAGTCTATCCAAGTCCGGGTTAGGGACCAAATTAAAATCACCCAATATAACATTATTGTCCGATGCGAAGTCGGCTATCTTGCTAGTGATCTGATTGAGCACCAGCAAGGAGGCCGGAGGAGGCAGATATAAGCCCACAATGGTCCACGTTTGAGTGTATATTTTGGCATGAATAATTACATACCGACCATCAGGGTCCAGGGCCAAATCCAAGAGCCGGAATGGAAGTGACTTCAATACCAGTATAGTAACACCTCTAGAAAACGAGGAGTGTGTGGAGTGGTAGTGGTGTCCCACCCATGGTTTTTTAAGGGCCAGAACCCTGCGTCCTGTTAGGTGTGTCTCCTGGAGTACACATATATGTGGGTTATAGGTTTTAATGAATTGGAACACCAGGGAACGCTTGACCGGGGAGTTCAGTCCCCTGGCGTTCCAGGAGATGATGTTAAGGGAGGACATGACCACTGGGAATATGGAGCGTATTAGGATCAATAGAATTCACGGCTCTCGGACCGGACCCCGTCCCTCGAAGCGGATACCTCTGTAAACAGTGCAATGCTGATGAGTCAATTTTTTTTGTACAAATATCAAACAAAAACAAAACCAAATTAACAACAGGTAACGAATACCAAGATTTAAAGTAGATGAAATTAGCCCCATTAGGGGAACTTACCCCACCCCCAACCCCACCCAACCTCCCAGAACTGAGGCAGGTTTCGATCCCTAACTTATACAGCTCGCTGGCTGCAACAGGGGGTCCGTGGAAGAGGCAACTCACCCCCCCGAGACTTCACACGGGGGGGAAGTAGTAGTTCAAGCGGCTTATGTATGTGAGAACTCCGCTTGTGATACAGCAGGCTGTGGGGGCTTAAAAATTCAAACAAAGGGAAGTAGCCATAATGCGGCCCCACAGTAAATTCGATCCATCTTTTGGGTGGAGATACCGAACCAGAAGTCCAGCATTCCTCAAGGAAACAAGCATATGTAGAAGAAGATTTATACTTCAACGATCTCCTGACCAAGTTCTTTGGCAGGGGCACTATCTTAGAATTTCCCTGGTAGGGATCATCCCCCCACCAGTCCGTACACAGCATGGAATGAACTGGGCATAACTTATGCAACATAATAAGTCATCCATGTGGAAGTTCGTGTGATAACGGAGACCTGAGCCCAGGTTATGGTGAGTAAACAACAAAAGGGGGCCACACAGCATATACCAGGTGGATCATCAGCGAATCCGTGGTGGCGAGTCCAGCCAGGCAGAAGCCTCTCTCGGGTTGGTAAAGAAGCGGGTTGTCTCGCCGTCCTGGACTCTTTAGACGGGCAGGGAAGAGCACACTGTAGCGAATGCTGCGTGATCGTAGAGCCGATTTGACTTGGTCAAAAGATTTCCTGAGCTTCTGGGTCTCCACAGAATAGTCAGGGAAGATCATCAATTTCGTGTTCTGGAATTTGAGTTCCCCTACGTTTCTAGATGCACGGAGGACTTCGTCTCTGTCTCTGAAATTGAGGAGACAGAGGATGAAGGTACGAGGGGGGGATCCAGGAGGCCCCGGCTTAGGCGGTATGCGGTGAGCCCTCTCCACCGTGAAGTAAGGTGACCAGCGGGCCTCGGGTAAGAGATCACGAAGCAGACCCTCTATAAAGGAGGTAGGGTCGCCTCCCTCCGCCCCCTCCGGTAATCCGACAATGCGAAGATTATTACGCCGGTTTCTGTTCTCCGCATCCTCGGCTCTGTATTCAAGGGCCTTCAGTTTGGTTTGAAGCGTACGGAGTGATGCGCCATGTTCCGCAATGGTATCTTCAGTGGTACTCAGTCTCTGAGTTAAAGAATCTTTGCTTCTGTAAGGGCTAACACATTTTAGAACTTCCCTGACTAAGTGTGGCAGCAGGTGTCACAGATATTTCTTAAAGGTCAGAAATACTACAGCAGATGCTCTGGATGGTGCCTGTTTCTATTAAACACATGGTGGTAACAGCCATTTGTGTGTGTGTAAAGGGTTACTGCCCCAGTGATGATCACATCTAGTCTGCTGGCACTTAGATTGTTGTCCTGCAAGCTGGAAAATCTCTGTCAAGGGTGAGGCAGAGGGTGATATAATCACAGTGCTTATTTCAGATGATCGCAAAATGAACAAACCTTCTGACCTGGCAGTGAGGAAAGTAAATAGCATTCTGGGGAGCATCACTAGAGGGATCACCAGCAGGATAAAGAGGGTCCTGATTCTCCAGACTACACAAATGGTGAAAAATCTGAAGGATAAAACATATCAGCTCAAGAACACAAGAACATGACTACAAACTTGTAGAAGGAAAACTGATGTTAGAAAGTACTTTTTAACTGATAGAGTAGTTGATGCTTGTAATAGACTTCGAGCAGAGGTAGTGTTTCGGTGAATACAGAAAATTGGGACAAATATGGATCTACCGTATATACTTGAGTATAAGCTCAGTTTTTCAGTGCATTTTTTTGTGCTGAAAAAGCCCCCTCAGCTTATACTCGAGTCACTGTGCCCATCTGCAGCCTCATGCACCTGATCTCAGATGAGGCTGCAAATGGACAGTGGGGCATGGAGATGGCACAGTGGGGCATGGAGATGGCACAGTGGGGCATGCAGATGTCACAGTGGGGTATGAAGATGGCACAGTGAGGCTGCAGGTGGGCATTGTTGACCCTCTTTTCCACTTACAGTAGCTGCTGCATTTCCCACCCTAGGCTTATACTCGAGTCAATAAGTTTTCCCAGTTTTTTTGTTGCAAAAATTAGGTGCCTCGGCTTATATTCGGGTCGGCTTATACTCAAGTATACACGGTATATTAAAAGGTTGAAAAGTGAAAAAATCAATACAAAAGGAACAGACTCAATGGACCACTTAGTCTTTTTTCTGCTGTCACTCTTCTATGTTTTTGTGATTACTTTCATTATCACATTTTGACGTTGTGTAACTTCGAAACAAAGCCCTCACTTTAACCAAGCTGCTGATATATGCAAAGGTTGTAGCTATCACAAAAAACAAAAATTGTAGTATCACTAATGTGTGAGTTGTAAGTAGCAGCCTGATTTAAAGGGTAACTCAACTTTCATGGGGAAAATAAACTAGCAAATAAAGAAAAAATAATATTGTGTATACAATTGATTCACAAGTCATATTATAATTGAATGTTATTAAAAATTACCTTTCCTTTTCAATCTGCAGTTGCTGTAATTTTCTGAAAATGCAATGCAATATGGCTACCTGGAGGTGTTCTGTAGACTGAACACCCCCAGAAATATAATTTCCTGCTAGTGTGATTGGCTCACTGATTTTCCCAAAAGTCTGCACTAAGTCAGATTTCACACATCCCCTGCAACAAAAATGTCATTTTTGGTGAGATATTTCCAATAGGAAATCATGCAGACCCTTTCCTCATTGGTGCCCTGCAGGTGCAGCAGCTGATTGATAATTATGAAACCACTGCCATTAGACTCACTCAGTACAGGGGCACAGAGGAACAAACAGGGATTTCTTCAGAATAACAAAAGGTAGGAATCTGCAACAAAGTTTGTTAAAATTATTATAATGTACATAGATCACCCAGAGGAGAATGTATTTTTTTGCTTAACAAAAGTGGAGTTACGCTTTAACCTCCTCTGTGTAAAAGGCAAACACTAAATAGCTCTTACGTCGAGTGTCTGTAAACATCGGCAGATGAAATGTTTGCTTTAAACACATGGTTAGCAGTAGGATACAGCACCCTGGTGCCTAAAAAGTACATAGGTTGCACATGCCTTCCACTGAATTCTCTATTTATAATTTATCAAATACATGAACGGCTGTGGCAGCAATAGAAGAACCTCATGGAAGATACATATACTATACTTCTGTCGTCAATGTCAGTATACCTGTTGTACTTTGATTTGATATGTTAAAGCTGCATTCCAGTTGTAGCCCCCCCCCCCCCCCCCCAAACTATGCTCCCAGTTCCTCCCTAACTATAGGCTGCAGCTAATTTTAAAAAAAATGTCATTAAAATTGAGCAAATACTTACCTAAATCTGCATTCATGTGATGTACTGGGTCCTGAGTCAAAAGAGGAGAAAGTGTCCTTCCTAGTGACATGGGCACTTCTCATTACCTCTCTAGCTGCAGGATGCTCTCATACTCTAAAACTGCAGAGCCGACATCAAGAAGAGAAGACTGGTCAGCATGGGTGCAGACTGCAGAGCTGGATTACTGGTCTCCAAAAGCGAAAGAGGCACTGCCACAAACATGGATTTATGCACTAAAAGACAGATTTTGTAAGTGTAGTTGTTTACAAAAAGGCTTTGAATGTGTAGCATTAACCACTTGCCGACCGCCGCACGACTATATACGTCGACAGAGCGGCACGGGCAGGCAAAAGGACTTACAGGTACGTCCTTGCCTGCCCGCGGGTGGCGGGTCCGATCGGACCCCCCCCCCGGTGCCTGCGGCGGTCGGCAAATCTCCCCCGGCGATCGGTGGTGAGGGGGAGGCCATCCATTCGTGGCCCCCCCCTCGTGATCGCTCCCAGCCAATGGGATCATTTCCCTGCCTCTGTATTGTACACAGAGGCAGAGGAAATGATGTCATCTCTCCTCGGCTCGGTATTTTCCGTTCCGGGCCGAGGAGAGAAGACTGCAATGTGAGTGCACAACACACACACACACAGTAGAACATGCCAGGCACACAAAACACCCCGATCCCCCCCCCCGATCGCCCCCGATCCCCCCCCCAATCACCCCCCCCTGTCACAAACTGACACCAAGCAGGTTTTTTTTTTTTTTTTTTCTGATTACTGTATTGGTGTCAGTTTGTGACAGTTACAGTGTTAGGGCAGTGAGTGTTAGGCCCCCTTTAGGTCTAGGATACCCCCCTAACCCCCCTAATAAAGTTTTAACCCCTTGATCACCCCCGTCACCAGTGTCGCTAAGCGATCATTTTTCTGATCGCTGTATTAGTGTCGCTGGTGACGCTAGTTAGTGAGGTAAATATTTAGGTTCGCCGTCAGCGTTTTATAGCGACAGGGACCCCCATATACTACCTAATAAATGTTTTAACCCCTTGATTGCCCCCTAGTTAACCCTTTCACCACTGATCACCGTATAACCGTTACGGGTGACGCTGGTTAGTTAGTTTATTTTTTATAGTGTCAGGGCACCCGCCGTTTATTACCGAATAAAGATTTAGCCCCCTGATCGCCCGGCGGTGATATGCGTCGCCCCAGGCAGCGTCAGATTAGCGCCAGTACTGCTAACACCCACGCACGCAGCATAGCCCTCCCTTAGTGGTATAGTATCTGTACGGATCAATATCTGATCCGATCAGATCTATACTGGCGTCCCCAGCAGTTTAGGGTTCCCAAAAACACAGTGTTAGCGGGATCAGCCCAGATACCTGCTAGCACCTGAGTTTTGCCCCTCCGCCCGGCTCGGCCCAGCCCACCCAAGTGCAGTATCGATCGATCACGGTCACTTACAAAACACTAAACGCATAACTGCAGCGTTCGCAGAGTCAGGCCTGATCCCTGCGATCGCTAACAGTTTTTTTGGTAGCGTTTTGGTGAACTGGCAAGCACCAGCCCCAGGCAGCGTCAGGTTAGTGCCAGTACTGCTAACACCCACGCACCGTACACCTCCCTTAGTGGTATAGTATCTGATCGGATCAATATCTGATCCGATCAGATCTATACTAGCGTCCCCAGCAGTTTAGGATTCCCAAAAACGCAGTGTTAGCGGGATCAGCCCAGATACCTGCTAGCACCTGCGTTTTGCCCCTCCGCCCGGCCCAGCCCAGCCCACCCAAGTGCAGTATCGATCGATCACTGTCACTTACAAAACACTAAACGCATAACTGCAGCGTTCGCAGAGTCAGGCCTGATCCCTGCGATCGCTAACAGTTTTTTTGGTAGCGTTTTGGTGAACTGGCAAGCACCAGCCCCAGGCAGCGTCAGGTTAATGCCAGTAGCGCTAACACCCACGCACGCACCGTACACCTCCCTTAGTGGTATAGTATCTGAACTGATCAATATCTGATCCGATCAGATCTATACTGGCATCCCCAGCAGTTTAGGGTTCCCAAAAACGCAGTGTTAGCGGGATCAGCCCAGATACCTGCTAGCACCTGCGTTTTGCCCCTCCGCCCGGCCCAGCCCAGCCCACCCAAGTGCAGTATCGATCGATCACTGTCACTTACAAAACACTAAACGCATAACTGCAGCGTTCGCAGAGTCAGGCCTGATCCCTGCGATCGTTAACAGTTTTTTTGGTAGCGTTTTGGTGAACTGGCAAGCGCTAGCGGCCTAGTACACCCCGGTCGTAGTCAAACCAGCACTGCAGTAACACTTGGTGACGTGGCGAGTCCCATAAGTGCAGTTCAAGCTGGTGAGGTGGCAAGCACAAATAGTGTCCCGCTGCCACCAAGAAGACAAACACAGGCCCGTCGTGCCCATAATGCCCTTCCTGCTGCATTCGCCAATCCTAATTGGGAACCCACCACTTCTGCAGCGCCCGTACTTCCCCCATTCACATCCCCAACCAAATGCAGTCGGCTGCATGAGAGGCATTTTCTTTATGTCCTCCCGAGTACCCCTACCCAATGAACCCCCCCAAAAAAGATGTTGTGTCTGCAGCAAACCCGGATATAGGAGTGACACCCTATTATTGTCCCTCCTGTCCTGACAATCCTGGTCTTTGCATTGGTGAATGTTTTGAACGCTACCATTCACTAGCTGAGTATTAGCGTAGGGTACAGCATTGCACAGACTAGGCACACTTTCACAGGGTCTCCCAAGATGCCATCGCATTTTGAGAGACCCGAACCTGGAACCGGTTACAGTTATAAAAGTTACAGTTACAAAAAAAGTGTAAAAAAAAAAAAAAAAAAACACAAACAAAAATATAAAATAAAAAATAATAGTTGTCGTTTTATTGTTCTCTCTCTATTCTCTCTCTCTCTATTCTCTCTATTGTTCTGCTCTTTTTTACTGTATTCTATTCTGCAATGTTTTATTGTTATTATGTTTTATCATGTTTGCTTTTCAGGTATGCAATTTTTTATACTTTACCGTTTACTGTGCTTTATTGTTAACCATTTTTTTGTCTTCAGGTACAGCATTCACGACTTTGAGTGGTTATACCAGAATGATGCTTGCAGGTTTAGGTATCATCTTGGTATCATTCTTTTCAGCCATTCATGTAAAAGCAATCCTAGTGGCTAATTAGCCTCTAGACTGCTTTTACAAGCAGTGGGAGAGAATGCCCCCCCCCCCATCGTCTTCTGTGTTTTTCTCTGGCTCTCCTGTCTCAACAGGGAACCTGAGAATGCAGCCGGTGATTCAGCCAGCTGACCATAGAGCTGATCAGAGACCAGAGTGGCTCCAAACATCTCTATGGCCTAAGAAACCGGAAGCTACGAGCATTTTATGACTTAGATTTCGCCGGATGTAAATAGCGCCATTGGGAAATTGGGGAAGCATTTTATCACACCGATCTTGGTGTGGTCAGATGCTTTGAGGGCAGAGGAGAAATCTAGGGTCTAATAGACCCCAATTTTTTCAAAAAAGAGTACCTGTCACTACCTATTGCTATCATAGGGGATATTTACATTCCCTGAGATAACAGTAAAAATGATTAAAAAAAAAAAAAAAAAATGAAAGGAACAGTTTTAAAATAAGATAAAAAAGCAAAAAATAATAAAGAAAAAAAAAAAAAAAAAAAAAAAGCACCCCTGTCCCCCCTGCTCTCGCGCTAAGGCGAACGCAAGCGTCGGTCTGGCGTCAAATGTAAACAGCAATTGCACCATGCATGTGAGGTATCACCGCGACGGTCAGATCGAGGGCAGTAATTTTAGCAGTAGACCTCCTCTGTAAATCTAAAGTGGTAACCTGTAAAGGCTTTTAAAGGCTTTTAAAAATGTATTTATTTTGTTGCCACTGCACGTTTGTGCGCAATTGTAAAGCATGTCATGTTTGGTATCCATGTACTCGGCCTAAGATCATCTTTTTTATTTCATCAAACATTTGGGCAATATAGTGTGTTTTAGTGCATTAAAATGTAAAAAAGTGTGTTTTTTCCCCAAAAAATGCGTTTGAAAAATCGCTGCGCAAATACTGTGTGAAAAAAAAAAATTAAACACCCACCATTTTAATCTGTAGGGCATTTGCTTTAAAAAAAATATATAATGTGTGGGGGTTCAAAGTAATTTTCTTGCAAAAAAAAATAATTTTTTCATGTAATCAAAAAGTGTCAGAAAGGGCTTTGTCTTCAAGTGGTTAGAAGAGTGGGTGATGTGTGACATAAGCTTCTAAATGTTGTGCATAAAATGCCAGGACAGTTCAAACCCCCCCCAAATGACCCCATTTTGGAAAGTAGACACCCCAAGCTATTTGCTGAGAGGCATGTCGAGTCCATGGAATATTTTATATTGTGACACAAGTTGCGGGAAAGAGACAAATTTTTTTTTTTTTTTTTTGCACAAAGTTGTCACTAAATTATATATTGCTCAAACATGCCATGGGAATATGTGAAATTACACCCCAAAATACATTCTGTTGCTTCTCCTGAGTACGGGGATACCACATGTGTGAGACTTTTTGGGAGCCTAGCCGCGTATGGGACCCCGAAAACCAAGCACCGCCTTCAGGCTTTCTAAGGGCGTAAATTTTTGATTTCACTCTTCACTGCCTATCACAGTCTCGGAGGCCATGGAATGCCCAGGTGACACAACCCCCCCCCAAATGACCCCATTTTGGAAAGTAGACACCCAAAGCTATTTGCTGAGCGGTATAGTGAGTATTTTGCAGACCTCACTTTTTGTCACAAAGTTTTGAAAATTAAAAAAAGAAAAAAAAAATTTTTTTTTTTGTCTTTCTTCATTTTCAAAAACAAATGAGAGCTGCAAAATACTCACCATGCCTCTCAGCAAATAGCTTGGGGTGTCTACTTTCCAAAATGGGGTCATTTGGGGGGGGTTTGTGCCACCTGGGCATTCCATGACCTCCGAAACTGTGATAGGCAGTGAAGAGTGAAATCAAAAATGTACACCCTTAGAAATCCTGAAGGCGGTGATTGGTTTTCGGGGTCCCGTACGCGGCTAGGCTCCTAAAAAGTCCCACACATGTGGTATCCCCGTACTCAAGAGAAGCAGCAGAATGTATTTTGGGGTGCAATTCCACATATGCCCATGACCTGTGTGAGCAATATATCATTTAGTGACAACTTTGTGCAAAAAAAAAAAAAAAAAATAATAAATTGTCACTTTCCCGCAACTTGTGTCAAAATATAAAATATTCCATGGACTCAACATGCCTCTCAGCAAATAGCTTGGGGTGTCTACTTTCCAAAATGGGGTCATTTGGGGGGGGTTTGTGCCATCTGGGCATTTTATGGCCTTCAAAACTGTGATAGGTAGTGAGGAGTAAAATCAAAAATGTACGCCCTTAGAAATCCTGAAGGCAGTGATTGGTTTTCGGGGCCCCGTATGCGGCTAGGCTCCCAAAAAGTCCCACACATGTGGTATCCCCATACTCAGGAGAAGCAGCTAAATGTATTTTGGGGTGCAATTCCACATATGCCCATGGCCTGTGTGAGCAATATATCATTTAGTGACAACTTTTTGTAATTTTTTTTTTTTTTTTTTGTCATTATTCAATCACTTGGGACAAAAAAAATGAATATTCAATGGGCTCAACATGCCTCTCAGCAATTTCCTTGGGGTGTCTACTTTCCAAAATGGGGTCATTTGTGGGGGTTTTGTACTGCCCTGCCATTTTAGCACCTCAAGAAACGACATAGGCAGTCATAAATTAAAGGCTGTGTAAATTCCAGAAAATGTACCCTAGATTGTAGGCGCTATAACTTTTGCGCAAACCAATAAATATACACTTATTGACATTTTTTTTACCAAAGACATGTGGCCAAATACATTTTGGCCTAAATGTATGACTAAAATTGAGTTTATTGGATTTTTTTTAGAACAAAAAGTAGAAAATATCATTTTTTTTCAATATTTTCGGTCTTTTTCCGTGTATAGCGCAAACAATAAAAACGGCAGAGGTGATCAAATACCATAAAAAGAAAGCTCTATTTATGGGAAGAAAAGGACACAAATTTCGTTTGGTTACAGCATTGCATGACCGCGCAATTAGCAGTTAAAGCGACGCAGTGCCAAATTGTAAAAAGTGCTCTGGTCAGGAAGGGGGTAAATCCTTCCGGGGCTGAAGTGGTTAAAGGGTAGAAAGGGATGACAAACTTTACCCAGAGATGGAATGTTAAGAATTCTAAATGTGTAATGAATCATTTTAAAAAAAAATGTATGGTTTAAGCATAGCAGCAAATGTAAGAGTCTGTCCAAAAATCTCAGCAATTTTTCCAGTTGTGTATGTGTGAACATAATGACATTTAGAAAACATGAAATATAAAGACACTGAAAACAATAAATGCCTTTACTGGGAAATGCCTCCAGGTTATAACAAAGCAATAGCAGATTGGAAACTGTATGTACAGTTTGTTTATAGCTATAAAGGGAACAATTGTTGAAAACATGTATGAAAACGAGCCTAGAGGAAAGAAATTCAAGTTTGTAAGACATCTAAAGGGATGGTTGCCTAACAATCAGAACCAAATGAATTTCCCCAGAAAAAAAATATGGATATAGACCAATAAAAGTGACTGGCAATACTAAGCATGCAGAAAGGATTGGGGACATACTATAATGGCACACCACAAAAATATCCTTCTATGCCAAAAAACCTGCGCTGTACCTGGGGTTGAAGCCAAATTGACTGTATTCACAAACGTAATTCTCTTTAATAAAGTAATATTATGTATTCTAAAAGCACATAAATATCCAGCACAATAGTGCATAAGTAAAATAATTTAAGCGGATATCCATGTTTCCTGTAATTTCAAATAGTTCGTTTGGACCAACCTGCTTCAAATTAACTATTTCCTTCACTAATGCTGCATTGGCCCTACAGTAAGTGCTGTATGTAGTGCATGTAGCTTCAGCGACATACAGTAGCTGAGCATCCTACACTGAGCTATCAGCGACGGCCTCTCTGTGGAGGTGGGTGCAGATAAGGCAGCTCTAGGTAACTCTGTGAGTGACGTCACTTCCCAGACATTTCCCCATCCTTTGTTGGCTGTTTCTTCCACACAGCATCCATTGCTTGAGACCAGACTGGATTGGCTGCAGAAAAGGTATGTTTAGTGATTTTTGCTTGACTGCTGAGGCGCAATGGGCCTAGGTACAAATTAATGTAACACAATGGGATCAAATCCCCCACCACCCTTGCCCTTTTACCCCATTGAATAAAACACTTTATTAGGTTGGAAAGGGCAAGGCCACAGCTTTATTAAATTCCAACACGTAACATGTGAACACATTTAACCAATGGACACTCAAATCCAAAAGGGGGAAGTGGTGCCTGTCCTTACCATAAGTGCTGGACAGACATACTACTTCAAATTTTTTCATCAAGGGCATAGACCATTACAGCAACTTTAAATGCTGGCAAGGTCAAGAAACCACAGCAAGCTGTGACATACTATAACAGAGGGAAAAAGGGAGCGGCAGGGTGGGCAGCTCTTCCATCCAATTCTTCAGAAAGACCCAGAATTCCCTGGGGCACACGTTCCCTGAGCTCAGGCCCATCTCATCCCCATGTTTTCACCAATCGTCTCCTTTGTCCGGCACCTGGCCATGCCCCCATCAGTCAAGGCTCTCTTTCCCTGGGGGGGGGTGGGTCAAGAGGCCTTCATTATAGGGCTAGATAGGTTAGTTTTAGAATGTGGCTGCCAGTAGATTTAAAGTTAGTTACTTTTAGGATGAATTTCTACTTTAATCTTTATATTATTTATCCATACTGATTGACCAAAGGCTTGACCAGTGTGGAGGATCCTAAATAAATTATATTGATGTACTTCTTTAACTGCTTGCCACCCGCCCACCGTCAAATAATGGCGGGGCGGTGCGGCTCTGGTTCTGGAATGCCATCATATGATGACGTCCCAGAAGGGGCACTCTCGCTCGCCCGCAGGGGCGCGCAGCGTGCGATCGCGGCCGCACCGTGTTGCAAGGACACGGCGCAAACCCAATCTCTGCAAAGAACCTTGTCCGCGGCTCTTTAACCATGTGATCGGCTGTGTCCAATCACAGCCAGTCACATGCCGGCTATGAATAGACACATGCCGGTAATCGGCTCTCCTCACCTCACACCGACAGAGCGTGTGGCGAGGAGCACTGATCAGTGGCATCTCCACGCAGGGGTACATCTAGGAATGTAATCAGGGCACTGATCATCAGTACCTTGATTACAATATAGCAATATAGTGTCACCAGTCAGTGCCCACCATTGCCAACAATCAGTGCCCACCAGTGGCAGCAATCAGTGCTCACCACTGCCCACACGTGCCATCAATCAGTACCTATTAGCGATGCCAGTCAGTGCTGGCAATTAGTGCCGCCTATCAGTGCTGCCCATCAATGCCCATCACTGCTGTCAATCAATGCCCATCAGTGTCGCCCATCAGTGCCACCCATCAGTGCCCATCAGTACTGCCTATCCGTGCCACCTATCCGTGCCCACCAGTGCCGCCTATCAGTGCCCACCAAACAAAAGAACTTGCTGCTCCAGGTGAAACCGGAAGCCTAATGATATCACGGTTGCCTGCCTCGGCTCGCCTCCACATACGATCAACACTGAAGAAATGGCTGCACTCCAAGATCCATCAAAATTCTTATTTAACGAATGAACATTCCATATGTTACAAACAGTTCAAATGGTAGACGCCTTTCACACACTAACAGGTGCGCTTATTCATTACCTATAATAATGAATAAGCGCACCTGTTATAGGGCGTACACACGGTCGGACTTTGTTCGGACATTCCGACAACAAAATCCTAGGATTTTTTCCGACGGATGTTGGCTCAAACTTGTTTTGCCTACACACGGTCGCACAAAGTTGTCGGAATTTCCGATCGGCAACCACGCGATCACGTACACCACGTACGACGAGACTAGAAAAGGCCGGTTCAGAACCAAGCGCGGCACCCTTTGGGCTCCTTTTGCTAATCTCGTGTTAGTAAAAGTTTGGTGAGAGACGATTCGCGCTTTTTCAGACTCGTGGCTTTCAGATTGTTTTCTGCCGTTCAGTTTGTGCTTGTGGGTTTGTATCTGCTCTTCAGTGCGTGCAGCAAGTTCCGGGTGATTTTAGGTAGTCATTGTATTCTTGTTCGTTCGTTACTGGTTTTCAGGTCGCTCTTCACAGGCCTTGCTGTTCTTCAGTGCGTTCTGTTACTTCGTTCTGAGCAGCCGACTGTTTTCTATTTTTTTTCATGTTTTGTATGCGTACTCCTCGGTAGAGTTCGTGCTGTGCGGGGGCTTGGTGTTGGGGTCCTGACCTTGACACAAGTCCAGTCCATGAACAGGGTGGGGAGGAGTTCATGGAACAAGAATTGGTTTCTTCAGCGTGACCAGTTCTGTCATATGCCTTTGCTCCGTGAGATCCGTGAGAATAATCCTGATGATTTCAGGAACTTTCTCAGGATGACGGACCCCGTGTTTCACCGTTTGTTGGCTTCGCTGACCCCCTATATCAGCAGGCAGGATACCTGCATGAGGCAAGCCATCACTCCGGAGCAGAGGCTCGTCGCTACCCTGCGGTATTTGGCCACAGGGAGAAGCCTGCAGGACCTCAAGTTCTCGACAGGCATCTCCCCCCAGGCTCTTCTTTGTGGACATTTACTGCTTGTGTTTGTTTGAGCTGACCCTGACAGAAATGTGTGGAGTCCAGAAAATGGCGTGATTGTGTAACCTTATACAAAGCACTGTTGGCTGTTATTTACTAAATGCAAAGACACTTTTCACTACAAGTGCACTTGCAACTGCACTGAAACAGCACTTGTAGTGCAAAGTGGATTTGCCCTTAGGAAATAACCCCCATTTTCTCATAAAACAACAATTACATCACCCCAAAAGTGTTGTAGTGTTGTGACAATAATCCACACATTCTTGATGAACAATCTTTTTAATACCTGCACAATCACATGTGCATTTACCAAAGGTTTTTCTGACAAACCAACATGTTTGTTGTATAACAATTTTTGTGGTGTCATTATCCAAAATCAAAATGTGCATTTTATAGAAAACAGGCCTGTGTAAAACCAACAAGAAAGACACAAATCTTGATCTTACAAAGTTCACATTTGGTAGAACTGGAAGGCAATATCAGACATGAGTATTTAGGAACTGTGTTTGATATTGCGTTCAGATGGGGTGAAATCACCCCTGGAAAAGCCAAATTTGGAAGATGCACACAAATTTCACAATGTCAACATGTGCTAGCTGCCATCATGGGGGATCAAGGGATGTGTTTTGGGGGAGAAAGCCCTTCCTCACCGCTACTTTATTATTGAGGAAGGGGTTGCACCCCCAAAACGCGTCCATTGATCTCCCGTAATGGCAGATAGCACATGTTGGCACACTGTGTGCATCCTCCAAATTTGGCTTTGGGAAAAATCACAAAAACATTTCGCACATTGTAGCACACAAAAGAAGAAAGTGATTTGGAGGGGTTTTAAACTCGCCCCAAAACATCAATGATGTTTTTATATTTTGGAATAACATCATTGATGTTTTGCTTGATGTTTTCCAATTGTAAATTACACCCCATGATCTCCCCGATCAGGATCTGGGCACTTTCGGATGTGAAAGGATCTTCATCCACAACCTCACGATCACCTAAAAAGAGAGGAAACCCAAAATAAATTAGGTTTCAAAAAAATGCCGCCATCCATCTCTTATCTGAGCCTGTGGTCGCAGACACTCACCTGTTGTGGTGACTAGTTCCACCACGTCTTCTTCCTCCTGCTCAGCTTGTGTTGGGGGGATTTCCCCTTCTTCCAGAGGGGGGGGGGTCTCTGGTCTCCTCGGATGAGGGCTGTCCTCCGAGTCTTTTCTCCCCTATGTAAAACAAAAATGGTATAATTAGTACACAGATATTTAATGTCAGAACTATAAAGATGAAACATTGCTTGGAAGTGAGGTACAATGATCTATTTTAGCAGAGTTCCAAGATGTAGCTTTTTTAGTGTCCTTTGTCAATCTGCGATACTTTACCTGTTTTGTACAAGCTTCATAGATGGAGACCCCCTATAGTATACACTGGAGCACCTGTGTGCCCCCCCTAATAAAAATGGTGTTCTTGTGTCCCACACTAGTGCTCCAGTGTCCAGATGTGAAAACAGCTGCTGAGTGTCCTCTCCTTACACACAATCTAGTTTGCATTTCATTCTAGTAACAAACCCATCTACACAACCCAATTCTTTGAAGACAAGTATAGGGCGTCAAAATGGTGGCCAAATGCATATGGCCTAAACAATGGTATTTTATAGTCCGAAATAAAAATGTGTGATCCTAACGAATAATGGGCCCATGAACATGAAAGTTGCCATTTTAAACTGTACAACAGTTCCTAAAAGAACATGGAGCAGCACGAACGTAATAAACACAAAAAGAATAGGAACACAGCACAAATACTTACTTTTTTGAAGCACTCTCCGGATCTTTCTGTACTGCTCATGTTCTCGTAATTTCAGGTCCGACCACCGCTTCCTGAGCTGATCTTTCGATCGCCGTACCCCGAAATTCCGGTGCAGACTCCTGACTAGGGATGAGCTTCGTGTTCGAGTCGAACCCATGTTCGACTCGAACATCGGCTGTTCGATCGTTCGCCGAATTGCGAACGTTATGGGCCGTTCGCGCTAAATTCGTGTGGCGCGTCACGGCCCATAATTCACTGCGGCATCGCAGTGCATTGCTGGCTGATGATTGGCCAAGCATGCACTATGACCCGCATGCTTGGCCAATCACAGCGCCGTCAGTAGAGAGAGCTGTAATTGGCCAAAGCCAGGGTGGCTTTGGCCAATTATGGCTCAGGGGATTTAGTACACACCCCACACTATATAAGGCCGCCTGCACGGCGGCCCTGTGTAGTGTGTGTTCCGGTGTGCTGAGAGATAGAGAGAGAGAGAGACAGTGTCATTTGATTTGAGTTAGATAGATTAGGCAGAACAGTCAGTCAGTTAGCTGCACTTACAGTGTATTGTGTATATATATGCATCCCAGGTGTTGCATATATATATATACACTGTATTCAGTTTAGCTAGATCCGTTCCTGTTATCTTCTATCTAGACTATTTACATTTAATGCAGTGCGTCCTGCTCACAGTGTTCAGCTAGATCCGTTCCTGCTATTTACATTTAGTGCAGTGCGTCCTGCTCACAGTGTTCAGCTAGATCCGTTCCTGTTATCTTCTAGACTATTTACATTTAGTGCAGTGCGTCCTGCTCACAGTGTTCAGCTAGATCCGTTCCTGCAATTTACATTTAGTGCAGTGCGTCCTGCTCACAGTGTTCAGCTAGATCCGTTCCTGCTATTTACATTTAGTGCAGTGCGTCCTGCTCACAGTGTTCAGCTAGATCCGTTCCTGCTATTTACATTTAGTGCAGTGTGTCCTGCTCACAGTGTTCAGCTAGATCCGTTCCTGCTATTTACATTTAGTGCAGTGCGTCCTGCTCACAGTGTTCAGCTAGATCCGTTCCTGTTATCTTCTAGACTATTTACATTTAGTGCAGTGCGTCCTGCTCACAGTGTTCAGCTAGATCCGTTCCTGTTATCTTCTAGACTATTTACATTTAGTGCAGTGCGTCCTGCTCACAGTGTTCAGCTAGATCCGTTCCTGTTATCTTCTAGACTATTTACATTTAGTGCAGTGCGTCCTGCTCACAGTGTTCAGCTAGATCCGTTCCTGTTAAATTCCTACTGACAGGCAGGCTTGTCTGGTTACAGTATATAAAGCTACCTGAAGAAAATTACAGGTGTTCTATTTGATCCTATTAGTACCACGGTCAGGCAGCTAGACTATTTACATTTAGTACAGTGCGTCCTGCTCACAGTGTTCAGCTAGATCCGTTCCTGTTATCTTCCTACTGACAGGCAGGCTTGTCTGGTTACAGTATATAAAGCTACCTGAAGAAAATTACAGGTGTTCTATTTGATCCTATTAGTACCACGGTCAGGCAGCTAGACTATTTACATTTAGTACAGTGCGTCCTGCTCACAGTGTACAGCTAGATCCGTTCCTGTTATCTTCCTACTGACAGGCAGGCTTGTCTGGTTACAGTATATAAAGCTACCTGAAGAAAATTACAGGTGTTCTATTTGATCCTATTAGTACCACGGTCAGGCAGCTAGACTATTTACATTTAGTACAGTGCGTCCTGCTCACAGTGTTCAGCTAGATCCGTTCCTGTTATCTTCCTACTGACAGGCAGGCTTGTCTGGTTACAGTATATAAAGCTACCTGAAGAAAATTACAGGTGTTCTATTTGATCCTATTAGTACCACGGTCAGGCAGCTAGACTATTTACATTTAGTACAGTGCGTCCTGCTCACAGTGTTCAGCTAGATCCGTTCCTGTTATCTTCCTACTGACAGGCAGGCTTGTCTGGTTACAGTATATAAAGCTACCTGAAGAAAATTACAGGTGTTCTATTTGATCCTATTAGTACCACGGTCAGGCAGCTAGACTATTTACATTTAGTACAGTGCGTCCTGCTCACAGTGTACAGCTAGATCCGTTCCTGTTATCTTCCTACTGACAGGCAGGCTTGTCTGGTTACAGTATATAAAGCTACCTGAAGAAAATTACAGGTGTTCTATTTGATCCTATTAGTACCACGGTCAGGCAGCTAGACTATTTACATTTAGTACAGTGCGTCCTGCTCACAGTGTTCAGCTAGATCCGTTCCTGTTATCTTCCTACTGACAGGCAGGCTTGTCTGGTTACAGTATATAAAGCTACTTGAAGAAAATTACAGGTGTTCTATCCCAGCTTAGTGCAGCTACAGGCCATTAGTATGTCTGGAAGGCCAAGAAGGAGAGGCAGACAGTCACAAGCCAATAAGAGAGGGCAAGCAGGCTCTGTGTCTAGTGCTGGTCGTGGAGACGGTGCATCCTCATCAGCACGTGGCCATGGGACACGCTTGGCCTTTTTTTCGGCAGCTGGCCGCGTTGAGCCGCAACATGCGGAAGACTTGGTCGAGTGGATGACCAAGCCGTCCTCATCCTCCTCATCCTCTCTCACCCATGCCCAGGGTGCTTTGTCTGGCAAAGCAGCGGCTTCTTCCCTCAGCTCAATGTCATCAGTGACTCCTTCCCTAGCTCCACCATGTCCTCATGAGGATTCCCTCGAACTGTTTGACCACAGTGTTGGGTACATGCTCCAGGAGGATGCCCAGCGTTTGGAAGGCTCTGATGACGATACTGAGCTCGATGAAGGCAGTAACATGAGCGCGGACAGAGGGGGTGCCCAAGAAGGACAGCAATCTGGCAGTCATGCTCCCCCTGCTGCAGCATACTGCCAGGTTTGCTCCAGTGATGAGGAGGGAGGGGATGATGAGGTCACTGACTCAACGTGGGTGCCTGATAGGAGAGAGGAGGAGGAGGAGGAGGAGGAGGAGGAGGCGGCAGCACATCACCAACGAGGCAGGATGCCCTCCAGGGGCCAGCCTAAGGGCAGCACATTGACTGCATCACACCCCAAAGCTCCACATGTGCAGGGCGCTGCAGTCTCTGCGCGTTATTCAAAAAGTTCTTTGGTGTGGGCCTTTTTTGAGACGAGTGCATCAGATCGCACCGCTGCTATTTGCAACATATGTCTCAAGCGTATCTCGCGTGGCCAAAACATCTCCCGCTTGGGTACCACATGCTTGACCAGACATATGTTGACCTGCCATGCAGTTCGTTGGCAAGCGTATCTAAAAGACCCACACCAAAGAACAAAGAGGATCTCTCCTTGCTCCTCATCAGCTGAGATTTCCAACCCCACTAGACCTTCAGTCCTCTCTGAGACCTGCAGTGAGAGGAATGAAGGTGTAGAATTAGGTGTGTCACAGCCAAGTACTTGTGGGCAATCTGCTTTTGGTACACCGACGTCAGATTGTACCAGGCAAATTTCCCTGCCCCAGCTGCTGCACCGCCGAAAGAAGTTTGCTCCCAGCCATCCACATGCCCAGCGGTTGAATGCTAGCTTGGCAAAATTGCTAGCACTTCAACTGCTGCCTTTTCAGTTGGTAGACTCTGCCCCCTTCCGTGAGTTTGTGGAATGTGCGGTTCCTCAGTGGCAGGTACCCAAACGCCACTTTTTCTCACGGAAGGCGATTCCGGCTCTCTACCGGCATGTGGAAGGCAATGTCCATGCCTCGCTGGACAGGGCGGTCAGCGGTAAGGTGCATATTACCGCTGACTCATGGTCCAGCAGGCATGGACAGGGACGTTACCTAAGTTTCACGGCGCATTGGGTGACTCTGCTGGCAGCTGGGAAGGATGCAGGACAAGGTGCAGTAGTGTTGGAGGTTGTTCCGCCACCACGCCTCCAAAATGCTGATTGTGACACACCTCTCTCCTCCACCCCCTCCTCTTCTTCTTCCTCCATGGCCTCTTCCTCGGAACCAGCGGTGCTCCGTAGGCGTTCAAGGGGCTACGCAAGTACGCAGGCCAAAAGATGCCATGCGGTGCTTGAGCTGGTGTGCTTGGGGGACAGGAGCCACACTGGGGCAGAGGTTCTGTCAGCTCTGCAGGGGCAGGTTCAGAGGTGGTTGACGCCACGCCAACTTAAGGCAGGAATGGTGGTTTGCGACAATGGCACCAACCTCCTCTCTGCCCTCCGACAGGGACAAATGACCCATGTGCCCTGTTTGGCTCACGTCCTTAACTTGGTGGTGCAGCGGTTCTTGGGCAGGTACCCGGGCTTACAGGATGTCCTGAGGCAGGCCAGGAAAGTCTGTGTGCATTTCCGCCGGTCATATAATGCCAGTGCTCAGCTGACGGACCTCCAAAAGGAGTTTAACCTGCCCAAGAACCGCCTAATCTGTGACATGCCCACCAGGTGGAACTCAACGTTGGCCATGCTGCAGCGGCTGCACACGCAGCAGAGGGCCATCAATGAGTACCTGTGCGACTATGGCACCAGGACAGGGTCAGGGGAGCTTGGTTTTTTTTCCCCACGCCAGTGGGCCATGATCAGGGATGCATGCACTGTCCTGTCACCATTCGAGGAGGCCACAAGGATGGTGAGCAGTGACAGTGCATGCATCAGTGACACTGTCCCCCTTGTCCACCTGTTGGAGCACACGCTGCGTGGAATAATGGACAGGGCACTTGAGGCAGAACAGAGGCAAGAAGAGGAGGACTTCCTTAGCTCTCAAGGCCCCCTTTATCCAGACAGTGTTCCTGCGTGCCCGCCGATCACACAGGAAGAGGACGAGGAGGAAGAGGAGGAGGAGGAAGATTGTGTCAGTATGGAGGTGGAGCCTGGCACTCAGCATCAGCAGCAGTCTTTAAGGGATCAGTCCCAAGAAACACATGGACTTGTACGTGGCTGGGAGGAGGTGGCTGCGGACCATGTCGTTCTTAGTGACCCAGAGGACTCCGGACCAAATGCCTCAGCAAACCTACGCTGCATGGCCTCCCTGATCCTGCAAAGCCTGCGTAAGGATCCTCGTATTCGTGGTATCAAGGAGAAGGACCAATACTGGCTGGCAACCCTCCTTGATCCACGTTACAAGGGTAAGGTTGCGGACCTTATCTTGCCATCGCAGAGGGAGCAGAGGATGAAACATCTTCGGGAGGCCTTGCAGAAAGGTCTGTGCAACGCGTTCCCAGAGACTGGGAGGTTACAAACTCCTGTTTCTGGACAACGTGTTGCTGAGGCTTCGGTCAGTCAAAGAAGGAGCGGTGGAGAAGGTGGCCGTCTGACCGATGCGTTCAGACAATTTTTTGGTCCGCAGCCCCAAGGTATGATCGGTTCCAGCAACCATCGCCAGCGTTTGTTTTACATGGTGCAGGAATACCTAGGGGCAAGATCAGACTTGGACACCTTTCCCACCGAAAATCCTCTGGGTTACTGGGTCTTGAGGATGGATCACTGGCCAGAGCTTGCACAGTATGCAATTGAGCTACTGGCCTGTCCTGCATCCAGCGTTCTTTCGGAACGCACATTCAGTGCTGCTGGAGGCGTGGTAACCGATCACAGGGTGCGTCTGTCCACCGACTCGGTCGATCGGCTGACCTTCATAAAAATGAATGAGTCTTGGATCACCACCAGCTACCAAGCACCTGATGCTGATGTAACCGAATAATTTTTTTTGAAATCTCAGATCCCTTCAAAGACTGCCTATGCTGATGCTGAGTGACTATCCCTGAGTAATTATCCTCTTCCTCCTCAATCATCACGCTGATAGCTTGTAAGAACATTTTTGGTTCTGGGCGCCACCACCAGTGCCTAAGGCACAATTTTTCAGCCTCTGTTTAACAGGGGCGTGTAATTACAATTTTTGATGTAATACTTTGCAGCAGGGCTCGTTCCTGCATTCCAACTAGAGTGTCTGTGAGGGGTTGCAGTGTTGTGGCACCAGCACCAGTGCCTAGGGCCCAATTTTTCTGCCCCTGTCTAACAGGGGCGTGTAATTACAATTTTTGATGCAATACTTTGCAGCAGGGCTCGTTCCTGCGTTCCAACTAGAGTGTCTGTGAGGGGTTGCAGTGTTGTGGCACCAGCACCAGTGCCTAAGGCCCAATTTTTCTGCCCCTGTCTAACAGGGGCGTGTAATTACAATTTTTGATGCAATACTTTGCAGCAGGGCTCGTTCCTGCGTTCCAACTAGAGTGTCTGTGAGGGGTTGCAGTGTTGTGGCACCAGCACCAGTGCCTAAGGCCCAATTTTTCTGCCCCTGTCTAACAGGGGCGTGTAATTACAATTTTTGATGCAATACTTTGCAGCAGGGCTCGTTCCTGCGTTCCAATTAGAGTGTCTGTGAGGGGTTGCAGTGTTGTGGCACCAGCACCAGTGCCTAAGGCCCAATTTTTCTGCCCCTGTCTAACAGGGGCGTGTAATTACAATTTTTGATGCAATACTTTGCAGCAGGGCTCGTTCCTGCGTTCCAACTAGAGTGTCTGTGAGGGGTTGCAGTGTTGTGGCACCAGCACCAGTGCCTAAGGCCCAATTTTTCTGCCCCTGTCTAACAGGGGCGTGTAATTACAATTTTTGAAGCAATAATTTGCAGCAGGGCTCGTTCCTGCGTTCCAACTAGAGTGTCTGTGAGGGGTTGCAGTGTTGTGGCACCAGCACCAGTGCCTAAGGCCTAATTTTTCAGCTCCTGTTCAACAGGGGCATGTAATTACAATTCTTGATCTAATATTTCACAGCAGGGCCCTGTGAGGGCTTACAGTGTTGTGGCCACAGCAACACCTAAGGCCCAAATTTCTGCTGAGTATATAGGGCAGGACCCTACTTTCAAACATCTAACTTACAAACGACTCCTACTTGCAAACGGAAGGAGACAACAGGAAGTGAGATGAAATCTACCCCTAGGAAGGGAAATTCTCTCCTGTAAGAGTTAATATGGGAAAACAATTTCTCCTTTCCACTGATGCTTTCCAATCCTTGTTCCACAAAAAAACCCAAATTTTCAAAAAACATTTTTCATTGGGACAAAAAAGTGAGGTGAAATCTTCTGAAGAGGAGGAAAGACAGCAAAACAAATGTCACAGGGGTGATAACCCTTCCCTATGTTTTCCAAAAAGCTTAGAAAAGATTTTTTGGCTGGAGCTAAACACGTTAAAAATGTTCAAAATTACAAACAGATTCTACTTAACAACAAACCTACAGTCCCTGTCTTGTTTGCACCGCCTGTATACTGCTGTTCAGAGTATATAGGGCCTGGTGGCCCCACACCTTTCCTTATTTTAATTTGGGTGCGGGGTTCCCCTTAATATCCATACAAGACCCAAAGGGCCTGGTAATGGACTGGGGGGTACCCATGCCGTTTGTCTCACTGATTTTCATCCATATTGCCATGACCCGACATGACATTAAACCCGCAAGCAGTTTTAAATGAGATTTTTTCCTTTAAAAATGACATTTGGTGCAGGGACTGTTCTAAACATGGGAAACATGCGTCACTTTACAGGCATACTATAGACACCCCCCAGGTACGATATTTAAAGGAATATTTCACTTTTTTTTTTTACTTTAAGCATCATTAAAATCACTGCTCCCGAAAAAACAGCCGTTTTTAAAAGTTTTTTTTGCATTGATACATGTCCCCTGGGGTAGGACCCGGGTCCCCAAACCCTTTTTAGGACAATACCATGCAAATTAGCCTTTAAAATGAGCACTTTTGATTTCGAACGTTCGGATCCCATAGACGTCAATGGGGTTCTAACGTTCGTGCGAACTTTCGGTCCGTTCGCGGGTTCTGGTGCGAACCGAACCGGGGGGTGTTCGGCTCATCCCTACTCCTGACCACTTTCGCCATGATCTTGGCCTTTCGGACATTGGGGTTGGGGTAAGGCCCATACTTTCCATCATAGTCGGCCCTCTTCAGGATGTCCACCATCTCCAACATCTCCCCAAAGGACATATTTGAGTCCTTTAATCTCCTTCTGGATCGGAACGTTTCAGGCTCCGGCCTTTCCTCCTCCTCCTCCTCCTCCTCCTCGTTGCTACAATTAGCACGATCCTGCTGTCTATCCGCCATGTGCTCTTCCCCCACTGCGCCGAACGAAAAGGGGCGGGGAATAGACTAGAAAGAACGTCAGGTGCGGGCGGAGTTATACGCATGCGCAGTATGTATAAATCGTAACACGCGCGCATCTTACGTACGATCTGTGAGCAGAGGAAGGAGCATCGGAGACGCTGATCATGCTAACGAAGGTAGGATCTAAACTTGGGCCTATACTGCTTCGAAATGGAAGCCTATATTGTAACAAGATTAGGGGAGTTTGGCCTGACATTAGGGTTTGTCTTGTGTTGTGTCTTGCAGAGAAAATGGATGGGTTCAATGACCACAATTTCCTGCCCCTGTTTATTGACAAATACAGGGAGCTGCCCTGTCTGTGGCAGGTGAGACACCCCCACTATGATCACAAACAGAAGAGGCAGGCAGCGCTGGAGAAACTGCTGGAGTTGGTGAAGCCGGTGGTCTCCACAGCAACCATCCCCTATTTAAAAGCCAAAATTGGTGGCCTGAGGAGCACTTATCTTAGGGAGCGCAAGAAGGTCACAGATTCCCAAGAGGTCCGGAGCTGCAGCAGATGATGTTTATGTCCAAAGGCTGTGATACTATGAGAGACTGCGATTTCTGTCAGACCACACTGAAGTCAGGGAATCCCTCTCTACTCTTCCTTCCACACTTCCTTCCATACCAGCTGAGGCTTCAGATGTCCAACCTGGGCCTTCCAGCCAGGAAGAAGTGGAGGAGCCCAGCTGGAGTCAGGTATAGCATTCTTCTCCAGATTTCTGGGCAATAAATAAATGATGTTTACTAGATGTTATTATTGATCATTAATTGCTGATTAAAAAAAGTGTTTTACATATCAATAGACAGTAGTGGGCACCCAAAATTGGGACAAGAATGCAAAATGCTGGGCTCAGAAGGATAGTCTGTTATATTTGTTAACATTCAATTTGCAACAGTCAGGAGGTGAAAATTGTGTGTGATTGATGTAAAAAATACTAAAACTATGTCCCTTTTTCATACACAGGAAGACCTCAGCCAGGAGGAGGCTGTGGAATGTGGCAGTCAGGAGGAGGCGGGGATTAGTGGCAGTCAGGAGGAGGCGGGGATTAGTGGCAGCCAGGAGGAGGCGGGGCTAAGTGGCAGCCAAGAGAAGCCTGGGACAAGTCGCAGCCTGACTGAGTCTCAGGTTCCTCCCCTCCGCCTGCCATACAAAAGGGCCAGGAAGGCCACTCCCAGTCCTGTGCAGGATTCAGCATACAGGCTGATCCAGGAGGCTTCTGCGTCCCTCAGAGCCTTCCCCAGTCCTGAAGAGGCCTTTGCCTGCATGGCTGCCACCAAATTGCAGGGCATGCAGGAGGGCCAACGCAGGCTCTCTGAGGACCTGATTTATAAAGTCCTACGTAAGGGGGTGAGTGGGGAACTAACACCCAAGACGGATGTCATTGAGATGGACGATCCTCCTCCTCCTCCTCCTGCTGCCACAACTCCACCACCACAGCCAAAGCCTGTAAGGAAGCGTGGAAGGAAGACCAAAGAGTGATTGCCCTGGGATCAGTCTGGTCTGACAGAAGATGCAGTCTCTCGTATGACCACAGCCTGGGGACACAGATGTCATTTGCTGCTTTCCGGATCTCTGTGACTTCTGGACCAGACTGCACTCCCTTAGATATGGACTCCTCAGGCCACCAATTTTGCTTTTAAATAATTGATGTCTGCCCTGGGGGTCCAAGGCTTCGCCAATTTCTGCAGTTTCTCCAGCGTTGCCTCCCTCTTTGTTTTTTTATAGTTGTGACCCCTTAATAAAATTTTTTTAGGTAAATTCTACTTTCCTGTGTGTGTTTTCATCCAAAAAGGACAGTTTGTTGGTGACGATTCAGGTACATTTCTAAAGTACAATGTGAAATTAACAAGGGACAACAACACCAAACAATCTCCTACAGATTAAATAGAACATATGAATGGTGTTGTGGGAACTTGTCACAAAAAACACACAAACATTTTCGGGAGTACAAATCAAAATCACCAAAAAAAAAAAAAAAAAAAAAGAGAAACACAAAAAAAGATTCTACATTAAAGCCAAAAAAAAAAAAAAATATACAAAAATATGTTGTCAGATGTGAGAAATCAAAATATATTGAGGGAATCCCGATAAATAGTAACGAAATAAGTTTGTGAGAAGTGTGTGTGAATATGAGCAGCAAAACTACTTCATTCTTGTCACATTATAAAGAAGAAGAGAGTGCGCTGTATTAAACCATTTTGAACATTGCAGCGTGACGAAAGTGCTGTATCCATTGCGAACGCTAAGTTTACCAGAACGAGCTGTCCCTTCTCGGAATTTCTTCTGAGCATGCGTGGCACTTTGTGCGTCGGAACAGGCCACACACGGTCGGAATTGACGTGATCGGATTTTGTTGTCGGAAAATTTTATCTCATGCTGTCCAACTTTGTGTGTCGGAAAATCCGATGGAAAATGTCCGATGGTCGGAATTTCCGACAACACGCTCCGATCGGACATTGTCCATCGGAAAATCCGACTGTGTGTACAGGGCATTAGTGTGTGAAAGGCGTCTACCATTTGAACTGTTTGTAACACTTGGGATGTTCGTTCATTAAATAAGAATTTTGATGGATCTTGGAGTGCAGCCATTTCTTCAGTGTTCATCAGTGCCCACCAGTGCCGACTATTAGTGCCTAACAGTGCCGCCTATTAGTGCCAATCGGTGCCACCTAACAGTGCCCATCAGTGCCATCTATCAGTGCCTATAAGTGCGGCATATTAGTGGCTCCTCATCAGTGCCACCTCATCAGTGCCCATAAGTGCCGCCTCAACAGCGCACATCAATGAAGGGGAAAAATTACTTAGTTACAAAATTTACTGACAGAAAAAAAGTAAAAAACATTTTTTTTTCAAAATTTTTGGTCTTTTTTTTTTTTAAATAAAAAAAACAGCAGTGATTAAATACCACCAAAAGAAAGTTCTACTTGTGTGAAGAAAATGATAAAAACATTTGTTTGGGTACAGTGTAGCATGACAGCGCAATTGTCATTTAAAGTGCGACATCGCTGAAAGCTGAAAAATGGCTTGGGCAGGAAGGGGTTGTAAGTGCCCAGTAGGCAAGTGGTTAAATATTAAGCATATTCAAGTTCAAAACAAGCATTTCAGTGACCATATAAATATACATAGCTTGTTACCTTGTACATTTAAGTCACTGAACCTAACTCACACTTAGAAAAGCTGATAGCCACAAATGGCAAACTTAACCACTTCAGCCCCCGAAGGTTTTACCCACTTCCTGACCAGGCCATTTTTTGTGATACGGCACTGCATTGATTTAACTGTTAATTGCGCGGTCGTGCGACTCTGTACCCAAATAAAATTGATGTCCTTTTTACCTATAAATAGAGCTTTCTTTTGGTGGTATTTGATCACCTCTGCGTTTTTATTTTATGCGCTATAAACAAAAAAATAGCGGCAATTTTGAAAAAAAAAAATATATAATACATATTTCAATAAAAAAAAGTAAAAAATCGAATTTCTTCATCAATTTAGGCCCCTTTCACACGAGGCGGGCTCCGTTTCTACGGAGCCCGCCTCGGTCCGCCGGCTCAGCAGGAGATCAGTCCGTTGATCTCCGCTGAGCCGGCGGATGACAGGTCTCTCTCTGCTCACTGAGCGGGGAGGGGCTTGTCAGGCGCCGATGCCGCCTATGGAGGGATCGGACGAAAACGGACAGCGTGTCCGTTTTCGTCAGATCTCACCCGATCCGATCCGCCAGCGACGGATCTGGACGTAGAGCCATACGTCTGCTTTTAGCGGATCGGACGGGGTCGGATGTCAGCGGACATGTCTCCGCTGACATCCGACGCTCCATAGGCTAACATGGATCGCCCGTTCAGGTCCGCCGTCAAAACTGACAGGCGGACCTGAACGGTCCGATCGTGTGAAAGGGGCCTTAGGCCAATATGTATTCTGCTACATATTTTTGGTAAAAAAAAAAAAAAAATGCAATACGCATATATTAATTGGTTTGCGCAAAAAGTTATCGCTACTACAAAATAGGGGATAGATTTATGGCATTTTTGTTTATTTATTTATTTTTTATATAATTGTATTTTTATTACATTTTTAGAAGAAAATATACAATCTCGTTACACAATGTACATTGCATTAATAATAACAACGCAATGTTAACCTACATATTGAGATAAAAAGAAAAGTAAAGGTAATTGTAAACCAATGATGTCCATGGATACAGGACACAGGAGTGGACTGTATCGATTTTAAGAAGTATGTAAAACAGGTAACTTATGAATACATATTGAAACTCAAAAGCAGTCACAAAACCACAGGACTTCTGAGAAGGGTATGGCATACGCATTAGAGATATCAAAAAAAAAAAAAAGAGAAGGAAGGAGCACACACATGCAAGAATAGTATGAAATTAATATTACTTAGGGCAGGGATATGCAATTAGCGGACCTCCAGCTGTTGCAAAACTACAAGTCCCATCATGCCTCTTCCTCTAGGTGTCATGCTTGTGGCTGTCAGAGTCTTGCTATGCCTCATGGGAATTGTAGTTCTGCAACAGCTGGAGGTCCGCTAATTGCATATCCCTGACTTAGGGCGTGTTGTTTGGCAGAGGTGACCCAAAATCCGATAGATCCCAAGGTTCCCAAGTTTTATTAAATTGAAAGATAGAATCGTGCACGGAGGCCATTAGAAACTCCATCCTTCGAATTTCAGCCACCAGACATATGAATCTGGACCACGGAGGAGGAGCATTGGATAACCAGCACAATGGAATAAGCCGTCTGGCGGCTAATAAAATATAGGAGATTAACCGATTCTTTTTTTTGGTTGTGTTTGAAAGGGGAAGACCCAACAAACAATTCAAGGGATCCAACGGGAGGGACACATCTACTACCTTCTGAATGAGTACACTCACATCACGCCAAAAGGGTTGTATCAGGGAACGCTGCCAAATTTATGAATTACATCTGGAGACCTGTACCAGAACATAAGGATCTTAATGGATGTCTCTCTCTGGGTTACACATTTAGAAGACTTCCGCGAGGGGAGTCGATTCATGGAGGATACGGTAGATGCACGAAATTAAGTGTAATTGGTGCGGACCCTGTGCACATAAGTATTCAAAAGTAGTGCGTATGGCAAGGGTCAGAGTTGAGGATTTAGAGTGAAAGAAGTGTCTTACCTGCATATAGAAATGGAAGAGATAGGGGGGGTATATTAAATTTCTCACATAAAGTGTTGAAAGTATGTAATTTTTGTGTAATGGGGTGGACTAGGTTTCGGAGCTTGAAGAGGGATGCGGTGAGCCACGGGAAGACCCTACCCAGGGACAAACTATCTGGTATGAGCGGATTAAATAGCATGTTAGCAAGAGGAGAACATGACAAAGCAAGAGAGTAGTTTTTGAGACACTTACACCAAATGGTTAAGGTAAAAGCCATTGGAGCAGTGTATTGACGTTTGTATATGGGATCCAGGGAAGGGTGGCACCCCAAACCAGATGAACCGGGTATAGCACTCCGTTTTCAATAGCAGTCCATTGATTAGATGCATGTAAAGAGGATCACGATGCGATAGCCCTCAAGTGTGTGGCGTAATAATATTTGGTGATGTCCGGAGCACCCAGACCTCCCCTGGATCTCAGAGAAATTACTACCGAGCCTGCAATGCGGTGAGCTTTGCCGTTCCATATGAATTTTAAGGAATTCCTCTGGAGTGCTTTCATTTGAGAGGAGGGTAAGGCAACCGGTAATGTCTCAAAGTGATAAAGTAACCTGGGTAAAATAGACATCTTGAGGACATTAATACTGCCTAATAGGGATAGAGGATATTTTGTCCAAGTCGATAAAGATTTATTAATGTCTAAGATCAAAGGAGGAAAATCTGCGGAGTAAAGGGAAGAGTAAGATGGGGTAAGTAAGACACCTAAATATTTAAGAGAGGTAGTGCACCATTTATAAGGGTATGAGTCTTTAAGCTGAGATAGCAGTGGCGGGGGAATATGTATGGGAAGGGCTTCAGTTTTGGAAGTATTGACTTTGTACCTGGAGATGGCACCAAAGGAGGTCAGTAGTTTGTGTAAGGAAGGGAGAGATATCAGTGGGTTGGTAATAGTTAACAGAATGTCGTCTGAAAAGAGTGACAGTTTATATTCCCCCTGTCGCATCACTACCCCATGAATATCCGGATGAGTACGAATGGGCTCGGCCAGTGGTTCCAGACACAGGATAAAAAATAAGGGTAATACAGGACATCCCTGCCGAGTCCCATTAGTCATGGGGAAACCAGGCGACAGGAGGGACGCCATCTGTACTTGAGCCGTGACAGTGGAGTAAAGAGCCTCTAAAGCTTTTAAAAAAGGGCCATTAAAACCATATGTTTTTAAGGTGGCAAAAATATAAGACCAACTCAGCCTATCAAAGGCCTTCTGTGCATCTAAACTTAAGATCACGGCCGAGCGGGAAGACCTGTCAAGAAGATCTATTAGATCTACGGTGGGTATTGTCCCCCACATGTCTGCCCGGCACGAAACCCACCTGGTCCCTATGAATCAGTTTGGGGATAAGTTTGGATAATCTGGACACAAGGATTTTGGCAAATATTTTATACTGCAAATTTAGAAGGGCTATGGGTCTGTAGTTATCTGGGATAGAGGAATCCTTACCAGGTTTCGGGATAACTGAAATAAATGAGTGGGAGAAATGTGGGAGTGGGGGCGTACCTTTAAGCAGAGAGTGATATAGAGTTAATATGTGTGGAGAGAGAACGTCAAAAAAAGTTTTGTAATAAAAATAAGATAGACCATCAAGACCAGGTGACTTATGTAATGGGAGATTCTTAACCACAGCCAGGAGTTCTTCAGCCGTTATGGGCATGTTCAAACTATCTAGATCTGTTGCAGACAATGTCGGTAGCTTTATATTAGAAAAGAAGGATTCAAATTTTTCCTGGGTAAAATTAAAATTATTCTCCGGAGTCAAGCAGTTATACAATTTGCTATATAATTTACCAAAAATCTTGGACATCTCATGGGGGCAATGCGTTCTAGATCCATCTGCTTGCTGGAGAAAGTCAGGGAACGAGCTAAATGGTCGTGGGCACAGTTTATTTACTAACATCCTATGAGGTTTATTAGAGTATTCGTAAAATTTCTGTTTTGTCCATAGTAGGGACCTAGCTGTTTTTTCTAACTTTATCAGTTCTGTAAGAGAGGGACTCTACGCAGTTTCACCACTGTGGGAGCACACAGCAGCCTACGCTCGGCTGACGCATCAGAGCAGATGTCAGGGACTGTATAAGTCCATCCCTATCTCTCTTCAGCCGAGAGCTTTCAGCAATGCAATTACCACGAAACACGGCCTTGTGCACCTCCCACAGCGTAGAAAACTGAGATACTGATCCTGTGTTAAGTTGAAAATAATCTTAGACTTTTCTCTAGGATAGAATGGGAAACCTTGGACTGTAAGAGATGATCGTTTAAATGCCAATGACAGGATTTGGGATATGACTTGGAGAGCGTTAGATCCAAGATTATGGGCGCATGGTCCGACCATGTAATAGGGAGAATGTCAGACTTGACCACATGGGGGATAAGTGGGGCTGAGATGAAAAAGTGGTCGAGACGTGAGTACATCTAAAGTACAAAAAGGAAAAATGGGGGAAAAAAAACACAAAAAAACCCAATAAAAAGTTCAAGGAGGTTGTTTAGAGGAACGTAGTCGTTGAGGTGTAGAGAGGTGTTTCTTGGATTTGCCCCATACAGGGGTCCAGATGCGACTGGGAGTGCTCGGAAGAATGCGAACCTGGGCGGCAGGCGGTATCAGATCTTCTTCTGGAAGTGGAGGCAGGCCGAGATTTTTAAGGAAGATGTCCGCTTCCTGCAGTTCACGCAGGGTAAACTGGGTTCTGTCTTTAGACACAGCAAGACAAAAAAGGGAGCCCCAGTAGTATGGGATCTTATGATGTTGTAAATAAGAAGTAATTGGACGTAGGTTCCTTCTTTTAGTAAGGGTGATGGGCGAAAGGTCACTAAAGATTTGTAATTTCGCACCCTTGTACATAATTTGGGATTTGTTACGTGTGGCCAGAATTAGTGCCTCTTTGCTTTCAAAGAAATGAAACCTCACCACAACATCCCTTGGTTTGGCTCCTGATGGGGGTTTCGGGCCCAGGGACCGGTGCGCTCTGTCCAGGCACCAATATATGTCCACAATTGTGGGGGCCAGGTTGTTAAAAAGGCCCAAAAGGTATGAGCGCAGATTGGGATCTCCTACTGTCTCCGGGATACCCCTAAAGCGCAAGTTCTGTCATCTCTCTCTGTTCTCCAAATCCTCCTGTTGCAGTTGTAGCTGGGAAACTGAGAGACAGAGATTGTGGTTTTCCTCTTCTATGTCCTGAACATAGCTGATCATCTCATCAAATTCATTTTCAAGAGTGTCGGTACGTTCCCCAATCTGGGTTATTTCTACCCTCAATTCCGCTGCCAATTTGCTCACCTCCGCCGAGACATTAAACGTGATTTGTTGAAGTAAAAGCTGTAGTTTAGTGTCCAGGATATCAGGAGTGAGGGTCTCATGCGAGGGTGGTGAATTAGGAACTTGGGTCTGAGTATCAGCTAATGGAGGATTCACTGAGTCTTCCATATCCAAGGATGGATTCATTATGGCGAAAGGGTTCGCAGAGGGGTTCAGGGGTGCAGGTTGCGATCTAGTAACAAAGCGTTCCATATTTAGACCCTCGCGCAGCCCAAATTGTGGCTTGTAGTAATGTTTCTGTTGGCCAACTTTGCCCATGAGGTGCTCGTGGAATGTGGTGGTCAATTAGGCTTACCTCCACAGCTAGATGTGTTTAAAGAAGCATCTCAGAGGTCTTGGTGAGCAGGTGAGGGCCCCTTATTCAATTAAGCGACATCCTCCATAAGAGTAGAATCAGGCTCTACAAACTGGGTGACATCACTAATCAGTGTCCCCATATAACAGTATTGCAGAGACACAGGGCTGGTAGAGCAGCAGTGGTGGGGCTCAACTGATGGCTCAATAAAGGCGGTAATATGCTGGCAGGGTACAGGTAGTGGGAGAACAGCCCTGTGTTGCTGAGGGACAGCATGCCCCGTACAGTAAGTTGCAGTGTGGCAATAAGTGGCAGGCAGACCCCAAGAGTCCAGTGAGCGGATGAGAGCTGCTGGAATGATAGGCTGCCTGCTCCAAGCCAGGGCCCCCAACAGAACACAGCCACTATGAGGGTAGAGGCACTGGGGAGGAAGTACAGGACCACAGGTGCCCAGATGGTGGCATAAAAAGGGCAGGAGAATAAGTCCAGGACTGAGATTATGGTGCAGGGGGAGCAGCGCTGCTATTCTGAGGCATAGTACCTGGTCCTGGAGGATCCGTCCTGCTTAGCAGGCCGCAAGATGGCGACAGGCCGCGGGCTTCCTGAGTCAGCCTCCGCAAGATGGCGGCGGGTTGTTGTCTTGTAGGCCCGGCCACGAACCTGGAGAAACACGATTGGTTAGCCAAACACCACAATTCTCTCTGGGGATAAGGTAGATGTAGTCTGGGGATAACTGTGGAGAGTTTGGAGGCTCTCCCACAGCTGATAGCCGCAGGATGGCCGTGGATTGTCTCAGTCTCTGTGGAGCTTCACTGGAGCACGTCTGGCTCCTTCAACAGCCGGACACGCCCCCTCGTTTATTTATTTTTTATACTAGCAATGACAGCGATCAGGGATTTTTAGAGGGACTGCGACATTGTGTCGGACAAATCTGACCCCAAGTGACACTTTTTGGGGACCAGTGACACCAGTACAGGGATCAGTGCTAAAGAAATGCATTGATCCCTGTATAAATGACACTGGCATGGGAGGGGTTAACACTAGTGGTGATCAAGGGGTTAAGTGCATCCTAAGAAGGTGCTTTCTGATTGAATGGGGATAGATGTACTGCAGGAAAGCTGAGATAGTGTTTTATCTTAGCTGAAACACTAGATCTCTCTTTCCCTCACTGACAGATCAGCGGTGTGCCTTGTTTACATCGGTACACCGCTGATACGTGTCTCTACAGAACGACTGGCGGGTCGCGGCGGCCATCGCGGACACCCAACCTGCTGATTAGCTCCCGCTGCATCCAATCACAGCAGGAGCGGCGCTCCAGTGTTGCGCACGCGCCCCAGAAACCGCGTACACAAAATCATGTACAGGTATGTGATTTTGCACTGCCGGGCCATCCTGCTGCAGTATATGTACGGTGGGTGGTCCGGAATCGGTTAAAGTGGTTGTAACGTCAGAAGGTTTTTTATCTTAATGCATTCTATGCATTAAGATAAAAATCCTTCTGTGTGCAGCAGCCTCCCACGGCCCCCCTAATACTTACCTGTCCAGAGATGTGCACAAGTGTCTCGGCCATCTGGGACTCTCTCTCCTGATTGGCTGAGACACAGCAGCTGCGGCATTGGATTCTGCTGCTGTCAATCAAAGTCAGCCAATCAGGAGACAGAGGAGGCGGGGCCGAACCACAGCTCTGTGTTTGAATAGACACACAGAGCTGTGACTCAGCTCTGATGCCCCCATTGCAAGCTGCTTGCTATGGGGGCACTTAACAGGAGGAAGGGGCCAGGAGCACAGAAGAGGCCTCAAAGAGGAGGATCTGGGCTGCTCTGTGCAAAACCACTGCACAGAGCAGGTACAGTACGTATGACATGTTTGCTATTTTTATAGAAAAAAAATAGACTTTACAATCACTTTAAGGAAGCTAAAGCTTGAATTTCAAAGAATTGTGCGAGCCATTTAACTTGCAGGAGAGTGAAAAAAAAATCTGTCAATTCCCACATCCATGTAAATAAATCCATGTAAACGGTGTGGATGGAGAAATCTCTATTGTATTCAGGAAGCTGTAGCACCCATGGCTGTTTGTGCTACCAAACATTGATTGCATCTGATAGGATGAAATCACTATTTGAACAATATTTTCCCAAACAGGTCTGTCAACTTTCGTTGAGATGAGTGGTGCTTCAAGGGACACCCATGGCTCAAATTTCATCTGATTCATCAGGAATCATCTAAAATTTGATCCATTTTTGGCTAAACTTAGGTTCTGTTATATAATGCAAACTAACCCTACCTGGGAAAGTTCTACAAACTCTTGGAAAAAAATGTATTCCAAAGTAAGGGAGTTTTTAAGTCTGTCTATTTGCATACAGATTCAATTGATTTTTCTTTAGATAATCAATACTTTGTTTTGGTAAATCTGAAGGATATTGTACAGAGATTAGAACTGGATTGTAACATGTATGGCTAACTTTATTGTGAATATAAATATAGCTTATTGCAACAGCTTGACAATATGATAAGTGTCAACCTGTCCAAAAAGTATAACCAGCATATTAGAATAGATACAAATAGTACAGGTACAATTTACTGGGAATTCCTTAGGTCCTTGATAAAAAAAACACTTTCTACATAGTTACAGTGGCATTTATCTGATGGAACCTCTATTCTTGGGTGTTGTTTTTTATTTTTTTTAAGCAGCTATATAAACTTGGATTCACAAATTGGTGATTCCCATCAGATATGTTTGGTGGTGGAACTTTATACAGTGAGGGGCAGCAACATGATAAGTAATAAATAGATGGCTAGAAAGGGACAAGGGACATTTTCCCATTATAAACAAGCTCGCAAGAAATTTCTACTATTGAAAACCTTATTAACCAATTAGTCCAGTAAAAGATCTATAATTTTATTAAGCCAACCAATACGAATGCCACAACAATAATGCCAGACATCAGGCCAGACTTCACTAATGACTTATTTTATTAGTTTTTTGCTCAGCAGGGACATTTCAGCTCTGAGCATTATTCATTTCCAGATATTCTCGTGGTTTCTGAATATAAACCAAACATGTGACTTTTACAGAACACACTTGCGTGTTTTGGTGGAGAGATGCTGTAAACCTTGTTCTATTAATTAACTTAAATTATAAATAACAAATATGTATACATTTTTGTGGACACTAATACTTAGGTAATGCTCTGGTATGTCTCAATGAATACTTATTTATTATTATATTCCTTGGTGTATAAGGTCAAGGATGTCATAGCATGTAGTGGGGTTGATTTATCAAAGGAAAATTGATTTTTCCCTTAGAGTTAGAAAACATTGCCAAGAGAATATTCATTTTGCTAAGTAAGCAGCTTTTACTCCTTTAGTAAAGCAACCCTAGTATCTAAATGAAAATGCAATATGCTAGTTTGCCAAGTGCCCCAGGTATAGCTTAACCACTTCAACCCTGAAAGGTTTTACCCCCTTAATGACCAGGCCATTATTTGCAATATGGCACTGCGTTACTTTTGCGTGACAATTGCGCGGTCGTGCGATGCTGTACCCAAATAAATTTAATGTCTTTTCCCCAAAACAGGGCTTTCTTTTGGTGGTATTTGATCACCTCTGCTGGTTTTTATTTTTTGCGCTATAAACAAAAAAATAGCAATAATTTTGAAAAAAAAACCCCAATATTTTGTACTTTTTCCTATAAAACATATCCAATAAAAAAATGGAAAAAATCAAATTTCTTCATCAGTTTAGGCCAATAAGTATTCTGCTACATATTTTTGGTAAAAAAATCCCAATAAGAGTACAGCATATTGATTGGTTTGCACAAAAGTTATAGCGTCTACCAACTATGGGATATTTTTACGTAATTTTTTTTCTAGCAATGGTTGCGATCAGTGATTTTTAGCAGGACTGCGACATTGCGGCAGACAAATCTGACACCTAACTGACATTTTTGACACTTTTGGAGACCAGTCACACTAATACAGTGATCAGTGCTAAAAATATACACTGTCACTGTACTAATGACACTGGCAGGGAAGGGGATATCGGCGCTGCCTTGCCACAGTAAATGTGTGGAAGGCAGTCCGGAAGTGGTTAAAGGAGTAGTACAGCCAAAGCTTGTTTGGCTGTACTTCTCCTATGAAACACAGGATCACAGTTTAGCCATGCACGCTATTCAATGAGAAGCGTATGTGAGTCTTTTTTGCCAGTAAGGTGTTACAGAAGGAGATAGCATGGTCATGTGGTTCTTGAAATTCTGAGACCCTCGTGGTTTGTAGGTTATTGCCACTATAAATTACACTTTCAAAGTCAGATCCCAGAGAGTGGCTAATTCAGATATAAAGAATGGAGGCCTAGATAGGGCTTTAAGGGCCACTGCAAGATCCCATTTAGGAAAAGTTGTTTTTTTAGTAACTTTAATGAACTGAATTACCAAGGGATCAATAGCCCATTTTGTTCCTGTCATGGTGGACAAGGCTGAGATGTGAATTTTCAATGTACTTGAACCTAAGCCTCTATTAAGACTGAACTGTGGGAACTGAAGGACTTTTCACTTGCAAGTTCTACAAATTTACAAATTTTGCCCCTTTTTGATAGGTATTATTTGTGGAGACCTTTCTGTAAGAGTGTGGCAACTACTTCCTCCAAGCAACCTTAGCTTAATAATCTCATCCTCTCAAATTCTATGCCATTAAATGTAGTCTCTCGTGTGCTGGATGCAGAAATCACCCCTGAGAGAGCAAGTCCAGTAAGCCTAGTAGTGGTTCCACACTGAGTTGGAGAAGGGTTGGGAACCATGTCCTCCTTGACCAATACTGAATCCTCTGTAAGAACTCAGGAATTCGACTATTGCCCATCTTTTATTTAAATCAGTCACATACTGGACTAATATTTTATGCCTGTTTATTGGGAGCCTGTTAGCCTTAAAATGATTGTCTGGTAATTGGCCCTATTCCAATGGTGTCCCATGGTGATGGTTGTTACTGCCCAACAATCTCAAATGTTTTTACCCAGGTATGTTGAAAAAAGCCTGAGTCTGGCTCCCACTGGCACATCCTGGACAGGCACACCCTCAAAATGATTTTTGTTGCTCCCCTGCAGGAGAAGCCTTAGACTTCTGCAGCCTTAGCAGAGAAGTTTGGGTGCCCTTCCAATTCTTTCTGAAGTCTCATCCTGGCCTGTAGGCCTTTGCTTCCTTATATCTGTCAGGGAGGGGATGTTTGAATAACAGACCTCTGTGGACTTTCTATTTTTTTATTTGATATAATAAAGCCAGGTCTTCCCCAGTCACCTATGATATGGCTGAACCCAGCTAACTTCCTAAGAGAGTGTTACCATCATAATGGATCTTGCAATAGTTAGATTTTGATGTATCCAATGCCATTCTCAAAATGACTGATGACAATATGGCCCTGGATGAACATCTAATCACATCCACTAATGCTTTTGCTGTGATATCACCTGCCCGCTTTAACTCTTGAAGAGCTGTAATTTTCCTGTTTCGATCAACCTCCTCTAGAAGTACTTTCTGTAAATTAGATGTCCAACTTGAAATTGCTCAATTTCTCACCTCCACTTTTTTTTCTTCTGTAGCTTAATCGAAACAGGATGGACACATTAGCTTGTCTGGCAAAGACATACAGTGGGGACGGAAAGTGTTCAGACCCCCGTACATTTTTCACTCTTTGTTATATTGCAGCCATTTGCTAAAATCATTTAAGTTCATTTTTTTCCTCATTAATGTACACACAGCACCCTATATTGACATAAAAACACAGAATTGTTGACATTCTTACAGATTTATTAAAAAAGAAAAACTGAAATATCACATGGTCCTAAGTATTCAGACCCTTTGCTCAGTATTTAGTAGAAGCACCCTTTTGATCTAATACAGCCATGAGTCTTTTTGGGAAAGATGCAACAAGTTTTTCACACCTGGATTTGGGGGTTCCTCTGCCATTCATCCTTGCAGATCCTCTCCAGTTCTGTCAGGTTGGATGGTAAACGTTGGTGGACAGCCATTTTTAGGTCTCTCCAGAGATGCTCAATTGGGTTTAAGTCAGGGCTCTGGCTGGGCCATTCAAGAACAGTCACGGAGTTGTTGTGAAGCCACTCCTTCTTTATTTTAGCTGTGTGCTTAGGGTCATTGTCCTGTTAGAAGGTAAACCTTCGGTCCAGTCTGAGGTCCTGAGCACTCTGGAGAAGGTTTTCGTCCAGGATATCCCTGTAGTTGGCCCCATTCATCTTTCCCTCAATTGCAACCAGTCATCCTGTCCCTGCATCTGAAAAACACCCCCACAGCATGATGCTGCCACCATCATGCTTCACTGTTGGGACTGTATTGGACAGGTGATGAGCAGCGCCTGGTTTTCTCAACACATACCGCTTAGAATTAAGGCCAAAAAGTTCTATCTTGGTCTCATCAGACCAGAGAATCTTATTTCTCACCATCTTGGAGTCCTTCAGGTGTTTTTTTTAGCAAACTTCATGTGGGCTTTCATGTGTCTTGCACTGAGGAGAGGCTTCCGTCGGACCACTCTGCCATAAAGCCCAGACTGGTGGAGGGCTGCAGTGATGGTTGACTTTCTACAACTTTCTCCCATCTCTCGACTGCATTTCTGGAGCTCAGCCACAGTGATCTTTGGGTTCTTCTTTACCTCTCTCACCAAGGCTCTTCTCCCCCGATAGCTCAGTTTGGCCGGACGGCCAGCTCTAGGAAGGGTTCTGGTTGTCCCAAGCGTCTTTCATTTAAGGATTATGGAAGCCACTGTGCTCTTAGGAACCTTAAGTGCAGCAGAATTTTTTTTGTAACCTTGGTCAGATCTGTGCCTTGCCACAATTCTGTCTCTGAGCTCTTCAGGCAGTTCCTTAGACCTCATGATTATCATTTGCTCTGACATGCAATGTGAGCTGTAAGGTCTTATATAGACAGGTGTGTGGCTTTCCTAATCAAGTCCAATCAGTATAATCAAACACAGCTGGACTGAAATGAAGGTGTAGAACCATCTCAAGGATGATCAGAAGAAATGGACAGCACCTGAGTTAAATATATGAGTGTCACAGCAAAGGGTCTGAATACTTAGGACCATGTAATATTTCAGTTTTTCTTTTTTAATAAATCTGCAAAAATGTCAACAATTCTATGTTTTTCTGTCAATATGGGGTGCTGTGTGTACATTAATGAGGAAAAAAATGAACTTAAATGATTTTAGCAAATGGCTGCAATATAACAAAGAGTGAAAAATGTAAGGGGGTCTGAATACTTTCCGTCCCCACTGTAGCTCCTGAGACCCAGCAAGTATTGGTGGCTGGGCACTTGTGATGACCATGTGGCAATGAAGGAAAACAGTGTGAGGGAGATCCTGCCTGGCAGGAGTGGTGATGGCGTGAGGAAGACCATAAGCAAATTGGCCTAGAATGTCTATTTCTTGATGATGATCTATGACTAGAACGCTCCATTCACCTTAAAGCTGAGGATCTTGGTGTTCTTGTAGAGCTGCCAAAAGATTATGACAGTATTAGGACCATGCACTCTCTTTTCTCAGTGTTTACTGTTCAACTAATCCCTTACTTTGTAGGCAGTGGATGGTCTGCTGGGGCAGCATCCTCCATAGGCAGTGAGAAAATAGCAAGAATCACACACCTAAAAACACATAGCCACCAGAGTAAGCACAAGTAAGGAACAGGAAAAAAGATGAAGGCACAACAATGCAAGCATACAGCATAGACCCCCACCTGATAAGCAGTAATAATTAACGAAGCAGCAAGAAACCACTACGATTTCGGGCTTTAATAGCCTTTAATTAGTTGAAAATCTGTGCCCTGGGCCCCCGATGATGAAGTCACCTGATGATGACGTCACCATGCTTAGAAACATCCACAGTCACTGGGTGCCATTTTGGAAAAGGGCAATAGTACAGTCAAACTCAGGAAGTCGCTGGCCGTCACATCCTGTCACACATGCTCAGTACGAACTTCTTCCCACTACCATCATCTTGGAAAAGGAAAGAAAGCCCAAATTGTATTAGACAGTCCACCACCAGTGGATAAGGGGGAAATTAAAGAAAAGTAAAAGGAAATGAACCAATGCAAGCACCCCAGACCACCAGAACGGGTCTCCCTCTATAAAGCCCATTTAGAGGTTACACTAAAGAGGGCTTCCACCCTGGAGAGGCTGAACCAGGCTGGGGCGATATGCGGTAACTAGTCCTAACAAGTGAGGACAAAAAGGAGAATACTGCAGACTAGATCATTCTCAAATTCATAGTTAACCAGTCCTTTCAGGTTGAGGGGTGCATCTACAACCCATTTTATGCAGCCATAATGCACCAGGAAATGTTTTTACTAAGCAAATTTTATTTATGTATGTATTTATTACAGGTACTTACTGTATATAGTGCTGTCAATTTATGCAGCACTTTACATCCAAACACGAGATGGTTTGCTATGCCAAACAATGTTTTCTAGTCAATGACCTAGATTCTGCAGGGAAGATATATAAAACCCTAGGTTATCCAATTTATGATTTTGCTGCCTCTTCTCATGTATAGACAGCTGTAGAACACATACAACGTGTAAAATAAAGTGTATTTTCTATCTGCTGTTGCTATAACAAAAATATGTGTATGTGATATAAAGTGTTTGCTAATACAGGCAGATATCAATATGAGGTACATAGATCTGGGTTTCATCTTTGTAGAAGTGGTATTAAAGATCAAAGGAAGACATAGGTTTTCCAATATTAGATGTGTAGGAAGAGAAAAGTACTGTGTTGAGCATTAACCATTAAATTATTTCAACAGAGAATATTAGCCACCACTGAAGAGGACTTTGATGAACTGAACCAAAACGTTTCAAGTAAAACACTATGCTGTATATACATAAATGGGATCTTTGCTACATAACATGCATTTCTTCTGATCAGCTTAAAAGCAAGAACTGTAATATGGTAGTCAGCCTGCTTTGGCTCAGCCTAATAAACCTGTTATGTTGTTTAACCACTTGCCTACTGGCCACTTTTACCTCCTTCCTGCCCAGGCCAAATTTCAGAGCTGTCACATTTTGAATGACAATTGCTCGGTCATGCAACACTATACCCATATAGCATTTTTACCATTTTTTTCACATAAATAGAGGATTCTTTAGGTGGTGTTTAATCACCACTGGGTTTTTTATTTTTTGCTAAATAAATGAAAAAAGTCTGAAAATTTTGAAAAAAAAAAAGGGTTTCATAGTTTGTTATGCAATTTTGCAAACAGATAAATGTTCTCCTTCACTGATGTGTGCTGATGAGGCTGCACTAATGGGCACTGATAGGCTGCACTGATAGGCATTGATGAGGTGGCCCTAATGGGCATGAATAGCCTTCACTGATGGGAACTGATGAGGTGGCACTCATGGGCACTGATGAGGAGGCACCGATGAATCTGCGCTGATAGGAGGCATTGTTGGGCACTGATAGGTGGCACTGATGGGCACAGATAGGCATCAGTGAAGGGCACTGATAGGCAGCACTGATAGGTGACACTGATGAAGAGGTACTGATGGGCAGCACTGATGAGCACTGATTGGCAGCACTGGTAGGCCCTGATTGGCAGCACTGGTGGACACTGTTGGAACTGCACTGATAATCAGGACACTGGTAATCAGTGCCCTGATTATGAGTGTGGATGTGCCTTTCACACAAGCCGGTTATCGGCTCTACTCTCAGCGTAATGAAAGGAATGCCGATAACTGGCTTGTGTTTACATGGTGATCAGCTGTGATTGGACGCAGCTGGTGATGTGGTAAAGGAACGCTGATTGGCTCACTACCCTGATCTGTGATATCGCAGTGGGAGCGCGATGGGCGCAATAACGAGAGGATGTCATATGACGCCCTCCCAAAACTGTCCGGCTGTGCGGTAGCTGTTTTTATTTAAATGTTTCTATTAAAAAAATTGATAAAATTGGGCAATGTCTGTGTTTACTTGCTAGATCCCATCAGGGTTCATCAGGGTTCTTAGACTGGCCTTCATTTTTGGCCTACAAACTGGAGCCATAATAAACCTTCCCAAGACATGTCACTTGTTACGTTGTGGGGTTGACTTATTATTACTTATTACTAATTTATTAAGACCAATAGGCTGTTCACTTTACTTTGTAAGGGAAGTTGCATATTGCAAGGACTTATTTCCCAAAACTTAGTAAATGAGGTGAATCTCTGCTGACTTCCATCATCTAATCATGTAGAGGCCAATTTTTTTTTTTCTCTGCACTGATTGAGTATTATTTCTAAAGTGAGACCTCACCACAAACCTGGGGCATATTCCTTCTGCAAACTGCAACTTCCCTTGCAAATTGAATTGCTTATTTGCTTTTGGTAAATCTATCCCTGTGTCTCACATGGTGTCATCCATCCATTTTTGTAATGACAGAATTGTCATGCGCTTGCACATGTCAGGAGACTTAATTGACTTATTTTACAAAACTAACAAAACAGGATGAGGATCCTTAATTTAATAAAATGATATATATTTTCAGCTGGGTTCAAGAAAATTTGAAAAACACACTCTGACTGAAAATAAAGAGCTTTATTCTTGAGTAAAGGTTTCTAAATTATTCCTAAGGACAACATTTGGTTGATATTTGGTGGCAGATATATGTTGCAGGCATGACCTGCATTGTGTGTACCTGATAACATCAGGAGGGTGGGGGCCAACCTGCACAAATTAATCCTCATCATAACCTAAATGGTACATTACATTATGATAGAGATTCATTTGTGCATAATAATTTTAGCTGCCTTTACATCTGAAAACCTAAAAGGCTACTGAAGACATTCCCTCTCTATTGGTCAGCAGACTCAGCACAACAAGTATGGCAATCCATTGTGATGGTGAGATCTTACATATATGGCTAGGCTAGGCAAGTAACTGCCTATATCTTGTGGAAGACTACACTGTGTGAAAATTCCCCAGCACTCAATCCCGACAATCTGAAAAAAGAGAACCTAGCTAAAGCCATTTAGATCGAACCAAATTGCCATATCCAGATGGATACATTGAGATCAACATTACCAAAAGGTAGCCCTATCTCCTTTAAAGGTATAGCAACACAAAAGAGTGTCAAGACCAGAATTCATACATTGGGAGCTGCATAGATCCATTTGTGCTGCTCCCATGATGGTGTCTTCCATCCCATTACAAATATAAGAAAATAACTACAGTAATACCTTTGGTTATGAGCATAATTAGTTCCAGAAGAATGTTACCCAAAGCACTCGTATATCAAAGCGTGTTTGCCCATAGGAAATAATGGAAACTCAGATAATCCGTTCCAAAGCCACTGCTTGTCTATGCAGTACCGCATGTGACCAGAGGTGTGGGGGGCGCCAGAGACACTCAGAAACACTTGGAGATGCTCAGAAAACCACTCATGGACCACTCTGAGACACTCGGGAATGGAGTGTTTCCGAGTGTCTCCGAGCGTCTTCGAGTGTCACTGAGCGACACCAGCCACCAGCACCCCCTCACCTCTGGCCAAATGCGGTACTGCGCACCCCAGCGGCTTGAATCCTGCTCATCTTGCGAGACAACGCTCGCAAAGCGAGCCAGGATTTTTTTAAAAAAATAGCTAGTATTGCGAAGCGCTTGTAAACCACGTTACAATTCGAGGTTCCACTGTATTGTAATGCAAATTCAGTGGTGGTCCAAACATTTGCCAATTAATGAAAAGAAATGTTCAGAGCAAGACATCTCTACATAAATCTGCGTATACATGAAGAAATTTTAGTTTATTTGCCAATTATTTAGAAAATGTACAACAAATGATTACTGGGAAAGACAAGGCATTCACTGCATTTTTGGATCACTATGATTAATATGTGATTAATGGCACAGACACAGAGATATATGACAGAGATATATGCTTCATATTATAGTCAAGTCATGATTTTTTATATTTTTGTTTCATAATTTTTATATTTGTTCTCTACAGATGACGACATTCTTAACTAAGCTATGCAAAATCTTGCCTGTGTCTGTGAAGATAAACTAGCACGATGTAAAGCTACTCCAAAATGAATTCACCCCCACAATACAAATTAGTGCACAGTGATATAACTTCAGAGAAATAAAACGGGAGATTAGCACTTTGTCAAATGGACATTTTAATTGGAATTTCAGTTCTTTTGTTACCAACCTATTTGGATTAATCTGTTTTGCTGTCTGTTTGTGCTGAGGTGATGTTACACAAGCCCATTATATTGAATATATGTCTACTAATCATGCTCATCACAGTCCTGCTGAACTGTAGCTTTTAGAAGTTTGCATGCTTGTAGATGTTTCAGGATTCAGAATTATGAATGTTTTAAAACTTTTTTGGAAAAAGTACCTTTCATGTAGTTTTGCTTATAATTTATTTCTACTCTCCCAACATAGCGATGTTATCTTTAATAGATTTATATTTAGCTCACGATATCTGGCTGCCGTTAAAAGATAGGATAAAACTACATTTGACTTTTCAGGTTGCTCGTAAAAACATATTTTGAATCTATGGACTTAAACAGCTTACATAGTCTCAGTTTAGAACAAAACACGTCTTTTACAAATAACAGGTACAAAGAATTTTATAATATTGGGTAATGACCCCCTGTAGTCCTTTCAATTTATCTAGAGCAGGGGTGTCCAACCTTTCGACCTACCTGGGACACATTGGATGAAGAAGAATTGTCTTGAGCCACACATAAAATACACCAAAATAAGGTTAGCTAATTAGTAGAAAGTCAGGCAGCTCACAAATTAACAATTACTGATATAGATAATGTACCTATCTGAGTAATAATTTTTCTTGAACATTCTTTTTTCATCCACAACGTTTCTCTTTGTGGTTCTATTTTCTTTTGTGATGTGGAAGCCATGCTAGAATTAAAAAAAATAATAGATAAGGGGGTAGGATTTCAACTATTTACAGTATATGCTGTGGTGGGGAGGGGGCTTTGGTGGGGTGCAACTGAAATCTGGGAGGGCACAGCCATGTGACATTCACTTGCCTGGCACTATCAGGAATCATTGCCTTTGCTGATGCTGGGGCTATTACAAACTCGGCAGTCCCAGCATCCCACCAGGAGTCCGGCCTGTGCCTGGATTCTCACTGTTGGTCACCTTGGCTGCTATGCTTGCACGGCATCCCCGGCGTCTCTCCATATGTGCATGTGCCTAGCTTGTACCTGTTGACTGCCGTGGCTTCTGTGCTTGCACGGTATCCCTTCAGACATGCCTGGGCAGCATGCTGAATTCTCTTGGACTTCATGCAGCCCACAGGCTGTGGGCTGAACACACATTTTAGAAGGTAAATCCTTTGAAGCCCTTTGTCTAACATTTCCTCACGGTATGTTCGCATCATAGTGTTGTGTATAGTTTTTGGTGTACTACCCATTCTCTGTCAGAGTTACTATATGTATGGTACTGTAGAGCAGGGTGGAAGGCCTGACTTTTTTTTGTTGCAGTTTTACTATAACAGTTCTCATCTCCATGCCCACCCTGTGGCTGTAAAGTAAAGTAAAAAGCAGCAAACTGGGGAGTTCATCTCTCTGTCACTCTCCTTTCTCGTCCTATCAGAATGCTTCTTACACTGACTTATTGTGCTGCTCATCCCCTCACAGTCTGCTGTACAGGGACTGCAAGACACTGTCAATTACACTAACACAGCTTGCATTAAAAAATACATTTAATGATTCTTTTTAAAAAGCTTCACACTCTTATAAAACCTGGTTGCTGTGAAGACCTAATTCCGCAAAATACTTCAAAAGATAAAAGGCCATTTTTTCAGTTTTCAGCGCTGTTACGCTTTGAATGCCAATTACGCCTTCATGCAACACTGTGCCCAAATGATATGTATATAATTTTTGAGACAGATAGAGCTTTTTTTGTGGTATTTATGACCTCTGGGTTTTTATGTTTTACTATATAAAGGAAAACAAGATGAATCTAGGTCAAACCTGGTCCTACTCAAACCATCTCATGTTTGAGTATGTGTATGTATGTAAAGTGCTGCATAAATTGACAGCACTATATATAGTATCTCACAAAAGTGAGTGCACTCCTCACATTTTTGTAATCATTTTATTATATCTTTTCATGTGACAACACTGAAGAAATTACACTTTGATACAATGCAAAGTAATGAGTGTACAGCATGTATAACAGTGTAAATTTGCTGCGCCCTCAAAAAAACTCAACACAGCCATTAATGTCTAAACCACTGGCAACAAAAGTGAGTACATCCCTAAGTGAAAATACCTAAATTGGGCCCAATTAGCCATTTTCCCTCCCCGGTGTCATGTGACTCGTTGGTATTACAAGGTCTCAGGTGTGAATGGGGAGCAGGTGTGTTCAATTTGGTATTCTCTCACTCTCTCATACTGGTCACTGGAAGTTCAACATGGCACCCCATGGCAAAGAACTCTCTGAGGATCTGAAAAAAGAATTGTTGCTCTACATAAAGATGGCCTAGACTATAAGAAGATTGCCAAGACCCTGAAACTGAATGACAGCATGGTGGCCAAGACCATACAGGACATGTTCTACTCAGAACAGGCCTCGCCATTGTCGACCAAAGAAGTTGCGTGCACGCGCTCAGCGTCCTATCCAGAAGTTGTCCTTGGGAAAAAGATGTATGAGTGCTGCCAGCATTGCTGCAGAGGTTGAAGGGGTGGAGGGTCAGCCTGTCAGTGCTCAGACCATACTCAAACCATACGTCGCACACTGCATCAAATTGGTCTGCATGGCTGTTGTCCCAGAAAGAAGCCTCTTCTAAAGATGATGCACGAGAAAGCCTGCAAACAGTTTGCTGAAGACAAGCAGACTAAGGACATGGATTACTGGAACCATGTCCTGTGGTCTGATGAGACCAAGATAAACTTATTTGGTTTGGATGATGTCAAGCATGTGTGGAGGCAACCAGGCGAGGAGTACAAAGACAAGTGTGTCTTGCCTACAGTTAAGAATGGTGGTGGGAGTGTCATGGTCTGGGGCTGCATAAATGCTGCCAGCACTGGGGAGCTATAGTTCATTGAGGGAACCATGAATGCCAACATGTATTGTGACATACTGAAGCAAAGCATGATCCACTCCTTTCGGAGACTGGGCCGCAGGGCAGTATTCCAACATGATAACAACCCCAAACACACCTCCAAGACGACCACTGCCTTGCTAAAGAAGCTGAGGGTAAAGGTGATGGACTGACCAAACATGTCTCCAGGCCTAAACCCTATTGAGCATCTGTGGGACATCCTCAAACAGAAGGTGGAGGAGAACAAGGTCTCTAACATCCACCAGCTCCATGATGTCGTCATGGAAGAGTGAAAGAGAAGTGGAAGAGTGGCAACCTCTTGAAGCTCTGGTGAACTCCATGCCCAAGATGGTTAATACAGTGCTGGAAAATAATGGTGGCCACACAAAATATTGACACTTTGGGCCCACTTTGGACATTTTTCACTTAGGGGTGTACTCACTTTTGTTGCCAGCGGTTTAGATATTAATGGCTGTGTGCTGAGTTATTTTGAGGGGACAGCAAATTTACACTATTATACAAGCTGTACACTCACTACTTTCCATTGTAGCAAAGTGTAATTTCTTCAGAGTTGTCACATGAAATGATATAATAAAATATTTACAAAAATGTGAGGGGTATACTCACTTTTGTGAGATGCTGTAAGTACCTGTAATAAATACATACATAAATAGAATTTGGTCAGTAAAAACATTTCCTGGTGTATTATGGCAGCATAAAATGGGTATTAGATCCACCCTTCAACCTGAAAAAACTGGTGAACTATATATTTGGGAATGATCCGGCCTGCAGCATGATCCTTTTTGTCCCCCCTTTTTAGGACTGATTTTCTTTGTTTCTCTTATACAACTCTTATACAACTGCAAATAATTAATCAGTCATTATAAATTTGGGCCAAAATACATTTTGCTACATTTCACTGGTGTGTGAGCATTACAGAGTCTACAAACTATGGTATACAGTATATATTTCAAAATTGACCAATCCTGATGTACTAACTGCCTTTTTTGTTTCCTAAAATGCCAGGACAGTACAAATAGCCCTCAAAATTACAATTTTTTGAAAAGTAAGCAGTTCAAGGGATCTTTTACACAAAGCTGTCAATTAAAAAAATATATAATTCATACAAAGCATAGGCAAACTTACATAGTTAGTCAGGTTGAAAAAAGACACAAGACCATCTAGTTAAAAAAAAAAAAAAACATACAATGCCATGTACACAATCTTATACCCACAGTTGATCCAGAGGAAGGTGAAAAAGCATGATCGAATTTGCTACAGCGGGGAAAAAATTCCTTCCTGATCCCCGAGAGGCAATCGGATATTCCCTGGATCAACTTCACCTATAAACGTTAGTACCCAGTTAGATTATGTACATCTAGGAAAGTATCCAGGCCTTTTTTAAAGCAATCTACTGAGCTGGCCAGAACCACCTCTGGAGGGAGTCTTTTCCACATTTTCACAGCTTTTAAGCCACGTACACATGATCAAATTTTCAGATAGGAAATGTGTGAATGACCGCAATATACAGGGATATGTAATGTAATACTGACACATAATCACACACATAGGTTGGACTTGATGGACTTGTGTCTTTTTTCAACCTCACCTACTATGTAACTATGTGTGATGACAGGCTGTTGGCAGATAACCCGACTGTTTCTACACTCCATCAGACAATTGTCTGATTTTCCGAAGACAAATGTTGGATGGCAGGTTTGAATATTTTCTACGGACAAATGTCTGTTGTCGGATTTTCTGCGCGTGTGTACACAAATCCGTCGGACAAAAGTCCAAAGTACAAACACGCATGTTCGGAAGCAAGGATGAGCCAGAAGCGGTCAGTCTTGTAAACTAGCATTCGTAATAGAGCATTAACATTCGTGACACGGCAAATTATGAAATCTCGAAATGCAGCGCACATTCTCTTCATCTTTGGTGGGATAATAATGAAGCTGCTTTACTGGTAATGCTGATGGAGTTATTGCAAACAAATTTTCAAAGGCTTTTTTTTTTTCTAGTGATATCAAGAGTAATATTATTATGCTTTTTTTTTTTTTTTTTTTTTTTTTGGGGCAAGTTTCCACAACACCATTATCCCATAGTTTTTAAGATCAAAGATACAACTATGTTGGTGTCCCTTGTCAATTTTACATTGTATTTTTTTAAATGTAACAGCCTACTAACAAAATGTCATTTGACGTAAAACTCATAGCTAGGTATTATTCTCCACTATTTTTTTTATTGTGCATTAAAAAAGAAAACAAATAAAATTAGACATGCTATTTGCCAATAGAACTTAACCAAAAAGTGCATTCTATGCATCCAAAAATATAGAAAAAATAAAAAATTCAAATCATTGTTATTCAACCAAAAAATAAAATAAAAGCCTTATGCATGTGTCCTGCTTTTTAATATAGGGGGTCAACAATGCCAAGAGTTGGTGAAAGCAGGGGTCCGTCATCTGGAGATAATTCCGGAAATCATCTGGATTATTCTCCTGGAGCTCCCGCAGCAAAGGCATATTACATAATTGGTCACGATTAATAAAGCAACCAATTTTTGGTCCAAGTACTCCTCCTCTTCCTGTTCCTGGACTGGACTTGGGTAAAAGCAATAACTCCAAGGCCAATAATAAATAACACGTTATCTCCTCCGATTCCACAGCATGTCAAACGGCCATTCATAAACGAACTGAAAAGCACAAATTGAAAAGCCTGAACTGAAAAGCGCTAAATGAAAAGCGCAAAATGAAAAGTGTGAATCAACACTCACCAAACTTCTACTAACACAAAATTAGCAGAAGGAGCCCAAAGGGTGGTGCTAAAGAGCTTAAAAACCACGTAGTACGTCACTACATTCATATTTGTTGGCCAACAATTCCTTGCCGTTTGTATGCAAGACAAAATCCAGGCACACGCCTTCTAACAAAAGTTTGAGGTTTTGTCTACGGAAAATCCGATCGTGTGTACAAGGCACGGAAGAAACCTTTCAGTGTTTGGAGATGAAATCTCTTTTCCTCTAGATGTAAAGAGTGCCCCCTTGTCCTCTGTGATGGCCTTAAAATGAATAACTCAACACCAAGTTCACTATATGGACCATTTATGTATTTGCACATGTTCATCATATCCACCCTTACAGTAATCTCCTCTTCTCAAGAGAGAATAAATTCAGTTCCCCTAATCTGTCCTGATAGCTGAGCTCCTATATGCCTCTTATCAGTTTGGTTGCCCTTCTCTGCACTTTCTCCAGTTCACCGGTATGCTTTTTGAATACTAGTGCCCGAAACTGAACTGCACATTCCAGATGAGGTCTTAGAAATGATTTGTACAGAGGTATAACGATATCTCTCTCTCTGGAGTCCATAGCTCTCTTAATACAAGAAAGGACTTTGCTTGCTCTGGAAACCGCAGCTTGGCATTGCATGCTATTATTAAGCTTAAGATCTACCAAGACTCCCAGATTCTTCTCCACTATTGACTCCCCCAGGTGTACTCCCCCTAGTGTGGAGGGTGCATGCATATTCTTAGCTCCCAAGTGCATAACTTTACATTTATCAACATTAAGCCTGGGTTCACACTAGCGCAATCTCAGAGATCGCATGTGATTCGCACCCGCACCACAGGTGCCGATCACATGTGATCTCTGAGCAATGCGAGTTCAGCCATAGAGTTGTATGGCTGAACTCGCATTGGATTTGCACAGAAAATAGTGCAGGGACTTGTTTTTCCCCACACTAGAATCAGTTCGCATGGGTATTCTCATCTATGCGATCCGATTCCTGTGCGAGTTCACAGTTCGCACTGCGATCTGTGAACTTAACTGGGGGTGTCATTAACTTTGTTAATGATACCCACAGTGGTTCGTACAAGGCAGTGTGAACTGCCTGCGGGAGAGGAGCGATGCGGGAACCGGCACTGGAATTGCGCTGGTTCCCGCATCGCACTAGTGTGAACCCAGGTTAAACCTCATTTGCCACATTGCAGCCCAATGAAACAGTGCATTGAGGTTGGCTTGTAAGTTTGAGAAATCCTGTGAGGATGTTATTCCATTGCATAGCTTGTACTATCTGCAAAGACTGAAATTGTACTTATAATCCTAGACCCTATATAATTTCTAACGATATTAAAAAGTAAGGGTCCCAACATTGAACTTGAGGTACACCACTGTTAACCTTAGACCATTCAGAGACAAACAGCTTGGGCATACTTAAAATTACACCCCAAAATTCTACTAGTGCTACCTAGTATGATGATACCACATGTGTGAGAATTTTTCTCAGAGTAGCCATGTAGAGGTGCCCAGAATCAATGGAGCACCTTCAGGCATTCAAGTAGCATAAATTACACTAATTTGCTGGCTACCTGTTACATTTTTGGAGGCTCTGGAGCACCAGGAAAGAGGAAACACCCAAAAAATGACAACTTTTTGGAAGGCAAACACCCCAAAATATTTTCTAAGAAGCATGTTGAGTCTTTTGAAGTTTTTCAGAAAATTTGTAATAAAAATGAATATTTTTTTTTCCACAAAGTTGTCAATTTTTTTCTATCTCAAGAAAGACTTTATTGAACAAATATAAATTAAGCAATACACAGTCCAGAGCCAGTTTCTTTAAAATTGTTACGGAGAATAGCATCTTCACCTTGAGTCAATGGACATGATCTCAGTCATTGAACATGGAAATCAAAAAAAAAATCAAGATGCCCAGGCATCTATGCAAATACAAAACCTCTCTCTCCTCTAAGGATCCTCAATATATAAGACTTGACAGCATTACCTCTTTTATAATATTCGGTCCAGAATGAGATCTACTGGAGCTAAATCTGGAACATCTAACCAGGGGGTTTAATGTTTGTCGAATTTCCCCAAACTACCCCTGTGCTGGTAAAAATATTTTTCTAGTCTTATAGTGTTTCCCATTCTCTGTAGCCTTCCAGTGACTAACTGCATTGGGAGGGGTTCTGCTGACAGGAGCAGTGACAGTGGTATCACTTCTCCTGTCAGCCCAATGCTGGGAGCAAGGAGGAGATAACCAGAGGTGGTGAGAGGTGTTCTCTCTCCCCCTGCTATTCCCTGCCAGGACAGCACTTCTGTACCTGCAGAAAAAGGAACTGCAAGCAACCATACAACACAGTAGGAGGGAGCTAAGAATTCCTTCCTCCCAGCCAGGGCCAGCGCAAAGGGAGAGTAATGCACTAGGAGCTTCTGGCTTCTCTTGCCTTAATGACAGGCAGGGCAAGCAAGGGGCTGCAGGCAGGGCCACCATCAGAGGGGTACTACTGGTACTCCTGTAGGGGGCCCGTGCCTACAGGGGGCCAAGACAGCAGGGGGATAGGTGGGGCGGGAAGAAGCAAATGCAGAATGATGCACTGTGCTGGTCTTTTTAGCAGCTGAAAGACAATTTCTCCCCCTCTCCCTCCCGTCGGCTTTCAGCTGCTGGAGGGAGAGACACAGACATGGCCGGATCTAGAGGGGTGCCGGGGTGGGCTGCGGCCACACATACAGTATTTTAGTTGTGTCCCCCCAGTCCTGCCCTCCCTTGAATGCTTTGCCTGAGTGGTTGCCAATCTCTCCCCACCCCCACCCACACACGCACACTCAGAGTGGGGACAAAGGAGCGGCATCCTGTGGCAGTGGAAGGAGAAGTAGCAGAGTGGAGAGAGCCGGGAGGAGGTGCACTGTGTTCTCTGGGCTCTCCCTCCTGTCAGAACAGCGCTCCTCCAGCACATTAGACAGGATTACTCTTAGATGGCATCTGACTGTACACACGCACAGTTTGTTTACCTCCCCTTATCTCCTCCAAGGGCTGCCCATCATCAAACTGTGTGTGTGTACAGTCCGATGCGATGTAAGAGCGATCCTGTCTCATGTGCTGGAGGAGCACTGTTCTGACAATAAATAGTGAAGTGGGGGGAGGTTTCGAGCCTACAGTGAAATTGTACTGTACACAATGAGGGTAGACAATAGTTTGTGCTTTGGATGTTTGTGGAAGAGGGGGGATGAGCAACTATCTGTGCTGAGAATTGTAATGAGGATTGGGGGGGAATATTTGCTAAAAGGAGGGTTTGGGGAAATTAGAGCCAGGAGGGGGGGATTGGGGGGAATGTTTGTGCTAGGAGAGGGTAGAAATTTGTGCTAAGAGGGTGGAATTTGTGCTGGGGGGATTTGGGTAGGGAGGAAGAATTTGTGCTGGGAAGGGTAATTTGGAGGGGGTTGTGGATTTATGCTAGGAGTAGGGATTTGGGAGTATTTGTACTAGGGTGAGGGATTGGAGGGGGATTTGTGCTAGGAGAAGGGATTGGGAGGATTTGTGCTAGGAGGAGCGATGGGGGGGGGGGGATTTCTGCTAGGAAAAGAGATTGGAGGCATTTGTACTGGGAGGGGGGATTTGGGGGAGTAGATTTGTGCTAGAATGGAAAATTTTGAGGAGAAAAAGGTTGTGTGCTAGGCCGGTGTTTTTTTGGGGCGAAGGAGATTTCTGCTAGGAAGGGGAATTGGGGTGGGATTTGAAAGGCAGGATTGGGGGGCAAATATTTGTACTGGTAGGGGGGAATTAAACTGGAAGGAGGGGGGCCCTATTAGGTAGACTGTATGGGGCCCTGTGATTTCTAATGGCAGCCCTGACTGCCGCGGACAGTGAGGGGAGCGAAGGAGGTTGCGTCACCCTACCTAATGGCAGAATTAGCTCACCTGTGAGCGGAATTATCTCACCTGTGAGCGCTACATGCAGCTGATGGAGCCGGTGGGCAGCAGGAAGGTGAAAGGAGTCAGTGATATTAGATGACATGACAAAGCACTGACTCCTTCACCACAGATAATGCAGCGATCAGGGAACCCTGCTGATAGCATCCAGGTACATTACAAGCATCGGAAAGCTGTCATTTTTGGGGGGATGGGGGAGTCACCTGGTGTAGTATGGGGGATAGGCGAGTCCTCTCCTCTCTCTTACCCCTCTCTTACCCCTCCCTCTCTCTCACATCTCCTCTCTCTCACTCATCCCTCTCTCTCTCACCTCTCCTCTCTCTCTGACCGCCATCTCTCTCACCCCCTTTCTTTCACACCACTCTCTCTCACCCCCTCTCTCTCTCACCCCACTCTCTCTCGGACCTCCCTCACTTTTACCCCCTCTCTCTCATCTCATTATCACTCCTCTCTCTCTCACCCCCTCTCTCCTCTCTCACCCCTCTCCCCTCTCTTACCCCCTCCCTCTCACCTTCTTCTCTCACTCCCACTCTCTCACCTCTTGTTTCTCTCTGACCCCCTCTCTCTCACCCCCCCTCACCCCCTCTCTCTCTCACCCCCTATCTTTCTCTCTCACCGCCCCTCTGCCCTCTCAGAGGGGGGATGAGAGAGCTCCCCCCCTCCTGAACCGTAGTAGTCCCCCAAAGCACCTTGTCCCCATGTTGATGGGGACAAGTGCCTCATCCCCACAATCCTTGCCCGGTGGTTGTGGGGGTCTGCGGGTGGGGGCTTATCGGAATCTGGAAGCCCCCTTTAACAAGGAAACCCCCAGATCCCGGCCTCCTCCCTGTGTGAAATGGTAACTGGGTACAAATGTACCCCTACCATTTCACAAAGTGTCAAAATGTTAAAAAAGACAAGACACAGCTTGGGACAAGTCCTTTATTAAAAAATAAAAGTCCATTCATCTTCTTCTCTCTCTCTGCCGACGGACCGAAGAAAAAAAAAAAAAGCCGCGACTGACCCGCCTCCATGGGAGGCACCCGCCATATGATGCGTCTTCGCTTTGACAGTTCTTATATAACTGAGGGCGGGGCCACACGGTGACATTCCCGGGTGACCTCGCCCCTTCTGATGCACGGGGACTTCACCATGGCTTTCCCGGGGGGGGGGTCCGAGGGAGGCGAGGCCACCCAGTTTTGTCACCATGCCCTCAGTTATATTAGAAATGTCAAAGCGAAGACACGTCATACGGCGGGTGCCTCCCATGGAGGCGGGTCGGTCGCAGCTTTTTTTTTTTCTTTTTCGGTCCGTCGGCGGAGCAAGAGAAGAAGATGAATGGACTTCATGGGACATTTTAATTTTTTTATTTTTTAATAAAGGACTTGTCCCAAAGTGTGTCTTGTCTTTTTTAACATTTTGACACTTTTTTTGTGAAATGGTAGGGGTACATTTGTACCCCGTTACCATTTCACACAGGGGGGGAGGCTGGGATCTGGTGGTCCCCTTGTTAATGGGGGCTTCCAGATTTCGATAAGCCTCCTGCCCGTAGACCCCCACAACTACAACCGCAAGGGTTGTAGGGATAAGGCCCTTGTCCCCATCAACATGAGGACATGGTGCTTTGGGGGGCTACCCCAAAGCACCCGCCCCATGTTGAGGGCATGTGGTCTGGTACAGTTCAGGAGGGGGGCACTCTCTCCTCCCCCTCTTTTCCTGCAGCCTGCCAGGTTGCGTGCTCGGATAAGGGTCTGGTATGGATTTTTGGGGGGACCCCACGCCATTTTTTTTTAAATTCTGGTGCAGAGTTCCCCTTAAAACTCATACCAGACCTGAAGGGTCTTGTATGAATTTTGAGGGGGACCCCTACGCCATTTTTTAAAAAAAAATTGGCGCAGGGTTCCCCTTAATATCCATTCCAGACCTGAAGGGCCTGGTATGGAATTTGGGGGGACCCCCACGCAATTTTTTTTTACATTTTGGTTTGGGGTTCCCCTTAATATTCATACCAGACCCAAAGGGCCTGGTAATGGACTGGGGGGATCCCATGCCGTTTTTTTCAATGACTTTAATCTGTATTGCCGGGACCGACAATTCATTATAGCCGCGAGTACATTTAAATTACTTTTTTTCCTTTAGAAATGTCATTTTGTGCAGGGACTGTTTTAAACATGGGAAAAATGCCCCACTTTACAGGCATACTATAGACACTCCACAGGTACAAAATTTAAAGGAATATTTCACTTTTATTGTTTCACTTTAAGCATTATTAAAATCACTGCTCCCGAAAAAACAGCCGTTTTTAAAACTTTTTTTTTGCATTGATACATGTCTCACACAAGTAAGTACACCCCTCACATTTTTGTAAATATTTTATTATATCTTTTCATGTGACAACACAGAAGAAATTACACTTTTCTACAATGTAAAGTAGTGAGTATACAGTTTGTACAAAAGTGTAAATTTGCTGCCCCCTCAAAATAACTCAACACACAGCCATTAATGTCTAAACCACTGGCAACAAAAGTGAGTACACCCCTAAGTGAAAATGTCCAATTTGGGCCTAAAGTGTCTATTTTGTGTGGCCACCATTATTTTCCAGCACTGCCTTAACCCCCTTGGGCATGGAGTTCACCAGAGCTTCACAGGTTGTCACTGGAGTCCTCTTCCACTCCTCCATGATGACATCACAGAGCTTATGGATGTTAGAGACCTTGCGCTCCTCCTCCTTCTATTTGAAGATGCCCCACAGATGCTCAATAGGGTTTAGATATGGAGACATGCTTGGCCAGTCCATCACCTTTACCCTCAGCTTCTTTAACAAGGCAGTGGTCATCTTGGAGGTGTGTTTGCGGTCGTTATGTTGGAATACTGCCCTGCAGCCCAGTCTCGGAAGGGAGGGGATCATGCTCTGCTTCAGTATGTTACAGTACATGTTGGCATTCATGGTTCCCTGAATGAACTGTAGCTCCCCAGTGCCGGCAGCACTCATGCAGCCCCAGACCATGACACTCCCACCACCATACTTGACTGTAGGCAAGACACACTTGCCTTTGTACTCCTCACCTGGTTGCTGCCACACACGCTTGACACCATCTGAACCAAATAAGTTTATCTTGGTCTCTTCAGACCACATGACATGGTTTTAGTAATCCATGTCCTTAGTCTGCTTGTCTTCAGCAAACTGTTTGCGGACTTTCTTGTGCATCATCTTTAGAAGAGGCTTCCTTCTGGGACAGCCATGCAGCCATGCAGACCAATTTGATGCAGTGTGTGGCATATGGTCTAAGCAGGCTGACTCCCCCACCCCTTCAACCTCTGCAGAAATTCTGGCAGCATTCATACGTCTATTTCCCAAAGACAACCTCTGGATATGACGTTGAGCACGTGCACTCAACTGCTTTGGTTGACCATGACGAGGCCTGTTCTGAGTGGAACCTGTCCTGTTAAACCACTGTATGGTCTTGGCCATCGTGCAGCAGCTCAGTTTCAGGGTCTTGGCAATCTTCTTATAGCCTAGGCCATCTTTATGTAGAGCAACAATTAATTTTTTCAGATCCTCAGAGAGTTCTTTGCCATGAGATGCCATGTTAAACTTCCAGTGACTAGTATGAGAGTGAGAGCGATAACACCAAATTTACCACACCTACTCCCCATTCACAACTGAGACCTTGTAACACTAACGAGTCACATGACACCGGGGAGGGAAAATGACTAATTGGGCCCAATTTAGAAATTTTTTCACTTAGGGGTGTACTCACATTTGTTGCCAGTGGTTTAGACATTAATGGCTGTGTGTTGAGTTATTTTGAGGGGATGGCAAATTTACACTGTTATACAAGCTGTACACTCACTACTTTACATTGTAGCAAAGTGTAATTTCTTCTGTGTTGTCACATGAAAAGATATAATAAAATATTTACAAAAATGTGAGGGGTGTACTCACTTGTGTGAGATACTGTATATAATAATTATTTAAATTATTTATAATTTTATTCTAAAAGGGACTAAAAATAAAGCTTGACTTTTAAAGGAAAATTCTATTCCATTTCCAATTCTCCTTTTTGCATTGACCACTTATAGATGGGGCAGTGACCACTTGTTTGTATTATGAATTTTATTGGCCAAAGGCAACGCGCTGACACCTTTGCTGCTATAGTGCTATGGGCTGTTTTTCAGTGATCCCCTGTGCCTTTAGGTCTAGGTTCATATCTATGCGGCTACGTATGATGCGTTTTTCAGGCACGTTTTACAGTGCGTTTTGCTTTGTTAAACCCTCGTTTTTTTAATGCGTTTTTGCATGCAATTTCTATGCATTTTGCGTTTGCGTTTTTTTCCCCCTCTTTAAACACACTGTAAACATACTGTATATAACTGATGAGTCATCAGCTGTAAAAAAGAAAATTGCCGGCAAAAAAATTGCGAAAAATCCTCCCCCCAGGTCCATACCAGGCCCTTCGGGTCTAGTATGGATTCTGAGGGGACCCCCCCATGACAAAATGTAAAAAAAAAAAAGTGTGGGGGTTCCCCACCAAAATCCAGACACTTATCCGAGTATGCAGCCTGTCAGGCCAGGAAAGGGAGGGGACGAGTGAGCGCCCCCCCTCCTGAACCATACTAGGCCCCCCCAAAGCACCTTGCACGCATGTTGATAGGGACAAGGGCCTCTTCCCGACAACCCTTGGCTGTCGGGGTCTGGGGGCGGGGGCTTATCGGAATCAGATCCCGGCCCCCCCCATGAGAAATGTTAAAAAAAATAAGAGCCCATTTTTGACAAGTCCTTTATTAAAAAAGAAAAGGTAGTTTGTACCCCTCCAAAAAAAGTGGGACTTTAAATGTTCAAAGACACTAATAAACTGGTTAAAAAATATAAATGTATTAAACAAAAAAGACAGAAAGACTATGCTAAAAAAAATCATCTTCACATGATGATTAATAAAACAAAAACTGACGATAGCACAATTACACGTAAAATTATATCTTGCAAATGAAATATGACGGGACATATACAAAGTAGTTTCACTCCAATGTCCGATAGTACTTTCTGGTGTCCAACAGCCGGGATAAGTCCTAGCGGTACCCAGCGCGTTTCAGGTTCAAAATCCTTTCATCAGGGGTAATTATATAGGAGGATTTATATTCTGATAAACAGAAAAGTACAATATACTTTATTATGCAAGACCACAATTTAAACAGGCATAATGAGCATAGTACAGCTAAATTCAACAGAGGCTAGGGAAGGGCAGGGGTGGGAGGTGGGCCCAGATGGAAAAGAGAAGACAACCTACCTAAACGAGGTGAATGGCACCGCAATCAAAACAAAAAATAGTAATATTGCAGCAAGAGTTAAAAAATGGCGCTGTCAGTGGATGGCGTGTATGGAGGTTTTAATTCAATCTGCACACCTGTAGTATTTTGGCCCAGCGGGGAAAGATCAAACAACCCGGTCCTTCTGATGGAAGTTTAAATAGGTATAGACACAAAGCTGTATAAAAAAATGGGAGAAAAGAAAAAAAGAGGAGAAAAGTGACGGTGTAAGCTCATTAATCAATCCATTTCCCTCCCCAAGTATTACTATCACCGGTCCCATTATATAATCTAAACAGCTAGGAGGGTAACCGATCATTGCGTGAAATCTTATTAGAACATGAAGTATAGAGTGGCCACTAATTACCTTGCAGTTTCAAATGAGGGGTCTCGCAGTACAAATAAAGTTGAGGATTATAGTCAGAATCCTGCATCAGTAATAAAGCTGCAGTGAGATAGTCATTATCATTTGTTCAAGCTGTAAATAGAGAATGATAACCCTGGTAGCTTGGTGTAAAACACTTGCTATCTATTCCAAGCACCCCGCAGGGAGTGGGATGTCTGGTCTTGCAGGGGTAAGTAGCCAGATAAGTACCTGTGTTATGGGGGTCCGTAAGGTACACCATCCACACTGATAAGGTCTGCAATGTCTGCAGTGTAACCTCATCTTTTTAAATGGCGCTGGACTCCCGCACATATGCATCGCGCTCATATGTTTATCGCTAATGTGCGAGGTCTCGGTGATCCGGGACTAGTAATGGGAAACACCAATCACTAATGTGCAGGGCCTCCACCAGTGATTGGGTGGGGGTGGAGAGCATGGCATGCCCATTTCTGTCGATGGGGCGTGACCATGCGTTCCACACACTGAGAACACTTCCCCTAATGCCGCGTACACACGATCGGAAATTTCCGCCAGCAAAAGTCCGATGAGAGCTTTTGGTCGGAAAATGCGACCGTGTGTATGCTTCATCGGACTTTTGCCTTCGGAATTCCCGCCAGCAAAGGATTGAGAGCAGGTTCTCAATTTTTCGGTCGGAAAAAGTTTCAATCAGAAATTCCGATCATCTGCACCAATTCCGACTCGCAAAATTCCTACGCATGCTCGAAAACAATACGACGCATGCTCGGAAGCATTGAACTTCATTTTCGCGGCTCGTAATAGTGTTGTACGTCACCGCGTTCTTGATGGTCGAAAGTTCAGCGAACTTTTTGTGACCGTATGTATGCAAGCCAAGCTTGAGCGGAAATGGTATTGTTAAACAGCAATACCAAAGACTCTGCTGCAACTATCGCCATCTGGCGTTTAAAGGTATATTGTACCATTCGCCAGGTCAGATAAGATAGGTAGGCTAATATGATTTGAGGGTGCGAGAAGACAGGCAGAAAAAGAAAGACAAAGGCAACATAGGGCATCAAAGTTTTGATCCCAAACAAATATTCCCAGAAAGGAAAATATATATAATGTTCCCAGAGAAACCACCAAGGGATAGATGTTACTTCTATTTCATTTTCTATCTGGAACACAAAGACAGAGATATATTCTCGGGTAGTGGATAATTTTGTCTGAGGGATAGCACTAGACTATCCCTGTTACCAGTGGCGGAACTACTGCCATAGCGACCCACGCGTGCGCTATGGGGCCCGCATCCGTGTAGGGCCCGGCAGAGACGGCTCTCTAATTCGGCAATTAGGCTAATTGAAGAGCCGCCTCTGCTGAAAAATGTCGACACGGGCGCGGTGTTAAGCTCCGGCCAGCAGTGGGTTGCCTGTGAGCTCCAAGCAGTGGAGAGAGGGGTCGGAGCGTGGCTGTCTTAGGGAAGACGCGGGGCCAGGGCTGTGTTCTCTTAAGGAGGAGAAGGGGAGGAGATTCCAGCAGCCTGAGCAGTGAGCACAATTCACTCTGCTCGGGAGACACAGATCGCGCCCCCCCTCCCCAGCCGTCACCCCCCCACCACTGGAGTGCTCAGCGGAGTGGCGGTTTCTGCACACCCCGGAGGAGGCATCCGGCTGACAAGGAGAGGAAGAGGAAGGCACCATGGAGGAGGCCTCACAAGCGCTGTATGGAGCCGATCCGACCGAAGGGAAGGTAGGAGAGAAGAGGTGTCTGGGCTGCCCCTCTCTGGGGCTGTCAATCAGTGTTGGGGGGGAAATCAGGGGCTCCAGCTGCAGGGAGAGGCAAAGCTACCACCATGCCACAACCTTTTCTGCAACCAGCGACCAACATTTTTTTTTTTTTATGAGAGAGAGCTACCCCCTCAGCCACAGCCAGAGACTGGTCTTTATATCCACCCCTGCCCCATCCCCCCCACTCTATTCTTCCTGATCATGTGTCACTAACAGTAAGGACAGCTCAATCCTGTGCCAGTATCCTTGGGTGTCCACCTGTGATTGACAGCCCCTGACCCCTCCCTCCACCCTTCCCTTACCCCTGCCTATGCAGGACTCCACTGGGGGGGTTGGGAAGTCCCAGTCCAGGGCTGATCCTCTGCCATGCTGGGCCGGGTGCTCAGCATCCTGCACTGGCACTGCCAGCTGATTTGCTTCTGTGCTGCTACCTCCCTCACCAACACCAGCACCGAGATAGAGAGCACCGACACCAGCACCGAGATAGAGAGCACCAACACCAGCACTGAGATAGAGAGCACCGACACCAGCACCGAGATAGAGAGCACCGACACCAGCACCAGGATAGAGAGCACTGACGCCAGCACAGAGATAAGAGAGCACTGATGCCAGCACTGAGATGGAGAGCACTGACACCAGCACTGAGATAAGGAAACTCCGACACCAGTACCGAGATAGAGAGCACTGACACCAGCACCAGGATAGAGAGCATTGACACCAGCACTGAGATAAAGAGCACTGAGATAAGAGAGCACTGACACCAGCACTTTAAAGCTCTTAATATATGTGAGTGTGGTAATCTGTTTCTCAATGGCATTAGTTCATTTTTTTGTGGGGGGGGGGGTTGCAGGGGGGGCCCCCATACAACATTTTGCTATGGGGCCCTGTGATTTCTAGTTACGCCCCTGCCTGTTACTGTTCATTCCCATTCCATCAGGAAATTATTATTATGATTACTCCCATTCCGGCGAAAACTGATTCATTGAGATCCAGTGGATTAGTGGCACGTAAAGACACTATCCACTTGGTCTCCCTTTGAAGACAACAAAGGAATAATAATTTAAGGGCTAAAAAGTAAGCAAAAGGTTCTAATTCATATTTAAACTCACTTTCTTCCTCTTTTTCACAGATGTCACAGAAACGCAGGGCACCCCAGAAACATATGTAGCACGGAACCCCGAAGGAGCTGCTGAGTTATTTGGGCCTGTACTCTGCTTTTTACCCCCTTGAATGTCTCAGTCCCCCTGACACAGCTGTGGTGTACTAGTGTGCAGTTAGAACGAAATCACAAAGGCAAGTTCACAATACTCAATATAATATACCTGTTTGTAGTTACCTTACCCTTCTCTTGGCTGGTGATGAAGAGTAAAACAACACTCACACAGTTGTACTTAAATAATAACCGTATTTACTGTTGTTGTATTAGAAGGGTTAAACTACAATGGTTGTACTGTCAGACAAAACATAGTCTGACAGACAACTAAAACTTTACAAAGGTACAATACAGGTGTATAATGTCTGAAGTAATATATGAGAAGTATAACAAAGTAAATAGGATACCGTCAGAGTGAGTGTATCTCACTCTAAGCACTGTCCTATTTCCTGCGCGCTTTAGGCTATACTAAATCAAATGTTGGCTTGATTTAGTATAATACAACACTAGGGAGCTCCCTCCTATAATATCACACTGCCCTGATATAGTAAAATAACCCAAGGCTTTATGTGTTACTGAACCAGGGGCGGATCCAGGGGGGGGGGCAACAGTAGCACTGACATGTCTTGATGCCAGTGCCAATGCCGCTGCCTCTACCCGAGTCTCTCTCTCACATCAGCCGATCAGCGGCGCAGAGAGAGAGACTCGCACTGACATGGCAGGATACCAGGAGGAGGAGGAGGTGGGTGGAGCCTCTTCCCTGCACTCGTTGCTAACGCCAGGGCCGCCTGGCGTCTAGCAACGAGTGACGTCAGCGAGTCACGTCGGGCTCGCCTTGACTGTGACAGGTTAGACGAAGCTGTTGGCTAAACAGTCATGTAAGTGCAAGTGCAGGTACGGCGCTCGTACAATCACACTGAGAGGGGGGCTGGACGGGAAGCTGCTGGTTAGACGAAGCTGTTGGCTAAACAGTCATGTAAGTGCAAGTGCAGGTACGGCGCTCGTACAATCACACTGAGAGGGGGGCTGGACGGGAAGCTGCTGGGTGGCTCGGCAGGGAGGAGGATGGACTGGCCAATCAGTGGGTGGCGGAGCAGAGAGATGACATCATCTCTCACCGCCCGGCGCCCGCCCTGCATTCTGGCAGTTCTGCCCTCACTCACTGTGCAGGCAGCAGAGAGATTACATCATCTCTCTGCTGCCTGACTCAGACTGGGACGCAGGAATTGACAATCCCCATTCCCCACCTTAGCAGGAAAGTAACTATCTGCAACTTGTGGCAGGTGATGTGGCAAGTGGACAATCCACAATGTGTGGCAAGTGAACAATCCGCAATGTGTGACAGGTGACGTGGCAAGTGACAATCCACAACTTGTGGCAGGTGACGTGGCAAGTGGACAATCCGCAACTTGTGGCAAGTGAACAATCCGCAATGTGTGACAGGTGATGTGGCAAGTGACAATCCACAACTTGTGGCAGGTGACGTGGCAAGTGGACAATCAGCAATGTGTGGCAGGTGATAGTGGACAATTTGCAACACATGGCAAGTGACAATCCGCAGCTTGTGGCAGGTGACGTGGCAAGTGGACAATCCGCAACTTGTGGCAGGTGACGTGGCAAGTGACAATCCACAACTTGTGGCAGGTGACGTGGCAAGTGGAGAATCAGCAATGTGTGGCAGGTGATAGTGGACAAATTGCAACGTGTGGCAGGTGACGTGGCAAGTGATAATCTGGCAAGTGATAATCTGCATCTGGTGGCAGGCGATGTGGCAAGTGACACACTCGGGGCTCCCACTGATTCTGCATTATGGTGAGTTGAACTATTTCATTTTCTATAACAATGTAATAATAGAAGTAATGTGTTTCAAACATCCTGACACTATAATAACCATGGTGCCGTGATGATTGAAGCTCCGAAATTTCCCTGATAAATTGCCCCCCAAAAAACGTATTTTCTGGCAGTGCCCCTCCCGACACTAGACTCTGGATCCGCCCCTGTACTGAACAGTCCTTCTTTATCTTCTTTTCTTCTACTAGCAACAAGGTAATTTTGTAATCCAAAATGATTTAATGATTCCTTATCAAAGTATGCTGAAAAGATGATAGCCAGGCTCTGGTGCCGTGGTACTTTAACTAACTTTGATGCCAAGAACTCAGTACTAATTCCTCTTGAATCTGCTTGTGGGACTATGGGTCCCAGCAACTCTGTCTTGTGTACACGTGTGTATAAAAGTGCATCAAGGAACTTGTGGGCAACAGCCCTCTCACCCAACCAGGACAGTATAGTGGATGCGACCTAACAACATAATTATAGTAATGACAAGCCTCCATCCCTAATATGTATACAACAAGAAGAAGAAGAAAGGAAATGGGACCTTGTATAGGGCAAGTCACTTGATTGTTCAATTTATTTGAAAAATAGCAGATTACATTATGGAAAGTGTCAGTCTGTAATACAGGACACGATCCAGTGTAATACATTTGCATAAATATAAAACCATTATACAGAATAGGATACAAAATAATAAATAAACATATTAATTACAAAAGGACACTCATCCATTCATAAAAGTTCAATGAACATGATCGATTTTTCATGGTAGGCCAAAATTGTGTAAGCATCAGTTTGATATAACTCGACGCACGTTTCATGGCTCTTGCCAATCATCAGGAGTAAGATGCTCTGAAAATAAATCAGTAATATCTATAAGTAGGGATATCCTTTAAACGAGAAACAATCTCTCAAAATAAAGGTGTGTAACTTACAGTGCGGCCAAATGGTGGCACTGTCAGAGAGTTCCCCTGAGCAGACGCTGTGCTGGTGTGCGCTGGGGTGCGTTGGCGCGTGTGCCCATGTGCGCCGTTGCGGGTGCCGGTGTGCGGGTGCATGCGTGTGTGTGCGGGCGCGTGCATGTGTGCGCGGGTGCGTGCCTGTGCGCATTGGCACGTGCGCGCACGGCGCTTGGCGCCAATCTGCCTACTTAAGCTGTCAGCACATGTGGCTCGGTGCTGTCTGATCTGCAGCTCCCTGTATCCTTGCACCTGCTTACCTGTCTGAACGTTTGATCTCCTGACTACCCGGCTTGCCCTTTGGATTCTCCCTTGTCTTCTGCCTGCATCTGACCCTGGCTTGTCCTGACTACGAATCTGCCTGCTCCTCTGTACCACGCTGCCCGCCTGTTGCCAACCCTGCCTGTGACCCGACCTGCCTGCTCCACTCCTGCTCTGCACCTGCTGCCTGTGCTTCAGTTGTCTGGTGATCTCCAAAAACACCTTCACCTGGATCCGCCCGCTGCTGTCCTGCCAGGCTCTCATACCATTCTGTGCTCCCGTGCCTCCTGTCCATACTACCAGGGGCCAGGAACCAGATATGTAAGGGAGGCCTTCCCCTGCTATATTGGGCTCATCGGTCAGGTAAGTGGAAGTCTGACAGTATCGGACAGCCATGTCCGAGCCCGAGCAGGGAACCTCCCCCATGGAGGAACTGTGTAGACACCTGGGGGGTCTCACACAAGCCGTGAAGAGCCTTCAGGAAGGCTACACAAGGTTGGAAGAACGAGTCCAAGTCCTGTCTGCTCCTACCAACCCTCAAGTTGCTTCTTCTGCCGGAGCGTCATCTGCACCCTCAGTAGTAATGCTACCTCCTGAACCCAGGGTACCTATACCCGAAAGATTTTCTGGGGACCGCAGTACATACCGGGCTTTTCGCAATGCCTGCGAACTATACTTCGCCCTGCAGCCACGCACCTTTTCTCTGGAGGCAACCAAGATGGGCTTTGCAATTTCTCTTCTGTCCGGTGAACCACAGACCTGGGCTCACTGCCTCCTGGAGCAAAAGCCTGGATGTCTTGATAACCTCGATGCCTTTTTTGTCACTATGTCCCAGTTGTATGAGGACCCTCAAATAACAGTGACTGCTGAGGCCGCTTTGCACGTTCTTCAACAAGGGCGTAGAGCAGCAGAGGACTATGTGGTGGATTTTAGGTGGTGGAGCTCTGACACAGGTTGGAATGACGCTGCATTGCGTTATCAATTCCACATGGGATTATCTGATCCATTGAAGGATGAGCTGGCACGGGTTGGAATACCCCAAACTTTGGATGAACTCATCAATCTGTCTGTCCAGATCGACCGACGCCTCAGGGAGCGCTGCTCTGAGAGATCCACCAGTCAATTCCGCCCTACCTGGATGCTCCCCAAGGTTCCAAGTTCTTCTCTCGGACAGTCTTTTCCTGCACCAGCCCCCCGGTTCTTGATACCCCCGAACCAATGCAGCTTGGTCTTCTCCGTCCTTCTCTCACCCCAGAAGAACGCCAGCGCCGAAGAGTCAACAATCTCTGCATGTATTGCGGGGAGACCGGACACTACGTGAGGTCTTGCCCCAACAAGACACGTAAGTCTCGTCCAATTTCTTCAATGTGTGCATCTGCCTTGCCTCATCCTGCTACTCACCTTGCTCTCTCCATCATCTTACAGCTACCAGGAAGGAATATTATAGTCTCGGTCATTATTGACTCAGGAGCTTGCAGCTGTTTTATTGACCTGACCTTCGCTGCCAACCATCACATTCCTCTTCAGCCTAAAACTCGGGGACTCGCTGTACATCTCGCTGATGGTTCCTCCCTTCGTTCCGGCCCTGTCACGCAGGAGACCGTCCCTTTGCTGGCCACCATGGGCCCCAACCATCAAGAACTCCTGTGTCTGGATGCCATCTCTTCTCCTCTCTTTCCCATCATCCTGGGAATGCCGTGGTTGCAGGCCCATAACCCTAGCATTGACTGGACCAGTGGGGAAATCAAGTTCCTCTCCAAATATTGCCAGCAGCACTGTCTTCACACTATTCCTGTTGAACCTACCCAACTTCTCTGCCTGGACACTGACTCTGAGTTACAGCAGGTGATCCCTGCGCCCTATCAGGATTTCCTTGATGTATTCAGTAAGAAGGGAGCAGAGACTCTTCCTCCTCACAGGCCTTATGATTGCCCGATAGAGCTTTTACCTGGAACGGAAGTTCCCTTTGGGAGGATTTTTCCATTGACAGAGCAGGAGTTGGATACCTTAAAAACCTACATTGATGAGAACCTGAAGAAAGGTTTTATTCGCCCATCCACTTCTCCGGCTGGTGCTGGCATATTTTTTGTAGAGAAGAAGGATCATTCCTTACGTCCTTGTATTGATTATCGGGAACTAAACAAGATAACAATCAAAAACCGTTATCCGCTACCTCTAGTGCCTGAACTCTTCCAAAGGCTGGGATCCGCAGTAATTTTCACCAAATTAGATCTCCGTGGTGCATATAATTTAATTCGTATTCGGGAAGGAGATGAGTGGAAAACGGCTTTGCATACCAGATTCGGGCATTTTGAATACCTTGTTATGCCCTTCGGCCTATGCAACGCACCTGCAATGTTTCAACATTTTGTCAATTACATTTTCCGTGACTTCCTGGACTTATACGTTATTGTCTATTTAGACGATATCCTGATCTTCTCCTCCTCAGTTATCGATCATCACTGGCACGTCCGAAATGTCTTAGTTCGACTCAGGCAGCATGGACTTTACGCTAAACCGGAAAAATGTCAATTTGAACTTCAATGCATCCAGTTTCTAGGCCTAACCATTTCTGTCGAGGGTATTAAAATGGACCCCCAAAAGGTATCTGCCATTCTGGATTGGCCCGCTCCCTCCGATAAAAAAGGAGTTCAACGCTTCATTGGCTTCTCTAACTTTTATAGGAAGTTCATCAGGGGCTTCTCTGAAATAATTGCCCCATCACCGAATTAACCAAGCAAGGGAGCCGTTTCCATTGGTCCCCTAAGGCGCAATCCGCCTTTGAAAAACTCAAAGAGCTATTCACCTCTGCTTCTATATTGAAACACCCAGATCCTGCTCTACCATTCGTTCTCGAAGTAGATGCTTCAGAGATTGCAGTAGGAGCTGTGCTGTCCCAAAGGCAAGGTCCTTCTCTACCTAGTGGCCTTTTTCTCTCGCAAGCTCTCCACAGCGGAGAGAAACTATGATGTTGGAGATCGGAGCTTCTGGCCATCAAGGCCGCTTTGGAGGAGTGGCGTTACTTACTGGAGGGTGCAGCACATCCCATTCTGGTCTACACGGACCACAAGAACCTGGAGTACCTCAGAACAGCCAAGAGATTGAAACCACGGCAGGCAAGGTGGGCTCTATTTTTCTCAAGATTTCAGTTCCATATCAGGTACAGACCAGGTTCCAAGAATATCAAACCGGATGCACTATCCCGTATGTTCCTTGATTCTGGCAAACCTTTGCATCCGGACACTATTCTCCCTCCCGGAAATTTTCTACTACTCCAAGGGGATCTTCTATCCCGAATAAAACAAGCCTCTTTGAACTGGACCCCGCTTGAGAGATGAGGTGAGGGCCCAAGATGGCTTATTCTGGCACAAGGGCAAAATTGTGGTTCCTGAGGATCTGAGGGTGGCAGTGTTAGACTCAGTGGCCTCAGTTGGCAATTGATTGTAAAAGCTATGTAGAATCCTGTACTACCTGTGCACGGAGCAAGAATAGCCGGACAAGAGCCTGGGGATTGCTGAGACCGTTACCTGTTCCAGAAAGACCTTGGAAGATGATTTCAATGGACTTCATCGTGGAGCTTCCCCAGGCAGAAGGCTTTTCCACCATCTTCGTCGTCGTGGACAGACTATCCAAAATGGCTCACTTCCTGAATATGAAAGGCACGCCCTCGGCTATGGAGACAGCAAGGGTTTTCATCAGAGAAGTGGTAAGGCTGCACGGTGTCCCGTCAAGTATCGTATCCGACCGTGGTGTTCAGTTCACCTCCAGATTTTAGAAGGCTCTCTGTGGTTCTCTGGAAATTGAGTTGGCGTTCTCTTCTGCTTACCACCCCCAGACTAATGGGCAGATGGAGAGAACGAATCAGACTTTGGAGCAGTATCTCCGCTTTTCTACATTCTCACAGGACGACTGGGTCTCTCTTCTGCCTATTGCCGAATTTTCCTACAATAACTCTTTGCATTCTGCCATTAAGCAAACGCAATTTTTTGCCAATTACGGCTTTTACCCGTCTTTCCTGCCGAGGTCTTTACCCGAGTGTACTATCCCTGCGGTCTCGGAAACCATGGACTTCTTCCTTACCAACAACAAACTCTTGCAGGAAACCATGGCTAAGACCCAAGAGTATAATAAGAAGATGTTTGACAGGAAGAAGCGGGGAGAGCTTATCCTGGAACCCGGCAACCAAGTTTGGCTGTTCACAACCAATCTAAGAATGGCTTGCCCCTCAAGGAAGCTGGGCCTTAAGTTTATGGGTCCGTTCTCAGTTCAAAAGAAGATTAATGACGTAACTTACGAACTCAACTTACCCGATACCCTGAAGATCTATCCGGTCTAGTAGCTCTTCCTGTGCAGCAATTCTGACTGCTTCCATGAGAGGCAGGAGGTGATTACGATGCCAAGTCTTTATTGGCCCAGAGCTTCCTTCTGGCCGAATCTCATATACTGGAAGCCCTGGAAGTCGTTTACATATTACGAAGGGCTGTGACTTCCATCTGTCCGCCAGCTTGTGCTTTCCCGGTATACCCAGATTCCTTAACAGGACTCGGTCGCCAGGTTGTAAATCTTGAACCCTTACTTTGAGATCAAAGTTCTTTTTGTTTCTGGATCCTCTGCGATCTGATGTGACTTGAGCTTTGTCATAAGCAGTCTTCAAACTCTTCCTCAGCCTATCCACATATCCTTTGTGAGAAATCGCTGAGGTATGATCCAGACTGGTTCCAAAGGCCAAGTCCACCAGTAGTCTAGCTTCTCTTCCAAACATTAGTCGGTAGGGGGAATACCCTGTTACATCACATTTTGTACTGTTATATGCATGTACTAGTGCAGTGGTGTGCCTGTTCCAGTGTGGTTTTTGCTCCGATGTCAGGGTTCCCAACATATTTAGAAGAGTCCTGTTAAATCTCTCTGGCTGAGGATCACCCTGTGGATGGTATGGAGTGGTTCTAGATTTCCGAATACCTAAAAGATCCAACAGCTTTTGAATCAGGGTACTTTCGAAATCTCTCCCTTGATCGGAATGAATTTGTTGTGGCAGACCATAATGGACAAAGAACTTCTCTACCAAAACTTTCGCCACTGTAGAGGCCTGTTGATCTTTAGTGGGATAAGGTTGAGCATATTGGGTGAAGTGATCTGTCACTACAAGAATGTTCCCTTTTCCACTTAAGTCAGATTCCACACACAGGAAATCTATACAGACCAACTACATCGGTCCTTGGCTCTCCAAATGGCCCATTGGGGCAGCTTTCTGTGGCAAGGTCTTCCTCTGTATACATCGGAGACATGAGTGACAATAGCCCTCCACTTCAGTTCTCATAAAGGGCCAGTAGAACCTGTCCTTTACCAGCTGGAAAGTCCTTTCTGCTCCCATATGCCCGTGGTGGTCATGTAGAGCGATCAGTACCTTCTCTCGGTACGTCTCAGAGGGGCCCCTTCGGTAGACCACCCCTTGTTTGAGCTGTAGCCGATCCCACTCTTTGCTTTGTGTAGAACTCAAGCTTCCTTTACAGTGCTCTTGAGAAGTAGGTTGGGGTTTTTTCCCTCCAAAGCCTTCAGTGCCAGGCTACAAATTGGGTCTCCCTGTTGATCTAATCGAAGATCCCTCCTGGACAGCTTTGGTAAACCTTCCTCTGCAATTTGGGTGACATCACAGTAACACTTAGGCACTCTGGTAGCAGATACTCCAACTTCTTCTGCTCTAGCCCCACCTTTAGTTTGCTGTTGTGCTCCATCACAAAGGGCCCTCACTCCCTCCGGGATGAGTTAAGTCCATTCTTCTTCTTGACTTTGGGAACAGTGAGGTCATCTTGATAATGCATCAGCATCTCTATTTCTTATTCCTGGTCTGTATTTTAAGCTGAATGTGAACGCTGAGAGTGCAGCCAACCACCTATGGTCAGTAGCATCCAACTTGGCTGTGGTAAGTAGGTAAGTGGGTTATTGTCTGTCTTAACTACGAACTCTGCACCATACAAGTAATCCTTGAGTTTATCCACCACAGCCCATTTTAAGGCCAGGAATTCCAATTTGTGAGTGGGGCAGTTCCGCTCAGTAGGAACTAGACTTCTGCTCACGTAGGCTATGGGCTTTTGTTGTTCATCATGTTCCTGGTAGAGTACTCCACCTAGCCCGTCTCGGCTGGCATCCACATGTAATTCATAGGACTTAGAAGGGTCTGCATAGGCTAGAACCGGAGCAGTGGTAAGGTTCCATTTCAACTGTCTGAAAGCATCTTCACACTGTGTAGTCCATTCTTCTTGGATGGACTCTTTCTTCTTTCTGGGGCCTTCTTTTGGCTTCCCCAAACCTTCTGAATCTGAGCCAATTCCGTCTTGATTGTTCAACAGCTCGGTGAGTGGGTGGGCTATATTAGCAAACCCTTCCACAAACCTTCTGTAATAAGAACAGAATCCCAGAAAGGATCTAAGCTCAGTCACGTTAGTTGGTCTAGGCCAGGAGGTAACGGCCTCCAAATTCTGCTGGTCGGTTGCCACTCCTTCAGCGGATACAATGTGGCCCAAGTAGTTCACCGAGGGTTGGTAGAAATGACACTTCTCCAAGGAGAGCTTCAGGACTTCCTCATGTAGTCTCATCAAGACCTTCTCCAGGTGCTCTTCGTGCTCCTCCAGTGTTCTGCCAAACACTATGACATCATCTAAATAGACCAACACCTCGATCAGGTTCATATCACCCACTGTCTTTTTCATTAATCGCTGGAAGGTGGTTGGAGCTCCAGACAGACCTTGAGGCATTCGATTAAACTCGAAAAATCCCATAGGAGTGATAAAAGCGGTCTTCTCTCTATCTTCAGGACACATGGGGATCTGATAGTACCCATTCTTGAGATCTAGCACACTGAACCACTTTACTCCTGTTAAACTCTGTAGGGCATCCTCTATCCAAGGTGTGATGTACTGATCTGGGATGGTCCTCCCATTTAGTGTCCTGTAATCAATACATAATCGCAGAGAGCCATTCTTTTTCCTTACGACCACTATGGGAGAGCATATGGACTCCGGGACTCTCGAATAATCCCCGTCCTCTTCAGCTCAGCTAGCTGTTCCCGTAGATCTTCCAGATCTGCCAACGGGATCCGCCTTACCCTCTCTCAGAAGGGTTTGTCTTCTTCTAGGTGGATTTTGTGTTCGCCACTCCTTGCAAGCCCTACATCGAACTCACTTTTTGAGAAGGCAGTCCTCCATCTCAGGAGATGATCCTTCGCTCTCTCCATCCAGGCAGGGGTGAGAGGTGTATTCTTTGGGTAGAACTCTTCCTCAGGAATCTCTCCCTCCTGTTCTCCCATGATGCCACACGGTGAGACTGGGGTTGCTTGGCTGACTTGCCCCAGCAGCATCCGGGCAGGTACCTTTACAGGTAAGGCTGTTGTGTTGCGAACACTGACTGAGACTCTTCCTTTACATCTCTTCAGCGCCTTGGTTGACAACACTTCAGGGATAACTTCCAGGCCCTTGCCTTCTTTCTGCCTGTCCGTCTCAAGGACGATGACGGGACCGGGCTGTCTCCAACTTAACTTGATAGAGGCTTTTAGGCAGACTACTTCACCCGGTTGTACCAGCTTTTCACTCTTGTCCAGACGCCAGACTTTTCCCACTCCTTCTGGTGGGGCCTTCTGTTCCTGTACAAGATCCTGGTACACTTGTGTTAACATGGGGTGTACACCCTTGGCTGGGGTGTTCTTCTCCTGCAATAGTGGTGTAAGCAGTCTTCGTACCAGATCAGTGTTGGTCCCAATAATGAGGGAACTTCTGTCAGCCCCTGGAAGGCGAGGACACACCACTGCCAAGGTATCAAAGGTTTCGGCCTCCCCTGCCATACTCGGGTCAAAGGTAAGTTTAATAGGTAGGTAGCCGTCATAGGGGAAGTTCTGGGTCCGTAGGCCCCATATCTCCAGCTCTTCTAGCTTCTGCAATGGGAGATGTTTGAGATATTTCTCGTAAAAGTCCCTGTATAACAGAGTCACTTGAGCTCCAGTGTCCAACAAGGCTTTAATGTATATCCCTTCTATCTGGATGGGGACAATCAGGGAATGTCCCACTAGCTTGCGAGGGAAACTATGGGGAGTGGCACTCTTTGTCTGCTTTGTGACTTGTACTTTCGCACTTGGCTTCCGTGGGTTCCTTTTCTTCCGTTTTGGTCTAGCTGTGATTGCAGAGGTCTGGGGTGTACAGGTTGGTTTGGAGTTGACTATTGTAGTAGGGCGCCCATTTGACTCCTTCACTGGGGCACTCTGAAGTTTTCCGCCGGCCGTTGGAGTTTTGTTTCTGTTTTTGGGCTTGGGCATACCTGCCTGTAATGTCCAACTCCTCCCCAAATGAAACAGGACTTGGGCTTTTCCACAACTGTGGGGCTTAACAGTTCTTTGGGTCCTTGACCTCCTCCATCAGGTGGAGTGACATGCTTGGTAGTCAACAGGGCCATCATCTCCATCAACTGTGCCACCTTGTCTGAAGAAGTTCGATCTGAGGGTCGCCATTAGTGGCACTAGTCGTCCTAACTCCAAAGACTGATTTTGGCCTTTGGATTTTTTCTTTCTTCTCCAGGATGGCTTCTTCTACCCGCACAATTCGGATCAGGTCCGGGTACTTCAGGATGCCACCATCTTGACGGGTTCTTAACTGGAGCATTATGGTGTCCAATTGCTGGGCACCCTTCAGGACTTGTTTGTCTTGGACTTCATCCACCTTCTGAGGGTCTAATCCTTTTTTTAACAAGATCTGGTGTATGATCCTATACAAACGCCTTATATACTCTGATAGCTTCTCTCCTTCACTCTGATAAGTGTGTTCCAGCTGGTAGATCAGGTCAGAAACCTTCTCTGTCCATCCAAACACATCCTGTAAGATGTCTAAGTAGTCCTGAGCCACGCAATCTTGCTTGCTGAGCTTCAAATTCCGGATGGCTTCTGAAGCAGGTCCTTTTAAGCGCTCTGCGATCCTCTGTTTCTTGTGTGCTTCTGGCACGTCCCATTCATCTACGGCTTGAGTGGTTTGCTCCAACCACTCCTCAAAGTTGTTTTCCTCTAGGGGTACAGGCTGTCTTCCAGAGAAAATGCTAAGTTTCTGGTATGCATTTCCAGGATATGTGAGGTTGCCTTTCTGACATTTTTCCACAAAGTTCCCTAATGCTGTAAAGAGCTCCGGTTCAACTGTGGTCAGATGTGACCGGGAAGGAACTTTTGCCTTGACTGATTTCACTTGCGTGGATTTGGTAGGGTTCTCACCTGGCCTCTCTGGGTGTGTCAGACAGAATTTGGTTCTGTCAGACCATTTCACACTGTTACCGTGGAAATTTTCAGGGACACCCTTCCTCCATTCCAGTAAGGCATAAGTGCGGGAGGTCCCATGGTCTGGCCTCACAGCTATCACCCAGGCCTTCCACTCTGGGGATAGTACCTGCACCACTTCTTTCACCTGTTTCTCCTCCCATCCTTCCCCAGGGAGTTCAATTGCCACGCTCGCTTCTGAGCGTGCGCCTTCAGCTTCGCACCACTGGACCACAGTGGCAGGGTCCATACTGGTGCCAAGGGGTTGCTGGGGGGTTGCTTGCAGAGTCACAGGATCCCGGACGAGCCCCCACATGTAGCATGGACCCCCGAAGGAGCTGCTGAGTTATTTCAGCATGTACTCTGCTTTATACCCCCTTGAATGTCTCAGTCCCCCGACATAGCTGTGGTGTACTAGTGTGCAGTTAGAACTAAATCACAAAGGCAAGTTCACAATACTCAATATAATATACCTGTTTGTAGTTACCTTACCCTCCTCTTGGCTGGTGATGAAGAGTAAAACAACACTCACACAGTTGTACTTAAATAATAACCGTATTTACTGTTGTTGTATTAGAAGGGTTAAACTACAATGGTTGTACTGTCAGACCGACATAGTCTGACAGACAACTAAACTTTACAAAGGTACAATACAGGTGTATAATGTCTGAAGTAATATATGAGAAGTATAACAAAGTAAATAGGATACCGTCAGAGTGAGTGTATCTCACTCTGAGCACTGTCCTATTTCCTGCATGTTTTAGGCTATACTAAATCAAATGTTGACCTGATTTAGTATAATAGAACACTAGGGAGCTCCCTCCTATAATATCACACTGCCCTGATATAGTAAAATAACCCAAGGCCTTATGTGTTACTGAACAGTCCTTCTTTATCTTCTTTTCTTCTGCTAGCAACAAGGTAATTTTGTAATCCAAGGGTTAATGATTCCTTATCAAAGTATGCTGAAAAGATGATAGCCAGGCTCTGGTGCCATGGTACTTTAAATAACTTTGATGCCAAGAACTTGGTACTAATTCCTCTTGAATCTGCTTGTGGGACTATGGGTCCCAGCAACTCTGTCTTGTGTACACGTGTGTATAAAAGTGCATCAAGGAACTTGTGGGCAACAGCCCTCTCACCCAACCAGGACAGTGTTGTCAGAAGACTCCATTCTGATATGCAGGGTTCTGTCTCCGGCCAGCCGACACTGCTGCAAAGCTCCACTCCTCTCCACAAGACGCTCCGGAACGCCCAGATGACTACGACAGGCTCCTCTGGCTCCTTCCCAGTCTTGCCCTGTCGTCAGTCCAGCTCTGTGGGATGTCACAATACCGCTGCTAGGATCGCTGTTCCGTAGAGGTAGGCCGCGCTGTGCTGGAGACTTCACACAGATCCTCCCAGGCTGGCCATGCGTGTCCAAGAGACCTAAGATGGCTGCTCCCAGCCCTTTTATAATCTTCCCACAATGCAGTTCTGTTCCCTGAGGTTCATGGGAGTCACCGAGAATTGTGGGTGGGTTAAGTTAATGTCCAGATATAAACAAACAAAAGACTTCCAGGTCAACTTGAATAATAATAATAGAAATAAAACAAAGATTCAGTCCTTGTATATTTTGGCCGCTAGATGGCGCCAGAGGATAAGATATAACATAACATAACACTATTAGGCATTATTAAGCTAATAAGTGACCGCTACACATAAATGGTGCCTCCCCAAGGAAAGGAGCAACAAATAAGAAACATATCACAGAAACCACAGTTCCTACACAACTAACTATGATGGTGATGGGTCCTGATTGCACACAAAAGTCAGGTAACACACGTGGTGGCCCCTCTGGGCAAGGTAAACACCTTAGTGGTGCAACACCTAAAAATGATACACAAAATTCGGTGGTACCCTCTGGGGAGATGATCACAGACGATCCCACCGAAAATCTATAGCACTAAACACTAAATTAATAAACTCTAGAGAGGAAGAAAATTATAGTGTTATTAACTTGTCAAACTATAAATTATCTACTGAGGAATTGCAGTTATTAGAAAAGGGACTAACTTTTTGCCTGGTCTCGGACTTCGATGCATTTGAGGTCATTAAGGATCTGCAGCTGTTTGCTCGCAAGCTGATACTGCAGACCCTTTATGCTAAAAGCATTCAGCCCAGCTCACAAACAACACATGGGAAGGAAGCCCTAGACAATTTAATCTCTCTTTTAGAAGAACAAGAAATGGGAAATTTGATAGATCAGATTAATCTTGAGGCACTATTAAATGAACAAGACACCCCTACTACAACAATAAACAGAAAGTAAAACTCAACCTTAAAGAAGGAATCAAACAAGTTCCCCTCCCCAAATCTTAATCCCAATCTAGGAGCATTTTTGACCATGACTACGAGATTCGCAGACTTAAATATGTTTCTCTCCAAGGTAATCTAACCTACTTGGAAAGACAAGCATTAACATCTTTGACCAATCAACATCAACTCACCATAAAGCTTTCCCACAAGGGAGGGAACATTGTTGTAATGAACAACAACCAGTACAGAACAATGTGGATGAAAATTCTTTCTAACAAAGATTGGTACAAACCAATCCCAAGACCACTCACCGAGAAATTCTATAAAAAATTATATTCCTTGGTGGATAGCGCCTATCTGAATATGTAATAAACAAACAAACATTGGACTTTATACACACCAGTCATCCCCGTATCCCCACGTTTTACAGTTTACCAAAAATCCACAAGGATGTAAAAAAAAACCCAGAGCAGACCCATAGTGTCGGGCCGGGGTGGAATAACCGAAAATCTTAGTAGATTCATAGACGAGCAGTTGCGACCATTGATAACCAATCTTCCCTCCTATGTCCGAGACATATTGCATCTGTTGCAAAATCTTGAGGGTCTTTCTATACCACCTGATGCCCTGTTGGTGACGGTGGATGTTGAAGCACTATATAGCTCCGTCCCCCATCAACAGGGCTTAGCAATTATTAAACATTTCCTATCCTAGACACATAGGGATGACAAGAAATTTAATGAATTCATTTCACTAGCCATTGAATTCATACTGACCCACAATGTCTTTTCTTTTGATGGTTCCCACTTCCTCCAGGTACAGGGCATAGCGATGGGGACATGTTGTGCCCCATCCTAAGCCAATCTGTACCTGGGGGAGTGGGAAAGATCATTCTTGACCAATGACAGTCTCGTTGATCTTACCGATAACATCTTAACATGGTACAGATTTATCGATGACATCTTCATCATATGGAGTGGAACAACTGAGTCTTTGAACAGAGGTATCACGGCTATGAACCAAAATGATTTCAATTTGAAATTTACTGTACAATCGGATCCAGATAGGATTGCATTTTTGGACGTAACTATTTTTAAGGGCACTGATGGTAGACTGACAAGTACATTATACCGGAAGGAAACAGTGGGCAATACAATCCTGCGTGACGATAGTTCCCACCTGAGACCTCTTATACAATCTATACCTTATAGCCAGTACCTGCGGAGTCACAGAAATTGTTCGGAAGGGGCAACATTTCAGCTGGCAGCAAGCAACTTACAACTTACAGAGAGCCTACTCTAGGACACGCCCTAAAAAAGCATTCAAACGCGCAAAAAATCAGACTAGGCAAGACCTTTTTGGGATTAAGAAGGTAGGTAGAGATAGACAGGGTGGGGAAGAAAATCAAAATAGAATCATAACGACGTACACATAACAACAAAATAAGATTAGAAATATCCTAACCAAATATTGGCACATTCTAAATATAGACCTGTTATTGAGCTCTTTTGTACCAGAAACACCTCAAATCACATACAAGAGAACAAGATCACTCAAAGATCATCTAGTGAAGAGGGAGAGTTTAGGAGAGATACCCAAAAGGAAGGGAACTTTCAGATGTGGGGGTGCAGGTACTGCCAGTATATGCATACGGGCCCCAACATACATTTACCAAATGGACAAAAATATAAACCTTCACATTATGCCAACTGCAGGACAGCTGGAGTGGTATACCTACTCAGCTGCCCATGCGGTTGCTTTCACATGGGAAAGACCATATTGGAATTCCACAAAAGGGCCTATAGGCATATCCACAGCATGCAGACCTGCAACCTGGGTCTACCCCCACCAGGGAGATTTCCCGGATATTACATTTCTGATACTTGACCAGACCCACCCCAGTGTGAGGTGTGGGGACTGGGACAAGATCCTTCTTCGAAGGGAGACCAGGTGGATAGTGTCTGTACGTGCCACTAATCTACCGGGTCTCAATGACTCAGTTCATTGGTCATTGGTCAATTTTCACCCATTCCTGGATTTACATTGGGACTATGGGAGGGACTTGGCTAGCTCCAATGGTCGGAATGGGAGTAATCATAATCATTTCCTGATAGAATGGGAATGAACAGTAACAGAGATAGTCTAGAGCTATCCCTCAGGCAAAATTATCCACTACCCAAGAATATATCTTTGTCTTAATGTTCCAGATAGAAAATAAAATAGAATTAACATCTATCCCTTAGTGGTTTCTCTGGGAACACTATATATTTTCCTTTCTGGGAATATTTGTTTGGGATCAAATCTTTATTCGTTTTTCAGCGTTGCCCTTTGTCTTTCTTTTTCAGTCTGTCTTCTCGCGCCCTCAAATCATATTAGCCTACCTATCTTATCTGACATGGTGACTGGTGCAATATACCACGCCATCCACTGACAACGCCATTTTTTACTCTTGCTGCAATATTACTATTTTTTGTTTTGATTATGGTGCCATTCACCTTGTTTAGGTAGGTTGTTTTCTCTTTTCCCTCTGGGCCCACCTCCCTACCCTCTCCTTCCTCTCTACCCCTGCCCTTCTCTAGCCTCTGTTGAATTTAGCTGCACTATGCTCACTATGCCTGTTTAAGTTGTGGTCTTGCATCATAAACTATATTGTACATTTCTGTTTATCAGAATATAAATCCTCCTATATAATTACCCCTGATGAAAGGATTTTGAACTTGAAACGCGTTGGATACTGCTAGGACTTTTCCCGGATGTTGGACACTGGAAAGTACTATCAGACATTGGAAACTACTTTGTATATGTACCATCATATTTCATTTGCAAGATATCATTTTATGTGTAATTGTGCTATCGTCAGTGTTTGTTTTCTTAATCATCATGTGAAGATGATTTTTTAGCATAGTCTTTCTGTCTTTTTTGTTTAATAAATTTATATTTTTTCACCAATTTATTAGTGTCTTTGCCAATTTAAAGTCCCACTTTTTTCGGAGGGTACAAACTACCTTTTCTATGTATACAGGGATTTCACTACAATATCTGACATGGTGAAAGCCTATATTTATCTATTTATTAAAAAAGAAGCCCTGAGCTGTCTTCTCCAGGAGCTGTCTTCTCCCGGAGCTGTCTTCTCCCGATGCTGTCTTCTTCCTGAGCTGTCTTCTCCTTGTGCTGCCTTCTCCCGGTGCTGCGTCGCTTTAACTGACAATTGCACGGTCGTGCGATGCTGTACCCAAACAAAATTGATGTTCTTTTTTCTCCACAAATAGAGCTTTCTTTTGGTGGTATTTGATCATCTCTGCGGTTTTTATTTTTTGCACTATAAACAAAAAAAGAGCGACAGTTTTGAAAAAAAACACAATATTTTGTTTAGGCCGATGTGTAGTCTTCTACATATTTTCGGTAATAAAAATCGCAATAAGCGATTTTGATTGGTTTGCGCAAAAGTTAAAGCCTCTACAAAATAGGGGAAAGATTCATGGCATTTTTATTATCATTATTTTTTTTTTTTTAGTAATGGCGGTGATCAGCGATTTTTATCGGGACTTTGACACATTTTTGGGACCATTGACAATTATACATCGATCAGTGCTATGAAAATGCACTGATTACTGTGTAAATGTCACTGGCAGGGAAGGGGTTAACACTAGGAGGCGATCAAGGGGTTAACTGTGTTCCCTAGTGTGTGTTCTAACTGTAGGGGGATGGGAGTGACTGGAGGAGATGACAGATCGTTGTTCCTAGCTAGTAGGAACTCACGATCTGTCTCTCCTCTCCTCACAGAACAGAGATTTGTGTGTTTACACACACGTTCCTGTTCTGGCTCTCGTGCCCGCTATCGCGCGTGGCCATCGGTCATCGCGACTGCCGGTCACACACATTGGTACCCCCACAGTGCAGTGCTATCCTGCTTAAAGGGACCGACGTACAGCTACGATGCTTCGTGGGATCGTGCCGACCTGCCGCTGTGTAATGACGGCGGCTGATCGGCAAGCAGAAAACCAGCTCTTGTTTTTTTTAATATTTCACTGCTTTTTGAGGTAAATGGGTAGGGGTACGATATACCCAATACCCATTAAAATATGGGAGGCTTGGATCTGGGGGCCGCCTTGTTAACCACTTATGGACCACCCGCTGTCGTTATACATCAGTACTTTGAAGAGGGATATCATTGTTATGGCAGAAGCTAGCTGCCATAACCCCGGTATCTTCTTCTTCAGCAAGCGGTCATATTTCAGCTAAAAGTGGTTTCTGTGGCGGATTCACCGCAAGTTCACTTTTATTGGTGGCGGGAGAGGGCCCTCCCGCCATGCTCCGGTGCCCTCCCCTGCTTACCGGAGCAGTCGGTAGCGGCGAAGGCGATCGTGTCCTCTTCCATGTGTGGTATGGAGATGAGTGAGGGGAAGATGGCCCCGACCCGTCTCCATACCATTGCAAACATCACTTCCACCTATAGCTCTTAAAGAGACATTTTTTTTTTCAAATGACATTTAATTATTTTATTTTTTTATTGCATTTTAGTGTAAATATGAGATCTGAGGTCTTTTTGACCCCAGATCTCATATTTAAGAGGTCCTGTCATGCTTTTTTTCTATTACAATTCGTTGTAATAGGAATACAAGTGACACTTTTTAAAAAAAAAAGAACAGTGTAAAAATAAAAAACAAAAGGTAAAATAAATAAGAAAAAAAAATTTAAACGCACCCCGTCCCACCGAGCTCGCATGCAGAAGCGAATGCATACGTGAGCAGCGCCCGCATATGAAAACTGTGTTCAAACCACACATGTGAGGTATTTCCGTGATCATTAGAGTGAGAGCAATAATTATAGCCCTAGGCCTCCTCTGTAGATCAAAACATGCAACCTGTAGAATTTTTTAAGCGTCGCCTATAGAGATTTTTAATGGTAAAAGTTTGTCACCATTCCACAAGCAGGCGTAATTTTGAAGCGTGACATGTTGGGTATCAATTTACTCGGAGTAACATTATCTTTCAATATAAAAAAAATTGGGCTTACATTACTGTTGTCTTATTTTTTAATTCAAAAAGTGTATTTTTTCCAAAAAAAGTGTGCTTGTAAAACCGCTGCGCAAATAAGGTGTGACAGAAAGTATTGCAACGACCGCCATTTTATTCTCTAGGGTGTTAGAAAAAAAATATATAATGTTAAGGGGTTCTAAGTAATTTTTTAGCAAAAAAAACTGTTTTCAACTTGTAAACACCAAATCTCAGAAAGAGGCTTGGTCCTTAAGTGGTTAAAGGGGTCTTCCAGATTCTGATAAACCCCCCGCCCGCAGACTCCAACAACCATAGCACAGGGTTGTCGTGAAGAGGCCCTTGTCACCATCAACATAGGGGCAAGGTGCTATGAGGGGGGTAGAGTCCCCCAAAAGCACCCATTCCCCTATGTTAAGGGCATGTGGCCTGGTATGGTTCAGGAGGGGGGGGCACTCGCTTGTCCCCTCCCATTCCTGACCTGCCAGGCTGCATGCTCGGATAAGGGTTGATATTTTTTTGATATTTATATGTGTTGTTATTCATGGTAAAACAATAAAGTGCCATGACTCTTTTCGTGCCAATTTTGTGTTTTTTGGTCTTTATTTATTGTTTATTAGTATTGATTAAGAATCGTTGTTGGGGTTGCGGCCCGCAGTCCCATAAAAAGTATTAAAAAGGGAAATTTTTATGGTGCACAATATCAGTTATTTAGGGTTTAAATCTACATTATGTGTGGAGTAATTTGCAAGGGGACATCATTTTTCTATAATTCACAATACGATGTAAATTTATCCAGTGAAGTAAAAAATTGTTAACAACACAGCAACCATGGTTTAAAATATAAATCGCTAATGGTTTTTTATTATGTGTACTACAAAGTGTTGGTCTAATACAGAACACATTTTGGCAATGTACAGTTGGTGACTTGCACTTTGCGTTGCTTCTTGACAAATTCTGTTATTAGTCTTATAATATGGTAAGCAATAATTTGCACTTTTTCTAAATGCTGTTCAAAATGTCAGTTTTCAATTTTTGTGGGGCACAAATTAAAAGTTAGCTATTGTTCTATTGTTCTTGGATAGCAAAAAAAATATTTATCTCCCAATCGCAGACAGATCTCCATAGCTGGGATTTATAGGCACACTGCTTAGCTTTGTATCATCCGGAAATACTGAGATTGAGCTATTTATCCCATCCTCAATATCATTAATGAATAAATTAAACAGAATTGGCCCCAGGACAGTTCCCTGGGTGACCCCACTTACCACACCAGACCATTCCGAGTACTCGCCATTTATCACCACCATTTGGACATGCCCCGTAACCAGTTTTCATCCAAGTACATACCCAATGGTCCATGCCAAAAGACCTCAGTTTGTAAAGTAAACATTTGTGAGGGATCAAATGTCTTCACAAAATCCAGATACACCACATCCACCGGCCTTCCTTTATCTAGATGACAGCTCACTTTCTCATAGAATGATAATAGATTGGTCAGGCATGAACAATCCCCCACGAATCCATGCTGATTACCGCTAATGATACTGTTTTCACCATCAACATCTTGGATACGGGCCCTTATCATCCCTTCATATAACTTACATACTATTGTTGTTAGGATAACTGGCCTGTAGTTTCCAGGTATATATTTCTGCCATTTTTTTAATACTGGTACCACGTTGGTTTTTCTCCAATCAGCTGGTACCATTCCAGTAAGTACACTGTCCAAAAAAATGAGGTATAATGTTTTGGCTATCGCCTGACTGAGTTCTTTAAGGGCCCTCGGGTATAAGCCATCTGGTCCTGGTGACTTATTTATGTTAAGTTCTTCAAGTCTATTTCTGATACTGTCTTCTGTTAGCCATTAGGGTGCACTCTGTGACATGTTATTAACATTACAGTTTTTGTTACAACATCACCCTTTTTCCTTGTGAAAAATTAGGCATAGACTTCTAGCATTGGTATACAAGCATCGTAATTTTGTCCTTTCGCATATGATTTCCTTGTTAGTTGTTATGAGGCTGCAATTTGGATTTGCCAGCCCAATTACCTTGAGTTTTGGTATTCTAGTCACCCTACCACTAATGCCCCCAATATTACCTGCTGAACCTTGCTCAATGCTGGCTAGCTCTATATCTGGACCCTCCCCCCAACACCTAGTTTAAAAGCCCTCTAACTTTTTGTCAAAGTGCACAGTCTATTTGCCTTTAGTAAATCATCCCCTATGTCGCTTCTGCATTAAATATTCTTAAGTGCCTGTCTACACTGTACTCTGAGATGTGCATGTGCAGCTCAGTGTACGAGTTCACCATCAACAGAGACAAATTAACTCTCGTGCATGCATGGGAGTGACATTATTTTGGCCCGGGCCAATCAAAATTGCCAAAGATTGGAAGAAGACTGCCTAAAGTTGTTAGCAGCTTGTGAGGGAGTAGATGTCAACATAGTTCTGCTTTAACTGCTCCTAAAAGAGTATCTGGAAAGTTGAAAGGTTGTAAAGTTCCACGTGCATGTTCTAGCTTGTCGGTGGCACACCTTCCTGACCTGGAAATCAAGCCATAGATGATAGGGCTAGGATAGCTTTATTCATTTGGCCAGAAACTGAGCAAATCACTCTGGAAGATATCATGGCACACTTAGGGAGCCTATACAGTGAGAGCCTAGTTATGCTGCAAGTTCTTCTTGCAGAGTCAACAAGAGGGGGATATACCCAAATTTGTAATGGCCATTCAAGATTCTTCTGAAAAAGACGGATCGACAGGACTGTGCTACTGTTGGCAGCCTGGATCAAGTGATGCATGACCAGTTTATTCCAGAGATTTGAGTTGATTCCCTAAAAAGGTCTCTGAAAGAGTGGATGGGAGCTGATTCTGCAGTGAAGCTTAACACTATTCTTTGGGTGGCAGTGGAGCGAGAACAGGAGGAGGCAGAGGCCATAATGGTGGTTACTAAGGGAGGCATAAAACTGCTGTTGAGGGAGAATGCCACTGTCCCCTTCCCCATATGCGATTTACAGAGTGCTGTTTAGAGATATGAGTCATTTGAGTCCATTCTGCAGTATTTGCTATTAAAAAAGAACCAGGTGAGCCCCAGTCTGGCAGAAATGCTCTCTGAAGGAAACCTGACGTAGATCAGTTGGAAGTGTTGGCTGTGTGGATAACAAGTACATATCACAAAGAAATGTGAATGAAGGGAAGACATGCCTCATCTGTGCCTGCCATTAAACTAGAAGTTCCCAGGACAGGGGAACAGGGGGTCACCTGTGGAAACGACTTAATCTTGTCTTCGGCTTAACTCTAATGCCCCGACGGAAAATGTTCGATGGGAGCTTTTTGCCAGAAGTTCTGACCATGTGTAGGCTCCATCGGACATTTTCCATTGGAATTTCTGTCACACAAAATTTGAGATCTGGATCTCAAATTTTCCGACAACAAAATTGTGTGTACACAATTCCGATGCACAAAGTTCCACGCATGCTCAGAATCAAATACGAGACGGAAGCACTCGGTCTGGTAAAAGTAGTGTTTGTAATGGAGATAGCACATTTGTCATGCTGCAAATTTTGAAATCTTTTAATGCAGAGCATTCTCTTCTTCTTTAGAATGCTAGAATAATGAAGTTGTTTTGCTGCTCATATTCACACAGAGTTCTGTCAAACTGATTTCTTTATTATTTCTCATGATTTAATGAATACTTTTTTTTCGTCAGATCTCCATAATAATGTTTAGAATTTTTGATTATAGTGTTTTTTGTTTTTTTTATAGTGATCTCCATAATTTTTTCTTTCGTTTTGTGTCAAGTTACCACAACACCATTATTATCTTATTTTTTAACCTCAAGGGGTTGGTGTTGGTGTTCCTTGTTAATTTCCCATTGTATTTTTGAAATGTACCTGCCTACTCACAAACAAACTGTGCTTATTGAAGTTAAATACATAGCTAAGTATTTCTGAAAAAAAATAGCCATTTATTATGGGTCATAACAAAATAAAGAGGAAGGCAATGCTGGAGAAACTGGTGAAATTTGCGAAGCCTTTGTACCCCAGGGCACACATCAATTATTTTACTTTCAAAATTGGTAGCCTGAGGAGTCCTTATAATAGTGAGCACAATCACGTCCAGGACTACAAGAGATCAGGAACAGCAGCAGATGACATATGTCCCCAGGCTGTGGTCTTACAACAAACAAGGAAACAGAAAAGAGAGGGCGCACCGGCCTTGTTTATTATCCTTTAACAAATTTATTTAAAAAAAAACATAATAAAACTACTCACAAAGGTAGATGAAAAATCACGCTTAAAATAGTCTTTGACTTGTGACAGCCCGTCCACTGATAGCAGTCTCCAGATCATAAGAAGTCGCTACTGGCTGGTGCGTTTCGAAGGTTACAACTTCTTCTTCAGAGCCTAACCTGGCTCTACACCTACACCTTCTTCTTCAGGGCCTGAGTTAGGCTCTGAAGAAGAAGGTATAACCTTCGAAACGTGTCAGCCAGTAGCGATTTGCATGTCCTCTTCTTAGGATCTGGAGACTGCTATCAGTGGACAGACTTTCAAAGACTATTTTAGGTGTGATTTTTCATCTACCTTTGTGAGTAGTTTTATTATGTTTTTTTTTAAATACATTTGTTAAAGGATAATGCACAAGGCCGGTGTACCCTCTCTTTTCTCTTTCCTTGTTTGATTGCTAGGATATCCCTATTCTGGAGGGCAGCAAGGCCAAAAGCTATTGTCCATCCTGAACTATGAACTCTGAACTGTTGTACTGTGGTCTTACAACAGCCTGCGTCTTTTGTCAGACCACACCAAACCCAGGCCATCATTCTCTTGTCTTCCTTCCACACTTGCTTCCAGGCTGTGGCTCTGGTGTTGTAGTTGTGGCAGGAGGTGGAGGAGGAGGACCATGGTTGAACTCACAAACGTGGATTTGGCTTGTGAGTTCGCCCCTCAATCCCATATTTAGGGGTTGTAACATAACTTCCTTACATAAGAAGCGTTGGCCCTCCTCCATTACCTGCATTTTGCAGGCTGAAATGTAGGCATAGTCCTCTTGATTATTGGGGGGGGTTCTGAGGGCCGCGATAGCCTTCCAAAATAGGCCAAGAGCTGCTTCCTCCAGGTTACTCCTCTTCCTGGAACTTTTTTGTGGAAGGCGGAGGGGAGGGACCTGGGATTCGGGCAGGCTACTGGGCCCAGCCACCTCCTGGCTGCCACTTACCCCCGCCACCTCCTGGCTGCCACATTCCATGGCCTCCTCCTGGCTGAGACTTTCCTGTGCATGAAAAAGGGACAAAGTTTTAGATTTTGGTTCATCAATCACACACAATTTTCAGCTCATGACTGTTGCAAATTGAATGTTAATAAATAGAAAAGACTATCAATCTGACCCCAGCATTTTTCCTTCTTGTCCCAATAATTTGTGGCTACTACTGTCTATTAATATGTAAAACACTTTGTAAAATCAGAAATTACTGATCAATAATAACATCTAGTTAACATCATTAATTATTTGACTAAAAATATGTTGAACAATGCTATATCTGGCTCAAGCTGGGATCCTCCACTTCTTCCTGGATGGAAGGCCCAGGTTGGATGTCGGAAGCTTCAGCTGAGGTGGAAGGAAGCCTTGAAGGAAGATTTGAGAGTGCTGGCCTGGGTTCAGTCTGGCCTGCCAGAAAATGCAGTCTGTCATAGTACCACAGGCTGGGTACATAAATGTCATCTGCTGCAGCTCCTGATCTCTGGGAATCCTGGACCTTCGTGTGCTCCCTATTACAAGTGCTCCTCATGCCACCAATTAGGGCCTTCAAATAGGGGATGGTTGCCGTGGGGATCACCAGCTTCACAAATTCCAGCAACTGATCCAACGCTGCCTTCCTGTTTGGTTTATTGTTATAAAAAGGGTGGTTTACCTGCCACAGACAGGGCAGCTCCTTGTACATATCAATGAATATGGGGATAAAGTCCTCATCATTAAATAGATCAATTTTCTCTGCAAGACACAACACAAGACAAACCCTAATGTTAGGCTAAACTCTCCTAATCTTGTCCCAATATAGGCCTCAATCTAGAAGCAGTATAGGCCACTGATGCACCAAGTTAAAATTGTACCTTCGTTAGAGCGATCGGCACTTCCGCTACTCCTTCCTCCACTCACAGATCGTACGTACGACACACGCGTGTTACGCTTTATATACACTGCACATGTGTGAAACTCCGCCCGCCCCAGACATTCTTTCTAGTATATTCCCCGCCCCTTGTCTTTCGGAGCAGTGGGAGAACACATGGTGGAGACAGAGCAGGTGCCTGAGAGTAGCAGCAACGACGAGGAAAGCCCGGAGCCACAAACGTCCCGATCCCAGAATAATATTTAAGGCCTTAAATATGGCCTTTATAGAGATGGTGGAGACGGTGGACATCTTCAAGAGGGCCGACTATGACGGGAAGCATGGACCGTACCCAAACCCTAATGTGAGAAAGGCCAAGATCATGACTAAATTTGTGAAAAGTCTGCAGAAGAATTTTCAGGTACGGAGATCCAAGAATCAACTGAGGAAACGCTGGTCAGACCTGAAATTGAGGGAGCAAGATCAGTACAGAAGAATCAAGAGAGTGCTGCAAAAAAGTAAGTATTTTGTTGTGTGTTCCTATTCTTCTTCTTACGTTTGTGCTGCTCCATGTGCTTTTCTTTGCTGTTGTACAGTTTAAAATGGCAAGTTTCAGGTTCGTGGGCACAGTAATCGTTCATAGTAAACATTGTTCCTTCGCCCACTAATACGATGTTTTTTGCAGATGCAGGTTAACTACATTTGGTCATGCCTATTTGTCTTAAAAGAAGTAGTACATTGTTGTCTAGATGGGTTTGCAACTAGAATGAAATGCAAACTTGATTCAGTGTAAGGAGAGGACACTCAGCAGCTGTTTACACATCTGGACGCAGGAACACTAGTGTGGGACACCAGAACAAACTTTTTAGGGTGTCCCACACATGTGCTCCAGTGGATACTAGGGGTCTCCACATGTGTGATACTTTAACAAAAAAGGTAAGTATTCCAGATTTGTAAAGGGAAAAAATCATGTCTTCAGCTCTGAACTCTGCCAAAACAGACAATTGTATGGCACTTCCAAGCAATGTTTCATATTCCTATTTCTTGCCTCAAATATCTGTGTGCTAACTATACCTTTATTTTATTCACATAGGGGAGAAAAAACTCGGGACGTTTGAGGTCACCAGGGACCCCAACCTCCTAGAGAAGGGGAAATCCAAAAACAACAACCAGAGGATGTGGAGGAAAGAGAGGTTTATGAAGTGGGCGAAATGGTGACCACAACAGGTGAGTGTCTGAGACCACAGCTTCAGGTAATAGATGGATGCCTGCATATTTATAATACATGGTGCACAAATCCTCATCAGGGAGATCATGATGTACAATCGGGATTTACAGAAGATCAAGGAAGACATCAATGATGTTGAAAAAAGACTCAAAAACATCATTGATGTTTTAGGCAGAATCGAAAACACACCAACATTTATCAAATTCTTTCTATTCTTCTAACTTTTCTCAAAAATTTGGAAAGCCAAATTTTGAAGATGCACACAGTGTGTCAACATGTGCTATCTGCCATCACAGGATATCTTGGTACGCGTTTTGGTGGTGCAACCCCTTCCTTGCAACTAAAAAAGATGAGAGGAAGGGGTTGCACCCCCGAAACACGTCCATTGATCCCACATGATGGGAGCTAGCACATGTTGACATTAGGCATGGGATCAGGAGGGAAATCCCTATTTTGACTGTCAATTTGTGTGCATCTTCAAAATTTGGCTTTCACAGGGGTGACATCACCCCATCTGATGAAGGCAAGATCAACACAGTTTGGACATACTAATGTCTGATATTGCCTTCACTTTGTCAGAGTTGAACTTTGTAAGTCCTTGAGTTTTATTGTTTTATGGTTTTAAACATGCCTGTTTTAACACAAAAAAGGCTATTTGTACTGTCAAAAACAAAAATGTTAGTACTAAAATATGTTGGTTTGTTCAAAAACCCCTTTCTAACGCACATGTGAATGTGCACAGAGTAAAAAGTTTTCTACTCAACAATGTGTGCCTTCTTCTTTCAATGCTCAATATCATTTTTTGGACTAAGTTGGTGTTTACACTGAGATGGGGGTTTTTTACTAAAGGCAAATCCACTTTGCGCTACAAATGCACTTTCAGTGCAGTTTCAAGTGTACTTTTGCAGTGCACTTGTAGTGAAAAGTGGATTTTCCTTTAGTAAATAACTGCTACAGTGCTTTATAATTTGCCACAATCATGCCATTTTCGTGACTCTGCAAAATTCATTCATGGTGCTGAAAATGATGTATATTTTTAACAGTAATGCATTACATACGTTAACAACAAAAAAAGGTGTGTGTGTAGCAGACCCACAACATAATAATAGTTCGCTGACGAAGATATTGTCACCTCATGTATCAAATAAATTACGTTTGCACTATTGAAGAAAATGAAAAAAAAAGGCCATTAGAGAACCTAGGAGACAGCTAAAAGAAACACAAGCAGTAAATCAAAGGAAATAATATTTCGGTTTAAATAAAAAAAATATTTTTTAAATGTTTATGAAACATTTTCTGGCATATCAATGGCCCCCCTACCCGCAAAGTACTCCATATATTTTATACGGACCTCGCGTGCGCTTTGGGGGGCAAGCACTGAAAACCAGATACAAACCCACAAGCACAAACTGAAGAGCAGTAACGATCGGAAAAGCACAAGGCCGAAAAGCGCGAATCGTATCTCACCAAACTTCTACTAACATGAGATTAGCAGAAGACGCCCAAAGGGTGACGCACTTGGTATTGAACTTCCCTTTTCTAGTGCCGTTATACGTGTTGTACGTCACCCATTTTTGACTTTCGAAATTTCAGACAAGATTTGTGTGACCGTGTGTATGCAAGACAAGTTGGAGCCAACATCCGTCAGAAAAAATCAATGGATTTTGTTGTCGGAATGTCCGATCGTGTGTACAGGTCATGAGATTACCTCTTTCTGCTCTGTGATATCCACATTGCTTAGTTGGCACAGGGCCTGAGATGACCACCATGGGCTATATTTTCTACTAGGAACAGTTTGGTCAAGCTTCATCTCGGCTCACCTTAAAGGCAGATGACAATCTTCCAGTTCCTGTGAAAAAGAGTGTTTGATCAGACAATTGATTGCTTTAGGGGGGTGGTGACCTGTGGCTGAGCCTTAGTAGAAGTCCCAGCGAACATGCCCTGCGGGAGTTAGATTTGGGATGACTATTGTGGAAAGCTACAGTTTGTCTAGGAACAGACCTGAGAGATTGAAAGGAACAGAACCAGCTCCAGAATCTAGTCAATGCTTGTCAAGCCCCACATATGTGGAATACTTGGCAGATGGAGTAGATGGGGTTGGTGTGATTACCATCCTGTTTGTTTGCATGACCCAGATTGCAGATCTTTTTACCAAATAAAGTACCATTGCTTGGGTCACCTGCTGGTGGCACTGTTGTGTTTAGAACCAAAGGGTGTAGTTCTGGTGGCCACAAGCAGGTGTCTCCCAGCAGATAGACCATACAGGTAGTTAGGCTGCACCTGATAGGACTGCTGCGGGTATATAAGCCTGCCTTGCACTGATGTGCATTGCTTCAGTATTTTCTCTGCAAGCTGTGTCCCTGCCTGAGCCTGATTTGTTGCTGTTTCTTGTACCCTGATCCGGAGACCTGTCCCCTGGAACCTGCTTCCTGCTGTCACTACTGGCTTCCTGCTCCCCTTTTCCCTGTCTTTGCCTGTCTTTCTCATGTGTGTTCCCCCCACTTGTATATAGTTAGTTATGTATAGTTAGGTTAGTTACTTAAGGATTTCATTTATTATGTTTATTTTCCACTTGCTTGTTTATGATTTACTGGTGTTGGTATTGGATGTGTGTCATTTTCTTAATAAACATATTGTTTACTTTTTCATGTGGTACTGATTCTTTTCCTTAAGGTGCAGCCAAATGATCTGATCACCCTTGCTGGATGCCTGCATGTGGTATCCCTGACACAATACTTAAGCCATACAATCAGATCGGCTGGGAATTAGATCAAAAGCATTTGCTAATTGCTGCAAGATGCATTTTGAGGAGGTTCTATATTTTTCACTGCTTGTAACAGAAAACAGGGAATATTTCCGCCAAATTTTGAAAGAGCAGACTAGGAAGCAATTATTGGAATGCATCCGTCTGGCTCACTCTCTTGTAGATCAAGGCAGATTTTTGTTCATAGAAATTCAGCAACTCATTCAAGTCTGTGCAGAGTTGGCTTTGTCTAGTATCCTAACGGTAGCAATGATTATTCTCCTCCTTTTAGTGTGACTCAGGTAGAATCTTTGGTATGGTTATTGGAGGATGATTTAGCTTATTTCTTTGAACCAGTGGCAGTGCGTCCATAAGGGCGCACGGGCGCCGCCCCCTCTCTCCAGCCACCCCCTCTATGACCAATGGATAGATTCATGCATAGCACCTGATTGGCTGAAATGACAGGCGCTGTGATTGGAGCAGAGGACGGGAGGGGACGCATGGAGGACACCGCTCAACGTCACCTGCTGCCCCACAGAGACAGGGTAAGTGCCGGGCAGACAGTGAGCAGATGGGGGGTCACAGTGGCGGCATTCGATGGCACAGTGGCAGCATTTGATGGGCACAGTGGCAGCATTTGATGGGGCACAGTGGCAGCATTTGATGGGCACAGTGGCTGCATTTGATGGGCACAGTGGCTGCATTTGATGGGCACAGTGGCTGCATTTGATGGACACAGTGGCAGCGCTTGATGGGCACAGTGGCTGCGTTTGATGGCACAGTGGCTGCAATTGATGTTTTTTTCAGAATTTTTCAGTTTGTTTGCGCGCCCCCCCCCCCAAAAAAAATTTGGAACACAAGCTGCCACTGCTTTGAACACTACTCAGCATGTTCCCAACAGGTGCTTGTAGAGCGTATTAATGCAGTGCAGTCTCTTCACAGACAGGCAGCATGTAAACTAAATTTGTGCAACCATTATTACAGGCATGGTCAAATATATTGCACTCAGCCCCTTTTGGCTTGCAACAACCCATTCCTGCTGCTAGACACCTGCCTGCTCAAACGTCTCTCTCTCTCTCTCCATCACCCACAGCAACCGCAGTTGCAACCCAATATACCCTGCTACCAACTACATGTCAGTACCCTGTTTCCACCTGCTGCACTTACCCTGCCTTTAACCCATCTACCTCTTCTCCGCTGCCTGCAACAATCCCACAAAAAAACCCCTCAGCAACTGCTCTCTCATTTTTTCCATCATCCAGCTCTTCCTTTCCATCAGCTACACCCCCTTCTTACAGCCCTGCATCCATATACAGAACTTCAGTGGCTAAACAATCCTGCCACCATCCAATCCTGCTACCACACCACCTGATCGGTTCCAGTCTGCCTTCACACCAACCGATCTGTTCCAGTCTGCCTCCACACTAGCCGATCTTTTCCAGTCTGCCTCTACGCCAGCTACTACAGTCCAGCCCGCCATGGTTCCAATTGCTCCAGCCAGACGCACCACACCTGCCACCACACCTGCCACTTTGGTTAAGCCTATGATAATTGGACCTTCTGCTTCAGACTTGCCTGTCGCTATCCCACCTGACAGTACTGGTTCTCTGTCCACCATCCAATTTGGCCCTATGGACTCTTTGCTGGCTAATCAAATCAACCTCACTGATCCCATTCCTGATGCCCTGTCTGGTAGTCTCGTTCCAGATGCCCTGTCTGGTGGCCCAATTCCTGATGCCCTGCCTGGTGGTCCTATTTCTGATGCCCTGCCTGGTGGTTCTGCTCCTAATGCCCAGCCTGATGTGCCGCTGCCCACCCTGATGTGCCTCTGCCTGCTACCCAGTCTGATGTGCCTCTGCCTGCTGCCTAGCCTGATATGCCTCTGCCTGCTGCCCAGCCTGCTGCCCAGCCTGACAAGTCTCTGCCTGCTGCCCAGCCTGATGTTCCTCTGTCCACTGCCCAGTCTGATGTGCCTCTGCCTGCTGCCCAGCCTGATGTGTCTCTGCCTGCTGCCCAGCCTGCTGCCCAGCCTGATGTGCCTCTGCCTGCTGCCCAGCCTGATGTGCCTCTGCCTGCTGCCAGCCTGATGTGCCTCTGTCTGCTGCCCAGCCTGATGTGCCTCTGCCTGCTGCCCAGCCTAAAGTGCCTGTACCTGCTGTCCAGACTGGTGACCTGGTGCCTGCTGATCTGGTGACTGATGACTCGGTGCCTGCTGCCCAGCCTGATGACCCAGTGCCAGCTGCCCAGCCCGATGACCCGGTGCCTGCTGCCCAGCCTGATGACCCGGTGCCCGCTGATCCAGTGCCTTCTGCCCTTCCTGATGACCAGATGCCTGCTGTCCAGCCTGATGACCCGGTTTCTGCTGATCAGGTGTGTGATGACCCAGTGCCTGCTGCCCAGCCTGATGACCTGTGCCTGTTGCCCAGCCTGAAGATCCAGTGCCTGCTGACCAGCCACCTGCTGCCCTGCCTGCTGATCCGATTCCTGTGGCCGGGCCTGTTGATCCGGTGCCTGTTGCCCAGCCTGCTGATACGGTGCCTGCTGACCCGTTGCCTGCAGCTTTCCTGCCTGATGCCCAGCTTGCCGGTGATGCTTTCCTCCTTGATGCCCAGCTTTCCGGTGATGCTTTCCTGCCTGATGCCCAGCTTGCCGCTGAAGCTTTCCTGCCTGATACCCAGCTTGCGCTGATTCCCACCTGCTTGATGCCCAGCCAGACACTGATGCCCCTCTGTTGTCTGCCTCTGATGGTTTCATGCCCACTGCCCAGCTAGTTTTTGGTACCAGACCCAAACTTCCATACCCTGGCGGTGGGGCATATGATCCATTACTCGACTCAGGTGGCATGCCTCCCAGTGGGTTAAAAGACTCTGGCCTGAAGGGCGCAAAGAAGTCCGCAGACATGGAGGGGAAACTTTTCTGGACTTTTCCCACATCCACAAGGACTGCCAGGTTAATGGCAGAATGGAGCATCCAGAAGCCACTCCTTAAGGGGGGGGGGCTGTCATTACCTGTGTCATTACTTGGGTCACCTACTGGTGGCACTGTCGTGTTTAGAACCAAAGGGTGTAGTTCTGGTGGCCACCTGCTGGTGTCTCCCAGCAGATGGACCATACAGGTAATTAGGCTGCACCTGGTAGGACTGCTGGGGGTATATAAGCCCGCCTTGCACTGATGTGCAGTGCTTCAGTATTTTCTCTGCAAGCTGTGTTCCTGCCAGAGCCTGAGCTGTTGCTGATCCGGAGACCTGTCCCCTGGAACCTGCTTCCTGCTGCCACTACTGGCTTATTGCTCCCCTTGTCTCTTGTATTTGCCTGTCGTTCTCATGTGTCCCCCCCCCCCTTGTATATAGTTAGTTAGGTATAGTTAGTTAGGTTAGTTACTTAAGGTTTTCATTGTTACGTTTATTTTCTACTTGCTTGTTTATGATTTACTGGTGTTGGTACTGGATGTGTGTCATGTTTTTAATAAACATATTGTTCACTTATTCATCTGGTCCTGATTCCTTAAGATGCAGTCAACTTATCTGATCACCCTTGCTGGATGCCTGCATGTGGTATTCCTGACAGAAGGACTGTTATCAGACTTTAGCTCCCTCTTTTTGTGGTTGCCACTTTGCCATAGGCTGAGGTTAATAATGTGACAGGAGAGTTTGTCCAATCCCTGTAGGGACTAGGAAAAAATTGGAAGTATCTAATGTTATGGTCAAGCCCAGATGTGACCTGGAGGTAATAGGGAATGTCTGGTTACTTTGTCTGTAGTACATCATGGAAAGGTGCTTGTTCAGCCAACCTGGGGACTTTTCCTGCTAAACTGTCTGATCAGCTGATTATTACTGCATTACACCATTCTGCCATGGGGTACAAGCTGCCTGTGCCGCCTTGACAGACACTATGTTAGTACTGCATGATTCTTACCCATTGCCCAGAGTGAAGGACTCTTTAATGATCCTAGGGGCAAACTTACTATTTTCTACTTTAGATTTAACTAGTGGATATTAGCAAGTATATAAAACCCACAGTACATCCACGCTACCAAAGAAAGGTAATTAGGTCGAAGCCAGCCAGCAAATAATAATTGTTCACAAAATATAAAAAGGTAAACATGCAGCGCTATAAATCAATTGGTATTACACATATGAAAAATACAAGAAGTCCATATGCAATAAGATTGAGAGAAAGATCAAAAATCCCCACACCAATCTTCTGTGCACAGGTAAAGCAAACCACACCACCGTGCTCACAGCGGGTCTCCTTACCAGATAAATTAGTGCCTTCAAATTATAAAGTGGCCTTAAGAGCGAGTGAACAAGATGGAGTGTCATCCGACCAGTCCAGGACGACACCCAACAGAGCAATTGAGATCAGCCTCCTGGACATCCGAAAAAATGATCCAAAATAACCTCAACAAGATCCAACTCACAATAACTCATTCAAACGGAGCTCACCAAATGGTAAAAAACAAGAAACACTTCCATAGTGAAAAACATTTTAAAAAGGTATGAAGCTTTATTGTAGTGTACTTAAAACAAGTCTGAAAAAAAACAGCATTCCAAACGATCAAAATAGAAAGGCCGCAGCTAGATAGCATGCTTGGGTCATTCAGCGCAAGGTCCCGCCTAATGCATTTAGTCATCAACTGACATCATCAGAGGCGTGATGTTAGCAAGTACCTGTTAAGGACTGGGAGAAGATGACATTTGTCACCTTGTTGAGGTTGTGCAAAATAAATAGCATGCCCTTTAACATGTGATTTAACCAATGCCTCCAACATGTTTAAAGGCTGGGAGACCTCATCTTTAAGCTATCCTAATCTATCTGAATGATATTATCATCTTTTCCAAGACTTTTGAAGACCATCTCAAACATCCTAATAAGGTCTTCACAAGGTTACTTGATACAGACTCAAATTATAGGCCAACTACCGCCATTGATTGCAGAGTAGGATACAGTAACTGGGCCTTAAGACTAGGTACACACTAAGTTGTTTTTCATTCAACCCAGTGGGCTGAACGGAAAAGAAAACTGAGAGATCCCTTTACTAATACAAGCAATGTTAGTGTGGTGAGCTCTCCCGCGGTGCCTTTGTGTTGTGACAGGGGGACTTCCCCTCCCCCACCAGAACACACTGATAAGCACTGGCTGCTTGGATACTGGTTTTTGAGCATGCCCATTCGACAGAAGCTGGTCCTAAGACCAGCTTTTATAGAACAGACATGGGCCAAAAGTTGTCCGGTTCCTGCCGAACTGACCATTTTTGGGAGATTTTTGATGTGTGTACCCAACTTAAAGCTCAACAAGAAACTTCCACACAGCTTTTGGTGTATTCTGACTACACTAAACCTTTCTGTGTATATACATAAAGCAGTTTACAAATAATCGAGTCTGTACTTGCTCAAGTGCAGGATGGATTTAAATAGATACTTGAAAGTTTCTATCTATGAACCAAAAGCTCACCTACTACAACTTCCTTCTTAGGGGCAGCATCTGCTCCAGCAGTGGGATCGGCTGGAGAAGCAAAATAGACTGTTATATCGGCTGGCCCATATACCCCCTGAACAGCAAGATACCTAGCAGATAGTAATCCCTCAGTCAACTACTTTGGTACTTGGTAAAGCCCACCAACCATGACAAGTATTTAAAGTAGGTTGCCATGGCTCATCACTTACTATATTGAGTTGCTGCACATGTGTCCTATCAGCATCAGGCTTAAGTTAAAAGTTAGGTTAACCATTACTGTAAACAAACTGGTAATGGAAGCTTGTTCCCGTTGGTCACATTTAACTTCCCATGAGCTGTATTACTGCAGTTTGCATTTCACTTTGGGAGCTGTGCTATTGCTGCTTTCATTTAACCCTAGGAAGTCTGAGGGTGATATGTATGCTTTGCACTAATCTTTTGGAATACAGTAATTGTATAAAGTTAAAGCTCAAGATGGTTTTAGTTGTCTTTGTGGCAGCACAAAGCATCTGGGGGTGTTGTTTGTCCTTTCGGTGGATTGAATATACCTCTGCAGCAAATCAGATCTCTAGAACTGTGCTCTATAAACGGTTTAGTCTACAGCCCACGAGTCATAAATACTCCGCTGGGAAATTTCTATTCCTATTGTTACTGTGAGTTGTGCAAATAAAAATATATTTACTGCCAACTGCAGTACTTGGATATAAATGCTCTTTTTGGTCTCTATCTGTATTGTAGTAATTCAGCAGGCAGGCAATTACAACATATTAATTTAATTTGATTTTAATAATAATCTGAAAAGGTGAGACACCAGGCTAATTAGTTTGAATTTTCTTAGCTCTGTAAAATTTGCAGGAGTCAGTACATACCTGCATCTGAGCAACAGACAGACAGAGCTATGTTGATGTAAATTATATTTTAGAGGAGAGAACACAATTTCCCTGTTTCCCAAAATGCTTTTATATCACTATCTGCAGGCACTAGGGAACCCATAGTTAATGATTTAATGTAAAAAAACACTTTCTGCAACAGACATTTGTATTTCATGTTGATAAGTAACTAGTAAAAAAGATGGGGCTTAGTTTATGTAATGCACACACGGTTGCAGTGTGTAAACAAGTAGTGTAATAACTGTGTGTAAATCAATGTTTCGCAGAGTTTGTTCTTGTTATGCGTAAAACAATTAGATGCTGGTGTTTGAAGTGCTAATCCTACCAGCAGAATCTGGTCTTCTTATTAACTTCACATCATTTCAATGTGTATCCAGCATCAGGATCAGGTTATTAAGAGCACAATGTTGTCGACTGTTGCTGCATTGCATTTCTAATTTAAAACACTAGATGCCACTCAAACATTTATTTTTAAGCACACTCTCTACAGTTTGAAAATTTTTTCTTTTCTCCTTACGGCTTTACCTGAACTATTTGCCAACTTGTGAATTTCTATAGGAAGCCTGCCAATATGAGAAATTTTAGGTTCAAATGTGGGAGAGCAAATATAAACCCTCCTCTAATCTATACCGCATGTGTTTTTTTTTTTTTTTCTTACCTTATTAAGCAGGATAAACTCATGTATTGGGTTAACAGTGGCAAATAATACCTAGCTGATAATACCTGATACAGTGCCTTGAAAAAGTATTCAGACCCCTCGAAATTTTCCACATTTTGTCATGTTACAACCAAAAATGTAAATGTATTTTATTGGGATTTTATGTAATAGACCAACACAAAGTGGCACACAATTGTGAAGTGGAAGGAAAATGATAAATGGTCTTCAAATTTTTTTACAAATAAATATGTGAAAAGTGTAGCATGTATTTGTATTCAGCCCCCCCCACCCCCCCCCCCCCCCCCCAGAGTCAATACTTTGTAGAACCACCTTTCGCTGCAATGTCTCTAACAGCTTTGCACATCTAGAGAGTGACATTTTTGCCCATTCTTCTTTGCAAACTAGCTCAAGCTCTGTCAGATTGGATGGAAAGTATCTGTGAACAGCAATTTTCAAGTCTTGCCACAGATTCTCAATTGTATTTAAGTCTGGACTATGGCAGGACCATTCTAACACATGAATATGCTTTGATCTAAACCATTCCATTGTAGCTCTGACTGTATGTTTAGGGTTATTGTCCTGTTGGAAGGTAAACCTCTGCCCCTTTCTTTCAAAGATTGCTCTGTTTTTGGCTCCATCCATCTTCCCATCAATCTGACCAGCTTCCCTGTCCCTGCTGAAGAAAAGCATCACCACAACATGATGCTGTCGCCACCATGTTTCATAGTGGGGATGGGGTGTTCAGGTTGATGTGCAATGTTAGTTTTCCACCACACATAGCATTTTGCTTTTAGTCCTAAAAGGTACATTTTGGTCTCATCTGACCAGAGCACCTTCTTGCACATGTATGCTGTGTCCCCACAAGGCTTGTCACAGACTGCAAACAGGACTTCTTATGGCTTTCTTTCAACAATGGCTTTCTTCTTGCCATTCTTCCATAAAGGCCAGATTTGTGGAGTGCACGACTAATAGTTGTCCTGTGGACAGATTCTCCCACCTGAGATGTGGATCTCTGCAGCTCCTCCAGAGTTACCATGGGCCTCTTGGCTGCTTCTCTGATTAATGCTCTCCATGCCCGGCCTGTCAGTTTAGGTGGAAAGTTATGTCTTGGTAGGTTTGCAGTTGTGCCATACTCTTTCCATTTTCGGATGTTGGATTAAACCGTGCTCCGTGAGATGTTCAAAACTTGGGATATTTTTTTATGACCTAACCCTGCTTTAAATTTCTCCACAAATTTATCCCTGACCTATCTGGTGTGTTTTTTGATCTTCATGATGCTGTTTGTTCACTACTGTTCTCTAACAAACCTCTGAGGGCCTCACAGAACAGCTGTATTTATACTGGGAAACTACACACAGGTGGACTTTATTTACTAATTAGGTGACTTCTGAAGGCAATTGATTCCATTAGATTTTGTTTAGAGGTATCACAGTAAAGGGGGCTGAATAAAAATGCACAGCACACTTTTCACATACTTATTTGTAAAAAAATTTGTGTACTTTGTGTTGGTCTATCACATAAAATCCTAATAAAATACATTTACGTTTTTTGGTTATCTAATAGTTTCTTGAAAGTATGGATGCTCCCCGGTGAAACCACCGCCCGTGGAAGGGAATTCCACATCCTTGCCGCTCTTACAGTACAGAACCCTCTATGTAGTTTAAGGTTAAACCTCTTTTCTTCTAATTTTAATGAGTGGCCACGTGTCTTATTAAACTCCCTTTTGCTGAAAAGTTTTATCCCTATTGTGGGGTCACCAGTATGGTATTTGTAAGTTGAAGACACAAAAAAATAATGGTAGTACTAGGTATTACCAGGAGAGTGGACTTTATAGGCTAAGAAACAATGGAGAGGAAACAGTATAAAATATTCATATTTATTAAAGTTAACAATTACATAGAAAAGATAAGAATATATAGCATATATGCATCCATGTATGTTGTGCAGTGAGCCCTTGCATGTCTACGCATTTCGCCGCTAGGCTTCCTCAGGACACGGCCAAGGTTCACAAACGAGACAGATAAGAGAATATGTTTTTCTATCTTAGTTTTGAAGTACAATGTCACATACAGTCACGGTAAGGTGAATGATACACTTAGAAGCTAAAAAATAGATTTACTATAGCTGAGTATAGCTGAATCTATGAACAGGGGCATGTGCATTGCTATTCCTGATTTTGAAAGGCCAAAGAGAGGGGGGGGCCCAAAGGTTTCTAACAAAGAGTCTTTCATACAATTTCAGCAGTGCTGATGGCTATGTATAGCCTAACAACATATTGCTGTATATTCAAAATTCGAATATTACAATATGCCCCTGGGAGACAGCAATCCACTGCACTCCCCGTAAGTTGAAATCATATCCCCTTTCAAGCGTCTCTTCTCTAGAGAGAATAAGTTCAGTGCTCGTAACCTTTTTTTTTAACTAATGTCTTCCAGTCCATTATATTCCACCCATATTCCAAGTGCGGCCAGACCAGAGTCTTGGGAAATGGGAGAATTATTGCTTTATCTCTTGAGTTAACCCCCTTTTTAATGCATGCCAATATTCTGTTTGCTTTGTTAGCAGCGGCTTGGCATTGCATGCCATTGCTGAGGCTATCATCTACTAGGACCCCCAGGTTCTTTTCCATCCTTGATTCCACCAGAGGTTCTCCCCCCAGTGAGTAGATTGCATTTATTTTTTCCACCCAGATGCATTATTTTACATTTTTCCACATTAACCGATTCAGCCCCGGGAAAGATTCTACCCCCTTCCTGACCAGAGCACTTTTTGCGATTCGGCACTGTGTCACTTTAATTGACAATTGCGCAGTCGTGCGATGTTGCACCCAAACAAAATTGACGTCTTTTTTCCCCACAAATAGAGCTTTCTTTTGGTGGTATTTGATGACCTCTGCGGTTTTTATTTTTTGTGCTATAAACAAAAAAATAGAGACAATTTTGAAAAAAAACGCATAATTTTAACTTTTTGTTGTAATAAATATCCCCCAAAAATATTAAAAAATTTTTTTTTTCCTCAGTTTAGGCCGATATGATATCTTCTACATATTTTTGGTAAAAGAAAAATGCAATAAGCATATATTGATTGGTTCACGCAAAAGTTATAGCGTCTACAAAATAGGGGATAGTTTTATGGCATTTTTATTATTAATTTTTTTTTACCAATAATGGCGGCAATCTGCGATTTTTATTGGAACTTTAACTATTCCAACATTATGGCGGACACATCGGACAATTTTGACATATTTTTAGGACCATTGGCATTAATACTGCGAATAATGCTATAAAAAATGCATTGATTACTGTAAAAATGTCACTGGCAGTGAAGGGGTTAGCACTAGGGGGCAATCAAGGGGTTAATGTGTTCCCTAGTTTGTGTTCTAACTGAAGGGGGGAGGGGACTGTGCAGGGGAGATGACAGATTGAAGTTCATACTCTGTATGAACAGAAGATCTGTCTGTTCTCCCCTCAGAGAACAGGAAACTGTGTTTACACACACAGATCCTGGTTCTCCGTGTGCCCCGAGCGATCGCGGGAGCCCAGCAGTGATCGTGTCCGCTGGGCACTCGTGCGCCCCCTAGTGGCCACAGGGTGAAGCGACGTTACATAACGTCGTTTTGCCCAGCCGTGCCATTCTGCCACAGTACAACTACGGCGGATGGTCGGCAAGTAGTTAAACCTCATTTGCCTTGTAGTTGCCCACCCCATTTATTTGTTCAGAACTACTTGCAAGGTTTCCACATCCTGTGGATAAGTTATTGCTCTTCTTAGCTTAGTATCGTCTGCAAATACAGAGATTTAACTGTTTACCCCATTCTCCAGGTCGTTTATGAACAAATTAAATACGATTGGTCCCAGGACAGAACCCTGGGGGACCCCACTTTCCACCCCTGACCATTCTGAGTACCCCCCATTTATCACTACCCTCTGAACTCGCCCTTGTAGCCAGTTTTCAATCCATGTACTCACCCTATGGCCCATGCCAAATGGACCTTACTTTGTACAGTAAACGTTTATGGGGAACTGTATCAAATCCTTTTGCAAAATCCAGATGCACCACATCTACGGGCCTCCCTTTATCTAGATGGCAGCTCACCTCCTCATAGAACAGTGGTTCTCAACTCCTGTCCTCAGGACCCAATAACAGGCCAGGTTTTATGTATTACCTTGGGGAGACACAGACTAGAATAATGCAATCACAGAGCAGCAAATGCTATCACCTGTGTTGTATTTTACTTGTCTTGCAAACATGACCTGTTAGTGGGTCCTGAGAAAAGGAGTTTAGAACCACTGTCATAGAAGGTTAATAGATTGGTTTGGTAAGAACGATTCTTCATGAATCCATGCTGATTACTGCTAATGATACCGTTTTCATTAGTAAAATCTTGTATATAGTCCGTTATCATCCCCTTTAAGTGCTTGCATACTATTGACATTAGGCAAACTGGTCTGTAATTCCCAGGGATGTATTTTGGCCCTTTTTTAAAATATTGGTGCTACATTGGCTTTACTGGTTGTAACATTAAAAAGTGTGGAAAATTTTAAGGGGTATGAATACTTTTTCAAGGCACTGAATACAGTTTTTAAAAATACATCCTGATCACTTAGGCCTCATTCACACTGGCAATCTCAAACCTGCATTAATATGCATTTAGAAGACATTGCTAATGTAGCACTTCCCCCAGAAGTAGCTGCTTGATGCCTCTGGTTCCCCGTTGATGTGACTAAAAATTATTGCAGATGTCTGCATTAGGGATGAGCTGAACACCCCCTGGTTTGGTTCACACCAGAACCTGCGAATGGACTGAAAATTTGCGCAAACTTTAGAACCCCATTGAAGTCTATGGGACTCAAACGTTCAAAATCAAAAGTGCTAAATTTAAAGGCTAATTTGCATGGTATTGTCCTAAAAAGGGTTTGGGGACTCGGGTCCTGCCCCAGGGAATATGTATCAATGCAAAAAAAAGTTTTAAAAATGGCTGTTTTTTCGGGAGCAGTGATTTTAATGATGCTGAAAGTGAAAAAAAAAAGTGAAGTATTCCTTCAAATATCGTACCTTGGGGGTGTCTATAATATGCCTGTAAAGTGGCGCGTGTTTCCCGTGCTTAGAACAGTCCCTGCACAAAATGACATTTTTAAAGGAATAAAAGTCATTTAAAACTGCTTGCGGCTTTAATGTAATGTCGGGGCCCGGCAATATGGATGAAAATCAGTGAGACAAACGGCATGGGTACCCCCCCCAGTCCATTACCAGGCCCTTTGGGTCTTGTATGGATATTAGGGGAACCCCGCACCCAATTTAAAAAAAGGAAAGGCGTGGGGCCCCCAGGCCCTATATACTCTGAACAGCAGTATTAAGGCGGTGCAAACAAGACAGGGATTGTAGGTTTGTTGTTAAGTAGAATCTGTTTGTAATTTTGAACTGGTACATTTTTAAAGTGTAGCTCCAGCAAAAAAAAATTATTTTAAGCTTTTTTGGAAAACATAGGGAAGGGTTATCACCCCTGTGACATTTGTTTTGCTGTCTGTGCACCTCTTCAGAAGATTTCACCTCACTTTCTGTCCAATGACAAATGTTTTTTGACAATTTGGGGTTTTTAGTGAAACAAGGATTGTTGATAAAGCATCAGTGGAGAGGAGACACGTTTTTCCCATATTAACTCTTACAGGAAAGAATTTCCCTTCCTAGGGGTAGATTTCATCTCACTTCCTGTTGTCTCCTTCCGTTTGCAAGTCGGAGTCGTTTGTAAGTTGGATGTTTGAAAGTAGGGGGCTGCCCTATATATTCTGCAGAAATTGGGGCCTTAGGTGTTGGTGTTGCCACAACACTGTAACCTCTCACAGTTACTCTTGGTGGGCGCAGGAATGGGCCCTGCTGTGAAATATTAGATCAAGAATTGTAATTACATGCACCTGTTGAACAGGGGCAGAAAAATTGGGCCTTTGGTGGTGGTGCTGGTGCCACAACACTGTAAGTCCTCACAGTTACTCTTGGTGGGTGCAGAAACGGGCCCTGTTGTGAAATATTAGATCAAGAATTGTAATTACATGTCCCTGTTGAACAGGTGCAGAAAAACTGGGCCTTAGGCACTGGTGCAACAACACTGCAATTCCTCACAGATACTCTAGTTGGAGCGCAGGAATGAGCCCTCCTGCAAAATATTGCATCAAAAATTGTAATTACACACCCCTGTTAAACATAGGCTAAAAAATTGGGCCTTAGGCATGGGTGCTGGTGCCACAACACTGCAACCCCTCACAGATACTTTAGTTGGAGCGCAGGAACGAGCCCTGCTGCAAAGTATTGCATCAAAAATTGTAATTACACGCCCCTATTAAACAGGGGCTGAAAAATTGGGCCTTAGGCACTGGAACTGGTGCCACAACACTGCAACCCCTCACAGATACTCTAGTTGGAGCGCAGGAACGAGCCCTCCTTGCAAAATATTACATCAAAAATTGTAATTGCATGCCCCTGTTAAACAGGGGCTGAAAAATTGGGCCTTAGCCACTGGTGGCGGCGCCCAGAACCAAAAATATTCTTACAAGCTATCAGCATGATCATTGAGGAGGAAGAGGATAGTCACTCAGCATAACAGGATAGTCACTCAGCATCACCATAGGCAGTCTTGATGGGATCTGACATTTCAAGAAAAATTATTCGGTTGCATCAGCATCAGGTGCTTGGTAGCTGGTGGTGATCCAAGACTGATTCATTTTTTTGAAGGTCAGTCGATCGACCGAGTCGGTGGACAGGCGCACCCTGTGATCGGTTACAAAGCCTCCAGCAGCACTGAATGTGCGTTCTGAAAGAACGCTGGATGCAGGACAGGCCAGTAGCTCAATTACATACTGTGAAAGCTCTGGCCAGTGATCCATCCTCAAGACTCAGTAACCCAGAGGATTTTCGGTGGGAAAGGTGTCCAAGTCAGATCTTGCCCCTAGGTATTCCTGCACCATGTAAAACAGACGCTGGCAATGATTGCTGGAACCGGTCATACCTTGGGGCTGCGGACTAAAAAATTGTCTGAACGCATCGCTCAGAGGGCCACCTTCTCCACTGCTCCTTCTTTGACTGACCGAAGCCTCAGCAACACGTTGTCCAGGAACAGGAGTTTGTAACATCCCAGTCTCTGGGAACGCGTTGCACAGATCTTTCTGCAAGGCCTCCCGAAGATGTTTCATCCTCTGCTCCCTCTGCGACGGCAAGATAAGGTCCGAAACCTTACCCTTGTAACGTGGATCAAGAAGAGTTGCCAGCCAGTAACGATCCCTCTCCTTGATACCATGAATACGAGGATCCTTCTGCAGGCTTTGCAGGATCAGGGAGGCCATGCAGCGTAGGTTTGCTGAGGCATTCGGTCCGAAGTCCTCTGGGTCACTAAGGACGACATGGTCCGCAGCCACCTCCTCCCAGCCAAGTCCATGGGTCCATGGGTTTCTTGGGACTGTAAATGATCCCTCGAAGACTGCTGCTGATGTTGAGTGCCAGGCTCCACCTCCATGCTGACACAATCCTCCTCCTCCCCCTCCTCATCCTCTTCCTGTGTGATCGGCGGGCACGCAGGAACACTGTATGGATAAAGGGGGCCTTGAGAGGTAAGGAAGTCCTCCTCTTCCTGCCTCTGTTCTGCCTCAAGTGCCCTGTCCATTATTCCACGCAGCATGTGCTCCAACAGGTGGACAAGGGGGACAGTGTCACTGATGCATGCACTGTCACTGCTCACCATCCGCGTGGCCTCCTCAAATGGTGAAAGGACAGTGCATGCATCCCTGATCATGGCCCACTGGTGTGGGGAAAAAAAACAAGCTCCCCTGACCCTGTCCTGGTGCCATAGTTTCACAAGTACTGATTGTATTCCACCATGGTATTGATGGCCCTCTGCTGCGTGTGCAGCCGCTGCAGCATGGCCAACGTTGAGTTCCACCTGGTGGGCATGTCACAGATTAGGCGGTTCTTGGGCAGGTTAAATTCCTTTTGGAGGTCAGCCAGCCGAGCACTGGCATTATATGACCAGCGGAAATGCACACAGACTTTCCTGGCCTGCCTCAGGACATCCTGTAAGCCCGGGTACCTGTCCAAGAACCGCTGCACCACCAAGTTAAGGACATGAGCCAAACAGGGCACATGGGTCAATTGTCCCTGTTGGAGGACGGAGAGGAGGTTGGTGCCATTGTCGCAAACCACCATTCCTGGCTGAAGCTGGCGTGGCGTCAACCACCTCTGAGCCTGCCCCTGCAGAGCTGACAGAATCTCTGCCCCAGTGTGGCTCCTGTCCCCCAAGCACACCAGCTCAAACACCGCATGGCATCTTTTGGCTTGCGTACTTGCTTAGCCCCTTGAACGCCTACAGAGCACCGCTGTGGAGGAGTGAGGTGTGTCAGAATCACCAGTAGTAGCATTTTGGAGGCGTGGTGGCGGAACAACCTCCAACACTACTGCACCTTGTCCTGCATCCTTCCAGCTGCCAGAAGAGTCACCCAATGCACTGTGAAAGATAGGTAACGTCCCTCTCCATGCCTGCTGGACCATGAGTCAGCAGTAATATGCACCTTACCACTGACCGACCTGTCCAGCAAGGCCAAGACATTGCCTTCCACAAGCCGGTAGAGAGTTGGAATCGCCTTCCGTGAGGAACCTGCCACTGAGGAACCGCACATTCCACAAACTCATGGAAGGGAGCAGAGTCTACCAACTGAAAAGGCAACAGTGGAAGTGCTAGCAGTTTAGCCAAGCTAACATTCAACCGCTGGGCATGTGGATGGCTGGGAGCAAACTTCTTTCGGCGGTGCAGCAGCTGGGGCAGGGAAATTTGCCTGGTACAATCTGACGTCCTTGCACCGATAGCAGATTGCCCACAAGTACTTGGCTGTGACAAACTTAATTCTACACCTTCATTCCTCTCAGTGCAGGTCTCAGAGAGGACTGAAGGTATAGTGGGGTTGGAGATCCCAGCTGATGAGGAGCAAGGAGAGGTCCTCTTTGTTCTTTGGTGTGGGTCTTTTAGGTACGCTTGCCAATGAACTGCATGGCAGGTCAACATATGTCTGGTCAAGCATGTGGTGCCCAAGCGGGTAATGTTTTGGCCACGCGAGATGTGCTTGAGACATATGTTGCAAATAGCAGCGGTGATATCTGATGCACTCATCTCAAAAAAGGGTCACACCAAATGACTTTTGGAATAACGCGCAGAGACAGCAGCGCCCTGCACATGCAGAGCTCTGCGGTGTGATGCAGTCAGTGTGCTGCCCTTAAGCTGGCCCCTGGAGGGCATCCTGTCTCATTGGTGATGTGCCTCCTCCTCTTCCCTATCAGGCACCCACATGGAGTCAGTGACCTCATCATCCCCTCCCTCCTCATCACTGGAGCAAAGCTGGCAGTATGCTGCAGCTGGGGGAACATGACTGCCAGATTGCTGTCCTTCTTGGGCACCCCCTCTGTCTGGGCTCACGTTACTGCCTTCCTCTAGCTGAGTACCATCATTGGAGCCTTCAAAACGCGGGGCATCCTCCTGGAGCATGTACCCAACACTGTGGTCAAACAGTTCGGGGGAACTGTTTGACCACAGGTTGACCACTACCTTTCGCTGAAAAAGAGTCTACCAACTTAAAAGGCAGCAGTTGAAGTGCTAGCAGTTTAGCCAGGCTAGCATTCAACCACTGGGCATGTGGATGGCTGGGAGCGAACTTCTTTCGGCGGTGCAGCAGCTGGGGCAGGAAAATTTGCCTGGTACAATCTGACATCCTTGCACTGATAGCAGATTGCCCACAAGTACTTGGCTGTGACACACCTAATTCTACACCTTCATTTCCCTCAGTGCAGGTCTCAGAGAGGACTGAAGGTATAATGGGGTTGGAGATCCCAGCTGATGAGGAGCAAGGAGAGGTCCTCTTTGTTCTTTGGTGTGGGTCTTTTAGGTACGCTTGCCAATGAACTGGCAGGTCAACATATGTCTGGTCAAGCATGTCAGATTGCTGACCTTCTTGGGCACCCCCTCTGTCTGGGCTCATGTTACTGCCTTCCTCTAGCTGAGTACCATCATCGGAGCCTTCAAAACGCTGGGCATCCTCCTGGAGCATGTACCCAACACTGTGGTCAAACAGTTCGGGGGACTCCTCAGGAGGACATGGTGGGGCTAGGGAAGGAGTGACTGATGCCATTGAGCCGAGGGAAGAGCCGCACTGGCAGCTGCTTTGCCAGACAACGTATCCTGAGCCTGGGTGAGAGAGGATGAGGAGGATGAGGACGGCTTGGTCATCCACTCTACCAAGTCTTCTGCATGTTGCGGCTCAACACGGCCAGCCGCTGAAAAAAAGGACAAGCGTGTCCCATGGACACGTGTTGAGGAGGATGCACTGTGTCCATGACCAGAACTGTTGCCTCTAGACACAGAGCCTGCTTGCCCTCTTTTATTGGCTTGTGTCTGTCTGCCTCTCCTTGTTGGCCTTCCAGACATACTAATGACCTGCACTGCAGTGAGATGTAGCTGCACAAAACTGGGATGTATATATATATATATATACTGATTATACAGCAGCTAGCAGAATGCCTGCCTGTGGTATTAATAGGATCAGAAGAAGCACACCAGCACTTGTCTTCAGGTAGCTATAGGTGCAACTGTGCAAGGTACACAGTACACTAACTGTAAATACTTCAAGCTGCCTGCCTGTGGTATTAATAGGATCAGAAGAAGAACACCAGCACTTGTCTTCAGGTAGCTATACTGTAGGTGCAACTGTGCAGGGTACACAGTACACTAACTCTAAATTCTTCAAGAGTCTGCCTGTGCTATTAATAGGATCAGAAGAAGAACACAAGCACTTGTCTTCAGGAAGCTATAGGTGCAACTGTGCAGGGTACACAGTACCCTAACTGTAAATACTTCAAGAGCCTGCCTGTGCTATTAATAGGATCAGAAGAAGCACACAAGCACTTGTCTTCAGGTAGCTATACTGTAGGTGCAACTGTGCAGGGTACACAGTACACTAACTGTAAATACTTCAAGAGCCTGCCTGTGCTATTAATAGGATCAGAAGAAGAACACAAGCACTTGTCTTCAGGTAGCTATACTGTAGGTGCAACTGTGCAGGGTACACAGTACACTAACTGTAAATACTTCAAGAGCCTGCCTGTGCTTTTAATATGATCAGAAGAAGCACACAAGCACTTGTCTTCAGGTAGCTATAGGTGCAACTGTGCAGAGTACACAATGCACTAACTGTAAATACTTCAAGAGCCTGCCTGTGCTATTAATAGGATCAGAAGAAGCACACAAGCACTTCCTCTTCAGGTAGCTATAGGTGCAACTGTGCTGGGTACACAGTACACTAACTGTAAATACTTCGAGAGCCTGCCTGTGCTATTAATAGGATCAGAAGAAGCACACAAGCACTTGTCTTCAGGTAGCTATAGGTGCAACTGTGCAGGGTACACAGTACACTAACTGTAAATACTGTAAAAACACCTGCATATATTAGGAAGAGAATAACAGGAACAGATCTAGCTAAACTAAATACAGTGTGTATATATATATATATATATATATATATATATATATATATATACATATATATATATACAACACCTGGAATGCATATATATACACAATACACTGTAAGTGCAGCTAACTGACTCAACCTGCCTACTCTATCTAACTTAAATCAAATGACACTGTCTCTCTGTATATCTATCTCTCTCTCCGCCGCTGCAACACACTACACAAGGGCGCCACACAGGCGGCCTTATATAGTGTGGGGCGTGTACTAAACCCCCTGAGCCATAATTGGCCAAAGCCACCTTGGCTTTGGCCAATTATGGCTCTCTGTACACATGGCGCTGTGATTGGCCAAGCATGCGGGTCATAGTGCATGTTTGGCCAATCATCAGCCAGCAATGCACTGCGATGCCGCAGTGAATTATGGGCCGTGATGCGCCACTCGAATATCGTTTGCAATTTGCCAAATGGTCGAACAGGCGATGTTCGAGTCGAACATGGGTTCGACTCGAACTCGAAGCTTATCCCTAGTCTGCATATACACCCCAAAGACTTAGATGTATAGGCACCATGAATAGTACCTCTAAACAATGCTGAGAAGTAAATTACAACGATATAAACAACAAAAATGTATATATACTGTATCATAGGCGTGCGCAGCCTGTTGCATTAGGGTGTGCACCCCAAAGCTCAAACACACATGCGCGTGTATGTATGTATGTGTATATGTATATTACAGACACACACACTCTTATGGCAGAGCCAATGCAGTGAAAGAGAGATGTGGTAGCACTTTATTAATGGCAGAACTGGTCAGAGGGAGATATTTCCCATCTCCCCGCCGACACACAGAGTGATAATGCTAATGCGTTTGGGGTGATTAGGGTGTGCCCAGGCACACCTGGCACACCCCCTGCGCACGCCTATGTACTGTATGCTGAATAAACAGCAGGTGAGATCTACTACAGTGAATATACTGCATCAGTTCAGCAGTCAGTAAAAGTCTACTCTACTCCTTTGCTGATCAGCTCACTGGGGCCAAAAACATTGGCGTGCTTGGTGTAGGGTCTCTCTGAGCAGATGCAGGCAGTAACACAGTGTTTCCAGCAGACAACTGGCTGCTGTTCTATCCACGGCTCTCAGGTGCCAACATCCGCTCATGGCCTTTGCTCAGTTCACACTGTGGGGTTGGTTTACTAAAATTGGTGTGCAAAATCTGATGCAGCTATGCATAGGAACCAATTAGTTTCCACGTCTTTTTGTCAAAGCTTAATTGAACAAGCTGATATTAGAAGCTGATTGGCAGCCATTCATAGCTGCATCAGATTTTGCACACTTAAGTTTTAGTAAATCAACCCCTGTGTGTTTACCTGCATTTAGATGCATTCAGTTTAGCTGTGTTTAGAGAAAAATTGAATTTGGTGGGAAGCATGAAAGTTGTTTATACATTCCAGATAACTTAGGTTTTCTAAAGGCAGGTGTGCCAGTGTAAATGAGTGCTTAAATATACCACTACTCTTTCATATCTATGTAGTAAGTATGCTCAGGATCTGAAAGATCAAATAATCATTAAATGGGCATGTGTAGATAAGTGAGGTTTTTGAGTATTTTATGTACATTTAAAAATTAGATAAACCCAAGTCACTGGACATATGTTGTATATTATATTGTATATCTTAGTATATATCGTATACTAGATGTATACTTTAGTCGTGCCATACAGGCAAGCATTAAGATGTTAGCTGAAAGCCGCATGTCTTGTTCACATACCTTCCAACTTTCTGTCATAATAAAGAGGGACACCTTTTAACACACAGTATGCAGGCTAAGGACACATTCCTGCTATAGTTAAAATTACACGGATCACAAAGATCTAATATGCAGTAAATGATCAGCTAAACCACACAAGTGCTTTTTTGACATCTATGTTTCCTTTATATTGGCTTTTAAAAATAACAAATGCAGCAATATAGAGACTGGATAAAACTTTTAGCACAGCATAACACTTTTGGTAGTAAAAATACATTTTTTATAGAGAGCTGCACATCAGACCAAAAAACTGTGGCCGCATGAGGTATAGGGGTATTTGGTCTCAAAAGAGAGGTAGACCCTCAAAATGAGGGACAGCTGTAAACTATGAATTAATAATAATTTTAGCTGCTTTGTAAATACCAATTGTTTTCCGCTGTCTAGAGGAGGTAATGTACATGCGTAATAAACACTGCTTCTGGATGCAGCAGCATTCTGTGCTATGGACGCATACAAACTGGCTAATTAGCTTTGGCCAATTTGGGTTTGGCCAAAACTCTACAGAAACGCCGACCCTGAATGCAGACCCTTGATGCACAGTGGCTGCTTCCAGGGATGGTCAGATGCTCAGTTCTCATGTTTACCACTCTGATGAGCAGTTACATGCAAACAGTGGTGGCGCCAGCTATTGAATTGCAAAGAGTACCAATCTGACAGCTGCAGCTGTTCTCACACAGCGTGTGCAGGTAGTGCTTAGAACCACCATTAAAAATCAAATGATTCTCTCCTGTACTCTGCTGTGCAGCCATGTGAATGTAACCTTAGTGTGACCATGTCTTTGGCATTAGGGGTCAGATCGCCTATTAAACTGGTGAAGTATGGCTTCCAGGTAAGTCTGACATAATGTGCTAGTATGCGGTGCATACTAGTATATTATGACTTAAACCTGTAGAGGGGCACAATTTTTTTTTTCTGACAGTTTACTACGGTTTTAAGGGAAGCAGCACTAATAGAGCAGGAGTCAGCAGCATTGAAAGTTGTAAATTGCAAGTGCTGGAGTGAGAATCTTAGCAAATAGTTTACTGTGAAATGTTTATTATATTGTGCTCAATGTGTTAAGCTAGTAAATGCTGAGGTTTTAATACTACTTTAAGTAACAATGTATCCCAATCACACAGAGGCATTTATAAAGTATAGCATGGTGGCGGAACAAGTGATCGGGCAGCATACATTGGCAGCGTATTGGAGCTTGTGGTTTGGTGAGATTTAATACAACTTCTACCATGTTAGGAATGGTGGGACGGCCTATTGATGGATATGCGAGGAGCCCTTTTGGCAACAGGGTGCATATATGTCAGTGTGTTTGGCTTCTGACATATATGTCATTTTGTGATGGCTGCTCGTTTTGGTGCTGAGGTTTGGTTTGTGGGGATTATGTATTTAGTTGGGTTATGGGTTCCCTTTGGGTAGTTACATATACGTAGTTACATAGTAGGTGAGGTTGAAAAAAGACACAAGTCCATCAAGTCCAACCTATGTGTGTGATTATATGTCAGTATTACATTGTATATCCCTGTATGTTGTGGTTGTTCAGGTGCTTATCTAATAGTTTCAAGAAACTATGGATGCTCCCCAGTGAAACCACCGCCCGTGGAAGGGAATTCCACATCCTTGTCGCTCTGACAGTACAGAACCCTCTACGTAGTTTAAGGTTAAACCTCTTTTCTTCTAATTTTAATGAGTGGCCATGTGTCTTATTAAACTCCCTTTCGCTGAAAAGTTTTATCCCTATTGTGGGGTCACCAGTAGGGATGAGCTTCGAGTTCGAGTTCGACTCATGTTCGACTCGAACATAGGGTGTTCGCCAGTTCTCCGAACGGCAAACAATTTTGGGTGTTCGCGGCAAATTTGAATGCCGCGGATCACCCTTTAAAAGTCTATGGGAGAAATCAAAAGTGCTAATTTTAAAGGCTTATATTCACGGTATTGTCATAAAAAGGGTTTGGGGACCCGGGTCCTGCCCCAGGGGACATGGATCAATGCAAAAAAAGTTTTGAAAATGGCCGTCACACAGCGGGAGCCTCCCTCCATGCCATCATGGATGCGGAGCAGCCAGAGGAGAAGAAGGGAAGAAGACGCAGACGCCGCGGAAGATGCCGTACGAGAACACCGGAGGAAGAACCAGAAGAACCAGAAGAAGAAGATGGAGGAAGAAACCAAAGGAAGATAGAAGAAAGAAGAAGCATTTAAATAAAGGAATTGTCAAAAACTCTCTCTTGTCATTTTTAACATTTTTGACAGTTTTTTTGTGAAATGGTACCCCCTTACCATTTCACACAGGGGGGAGGGCCGGGATCTGGGGGTCCCCTTGTTAAAGGGGGCTTCCAGATTTCGATAAGCCCCCCGCGCGCAGACCCCCACAACCACTGGGCAGGGTTGTGGGGATGAGGCCCTTGTCCTCATCAACATGGGTACAAGGTGTTTTGGGGGGCTACCCCAAAGCACCCTCCCAATGTTGAGGGCATGTGGCCTGGTACAGTTCAGGAGGGGGGCGCTCTCTCGTCCCCCCTCTTTTCCTGCATCCTGCCAGGTTGCGTGCTCAGATAAGGGTCTGGTATGGATTTTTAGGGGGACCCCATCCCATTTTTTTTTTAAATTTTGGCGCGGGGTTCCCCTTAATATCCATACCAGACCTGAAGGGCCTGGTATGGAATTTAGGGGGACCCCCTACGTCATTTTTTTTTTTAAATTTTGGTTTGGGGTTCACCTGTGGGGAATTCCCATGCCGTTTTTATCAATGAACTTTTATGTGTATTGTCGGACTGGCAATTCATTAATAGCCGCGAGTAGTTTTAAATGACTTTTTTTCCTTTGAAATGTCATTTTGCTGTCAGACTGTTCTAAAAATGGGAAACATGCGCCCCTTTACAGGCATACTATAGACACCCCCCAGGTACGAATTTAAAGGGATATTACACTTTTATTGTTTCACTTTAAGCATTATTAAAATCACTGCTCCCGAAAAAACGGCCATTTTTAAAACTTTTTTTTGCATTGATCCATGTCCCCTGGGGTAGGACCAAAGTCCCCAAACACTTTTTATGACAATAACTTGCATATAAACCTTTAAAATTAGCACTTTTGATTATTCATGTTCGTGTCCCATAGACTTTAACGGTGTTCGCGTGTTCGAACAAATTTTTTGCCTACTAAATTAGGAGTCCGCGCTTAGAAAAATAGTTTAGAAGGAAGTATTTAAAAAAGAGATCTGGGGAATTGGCGCTGCCCTATTAACATTAAATGTTAATTAAAGATCACAGAAAAATATAAATAAATTTATAAAAAGAAAAGAAAAGGGCTAAAAGTGTATCCCTTAAGTGAAAGTACCCCTACGTTTGTGCCAAAATTAATAAAATTAGTGAAAAAATTGTTATTATATAGAGTGCTATCCTTTAAAGTGAACGTGCAATTCCTCTGTATTGCGTGAGTGAATATTACAATATATGGGTTTGATTTAAACTTGCCCCACCTCCATTGCAAAACTACACATTTACAACATATCAAATCATATCAAACCAAAACTTTTGAAAATTATTATGTAGCCTCCTATAAAATTGTTGGGTTCTGTGACAAAACACACTATTTGGGGGCTATCAGTACCCGTGTGGGGTTACCACATATCCCTAATATATATAGTGACTAAAGTGCACTGTGCAGAAAGTGAAACCAAAGTGCATTAACCTCTATGATACAGTCTCAAAATTCATATATAATAAATTCATATATAAAAAATTCATAAAAATAAGAATCCAAACCATTAACACTCAAAATAAAAAGTGACGAATATGGATACACATCTGTGAAAACAGTCCCTGTGATGGACCCAGGCAGGGTTAGAATGTCTTAATTTTTTAGACAAGATTATTAAGAACGTCAGGATCGGTTGACATGCATTTAAAAATGCCCAAGGGATGGTAAAAAGTGAAGCTGGTGACTCCAAGTGCTCCCCCCGTGCTCCCCCACTCACCAGAATCCGTCACCCCCTAGGGGGTATTGGGCAGAGGAGTGGGTGTCTCTGGATGACTGCCTGTGATGGATGTCCCTCTTAGGCTTTACTGCTCCGTGAGTTCCTTCTGTTACACTTGTGGTGAGGGTCCCCTTCTGCTGATCCAGGTCCGGGTGCCTCCACTACTATCCACCTCCGTACTGCTAAATCCTCCTCCCGCAAAGAAATAGATAGGGGGCTTGCAAAGTGAAGTACATCCAGTTTATTCAAAGTTTAAAAGTTAAAAATCATTACAACCACGGCTGAATGCGAAGGCTGGGATCGGGGAGTGATTCCGAGCGTGTGTCCCACCTTGCGTTCCAGCCGGCTCTTCCGGGTATGACGTGTGAGCGTGACTCCAACTTACGCGTTTCGTCATCAGACGTTGTCAAAGACGGTGTCGACGCTTCACGCTTCACACACAAATATAGTCCTCCCGGCTCCATCGAACCTCCCCTAATTATGTAAATACCGCTCGGGGGGTGTATGTGAGTTAACAGAGCCGCAGGTCTATATAGTCTATATAATACCATACCGCCTATTCGTCATAGTTAATTACACATTACATACAATAAACCAGATATCTGTCTGTAAAATCTTTTGTTGTAATTGGGAGACAATAATGTCCAAATATATTAGCTGTTTGTCTTTGTATTAAATAGTCATACACAATAGACTAAGATATTTGGTCGAATCATACAAAAAAGAAAAACGGAAATAAGCCAAAACAAAATAAGGATGTCATAAGATAATGGTGTAATAAACCTAGGTACTATGAGCCTGGATGCAATAAACGTATAAAAAATATATATAAAAAATATATTTTATATATAAAAAATAATGATGCTCTTAGGTATCTAAAAATACTTAATTAATACTAGAACTTTAATCAGATAAAATGAAAATAAAAATAAAACATTTTTTTTAAATTTATATATAAAAATATATATATAAAAAATATATATATATGTGAAAAAATTAATTAATTAAAACTGGGACTAGATCATCAATAATTGGTGTATTGATTTATAACACCCCCTTTACATTATATGCAGAATGCCCAGAAAAGGATTATGCTGTAGAAAAAAGGGGGGTAAAAAAAGGGGGATAAAAAACGGGTTAAAAAAGAGGGGTAAAGAAAGAAGATCCCTACTATATGGGATACCCAGTACTATGATATATATTTTTTTATTATGTGCAGGCTTAGAGATTGGCCTTTCATTGGTCACAGATGTATAAATTAAGCCATTAGGTTTATACATGGTGTTAGGAGGGTGCATTCGCACCCACCTGCCCCATGTATAAACCTGCCACAAGGCCTGAGTCCCTACATAAATGGCATGCTATTCGGCCACAGGCTGAGCCACACTTACAATCAATTGGAGGTAGGCATGTCAGAATGGGGCCCTGAACCCAACCTTCTAAAAAACAGAATGCAGTATATGCCGTCTTCCATTAATTGTACAAATAGTGCATTACAACGTGTAGATTCTATAATATGCTACAGAAATCTGTATTCTGAAAGAAATTATTTAATAGAAGCTTAATCCCTTATCTCTGTATGTCAATGTTATAAAAGGATTTAGGGGTTGGCAATAAAGCAATTTAGATCTATATCCAGGTTCAACCCTCTGGGGGCAAGAGATCCCAGCCAGTAAATCCAGCTGGTTTCATTTCTAGAGATTAAGATCTCTCTATTGCCCCCCCGCCAATTTGCTTGCACTGTGTCAATTCCATAGAAAACAAGACCACTAGGATCTCTATGGTGGACCTCATCAAAATGCCTAGACAGGCTATGGTTAGGGAACCCTTTTCTAATATTTTTGATGTGTTCTCTAATCCGAACAAAGAGGGGACGGGTGGTTCTCCCCACATACTGGAGGTGGCAAGGGCATTCTATGATATATGTAACATGCGTGCTCCGACATGTAATTAGTGGATTGATGCGATATTCCTTGTGATCGGTGCATGATCTAAACAAAAGTCTTCTTTCTGGGTTGCCACTTGGCCACTTTGCATGGTAAACACCTCTGACATCTGAAAAATCCTTTCAGGTCCGGGCATATTTTGATGGTTCGCGGGGGGTCTATGACATTTCTCACAAGATGATTCCTTAGGGTGGGTGCTTTCCTGTATACGAACTTGGGTTTTTCAGGTAGGATTTTCGATAAAACAAGGTCCTCCTTAAGGATTGGCCAATACTTCCTTATTATTTTTTCTAGATCTCTGTATTGGCTGTTATATCCAGTGATGAAGGTGATATCAGCTCCCTTGTTGTCATTTTTGTTTTTATTACAGAAAAGGGAGGATCTGTCCATCTTCATAATCTCCATTTTCAGCTTAAGGAGTCTGTCTTTATCATAGCCTTTTTCTTGGAATCTTGTAATCAAGATATCTGCCTGGTTACTAAAATCCTCCAGTGTGTCACAATTGCGACGTATGCGCAATAATTGTCCTTTGGGGACATTAGATTTCCATCGTGGGTGATGGCAACTGGAGGTGGGGATATACCCATTCCGATACGTAGTTTTAAAAAATGTGCGGGTTGATAGCGAATCCCCTGTTTTAAAAATTTCCAGGTCCAGGTAATCAATTTGTTCGTTACTCCACTTTCCGGTAAAAGTGATACCATACTTATTGATATTTAGATTCTCAAGAAACTTAGTCAGGCTCTCTGGTGTTCCGTCCCATAAGATGATCAGGTCATCTATATACCGCCTATACATCTTGATCTGGGGTATGTTTTTACTATAAATATACTTGTCCTCCCACATATCCATGAACAGGTTAGCTACGCTAGGGGCGTAGCGAGCCCCCATTGCAACCCCCTTTGTCTGTACATAATATTTCTTATCGTACCAGAAATAGTTACATTCCATGGCTAGCTTTAGGCCCTCTAGGATGTAACTAATCTGTTCCTGCTTCATGTTAGTGTTCTTGTGCATTGCTTTTTCTACTCCCCGCAGTCCATCTTTTTGTTCAATGCTGGTGTAAAGCGAATTTACATCCACCGCCACCAATAACCATTGTTCTGCTCCCTTCACCTGTTGGAGTTCTTGTATTAGTTGCATGCTGTCGCGTAAGTACGATCTGCCTTCTTTTACCAGGGGTTTGAGAAATTTATCTAAATATTCTCCTAATCTGGAGAATATAGAATTGATCCCGCTGACAATGGGCCTTCCTGGTGGTTTATCCAGTCTCTTGTGGATTTTGGGCGTGTAGTATATCACTGGCGTCTTTGTTGAATTTGATATCATATATTCGGCCTCTTTAGAATTCAAGATCCTCTTGGTTTTCCCTTTTTCCACATATGCCCTTAGCTTCTTCTCATATTTTCTCTTCGGGTTCCCTGTTAATTTTTTATAGGTGTTTTCTATATTCAGAAGATTGTTCATCTCCTCCTGGTAATCTTTTTTGTTTAAGATGACCAGGCCTCCCCCCTTATCTGCTGGCCTGATCACTACATCATGTTTATTTCCTATGTCTTTGATGGTTTTCCAAATGTTCTTAGATTTCTTCTTGCTATTTTTCATTGCCTTGATGTCTTCCTCTACCATTTTCCTAAACGCATTAATGCATTGGTTTCTTGGGGTTTTCGGATTAAATATGGAGTTATTTTTAAGTTCGGTGTGTGTATACTCCGAATGTTCTCTTGTTATTTCTCCTGGGTTCATGGCAAAATGTTTTTTTATGTTTAGTTTCCTTAAGAACTTTTGAAGGTCAATATAGGCCTCAAACTTGTCCAAAGACTTATCGGGAGCATAGTTGAGCCCCAATTCTAATACTTCTAGTTCTTCTTGTGTAAACTGTGTGTGACTAAGGTTAAAAATCCCTTGACCTAGTAATTTCTGGGTCTTTTTCTTCTTCCTGCCCCCTCGTCTTCCTCTTGTCTGCTTTCTCTTTCCATGTGCCTGTATGTGGGTCCCATTTCCTGTTGATGTTCCCTCCTGGTTCCAATTTGTGGGTTCGTTTCGTATCTCTGATACGTATTTAGACCCTCTGTTCTCCTCGGGCTCCAGTACCGGTCTCTTGGCCTTGGTCCTCCATGGGCATTTCGTCCCCTCCAACCGGGATTCCTGTAGGGAATACGGGGTCTCCATTTCCCAGGAGGTCTGTCCTGGTAGGTGACTCAGGGAAAATCCCTGCCGCCCTCGTATCCTCTTCTGTATGCTGGGTGTTGGCCTCTGTAATCATCCCTTAATGGGGAATATCTATTACGTACGGGTATATTATATCTGTTGTTTGATGGAATTCTGTAGTTAGGGGGCCCTCTATGGTCATCTCTCCTGTTCTCTCTTCTTTCTGATATTATGTTGGGAGTGATAAGTCTTGTTGGACTATAAGGTAAGTTATCCACTCTCCTAGGTGTACCTCCCATCATTCCCAAAGGTGGAAGTAGTATTGGTTCCTCTGATTCTTCCTCCATTGAGGGGTCATCTAGTTGTTCATCCTGACTATCTTCATGTATTTGCCAATTGTACACATTACAATTTTTGTAGTCCATAACATCTCTTTTAAATTTTTTCTGTTTTTTAGCATGTATGGTGGTGTCATATTTTTTTTAATATGGATTCCTGTAGTTCTTTTTCTTTATCTTTATATTCTTGGAGATGGACAAAGGGTAATAGTAAGTTTTTTATTTCAGCTATACTTGTTTCAATCATTCTCATTTTGAACTTCCTCCTTTTGATGATATGCAGGAGTAATTCCCCTTCACATTTATTAAAAAGGGAATACCAGTCTTTCATGAGATCAGTGTTGTCAATCCCATCGTTAGGGTGTACATCCCATCTTAACCTCCTGGGGGTAATTTTCTCCGTGACATACATCTCCAGGGTGGAGATGTCCCACCATACCCTGAGTTGTTTTTCTAGGGTATGTTTTAATTGTTTAAGCAATCCATGCATATCTTTATTATTGGTAACTTGTTCCTGGCTAAAAATTGCCTCTATGTCTATATTCCTGGTATTAAGATACCCAAAGATATCCATAGCAGCAGACAAAAGACACCCAAGGGTGGTCTTATAGAGATACTAAATTAGGAGTCCGCCCTTAGGAAAATATTTTAGAAGGGCTGCAGCCTCCCCTTAATTAATTCCTAATAGGAGTTAATTGGAAGTATTTAAAAAAGAGATCTGGGGAATTGGCGCTGCCCTATTAACATTAGATGTTAATTAAAGATCACAGAAAAATATAAATAAATTTATAAAAAGAAAAGAAAAGGGCTAAAAGTGTATCCCTTAAGTGAAAGTACTCCTACGTTTGTGCCAAAATTAATAAAATTAGTGAAAAAATTGTTATATATAGAGTGCTATCCTTTAAAGTGAACGTGCAATTCCTCTGTATTGCGTGAGTGAATATTACAATATATGGGTTTGATTTAAACTTGCCCCACCTCCATTGCAAAACTACACATTTACAACATATCAAATCATATCAAACCAAAACTTTTGAAAATTATTATGTAGCCTCCTATAAAATTGTTGGGTTCTGTGACAAAACACACTATTTGGGGGCTATTAGTACCCGTGTGGGGTTACCACATATCCCTAATATATATAGTGACTAAAGTGCACTGTGCATAAAGTGAAACCAAAGCGCATTAACCCTATGATACAGTCTCAAAATTCATATATAATAAATTCATATATAAAAAAATTCATAAAAATAAGAATCCAAACCATTAACACTCAAAATAAAAACTGACGAATATGGATACACATCTGTGAAAACAGTCCCTGTGATGGACCCAGGCAGGGTTAGAATGTCTTAATTTTTTAGACAAGATTATTAAGAACGTCAGGATTGGTTGACATGCATTTAAAAATGCCTAAGGGATGGTAAAAAGTGACTTCCGTGCATGTAGAAACTGGTGACTCCAAGTGCTCCCCCCCGTGCTCCCCCACTCACCAGAATCCGTCACCCCCTAGGGGGTATTGGGCAGAGGAGTGGGTGTCTCTGGATGACTGCCTGTGATGGATGTCCCTCTTAGGCTTTACTGCTCCGTGAGTTCCTTCTGTTACACTGGTGGTGAGGGTCCCCTTCTGCTGATCCAAGTCCGGGTGCCTCCACTACTATCCACCTCCGTACTGCTAAATCCTCCTCCCTTAAAGAAATAGACAGGGGGCTTGCATAGTAAAGTACATCCAGTTTATTCAAAGTTTAAAAGTTAAAAATCATTACAACCACGGCTGAATGCGAAGGCTGGGATCGGGGAGCGATTCCGAGCTTGCGTCCCACCTTGCGTTCCAGCCGGCTCTTCCGGGTATGACGTGTGAGCGTGACTCCGCCTTATGCGTTCCGTCATCAGACGTTGTCAAAGACGGTGTCGACGCTTCACGCTTCACACACAAATATAGTCCTCCCGGCTCCATCGAACCTCCCCTAATTATGTAAATACCGCTCGGGGGGTGTATGTGAGTTAACAGAGCCGCAGGTCTATATAGTCTATATAATACCATACCGCCTATTCGTCATAGTTAATTACACATTACATACAATAAACCGGATATCTGTCTGTAAAATCTTTTGTTGTAATTGGGAGACAATAATGTCCAAATATATTAGCTGTTTGTCTTTGTATTAAATAGTCATACACAATAGACTAAGATATTTGGTCGAATCATACAAAAAAGAAAAATGGAAATAAGCCAAAACAAAATAAGGATGTCAGAAGATAATGGTGTAATAAACCTAGGTACTATGAGCCTGGATGCAATAAACGTATAAAAAATATATATAGAAAATATATTTTATATATAAAAAATAATGATGCTCTTAGGTATCTAAAAATACTTAATTAATACTAGAACTTTAATCAGATAAAATGAAAATAAAAATAAATTTTTTTTTTTAAATTTATATATAAAAATATATTTATAAAAAATATAGCACTTGGAGTCACCAGCTTCTACATGCACGGAAGTCACTTTTTACCATCCCTTGGGCATTTTTAAATGCATGTCAACTGATCCTGACGTTCTTAATAATCTTGTCTAAAAAATTAAGACATTCTAACCCTGCCTGGGTCCATCACAGGGACTGTTTTCACAGATGTGTATCCATATTCGTCACTTTTTATTTTGAGTGTTAATGGTTTGGATTCTTATTTTTATAAATTTTTTATATATGAATTTATTATATATGAATTTTGAGACTGTATCATAGAGGTTAATGCACTTTGGTTTCACTTTATGCACAGTGCACTTTAGTCACTATATATATTAGGGATATGTGGTAACCCCACACGGGTACTGATAGCCCCCAAATAGTGTGTTTTGTCACAGAACCCAACAATTTTATAGGAGGCTACATAATAATTTTCAAAAGTTTTGATTTGATATGATTTGATATGTTGTAAATGTGTAGTTTTGCAATGGAGGTGGGGCAAGTTTAAATCAAACCCATATATTGTAATATTCACTCACGCAATACAGAGGAATTGCACGTTCACTTTAAAGGATAGCACTCTATATAATAACAATTTTTTCACTAATTTTATTAATTTTGCCACAAACGTAGGGGTACTTTCACTTAAGGGATACACTTTTAGCCCTTTTCTTTTCTTTTTATAAATTTATTTATATTTTTCTGTGATCTTTAATTAACATCTAATGTTAATAGGGCAGCGCCAATTCCCCAGATCTCTTTTTTAAATACTTCCAATTAACTCCTATTAGGAATAAATTAAGGGGAGGCTGCAGCCCTTCTAAAATATTTTCCTAAGCGCGGACTCCTAATTTAGTATCTCTATAAGACCACCCTTGGGTGTCTTTTGTCTGCTGCTATGGATATCTTTGGGTATCCTAATACCAGGAATATAGACATAGAGGCAATTTTTAGCCAGGAACAAGTTTCCAATAATAAAGATATGCATGGATTGCTTAAACAATTAAACATACCCTAGAAAAACAACTCAGGGTATGGTGGGACATCTCCACCCTGGAGATGTATGTCACGGAGAAAATTACCCCCAGGAGGTTAAGATGGGATGTACACCCTAACGATGGGATTGACAACACTGATCTCATGAAAGACTGGTATTCCCTTTTTAATAAATGTGAAGGGGAATTACTCCAGCATATCATCAAAAGGAGGCAGTTCAAAATGAGAATGATTGAAACAAGTACAGCTGAAATAAAAAACTTACTATTACCCTTTGTCCATCTCAAAGAATATAAAGATAAAGAAAAAGAACTACAGGAATCCATCAAAAAATATGACACCACCATACAGGCTAAAAAACAGAAAAAATTTAAAAGAGATGTTATGGACTACAAAAATTCTAATGTGTACAAATGACAAATACATGAAGATAGTCAGGATGAACAACTAGATGACCCCTCAATGGAGGAAGAATCAGAGGAACCAATACTACTTCCACCTTTGGGAATGATGGGAGGTACACCTAGGAGAGTGGATAACTTACCTTATAGTCCAACAAGACTTATCACTCCCAACATAATATCAGAAAGAAGAGAGAACAGGAGAGATGACCATAGAGGGCCCCCTAACTACAGAATTCAATCAAACAACAGATATAATATACCCGTACGTAATAGATATTCCCCATTAAGGGATGATTACAGAGGCCAACACCCAGCATACAGAAGAGGATACGAGGGCGGCAGGGATTTTCCCTGAGTCACCTACCAGGACAGACCTCCTGGGAAATGGAGACCCCGTATTCCCTACAGGAATCCCGGTTGGAGGGGACAAATTGCCCATGGAGGACCAAGGCCAAGAGACCGGTACTGGAGCCCGAGGAGAACAGAGGGTCTAAATACGTATCAGAGATACGAAACGAACCCACAAAATGGAACCAGGAGGGAACATCAACAGGAAATGGGACCCACATACAGGCACATGGAAAGAGAAAGCAGACAAGAGGAAGACGAGGGGGCAGGAAGAAGAAAAAGACCCAGAAATTACTAGGTCAAGGGATTTTTAACCTTAGTCACACACAGTTTACACAAGAAGAACTAGAAGTATTAGAATTGGGGCTCAACTATGCTCCCGATAAGTCTTTGGACAAGTTTGAGGCCTATATTGACCTTCAAAAGTTCTTAAGGAAACTAAACATAAAAAAACATTTTGCCATGAACCCAGGAGAAATAACAAGAGAACATTCGGAGTATACACACACCGAACTTAAAAATAACTCCATATTTAATCCGAAAACCCCAGGAAACCAATGCATTAATGCGTTTAGGAAAATGGTAGAGGAAGACATCAAGGCAATGAAAAATAGCAAGAAGAGATCTAAGAACATTTGGAAAACCATCAAAGACATAGGAAATAAACATGATGTAGTGATCAGGCCAGCAGATAAGGGGGGAGGCCTGGTCATCTTAAACAAAAAAGATTACCAGGAGGAGATGAACAATCTTCTGAATATAGAAAACACCTATAAAAAATTAACAGGGAACCCGAAGAGAAAATATGAGAAGAAGCTAAGGGCATATGTGGAAAAAGGGAAAACCAAGGGGATCTTGAATTCTAAAGAGGCCGAATATATGATATCAAATTCAACAAAGACGCCAGTGATATACTACACGCCCAAAATCCACAAGAGACTGGATAAACCACCAGGAAGGCCCATTGTCAGCGGGATCAATTCTATATTCTCCAGATTAGGAGAATATTTAGATAAATTTCTCAAACCCCTGGTAAAAGAAGGCAGATCGTACTTACGCGACAGCATGCAACTGATACAAGAACTCCAACAGGTGAAGGGAGCAGAACAATGGTTATTGGTGGCGGTGGATGTAAATTCGCTTTACACCAGCATTGAACAAAAAGATGGACTGCGGGGAGTAGAAAAAGCAATGCACAAGAACACTAACATGAAGCAGGAACAGATTAGTTACATCCTAGAGGGCCTAAAGCTAGCCATGGAATGTAACTATTTCTGGTACGATAAGAAATATTATGTACAGACAAAGGGGGTTGCAATGGGGGCTCGCTACGCCCCTAGCATAGCTAACCTGTTCATGAATATGTGGGAGGACAAGTATATTTATAGTAAAAACATACCCCAGATCAAGATGTATAGGCGGTATATAGATGACCTGATCATCTTATGGGACGGAACACCAGAGAGCCTGACTAAGTTTCTTGAGAATCTAAATATCAATAAGTATGGTATCACTTTTACCGGAAAGTGGAGTAACGAACAAATTGATTACCTGGACCTGGAAATTTTTAAAACAGGGGATTCGCTATCAACCCACACATTTTTTTAAAACTATGGATCGGAATGGGTATATCCCCACATCCAGTTGCCATCACCCACGATGAAAATCTAATGTCCCCAAAGGACAATTATTGCGCATACGTCGCAATTGTGACACACTGGAGGATTTTAGTAACCAGGCAGATATCTTGATTACAAGATAACAAGAAAAAGGCTATGATAAAGACAGACACCTTAAGCTGAAAATGGAGATTATGAAGATGGACAGATCCTCCCTTTTCTGTAATAAAAACAAAAATGACAACAAGGGAGCTGATATCACCTTCATCACTGGATATAACAGCCAATACAGAGATCTAGAAAAAATAATAAGGAAGTATTGGCCAATCATTAAGGAGGACCTTGTTTTATCGAAAATCCTACCTGAAAAACCCAAGTTCATATACAGGAAAGCACCCAACCTAAGGAACCATCTTGTGAGAAATGTCATAGACCCCCCGCGAACCATCAAAATATGCCCGGACCTGAAAGGATTTTTCAGATGTCAGAGGTGTTTACCATGCAAAGTGGCCAAGTGGCAACCCAGAAAGAAGACTATGTTTAGATCATGCACCGATCACAAGGAATATCGCATCAATCAACTAATTACATGTCGGAGCACGCATGTTACATATATCATAGAATGCCCTTGCCACCTCCAGTATGTGGGGAGAACCACCCGTCCCCTCTTTGTTCGGATCAGAGAACACATCAAAAATATTAGAAAAGGGTTTCCTAGCCATAGCCTGTCTAGGCATTTTGATGAGGTCCACCATAGAGATCCTAGTGGTCTTGTTTTCTATGGAATTGACACAGTGCAAGCAAATTGGCGGGGGGGCAATAGAGAGATCTTAATCTCTAGAAATGAAACCAGCTGGATTTACTGGCTGGGATCTCTTGCCCCCAGAGGGTTGAACCTGGATATAGATCTAAATTGCTTTATTGCCAACCCCTAAATCCTTTTATAACATTGACATACAGAGATAAGGGATTAAGCTTCTATTAAATAATTTCTTTCAGAATACAGATTTCTGTAGCATATAATAGAATCTACACGTTGTAATGCACTATTTGTACAATTAATGGAAGACGGCATATACTGCATTCTGTTTTTTAGAAGGTTGGGTTCAGGGCCCCATTCTGACATGCCTACCTCCAATTGATTGTAAGTGTGGCTCAGCCTGTGGCCGAATAGCATGCCATTTATGTAGGGACTCAGGCCTTGTGGCAGGTTTATACATGGGGCAGGTGGGTGCGAATGCACCCTCCTAACACCATGTATAAACCTAATGGCTTAATTTATACATCTGTGACCAATGAAAGGCCAATCTCTAAGCCTGCACATAATAAAAAAATATATGTCATAGTACTGGGTATCCCATATAGTAGGGATCTTCTTTCTTTACCCCTCTTTTTTAACTCGTTTTTTATCCCCCTTTTTTTACCCCCCTTTTTTCTACAGCATAATCCTTTTCTGGGCATTCAGCATATAATGTAAAGGGGGTGTTATAAATCAATACACCAATTATTGATGATCTAGTCCCAGTTTTAATTAATTAATTTTTTCACATATATATATATATATTTATATATATATTTTTATATATAAATTAAAAAAAAAAATTTATTTTTATTTTCATTTTATCTGATTAAAGTTCTAGTATTAATTAAGTATTTTTAGATACCTAAGAGCATCATTATTTTTTATATATAAAATATATTTTTTATATATATTTTTTATACGTTTATTGCATCCAGGCTCATGGTACCTAGGTTTATTACACCATTATCTTCTGACATCCTTATTTTGTTTTGGCTTATTTCCGTTTTTCTTTTTTGTATGATTCGACCAAATATCTTAGTCTATTGTGTATGACTATTTAATACAAAGACAAACAGCTAATATATTTGGACATTATTGTCTCCCAATTACAACAAAAGATTTTACAGACAGATATCTGGTTTATTGTATGTAATGTGTAATTAACTATGACGAATAGGCGGTATGGTATTATATAGACTATATAGACCTGCGGCTCTGTTAACTCACATACACCCCCCGAGCGGTATTTACATAATTAGGGGAGGTTCGATGGAGCCGGGAGGACTATATTTGTGTGTGAAGCGTGAAGCATCGACACCGTCTTTGACAACGTCTGATGACGAAATGCGTAAGGCGGAGTCACGCTCATACGTCATACCCGGAAGAGCCGGCTGGAACGCAAGGTGGGACACACGCTCAGAATCGCTCCCCGATCCCATCCTTCGCATTCAGCCGTGGTTGTAATGATTTTTAACTTTTAAACTTTGAATAAACTGGATGTACTTCACTATGCAAGCCCCCTGTCTATTTCTTTGCGGGAGGAGGATTTAGCAGTACGGAGGTGGATAGTAGTGGAGGCACCCGGACCTGGATCAGCAGAAGGGGACCCTCACCACCAGTGTAACAGAAGGAACTCACGGAGCAGTATAGCCTAAGAGGGACATCCATCACAGGCAGTCATCCAGAGACACCCACTCCTCTGCCCAATACCCCCTAGGGGGTTACGGATTCTGGTGAGTGGGGGAGCACGGGGGGGAGCACTTGGAGTCACCAGCTTCTACATGCACGGAAGTCACTTTTTACCATCCCTTGGGCATTTTTAAATGCATGTCAACCGATCCTGACGTTCTTAATAATCTTGTCTAAAAAATTAAGACATTCTAACCCTGCCTGGGTCCATCACAGGGACTGTTTTCACAGATGTGTATCCATATTCGTCACTTTTTATTTTGAGTGTTAATGGTTTGGATTCTTATTTTTATGAATTTTTTATATATGAATTTATTATATATGAATTTTGATACTGTATCATAGAGGTTAATGCACTTTGGTTTCACTTTATGCACAGTGCACTTTAGTCACTATATATATTAGGGATATGTGGTAACCCCACACGGGTACTGATAGCCCCCAAATAGTGTGTTTTGTCACAGAACCCAACAATTTTATAGGAGGCTACATAATAATTTTCAAAAGTTTTGGTTTGATATGATTTGATATGTTGTAAATGTGTAGTTTTGCAATGGAGGTGGGGCAAGTTTAAATCAAACCCATATATTGTAATATTCACTCACGCAATACAGAGGAATTGCACGTTCACTTTAAAGGATAGCACTCTATATAATAACAATTTTTTCACTCATTTTATTAATATTGGCACAAACGTAGGGGTACTTTCACTTAAGGGATACACTTTTAGCCCTTTTCTTTTCTTTTTATAAATGTATTTATATTTTTCTGTGATCTTTAATTAACATCTAATGTTAATAGGGCAGCGCCAATTCCCCAGATCTCTTTTTTAAATTTTTTGTCTGTTTGCAAGTTCTGGTTCGAACCGAACAGGGGGGTGTTCGGCTCATCCCTAGTGACCAGTATGGTATTTGTAAGTGGAAATCATATCCCCTCTCAAGCGTCTCTTCTCCAGAGAGAATAAGTTCAGTGCTCGTAACTTTTCTTCATAACTAATGTCTTCCAGTCCCTAATATTTCACCCATATTCGAGGTGCGGCCAAACCAGACTTGTGAAATGGGCGAATTAACACCCTTTTTAATGCATGCCAATATTCTGTTTGCTTTGTTAGCAGCGACTTGGCATTGCATGCCATTGCTGAGGCTATCATCTACTAGGACCCCCAGGTTCTTTTCCATCCTTGATTCCCCCAGAGGTTCTCCCTCCAGTGAGTAGATTGCATTCATAATTTTTGCCACCCAGATGCATTATTTTACATTTTTCCACATTAAACCTCATTTGTCATGTAGTTGCCCCTACCAATAATTTGCTCAGATCAACTTGCAAGGTTTTCACATCCTGCAGAGAAGTTATTGCCCTGCTGTCAGGGCTGGGCTCAGCCCTTCCTTCTCTGAGCTGGTCACTCAGCTGTCGGCTAATTGCCAGATCTCATCTCTCTCCACAGTTACTCAGCTGTTGATGATATCCTGCTCGTCAGTCCTGCCTAATTAAGCCGTCCAGTCCAGAGGAGCTCTGCCTTCACCTTGGTCAACATCACAGAAATGTTCTCCTGCAATCCTGTTCAAGACTTGCTTTGCTGACATCCTTTCTGGCTCCAGATCCTGCTTACTGTTCCACTACATTGATCCCTGACTTCTGGCTTGACTGACTATCCGTTCCGGTTACTGAGTGATTTTAATAATGCTTAAAGTGAAACAATAAAAATAAAATATTCCTTTAAATATTGTACCTGGGGGTGTCTATAGTATGCCTGTAAAGTGGTGCAGTTTTCCCGTGTTTAGAACAGTACCACAGCAAAATGACATTTCTAAAGGAAAAAAGTCCTCGGCTCCTGCCAAGTGATGCATCTTCTCGATGACAGCTGTTATATAGCTGAGGGCAGGGCTGAGGGCGATGCCACTCATTGACGTAAACGAGTGACCTCGCCTTCCTCTGACATCACCTGTCATCGAGAAAAAGCATCACTTGGCGGGGGCCTACCATGGAGGTGAAGCTGTTGCGTTTTTTTTTTTTTTTTCGGTTCATTGGGCGGTGTGAGATGGATTTACATTGCAGAGAGATTTTTATTTTTTGATTTTTTAATAAAGGACTTGTCCCAAAGTGTTGCCTGACTTTTTTACCATTTTTGACACTATTTTTGTGAAGGTAGGGGTACAATGTACACATTGGGGGGGCCCGGGATCTGGGGGTCCCCTTGTTAAAGGAGGCTTCCAGATTCCGATAAGCCCCCCAGCCTCAGACCACCACAACCACCGGGCAAGGGTTGTAGGGATGAGGACCCCAAAGCACCCTCCCCATGTTGAGGGCATGTGGCCTGGTATGGTTCAAGAGGGGGGCCTCTCTCATCCCTCCATCTTTTCCTGCGGCCTGACAGGTTGCATGCTTGGATAAGGGTCTAGTATGGATTTTGGGGGGGACCCCCAAGCAATTTTTTTTTAAACTTGGTTCGGGGTTCCCCGGACCCAAAGAGCCTGGTAATGGACTGGGGGGAACTCATGACATTTTTTTCAATCAGTTTTATCTATATTGCTGAGACCCGACAATTCATTACAGCTGCGATCAGTTTTAAATGACTTTTTTTCCTTTAGAAATGTCATATTGCTGTGATAATTAGATAATAAATTGCGGCGCTTAACTAAGTGTTAAATATGTGCAACTCTCACCATACCAAGAAGGTCCAAAATTAGAAACTTCAGGTATAGAAAAAGTCTAGACAATTAATATTCCACTATATTGTGCAACCAAAGGTCACAAAAAAAACAATATTGCATCAAAAAATGAATATAAATACAGCTGACGTGCAGTCCTTACAATAAATTGGTTAGAGAGAGTTGTTTCCAATCAATCAAAGTTCCAATTGTTCCAATCAATCAAAGTTCCTCAAGGTAGATGAAAAAAACAGGGGAACAAAATGCTGTAATAATCAATAATAAATGGGTAGCAAAAATCAGAGGATAATACGTAACCAATTTTAAGTGTAACGAGGATAAAAAAACCCTATCTCAAGTGCCAAATGTCATCTAAGAATAGTGTCAAACACATAGAAACATAATGCAACAAAAGTGCTACTAAAGATAATCTAAAATAACTCTAACAATAAAGTAGCAATTAAAGTAATCAAAACAATTGCTTAAAATCAATGACGTGCATGAATCCAAACAGTGCAGCATTAAATAATATTCTCAAACTAAATGATAACAGTGGGTGCACCAAGTGAGGCACAGCAGTGTGTGCAGCGTTCAGGGGAAAAAATGAATAGTTGATAATAGCTAAATCACATAAATAATTCTTAAACAAGTCCCATATACAAACAAATCCCGAACGTGATAATTACATAACAAATGTGTCAGAGTGAGTTTCTCCAGGTGTAGCAAATGTTCTGAAAAACTTGTGAAATAAGGTGAAAATAGTTGAAGTAAATAAGTCACAAAGATTGACCCATAAAGAGTCCCATACACAATCAAATCCCCAATCGTGACAATTGAATAAAGAAATGTGTCCAGGACAGGTTCCTCCAGGTGCGACTGATATTGAAAAAAACGTGATGGTTCCCCCAGCCTCTCACCTCAAGGCTGAACGACAACAGCCAAGCCAGTAAGGGATAGCCCAGGCAGCTCCCGATCTCCTCGATGACGGGTCCCCCCGGGGATCACCCGACCTCCGCTTCCAGAAACCTCAGGCAGACTCAGCTCCAAGAACAAAGAAAGGGAAGGGCTCCATAGTGTAATCGATTATAACAATCTTTATTTAAGCCTCTAATCACTTACATAAACCTCAACAAACAGCGATGAAGAACTGCAGCTGCTCACTGCTCACCGATCCCGGCTGTGATCGGGGAGCCGAGCAGCCGAACGACTCGCCTCTCTCCTCTCTGACGCGTTGCGTGACTGCCACGTCACTTTCTCAAAGGGTACGGAGACAGGCAAAGACGGATCGCTCTTATGGTAAGGAGGTAGCCATAGCAACCCCTAGACCACGAGCGTAAAACTGAAAAAACAATCGCTCCTATACATTAATCATATTAAGTTAAAACCATTGATCCAGCAAGTTAAATGAGATGTATTTCTTGTTCCTTACTGGGTTTTCTCCTGGTTTGCTTAGCATATACTTCTTTATATGAAGACTCCTGGCAAATTTATTAATGTCCACATAACCCTTCTCCTATTAGTCTCTTTTTCTTCTGTTTTTTTGTTCCTGCTCTACATCCGCGTTTGGTTTTTCATTTCTTCCAGATGGTTTTTCTGAACTTCTCCTTGGAGATCTCCTTACTCTTTCCTCTCGATCCCCCTCTCTCTGCTGTCCCTGGTTCCTTTCTTCCCTCCTTGTATCTTTCCTCGATGTATGATCCGGGCTCCTCCTTGGAGAGCTTCGTGATCCATTTTCCATCTGGTAATGCCTGGGGGAGCCCCGGCGTCTCATCTCTAAAAAACGCCTCGGGGTTCTATCACGTCCCTCATATTGGTATTTGGGTGTTCTTCCCCTCTCATATTGGTATCTGGGGATCCATCCTTCTTCATCATCTCTTCTTAGATGTTCATACCGTTTGTATGTTGGAACATTGTACTGATTCTCATAGACTGCCTGCTCGTGTTTCACATCATTATTGTATATATAGTATTGTGGCCTGATATCTCTCCTACTGTTTTCATAGGATACTTGGTCATATTTCCTATCATAATCATGTGGCCTAGTATCCCTCCTCCTGTTTTCATAGGACACTTGGTCATACTTCCCACCATAATAGTGTGGCCTCATCTCACCCCTCCTATTGTCATAATCACGGTTATCGTAGTTTCTCCAAGGGGGTGTTGGTGGTTCTCTTCTATCCGGTATATGTTGGAAAGGTCTCGGAGAATTATAAAAATTATTGTTGTTCTGCCAGCTGTTTTTCCAAAAGGGCTTCTTCCAATTATTATTTTGGTTATTTTCATTCCATCCCTGTCTCTGATTTGGGGTATTGTAATTATTCCGATTGTCTGCCATTTAACGGTAGCTTCTTATTTTTCTCTATTGCCGTCATGGTCTTTTCCTCTTTTTCTGGGGTGGTGTTGGTGGAATTAATTGTGGTCACCTGTTTCAACAATTGGTTGTTAGGTTACATTTAAATTGCAAACTGAACGCTGCACACACTGCTGTGCCTCACTTGGTGCACCCACTGTTATCATTTAGTTTGAGAATATTATTTAATGCTGCACTGTTTGGATTCATGCACGTCATGGATTTTAAGCAATTGTTTTGATTACTTTATTTGCTACTTTATTGTTAGAGTTATTTTAGATTATCATTAGTAGCACTTTTGTTGCATTATGTTTCTATGTGTTTGACACTATTCTTAGATGACATTTGGCACTTGAGATAGGGTTTTTTTATCCGCGTTACACTTAAAATTGGTTACGTATTATCCTCTGATTTTTGCTACCCATTTATTATTGATTATTACAGCATTTTGTTCCCCTGTTTTTTCATCTACTTTGAGGAACTTTGATTGATTGGAACAATTGGAACTTTGATTGATTGGAAACAACTCTCTCTAACCAATTTATTGTAGGGACTGCACGTCAGCTGTATTTATATTCATTTTTTGATGCAATATTGTTTTTTTTGTGACCTTTGGTTGCACAATATAGTGGAATATTAAGTGGTCCACGTCCTGTTGTGACGAAATGACGTAGGGAGGAGGAGCTACGTCCCGACGACACCGCGATCTACACACCCGGAAGACACGGGGAGTTTGCGTTCCTGCATGCTTGTTTTTACAACTACTTTGTAAGTGCAATCTATATTTTTTCATTCAATAAAAAGCCGTGGATTTTATGCTATGTGGAGCCTTTATCTCTTTTATGGGGACCCATCCTATTCATTTTGGTGTGATTGACGGAGTGAGTTCCGGGATTCGGATGACAACCAGTGTCTGCTATACAGATCCCTGGCTGGGGTTGCAGCCATCCGCCCTTTAGGTCTCCTATTTTCCAGAGACCAACTTTTTCTGGTAAGAGGCAGCAGTTTTGAATGGTGGAGGTCTGCCCACGCACCTTTAGCCACTGCAGCAAGTTTTGTTTTCTACATTCACTCAGCACTGGGGGATATCCATTTATACGTCTTTTGTGCCATATAACATGCACGAACTTTATTAATCATTGTTCCTTTGGATATGGACTTTTGGTGGATTATACAAGTTTGTTCTTATTTTTACACTGCATAATCTACGTTTTTCACAGGGTATATGTTTATTGTCTTTGCACAGTTCTCATACACTGTTACATTTGGCATTAGTGTTCTGGAACACATTTTTTGTTGTTCACATTTAACCACTTATTTTTATTTTTATATTTAATAATTTAATTTTTTTCTTGCTTAGTAAGCATTACCTGTGTTCTGTATATCTAACATTTATTCTAATTTCACTGCGGTGTTCATATACACTGGTTTATTTTTTAATCATTTGCACTGAATTTACCTTTTTTTGATGCTGTAGGCACTAGGTTGTTGCCACTCTCATTCCTTTAGCGCGACTTTTTGAATTATATTGGATTTATGGTTTACTACCTTTAGTCGCAGCTCATTTTATTGTGTTAGCGCAGTATTTATCTTATACCCTTATCCAATCACCACTGAAAAGCAGACTACCCTGTTCTCTTAATGTAATCTATCCTGGTGTCCTTAACCAGGTACTATTTTCCTTTTTTTAAAAAAACATACTAGGGAATGAATAGGTATCCATAGTAGAAGCTTTTTTTTTCTGCCACTTTCACACCATTTTTCATATTTTCCGAATAAACAGGATTCCCATATAATGCAGTTAAGCACATCTGTATAATTCTTTTTATATTCTTGAATTTAAAACTTTATTCAGTGACACGTTATTTTAGTCATTGTTCCTTTTATCTCTTTGATTCTTCTTTGTCATCAGGACAATTTATTCAGCTAAGCAGAAGCTGTAATTCTTTGGAAGATTTTGAAGAGGCTGCAGATGCCAATGTCTATGCCAAAGAATGTTATACAGATATTAGTTTAAATGGAGCTTTAAGCATCGCTATTGATAAGGCTAGATAGGAATTGATGATAGAAAGAATCAAAGAGATACAAGGAACAATAGTATACCCGAAAAGATGTCACTGAATAGAGTCTTGAGAATGTGAGAAACAGTACCTGTAGTATATATTGATCTGGTTTATTCTGAAATTTTGTAAAATGATGTGAAAGTAGTAGCAAAAAAGAGCTCCCACTATAGGTAACTATTTATCCCTTGGTTCATTGTTAATAGCACATATACAGTATCTCACAAAAGTGAGTACACCCCTCATATTTTTGTAAATATTTTATTATATCTTTTCATGTGACAACACTGAAGAAATTACACTTTGCTACAATGTAAAGTAGTGAGTGTACAGCTTGTATAACAGTGTAAAATTGCTGTCCCCTCAAAATAACTCAACACACAGCCATTCATTTCTATACCCCTGTCAACAAAAGTGAGTATACCCCTAAGTGAAAAGTCCAAATTGGGCCCAAAGTGTCAATATTTTGTGTGGCCACCATTATTTTCCAGCACTGCCTTAACCCTCTTGGGCATGGAGTTCACCAGAGCTTGACAGGTTGCCACTGGAGTCCTCTTCCACTCCTCCCTGACGACATCACGGAGCTGGTGGATGTTGGCGACCTTGCGCTCCTCCACTTTCCATTTGAGGATGCCCCACAGATGCTCAATAGGGTTTAAGTCTGAGACATACTTGGCCAGTCCATAATATTTACCCTCAGCTTCTTTAGCAAGACAGTGGTCCTCTTGGAGGTGTGTATCATGTTGGAATACTGCCCCGTGGCCCAGTCTCCGAAGGGAGATGATGATCATGCTCTGCTTCAGTATGTCACAGTATATGTTGGCATTCATGGTCCCCTCAATGAACTGTAGCTCCCCAGTGCCGGCAGCATTCATGCAGCCCCAGACCATGACACTCCCACCATCATGCTTGACTGTAGGCAAGACACACTTGTCTTTGTACTCCTCACCTAGTTGCTGCCACACACGCTTGACACCATCTGAACAAAATAAGTTTATCTTGGTCTCATCAGACCACAGGACATGGTTCCAGTAATCCATGTCCTTAGTCTGCTTGTCTTCAGCAAACTGTTTGTGGGCTTTCTTGTGCATCATCTTTAGAAGAGGCTTCTGTGACAAACTCACCCGGGACAGAGGCTATTGGAGGGGACTGAACGCAAGCCTCTTGCCCACCGATTATGGGCCCTAGCATTTGGGGGAATGGTGCTCTCTGTGAGCTGTATGCCTGGGGACCCTGGGGTTGGTGTTACTTTGGATTCAGCTCCATGTCCCCCCAAAACACACAGACTCTGGAACCCGTTATATGCCATATTAGAATGATAAGACTGAATTATACTGTTGGGACACATCCTGTGAGGAGATGCTAATGTCATCAACTCCACTCACCTGTCTGATGTCAGCTATAATGGGTTTAATGTAAATAAGTTTAGTCTAGGTTCTAAGGGTATTCAACTCATTGTTGTTTGTTCTAATTAACCCTGTGTTGATGTTTATGGTAATGTGTGTTAATTGAATGAGCTGATCACATTGTCCTCTATACAATGTAGGAGACGGGACGACTCCTATTGGAGCTCATGTTAATTAGGTTAATTAGGTTATGTTTGTATTGTTAATTGTAATTAGCTCCAGCTATTGTGTTTATATTACTCCCACTATTACTCCCACTATAGGTAACTATTTATCCCTTGGTTCATTGTTAATAGCACATATACAGTATCTCACAAAAGTGAGTACACCCCTCATATTTTTGTAAATATTTTATTATATCTTTTCATGTGACAACACTGAAGAAATTACACTTTGCTACAATGTAAAGTAGTGAGTGTACAGCTTGTATAACAGTGTAAAATTGCTGTCCCCTCAAAATAACTCAACACACAGCCATTCATTTCTATACCCCTGTTCTAATTAACCCTGTGTTGATGTTTATGGTAATGTGTGTTAATTGAATGAGCTGATCACATTGTCCTCTATACAATGTAGGAGACGGGACGACTCCTATTGGAGCTCATGTTTATTAGGTTAATTAGGTTATGTTTGTATTGTTAATTGTAATTAGCTCCAGCTATTGTGTTTATATTACTGTGTGAAGCTCGGTGCCCACAAGTCTGTCATCTGGTCTGGGTAAATTTTGTAGTAAATTAGCTCATGTTAATTAGGTTAGCTTTGAGTCATCCTGGTGTATAAATGTGTGGGAGATCTCAAATAAAGAGTTAGTTCTGATGTACTCCAAGACTGGTGTTGTCTAGTTCTTTGGGGTTCCTATAGCCAGATCCATTGGACTCGTGTTCCAGAACTTAGGAAGCGGTATACTGACGGAAGCACTCAAGCGGAGTGTGGGACGTTCCGTGGCAGCTTCCTTCTGGGATGACAGCCATGCCGACCAATTTGATGCAGTGTGCGGCCTATGGTCTGAGCACAGACAGGCTGACCCCCCCACCCCTTCAACCTCTGCAGCAATGCTGACAGCACTCATACGTCTATTTCCCAAAGACAATCTCTGGATATGATGCTGAGCACGCGCACTCAACTTCTTTACTCGACCATATCGAGGCCTGTTCTGAGTGGAACCTGTCACGTTAAACCTCTGTATGGTCTTGGCCACCATGCTGCAGCTCAGTTTCAGGGTCTTGGCAATCTTCTTATAGCCTAGGCCATCTTTATATAGAGCAACAATTCATTTTTTCAGATCCTCAGAGAGTTCTTTGCCATGAGGTGCCACGTTGAACTTCCAGTGACCAGTATGAGAGAGTGAGAGCGATAACACCAAATTGAATCCACCTGCTCCCCATTCACACCTGAGACCTTGTAACACTAACAAGTCACATGACACTGGGGAGGAAAAATGGCTAATTGGGCCCAATTTGGACATTTTCACTTAGGGGTGTACTCACTTTTGTTGCCAGCGGTTTAGACATTATTAGCTGTGTGTTGAGTTATTTTGAGGGGACAGCAAAATTACACTGTTATATAAGCTGTACACTCACTACTTTCCATTGTAGCAAAGTGTAATTTCTTCAGTGTTGTCATATGAAAAGATATAATTGCATTTTTACAAAAATTTGAGGGGTGTACTCACTTTTGTGAGATACTGTAGATATTGTTGTAATTGTCCTTGTTGCACAAATGTAAACAAGAGTAAAGAGTTTTTTGATCAAATCACTAAATAAGCATCCGTCTAGTGCAGTGTTCATCAACTCTGTCCTCAGGGCCCACTAACAGGCCAGGTTTGCAAGATAACTGAAATACATCACAGGTGATATAATTTGTTTCTAAGTGATTGCAGTATTCTAGTCTGCATCTTCCCAATGAAATACATAAAACCTGGCCTATTAGTGGGCCCTGAGAACAGGGTTGATGACCACTGGTCTAGCGGATCAGGTGTAAACGGACAGGCGGTCCATTTACATCTGACCGCCCATACAGAAGAGCAGGCTGTGTCTGTTTCAGCTCTGCATAAGTGGAGAGGACACAGACCAGCCATCCAGCTGCCCCTTGTGGTGTCTGCCCCGTGTGAAAGGGGCCTAAATGTGTATGGGTTTGGTTCACAGGATGTTTATTGAAACCATCATGAAGTCTGAAAATTGAAAATTGAAATCCAAACTAGGGATGAGTGAACGGTTCAGCCCGAGCATGAACAGCCAAACAACGGGTCATTTGACCGTTTGTTCAGCACCCCCAAACCAACCACAATGCATTGCAGCGCTGAACAGTGCAGTGCAAGCCCTGATTAGCTGAAACAGTGAAAGCTTCAGCCAATCAGGGCACAGAGCACTGTCATGATTGGACACTGTCATCATGACTTTATCCAACCATGGCTCATTCCCGCCCCACAGTATAAAAGTATTCTTTCAATGGCAGCCATTTTCAGTGTGATTTTGGCATGGAGAGAGATAGAACAGGGCTTTGTTCAGTGCTATTAGTTAGTTAGTGTGCTATACTGTGCTATTTTGCTTCAATTGTCAGTGTAGAATATTAGTTTAGTGTCAGTCTAGGGATAGTCTGAGTGTAGTGAGGAGGACCATCATTCAGCTTTGCATAGTGTGCAGCTAGAGTACGGACAGCTCAGATAGTTTTAGTGTAGTATAGTGAGACTGTGTCAGTAATCTTTACATTAGTGTTCAGCTAGAGTAGGGACAGTTCAGATAGTTTCAGTGTAGTGACGGTTGAACACATTCTATTTGATTGCGTTACTGACAGTTTAATGCCATATACTTCTGTGTGCATTACTGCCAGTTTAACGCCATATAGTTCTGTGTGCGTTACTGCCAGTTTAACGCCATATAGTTCTGTGTGCGTTACTGCCAGTTTAACGCCATATAGTTCTGTGTGCATTACTGCCAGTTTAACGCCATATAGTTTTGTGCGTTATTACCAGTTTAAAGCCATTTACTTATATGTGCCTTACTGCCAGTTTAATGCCATATAGTTCTGTGTGCGTTACTGCCAGTTTAACGCCATATAGTTCTGTGTGCATTACTGCCAGTTTAACGCCATATAGTTTTGTGCGTTACTGCCAGGTTAATGTCATATAGTTTTGTGCGTCACTGTATGTTTGTTGCATTATATTGCAGTATATTATAGTGTATTTGTGTAGTATGAGTACTCAAATTAAAGTGCACCAAACACCTCTTTACATTGATTAAAGTGCATCTATGTACAGATTTCAACTTCTTCTTTACATTTGTTTATAAGCACCGCTCCCTCCCAATAATGTCTGGGAGGACAACAAGGAGAGGCAGATGTTACCTTGGCACTGTAAGGGGGCCAGCAACAAATGTGTCCACAGGCAAAGGTGGAGGTGGAGGTCAGTCCTCAGGCAGGGCATTATTTTCTCTGTTTAGTGAGTTTGCCTATGCTATCCAGGCACAGCATGCAGAGGAGGTGGTGGACTGGCTTACTAAACCTTCCTCATCCTCCTCATCCTCTGCCATGTAAGCAGAGGCAAGTGTGCAGTCCCCTTCAGTTGCCAGAGTGGATAAACCTGGCTCCTTGTCCACATCTATTCCTGCCATAGCCCCAACATCAGCCATTGAGGAGTCAGCTGAGTTATTTGATCACAGCATCAGCCACTTGCTCCTTGATGATGCCCAGCCTTTACTGGATTCCGATGTTGGTTCTTAGGTTGAGGATGACAGGAGCATGAGCCTAGAGAGAGAGGAACACTGGTAGACAAATTGGCATTCATGTTCCCCAAGCCGCAGCATATTGCCAAGTTATCTCCAGTTGTAATGATGAAGATGGAGGAGATGGAGATGATGATGATGAGGTCACTGATGCGACTTGGGTGTCAGATAGAGCAGAGAAGGAAACTGAAGGTCAGGGGGCACAACCCCAAGGAGGCCGACATCAAGAAAAAGTAGAGAGCATCCACCCTATTCCATCACATTCTCCAGCTGTTATCTCCCGGCCCACTCCCCAAAGCTAAGCTGTGTGGGCCTTTTTCAGCACATCTGCAGCAGATCGCACTGTTGCTATCTGCAAACTGTGTCTCAGGCACATTAAACATGGCAAAAACACCAACCATATGCATATCATTGCAATTTTTTTTTTTGCCTTCATCAGGAGTACCTCTATAGGGTTACGGTGGGAAGGCGCCCCTGACACCCAAAGAGTAATTTTTCTGCACCTGTTTGACAGGTGCATATCATTGCAATTTTTTACAGCAAGGCCAATTCTTGCTTTCATCAAGAGTACCTCTATATAGGGTTACAGTGGGAAGGCGCCACCGACACCCAAAGACCAATTTTTCTGCACTTGTTTGACAGGTGCATGTCATTGCAATCTTTTACAGCAAGGCCAATTCTTGCTTTCATCAAGATTACCTCTATAGGGTTACGGTGGGAAGGCGCCACCGACACCCAAAGACCGATTTTTACCTCTATCCAAAGTCAAAGTGACACCAGGATGTATCCAAAAAATCTCTAATCTTGTTCCCAGTGCACTACATTGTGGCCTCGGCCTCATCATACACACTGGCTCCCCAGCTGATTTGTGCCTGTTGTACCATGTACTTGTGCTAAAAATTATCCTGTTCTCTTTTCATTGCTTTTTTTTGTGTGAAGTACCTGATGATCCTGCCAGCCCCCTTGCTTTCCTATTTCAAACTAGCCATACTAGGCATGAGAGCACATGCAACCTAGAATGGTCAGTTTTCTGACTGTGCTGGGTGCACATTTTGCCTGTCCTCCTCAGGGAAGGTCCTGTTGTTTTTCCACCCCTAGTTTTCTAAGCCCCTTGTGCAGCTGAGAATAGGGATTATGTATTCACTTATTAAAATAAAAAGTATTTTAACTGCTTCAATACAGGGCACTTATACACATTTCTGCCCAGACCAATTTTCAGCTTTCAGCGCTGTCGCACTTTGAATGACAATTGCGCGGTCATGGTACACTGTACCCAAACTAAATTTTTATCATTTTGTTCCCACAAATAGAGCTTTCTTTTGGCGGTATTTGATCACCTCTGGGATTCTTATTTTCTGCTAAACAAATAATGCTTACAAAACTTTGTAAATAAGTACATTTTCTCCTTCACTGATGGGGCTGCACTGACAGGCACTGATAAGGTGGCACTGATGGGCACTGATGAGGTGGCACTGATGAGGTGGCATTGATGGGCACTGATGATGGGCACTAATATGCGGCACTGATGGGGCACTGATAGGTGGCACGGATGGGCACTGATAGGTGACATGGATGGGCACTGATAGGCAGCATGGATGGGCATATATGGGAACTGATAGGTGGCACTGATGTACTGTAATGTATGTCACTGATGGATGCCAATCAGTGCCAAACAATAATGCCTGCCAATCAGTGATACCCATTGTGGGCACTGATTGGCATCCATTGTGGGCACTGATCGGCATCCATTGTGTGCACTAATTGGCATCCCTGGTGGTCTAGGGTGGCATACCTGGTGGTGACATCCCTGGTGGTCCTAGTGTGATAATCGATCAGCACAGACCCCCCTGTCAGAGGAGCAGCCGATCGGCTCTCCTCTACTTGCGTCTGACAGAGGGAAAGCTGATCACTGGCTCTTCCTGTTTACACTGTGATCAGCAATGATTGGACACGGCTGATCACGTGGTAAAGAGTCTCAGTCAGAGACTCTTTACCTAGATCGGTGTTGCGGGGTGTCAGACCAACACCCCGCAACAACGATCGCCGCGATGTGCGCCCCCGGGGCCCGCAGCGGCTCATTATCCTGAAGATGTCGTATGATGTCTGGTCAGGATATTGAAACCACTTCGCCGTCATTTTGCTATATGGCGGGCGGCAAGTGGTTAAATGTTTTTATGATATAAAAAGATTATAGCAATGTGATAGGTTGTGTAACCATAAAATGTCCATCCACAAGGGGATTAAGCAAAATCCAACATGAGCTACTAAGTATAAAAGAGAAGACAGGCACCTCTAAGAGTAGAAATATGGTTACATTGAATGAAGGTACAACATTTAGCACCTCACACGGTTGATGATTAAAAGATGCATATCTAGGGGGGGCAGGAGGCGGAGCCTAGCGGAGCAGACATGCATTGTTAGAGCTCCACACCGCTGAGGAGAAAAGAGAAGGACAAAGCGGAGCCTGCAGGCTCAAAAGGTATCCATTTGAACCTTTTTGCCCCAGGGAACAAACTGTGAAAGTTTGGGCAGGAAATATGGTACTGGGAGGAAACCGTGGCAGAAATAAAAATCACCTCATAAAGAGCTCACAGGCACTCACTGCAGCTGAAGCAGCTCCAGTCACCTCACAAGATACAGCATCAGGGCGCTCTCACAGACAGAAAATGTCACAGCAAGACTCTCCATTTGAGTCAGATACAGAACAAATCCTCTCACAAACTTCTCCACAAGCCTCCTCAGTATCCCCAGTAATATTATTACAATTTGAAAAGATGCTTCATAAGGCTTTAAAACAAACCTCAGACCAAATAACAAAAAGCCTAACCAAAGAAATAAGAGAGCTGGGAAACCGCACCGCAGCCTTAGAAATAAAAATGGATGAAATTGAAATTACAACCCAAGAAAATATAACAGAATTGGAACAATTAAAAAAAGAGAATTTAATACTTCAAAGTAAGCTTGAAGATTACGAAAATAGAGCCAGACGTTCAAACTTGCGCATAAGGGGAATACCTGAAACTGTGACAGACCTGCAATCTACTATTACTGCTCTATTACAAAAACTAAAGCCAGATATCCCTATTGAACGTTTAGAACTGGACAGAGTACACACAGCCCTCACAGCCAAAAAGAAAGATGGACCCCCACGTGATATAATCACAAAATGTCATTATTACAGAACGAAAGAACAAATACTAATTGCTGCAAGAGAAAAAAAGGAACTTAATTTTCAAGGACACAATTATCAAATTTTTGCTGACCTATCCCAACTTACTATTACTAAAAGACGATCCATGAAACCCCAACTAATGGAACTGCAACGCCACAACATTATGTATCAATGGGGCTTCCCCTTTTCAGTCAGATTTAACTACCAAGGTACAATTTACAGAAGCAGATCAGCAGATGAACTACAACAAACCCTTTTAAAATTAAATCTGACAGAACCCACAAGCAGCAACACTCTCACACACAGAAGAATGGCATCATCTTCACCTTCAGGCAGTACCCAGAAAATTTCAGAACAAAATGGGAATCATCATTCTCACAAAAGAGGCCGTTATGCCACATCATCCATGGACCAAGAAGATTCAATGGACTGACATCCTAATTCCTGATATCTCTTCATTTATTATACTAAGAGATGGTTCTCTATAAAAAACCTATATTTATAACTGAATGTAACTGCATTCTGATAGTCACACACTGTGTGGGATCATGTTACATTCCAGTTATATTTCTTATTACTTCTGATTCATATAGCCTTAGAATATATAAGTGAAATAAGGAAATTCTTGTTCAGTTATATATTATCAGGTAATAACAATAGATTTATTACTTTTTAGGACAAATATGTTCAATAATCCAGAAGTAATGGAAGCTTTTTCTTTCTTTTCTTAAAACAAATATATTATTACCTAACTAGTTCCTAGAATTATGTTTTTGTTTATTCTAATCTGAAGCAATACAACCTCAATTTTATGAGTTAACATATCTAAACAGTTACATATGAATAAAATATGTAATTGTTTACTCTAAAAGGGTTAAAATCCCAAAATAATTCAAACTATCTTCATCAATACCAAAGTTATTAACAGTACCTTTCTAACTGAATTATTTAGCCTAGGGCAAGACTAACCATATACAACCACCCTGGAATAAATAATTTCAACAAAAACTATATTCTGCACTCCAATTAATGAAACATCATTTTGATGTCTTTTGACATAGCACTTCTCTCCTGTAAGCGGAAGATCCGTGTACCCCCATTAGCCCTCCTCATTCTCCCAACCATATTATGTGGGAGTGTGACGAAGGCACTTATTCCCCTGAGAGAGATATTTATTCTCTTTCACGGGTAAATTGTGATTACTTGCAAAAAATAATTTATACAATGTATCATCTAATCTCATATGTTTTTTGTTTACTCTTTACTCCAGAATTCACTGGTTTCTTTTCTATCTATTCATCTCTTCAGTCCACACAGGTTGATCTGCGCAGTCAGCTCTGCATAACAAAAAGTAAATCAAAACTATTTGATCTATTGCCATGGCACCACTGAATATACTTTCCCTGAATGTTCAGGGAATAAATGTCCCTCAAAAAAGGACCAAAGCCTTCCGTACTTTCCATAACAAGAAAGCTCACATAGTATGCCTCCAAGAAACACACTTCACCAAAGATTCTACTCCAAAATATATTTCTCCTTTTTATCAACAAATTTACACGGCTTCTGCCTGTACCAAGCAAAGGGGAACTCTAATTGCATTTCACCGATCCACACCATTCACCTTATCATCAGAAATTAAAGACCCAGAAGGTAGATACCTGATACTCATGGGTTATATAATGGATACAGCAATCACGGTGATTTCCTACTACGCTCCTAACAAACAACCTACACCATTCCTCTCACATATATTACAAGTGATTAATACACACAAAATAGGAACAGTGATAATGTGCGGGGATTCGAACCAGGTCCTCCTCCCATTTCTAGATAAATCACCTTTTACACCATCCAAAATAACCTCTAGATTACCTTTTTCTCAACTTCTTTCCAAATACAATCTGGTAGATTCATGGAGAGAAAGTAACCCAATGAAAAAGAAATTCACTTATTTCTCGCACCCTCATCAAACCTTCACCAGAATAGATCATATTTTTCTAACAATAGGAATGATACCAGAAATTATTGCATCAGATATAATTCCGATTCCGTGGTCTGACCATAATGCAGTATACACTACTATAGCCTCAGCCATACCAAAAGCACATGACCCAACGTGGTACTTACCGGACATAATGCTCAAACACCCACTACATCAGATGGCCATTGAACAAGCTTTAAAGGAATACATATCAATTAATAATACAACAGACATCTCCCCAATAACACTGTGGGAAGCTCATAAGCCTGTCTTGCGTGGTACAATACAAAGACAAATGGCACTATTTAAACGGGAACGCAAAAATCTAGCAAAAAAACTAGAACTCAATTTTAATGCAGCCTACATATCATTTCAAGATAATCCATCTCAGAGTACAAAATCTCATCTGGAAAAATCTAGATTGGAATACGATCTATTTCTCACTGAGTCAGTTGATAAATCCCTCAAACGCTCCAAACACAATTTCTACATGAATACAAACAAACCAGGTACATATTTGGCTCGGGCATTAAATTCAACTAACAAATATTTCAAACCAATAAGTTTGAAATTATCAAAAAATGTTTACACTTGTAATCCAGTTAAAATAGTCCATAAATTTCACTCACATCTCGCAACTTTATACAAGACAAACAATGAATTTAATCCTACACAGGCTGAATCCTTCTTCTCAAAAATAACCTTACCTGAGTTATCTCAGAATCAAAAAAGCAGTTTGGATGAGCCTATAACTATAGATGAAGTTGCTAACGCCATAAAAGACCTAAAACTTAACTTAAGACCAGGCCCAGACGGCTACTCGGCTTTATACTATAAAACATTCTCAGAAATACTCTCTCCCATTCTCACTGAAACTTTTAACAAACTTCTAGATGGACATTCTTTTCGGCAAGAAACACTAATGGCAATTGTTTGTATGATCCCAAAACCCTTTTCTGATGATACTTCCTGTGTGAATTATCGGCCTATCTCTCTGTTAAACCTCGATATTAAATTATTAGCAAAAATAATAGCAAAACGCCTCAATAGCATTATAGGAAAATTAATACATAGAGATCAAGTAGGCTTCATGCCAAATAGACAGGCAGGCGATAATATACGCAGGGCAGTGTTATTGGCACATATTGCTAAAAAACGGGAAATCCCTTTATGTTTTCTATCTCTCGATATTAAGAGGGCATTTGACACAGTATCCTGGCAATATATGCAATATTCATTACAAAAATGGGGTTTTGGACCCCACTTTTTAACATGGATCAAAGCATTATATAATAAACCCAAAGCCTATATAAAATATGCTGGATACAAATCTGAAGCCTTTAATATCGAAAGAGGTACCCGACAGGGTTGCCCATTATCTCCCTTATTATTTGCCCTTATACTCGAACCCATGGCCCAATACATCAGAACAAACCAAACTATAACTGGCATTGAAGTAGGAGGTATTACACACAAATTATGTATATTTGCAGACGATATATTACTTTTTCTATCATCACCACCACAGGTCTCTGGTCCTAACTTAATACCAGCTCTTGATGGATTTGCAGCCCTATCCGGCCTTATGATTAATCCTAAGAAATGCCTAGTGCTTAATATTTCACTCACAAACATGGAATTGATCCCGGCTAGGGCTGTACTCCCATTCACATGGGCAGAAAAATCAATCCCATATCTTGGAATTCATTTAACAGCATCTCATTCTGACTTATTCTCAACCAATTATCCTCCTGTATTAAGACAGATCACAAATCTAATAAAACAATGGTCGCAACTTCCTTTATCCTGGATAGGGAAGATTAATGCAATCAAAATGACTATTCTACCCAAATTGCTTTATCTATTCAGTGTCCTCCCTATTCCAATTCCTTCCTATTTTTTGAGAATAGTACAAAAAAGAGCAACTTCGTTTATATGGGGCTCTTCTAAACCACGTATACCTATACACACACTACATCTTCCCAAAAATAAAGGTGGCCTGGGATACCCTAATTTTACTAACTACTACAGAGCAGCACATTTGGCCAGTCTGTCCAAATACCATGCAAATCAGGAAATCCCATTATGGGTATTTATAGAGGCTTCAGAAAATGACCCTCTATTAATATCAAATTTATTATGGCTTGATCCTAAAGACCGCTTTAAAATTCATAATCCCATAACTAAACACTTCCTATCTCTCTGGGATAAACTAAAAACCAAATATCAGTTACAATCTCCACACAATCCTCTCCTTTCTTTTATCAGAAATCCGGTCTTTTATCCGGCATGGATCTACCCAAATTCTTTTAAAGCTTGGACAACATCAGGCATCCAGACACTAAATGACTTCATAGCATCTAAATCATTCCTTTCATTCCCATCACTTAGAGAAAAATATGATCTACCAAACTCTGAGATATTTAGATATCTCCAAATCATAAATTTCTATACACTATTCCTAAAGTGGGATACACCATTATCCCAATTATCCATTTTTGAATCAATCTGTACAAAAGATCCATTTGCTAAAGGTACAATTTCATCACTTTATAATCAATTATATGGAGTAGCAAATCTTAATAGACCCTCTTACGTTCAGCGGTGGGAGGAGGACCTGGGACGAACTTTAGAAGACACGGACTGGTCTAACATATGGCTCACATCTAAGTCATCTTCACCCAACATCTTAGCACTGGAGACAAATTATAAAGTCCTAACTCGCTGGTACCTTGTACCCGCTAGAGTGGCAAAATATTCACCTAATACCTCAGCTCTTTGTTTTCGAGGATGCCCAGAAATAGGCACATATTTACACATATGGTGGACGTGCCCAGTAATCCAAACCTTCTGGAAGGAAGTCTTCGTGATTGCATCTAAAATATTTAAAAAAATAATACAACCAGATCCATATTTAACTTTACTTAATCTAAAACCAGAATGGTTAACACTCTCTCAATTCAAACTTATGATCCAACTAATAACGGCTGCAAAACAAACAGTGGCCAAGGCATGGAAATCTCCTACATTGGTACTAGCAGAAACAATTCACAGAATGAATAATACAATGTCCCATGCTAAGATGGTAGCCATCGATCAAAATCAAATTCCAAAATTTGAAAAAATTTGGCATCCTTGGATAAAACAACAGTTCCTGTCAAACTTCAATGACTCTGTCCTGTTGCCATGGTAACAGATTAAATGACTTACAGAGACACCCATTCTAAGGCTTCAAAGAGAACTAAAAAGAATAATAAACTGACGAGCGGGACAACCTTGTGGACCATACCTCTAACTTTCAACCCTTTTTCTTCTCTTTCCTTTTCTCCACCTTACGATTAAAGCTCATTATCAGAATTTATTTGACCTATATACACTCTACTTGTAAACAATATGTATAGTAGGTATAAATCATTTAAATACCTAAAAAAAAGTAACTAAGGAAATGATATATATCTTTAATTTAGGTTTACGTGAACCCAATGTTTAATATTTGAAATTTCATGATATTTACCTATATAAACCCTACTGTAAAACAATGAGCTTACTTTATAGATCCTTGTAAACTTACTTTATGTATCTTTATAACATTGTATACTCAATAAACTTCTTTTGACAAGGAAAAGATGCATATCTAAGTATGCAGGCATCTGGGGTAAAGCTGTCCACATAGGCCGTCCTCCGCACCACTGGCTCTCACCGCTGTAATGCCCCATACACACGGTCGGATTTTCCGACGGAAAATGTGTGATAGGACCTTGTTGTCGGAAATTCCGACCGTGTGTAGGCTCCATCACACATTTTCCATTGGATTTTCCAACACACAAAGTTTGAGAGCAGGATATAAAATTTTCCGACAACAAAATCCGTTGTCGGAAATTCCGATCGTGTGTACACAAATCCGACGGACAAAGTGCCACACATGCTCAGAATAAATAAAGAGATGAAAGCTATTGGCCACTGCCCCGTTTATAGTCCCGACGTACGTGTTTTACATCACTGCGTTCAGAACGATCGGATTTTGTGTGACCGTGTGTATGCAAGACAAGTTTGAGCCAACATCCGTCGGAAAAAATCCTAGGATTTTGTTGTCGGAATGTCCGAACAAAGTCCGACCGTGTGTATGGGGCATTAGTCTGCAATCATGACCAGGAAGGCCACCCTGCAGTAGAGCGTTATGAAAGCGAAGCCCTCGTGGAGTGAGTAACCATATTGCTACACTTAGAGGCGCCTCTCTTCTCTTCTACACTCAGCTGTGACGTGACCCCATTTGTATATCAAGACATTGCTTGTTTATCAAGTCAAAATGTATAAGAAGAATTTGCCTGTCTTGCAAAACACTCTCAATCCAAGGATTTACTTTATATATATATATATATATATATATATATATATATATATATATATATATATATATATATATACACATACATATATATACACACACACAGTGCTCAGCATAAGTGAGTACACCCCAAAAGAATTGTCAGAAAACTTTTCCTTTCCTTTCAGAATCAACATTTTCTATGGAACACTATACTGCAAAATACTCCCAAAAATGCGGGCCATTGATTGCAACCAAGATATCTTAATTTGCACACACAAACAAGTATTATTCCTAACAAATTCATTCAATACCATGTTGCAAAAATGAATACACCCCAATGAAAGTCTTGGCAGCAAAGCTAAATTTTAGGCAACAAAATCCTAATTAGCAAGAATTCAACTACAGGTGAGTCTAATTATTCATTAAACAGGTGTCCAGCAGACAGTTGATTATAAAAGGGCATTACTCAACAAATGGGAAAATAATTTCTTTACACAAGAAAGGTGAAGGATACAAGAACAGTCAGAATACTGTAGCAAAAGTGATACAAAAAATTAACAAAGATGGAACTAGATATATTATATGGAAATGGCACCCCTGGATTTAAATTAATAATATTAATAAGCTGCTGCCATCTTTTTTGATGCAACCCCCTCAACATTATAAATAACTCATGTGATGAGGAGCTAGCTTACACCTGTGATAAGTAATTTCAAGTGTATATTCTGATACAATTTACAATGCAATCATATAAACATCAATACAATATTGTGCAGCATGAAAATAATAATTAACCAACATTTTAACAAATAAAGTCCACTTTTAGTGTATTTCTGGAATAAATCTTCTATTCCACCAATTTTTCTTCACCATGTGCAAATCTAGTGAAACGCGCTCTTCACACTCAGTTGTGCTCTACCTTTTTTTAATGTGCCACGCCACCAATTATATGGGGGACCACTCACCAGATATTTTTGGACCACCAGGACCCTCTCAGCTTAGACAATTACAATCCTATGGATGGTATATGCTTGATATCCGCCTCCTCTCCTCTCATATCCACCAGTATAGGGAAATCCCAGAATAGAAAACAATTGCGTTTATTTTATTTAAAACATCCTTATGTAAAATACATATATGCCGACACACTTACATTTCAATGTGTCATAAGCGGCACTAGCTGAAATCGCCTGTACAATTACAATCCTCACCGCTCACCTGGCCCTCCCCAAATATGTATACTCTCCCCCCAGCATGAACCAGTGGCAATGAACATACCTTTGGCTGGCTAGGGGAAACATGAATAATTCAAGAGGTATCGGTGACACCTACTGGTAGAGTATAAAAAAAACACAGCTCCACTGAGCTTACAGGCAAACCAAATGGCCAAATAGACCAGGGCTCAAAATTTCAAGTCCTGAGCTACTAGCCGGGCCTTAAGAGTTATTCGCCACCAGTTGCCCCACCAAAACCCCTACCCTGCCCCACCCCTAATTCTAACTCAAAACATGCCCTCGTAAAATCTCATGAAATTACACTGTTCAATGCTTTATGCAGAATTAAGTTACAAAAACAAATATTAACAACAACTTTAACAATATTAACAAAAATATCAGTACGCATCAGTGCAGCCTTATCAGTGCAGCCCCATCAGAGCCCATTAGTGCAGCATATCAATGCTACCTTTTCAGTGCAGCCTTATCAGTGTCTATCCGTGCAGCTTATCAGTGCCCTTCGTTGCCGCCTCATGACTGGCCATCAGTGCCGCCTCATCTATGGCCATTAGTGCAGCCTCATCAGTGCTCATCAGTGCAGCCTATTAGTGCCCATCTGTGCAGCATATTAGTGCCCATCAGTGCAGCATATCAGTGCTGCCTTATCAGTGCAGCTCCATCAGTGCAGCTTATCAGTGCCGCCTTATCAGTGGCCATCAGTGCAGCCTCATCAATGCCCATCAGTGCAGCCTTATCAGTGGCCATCAGTGCAGCCTTATCAGTTCCCATCAATGCAGCCTATCAGTGCCCATCATTGCAGCTTCATCAATGTCGATCAATGCAGCTTATCAGTGCCCATCAGTGCAACCTTATCAGTGCCCATCAGTACAGCCTATCAGTGCCCATCAAATCAGCCTCATCAGTGCTTATCAGTGCCCATCAATGCAGCCAATTTGTGCCCATAAGTGCAGCCTATCAGTGCCCATCAATGCAGCCTATCTTTGCATGGGGATCACAGGGAGAAATTGGGAGGAGAGCCAGCCGGATCACACAGAGAGAGGATCTCCCACGGTGACACCGTTTGGATCTGAAACCCCGGCCGCTGTCAAACAAAGTCCTGCCTCCCGGACTGGCTCTTATGATAGACTCCTTTCGACAGTGTGGCATTTTTTACAGGGCATCAGAGTGACCCAGGGGTCAATTGCCTCCCTGGCCCAGTCCACCCCTTCTCCACACTTGCCCTCAGCTAAATCAGTCTGGACTGACTACCACCCAACATGACTACATTGGATAATAGCCCTTGTTTATGACAGGCTGCTACATATTTAGAATCTTTAAAGACTATTGAGAGAGAGAGAGAGAGAGAGAGAGAGAGAGAGAGAGAGAGAGAATTAATTGTTCTGTCTAGTGATTGATATTATAGAACAGTGCTCTCCAAACTGCAGCCCGGAGGCCAAATGCGGCCCTTTGCCTGCTTTTATCCAGCCGTTGGGACACTAGTTCTTCCACTGGTACCAACAATGGGGCATAATTCCCCCCACTGACACCAATGAATGGACATAATTCCTTTGTTCAATGATGCCAATGATGGGGGACTATTCCAACCCTGGTAACACCAACGATGGGGCACAATTCCTCCCAATGACACCAACAATGGGGCCCAATGACCCCAATGAAGAGGCATAGTTCCTCCCAGTGACACAAACGATGGGACACAATTCCTCCTACTGACACCAATGATGGGGCACAATTACTTCCACTAAAACAAGTGATGGGGCATTATTTTTTCCATACTGATGTTGGGATCTTTTCTACTCCCAATGGCCACAGTCCCACCCCCTAAAGTCTAAAGGACAGAAAACTAGCCCTTTGTTTAGAAAGTTTGGAGACCCCTGTTATAGAAGATTGTAATAATTGGTTCTGCCACTAGATGGTATGATGTGAAATTAAGCAGTTGGCACATTTTACTTTTATATCTATAATGATGATTACAATGTACCTGTCATGCTCACCTGTTCAATGCTTCAGCACTGGGTCTTCCTTTGTGCTGCAGCCAATCACAGAGAAGACACTGTCTTAAAGGGCTAGCATTTGGGTTGCTGAGTGTTCGAGCAACACATCAACATTCTAGCAGCTGGACCCCCATGTTACAAAGTAAATATTATAATTAAGTGTTTCCAAATGCCTTTCAGTGTTGTCTCAGTGACCTCCTTTTTTCCCAGTGCCTGTCCAGTCTGTACCCAGTTCCTGTATGTCTCTATGATTCCCCAGTGTCTTTCATTATTCCACTCTGAATCCTGTCCTCTGTATCCCAGACTGTGACCCTGCTCCTGTGATCCTTGCATTCCCCAGTCTCCATCCTGCTCCAGTGACCTTATGCACTCCTGCCAGCATCAATTCTTCCTTCTGTGTGTCTGTGGACAGTGTGTCCTTCTGAATTTTAGTCAGTTACCAGCTTCTCTGCCTACCCATCCCCAGCACCTCTGTGTGTTTGTGCACTCTGCCTACCTGCTTGGACTGTGTAACCCACTGGCTGCTGAGTCCTTATCACCAGTCCTGCCAAGGGCACACAACCTTGACATCATCTGCAGCCAAACCCATATCCACCTTCAGGAGCTCTAGTGAAAACAAGGCAGTATCTTAGACTCTGTGCCACAGCCCTTCTAAAGGCTCTCACTTCCATTGTCATGCAGGCACACTGGGTTCTACCCACTAGTGCCTTCAAGAATCTATCCTATCCCAGACTCCTTGTAACCACCTGTATCATCTCCATGGCGGACACCACTGCCTAGTCTCAAATCCTGCTACCATCTCCTGGTTCCCAGTCCGCCCCCTAGTGAGAGCAGATTCCCTTATCTGTGACAGTACCTAGGTTCGGTCCAGGGTAGATTCAACAAATTTTACTGAAGCTCTGATGCCAAATCTGAACCCCACTGAACTCAATGAGAGTTGAATCTTAAAAATCAATAATACCCATTTTCTAAGTTAATAGACTGGGAAGTCAAACAAAGGGCATGAGGGGCCAGGCATTTTCTATGGGGGGTCAAAGCAATAAATATTTTTTTTTTTAATTGAATTTGAATTGCGGGGGAGCAGTAATTTTATTAATGCTTAAAGTAAAACATTAAAAATACAAAATTCCTTTAGAATACATGCTTGGGGGATGCCCTGACCCTGCCATTGAGGTAGCACATCTGTACGATGTCTACAATCTACTACAGGAAAACTGACATTTACGAATAAAAAAATGCAGTTTAAACTGCCAGTAAATGAAAGTTCCCTATGGCTTTCTTCTGTTCGTAGACAAGTGGGTAGTAATTACCTTCGTCTTTACCAGACCCTCATCCTAGGCGGGTCTCATAGAGATGTTAATGGGCGATCCCTTAAAAAAAAAAAGTGTGATTTTCTCTGAAAATATACACAAAAGCCTTATCCTCAATGAAAGTATGATATGAGTTTTTGGGGTGTCCCATGAAAAATAAAATACCCCAATCCATACTAGACCCTTAGCTGAGCATGAAGCCTGGCAGACCTACCCCCACCCCCCCACCCAAACCACTGAACTGTACTAGGCCACATACCCATAACAAACCATACCAGGGATACCTTGCCAGGGGGGACCCCCCTAAACAAGCAACTTATACCTGTGTTAATGAGGACAAGGGTCTCTTCCCCACAGCCATGGCTTGGTAGATGTGGGGTCTGCAAATAAGGGGCTTTTCGAAATTTGAAAGCCCTCTTTAAAAGTAGGAGGGACAAAAGATACCAGCCTCACTGTCACGTATACCCTAATGCAGGTGATCAGACACTATAGCTGACTTCTGTGTTCTTCACCTAAATCAGCCCCCTTTGCCATAAGGTAAGTAGGCTTACTGGTACTTGGTTGCTCCCGGGACTTAAACACAATGCTACAGTGCCTGGCTACCACACCTGGGCATGTGCAAACTGAGCAAAGCAAACAGGTACTTGTGGTTGGCAGACAGGCAAGGTTCATAATAGTCAGGGTCAAAAGGCAGGCACTGTTCAGAGAATACTCTGATTTGAGGTCATCAATGAGGTAATCCAATCTAGCAGAGCAGGGCAGACAAACAGGTAGCTTAATCAGGTATTCCACATGCTATCACAAGCAAAAGACTGCAGACTTAAATCAGGTTTGGTCTCCACCCAGAGACTGGCCACAATCAATCACCTTGCAGGTGGACAGACAGACAAGGAGAATGACACAGCCAAGACCAGGTTGCTGGAACCGGCAGCTATGATGGAGCAGGGAGCGCACACGCTTCTGACACTCACTCAATGCAAATGATGCCCCACATTGTAAATCCATCATCAATCTCATCATCCAATGATGAAGATCATTGTCAAATACAATGAATGATAGCTGCCAACCTGCTGAAAGAAAAAAAAACACACAGAACGCCAACACGATCCGCTCCCAACAACTGCTGCTCATGAATGACAGCTCTCGGGCTGAATGTACACAAAGGAGTGAGTATACCTAAAGATGTAATTTACCAAATAGGGACATGACTATATTTGGTTAATGACGTCAGCTAGGATCCCTGTGATGTCATTGACCAAATATCACTTAACATACCCGATCTTTTTGTTTACATTCAACTGCAGGGCTCAGGAGCTGTCATTTGCGATTAACAGTCATTGGGATTGGACGTGTAGGCGGGTCAACCTGATTTTTCTTTTAGATGCTCATCCGGCATAGTTCATCTAGACTGACATGGATCTGCATAGCTTCTTGTTTTTAACCACTTCAGCCCCGGAAGGATTTACCCCCTTCCTGACCAGTGCGTTTTTTGTGATTCGGCACTGCGTTGTTTTAACTGACAAGTGCGTGGTCATGCGACGTGGCTCACAAACAAAATTGACGTCCTTTTTTCCCCACAAACAGAGCTTTCTTTTGGTGGTATTTGATCACCTCTGCAATTTTTATTATTTGCGCTATAAACAAAATAAGAGCGACACTTTTGAAAAAAACGCATTATTTTTTACATTTTGATATAATAAATATCCCCCAAAAATATATAAAAAAACATTTTTTTCCTCAGTTTAGGTCGATATGTATTCCTCAACATATTTTTGGTAAAAAAAATCGCAATAAGCGTTTATTGATTGGTTTGCGCAAAAGTTATAGCGTTTACAAAATAGGGGATAGTTTTATGGCATTTTTATTAATAATTTTTTTTACTAGTAATGGCGGCGATCAGCGATTTTTATTGTGACTGCGACATTATGGCGGACATGTCGGACATTTTTGACACATTTTTGGGACCATTGTCATTTATACAGCAATCAGTGCTATAAAAATGCACTGATTCCTGTGTAAATGACACTGGCAGTGAAGGGGTTAACCACTAAGGGGCGGGGAGGGGTTAAGTCAGTACTAGGGATGTGTTCTAACTGTAAGGGGATGGGATGTGTGTGACACGTCACTGATCTCTGCTCCCGATGACAGGGAGCAGAGATCAGTGACACTGTCACTAGGCAGAATGGGGAGATGCTGTTTACATCAGCATCTCCCCGTTCGTCCTCTCTGTGAGGCGATCGCGGGTATCCCCACGGCTCGCGACAGGTGCGCACGGCGGCAAATTCAAAGTAACATACGGGTACGTTACTTTGCGCAGCCGTGCCATTCTGCTGACGTATATCTACAGGAGGCGGTCGGGAAGTGGTTAAATAGCTACTAAATTTCTTCTGTAGCTGGAGGCCTGGCCTTACCAAATGCCCATTTAGTTCAGCTTCTCATCAAACTCCTAAACATGTAAAATTTTGACAGAACACAGGTTTGGGCCAAAACCAAAGCTCATCCCAAGTTATAACTACTTGGTTCTTTATGTAACGTGATAGAGAAAATTTAATACGGCTTCAATCACCTCAAGTATGTAGCGTGATACAAATTATAATGAAAATGATGTGATACAAATATTTTTTATATTTTTACATTTCACAGTTTGAACACATTTGAACAGAGAAGAGGTTAATTATCATGTAAGATTATTTATTTTTTCTTTATATTTTAATGATGTATGGGTAGTTGTTTTCTCAATCTTTCAGAAAGTGCTTCCCTAGTGTGGAACACATGAAAGTGAAATGTGTTCCTGCTTACTCTTTTAATAAAGGAAGAATATAATTTTACATTTAGGTGTGCGGCGTTCCTGTTGCTGGTATAATGGAAGCCTTTATTATTGTTTACGTGTCAAAAACCTACAAAACTCAAAAACAATCTTCCCAATTAATCCCACATCAGGGCTTTTTTCCTCCCACAGACACCATATTGGGGCATTCTTCTTCCCACAAAAAATGTGGCTTGATCTTACAGGTTGGCGGTTGACATATTATACCAGTATTATTGTCTGGAAAGGTGGCTACTTTGATAGCATAACATTTGAATTCTGGCATTTTGATGGCTTATTTAGGACTAAGAGATCAAATTTAAGTTTTTGTTTAGTAGCATTCAATTTTAAATATTAGATATCTGAGCTATTAAAGGGGTTGTAAAGGTAAAAATTTTTTCACCTTAATGCATTCTATGCATTAAGGTGAAAAAACTTCTGACAATACCACCGCCCCCAGCCCCCCCGTTTTACTTACCTGACGCCTCGAAAGTCAGCTTTGCGTTCCCGACATCTATTCCTCCGCTCACCCTGGCCGCTGATTGGCTACAGTGGATGGTTTGGAAGCAGCGCAGCCATTGGCTCGCGCTGCTGTCAATCACATCCAATGACGCGGCGTGCTGGGGGGCGGGGCCGAGTGATACAGTGAGCGGCTATAGCCGCCGGCTGTATCACAGGAGCGCGCCCGCAAGCACTAACCACCATGCGAGAGAGCTCGCATTAAGGTGGTTAATGCTTGCGGGGAGGAGCTGAAACAGCCACCGAGGGACCCCAGAAGACCAGGTTCGGGGCCACTCTGTGCAGAACGAGCTGCACAGTGAAGGTAAGTATAACATGTTTGTTATTTAAAAAAAAAAAAAAATTTACCTTTACAACCCCTTTAAACTAGGGACTTTCAAATGTGTGTTTTTGTGTGTTTTTTTTCTCTGCCAATGGCCTACTGTGGTAGTTGTCTCTCCCTCTACCTTCTTATTACTTTTAATAACTTTACAGCAGTTTGTGTTTTTGCACTTTCCACACATCCCATCTCATATCTGTGTGTTGCTACTGTAATGATAGCAACCTTAAGGACAGCAAAGTTAAAAGGAGGATTTTAGTACAGGCAAGTAGAGTCAACAGCAGTTTCAAACTGGAAGCTGTTGGCTGAGTATTGAAATGATGCACTGGAAGCTTGTTGAATGCAGAGAATAACTTTACTTGCAAGAGGATTGCAAAACATGTCTTCACATCATGGTAACAGGAACAAAACACACTGGGAAAAAAGCACTTTCTCTTATAGACAATAGAGTTACAATACAATAGAGATTTACATGCACATTACACTATATTACTACAGCGCCACCTGCTGCAGAGATAGGTATAATGAATACAGTATATAAGCAACTTGCTGTTGTTTTTCCAACACCCCTTCTCAACAGCATGTGCTTTGTGGTGATACATTTGCTGACCTTCTTCTAGTCTCATCTTATGCATTGTTCTTAGCAGAAACAACTTGATGTTTAGGCTTGAACGCTCATGCAGTTTTTGTAAAGTCCACATACCTTTGGTTGTTTTCACTGTACTTATGTGGAAAAGCTGGTCATCTTCCACTAGCAAGCTTATAGTCACTTTTGCTTGCCTGTCCTTCCTGTCCCATTCCTCCAACTCTCCATTTGTGGGTCTGTCTGTATTCAGCACTTGCCACAATTTGGGGGTGGCACAGTGGTGTAGTGGGTAGCACTCTCGTCTAGCAGTAAAAAGGGTCGCTGGTTCAAATCCCAACAACGACACTACCTGCCTGGAGTTTGCATGTTCTCCCTGTGCCTGCGTGGATTTCCTCTGGGTACTCCAGTTTCCTCACACACTCCAAAGACATGCTGCTAGATTAATTGGCTTCTATCTAAATTGCCCCTAGTATATGCATGTGAGTTAGGGACCTTAGATTGTAAGCTCCTTGAGAGTAGGGACCGATGTGAATGTACAATGTATATGTAAAGCACTGCGTAAATTAATGGCGCTATATAAGTACCTTAAATAAATAAAAATAAATTTGTCCTTGCTGAGAAGCATTGCTAGCTTGAACTTCCACAGCTTGTAATTGGCATTGTTCAGTTTTGCAATTGCAAACTTCACATCTGAACCACTTTCCATCTTTAAGCAGCTTGTAAACAGTACTCACTAACTTGTAGTATTCTCTCCAGTGCCTGGACCCATAGCCTTTTGGCTAAGTATTGAAATGATGCACTGGAAGCTTGTTGAATGCAGAGAATAACTTTACTTGCATGGAGGATTGCAAAACATGTCTTCCCATCATGGTAACAGGAACTGAACACACTGAGGAAAAAGCACTTCCTCTCATATACAATAGAATTATAATACAATAGAGATTTACATGCACATTACTCTATAATACTACAGCGCCAACTGCTGCATAGATAGGTATAATGCATACAGTATATAGTCACAGTATATAAGCAACTTGCTCTTGTTTTTCTAACAGAAGCAACTCGACAAAAAATAAATCAGCACAAAATAAATATAGGGGGAATTTCCAGCATGCAAAACTTAGCATCCCCATATTCACTTATGACACAGTCAAGTCCCCCTTTACCAGTGGGCTGGACTAAACGTCCAATTCTACAAAATATACGCTTTGTACTTACAAAGCTGCTGTCACACAGTATTCTTTTCAGCACACCATCACATTTCTGACCTTGCATTACATCATATTGGATTGCATTTGAATTCTTATCATATCTGGGCATCCCAATCTATTTCCTGTTCCCTATTTCTCCCGGTAACAACTGAGCTTGGATTCTGGATTACATTTTCTTTCTGTGATATACTATGACCTTTGCCCCAAACCTAAATGTATCTTTGCTTAACAACTGGTACCCACCTAATCCTGTCTGCACTTTAGCAATTACCAAAAAGTCTGTAGAGTTGGAAAATGATTTGCTGCTAAATTCATCTCCACAATTAAGAGCTCTGGTGAAGACCAAATAATTCCACATCCTGTGCCTCACTGAGAGCCTTCTGACATCTGCTGGTGATACAGAATGTTCTTCCCTGTCTGCACAGATCCTGCACTTCAATCCTAGTTTTTTGTACCACCCTTGAACATCCATGTGCTATTTATATGGCCTCTAGACATCTGTTCCTGCTCTGCTCCGCTCTGAGTTGCATATTTACCATGCACCAATTCCTAGTTTGCTCCCATTCTAGTACATCTTTGAACCCTCAAATATGGCCAGTAGTTCCTTGCTGCCTGTGACAGTGTGTCTATTTTTTGTAAACATGGGGGCAGAGATTTCTCAAGGGATCTTTTGAAACAAGTAAACAAATTTTGGCAATTGTAACTATTCTCTAGACATTTATCTTACTATGTCCGGCAGGATACAGGGTAATATATGTGAGGTTTTTACAGCTTAATGCACTGTACACACGGTCGGACATTGATTGGACATTCCGACAACAAAATCCATGGATTTTTTCGGACGGATGTTGGCTCGAACTTGTTTTGCATGCACACGGTCGCACAAAGTTGTCGGAATTTCCAATCGCCAAGAACGCGGTCACTTACAGCACGTACGACGAGACTATAAAAGGGCAATTCAGTACCAAGCGTGGCACCCTTTGGGCTCCTTTTGCTAATCTCGTGTTAGTAAAAGTTTGGTGAGAGACGATTCGCGCTCTTTCAGACTCGTGGTTTTCAGATCGTTTTCTGCTGTTTACTTTGTGCTTGTGGGTTTGTATCTGGTCTTCAGTGCGTGCAGCGAGTTGTGCGTGACTCTGTCATTGTGTTCTTGTTCGTTCGTTACTGTTTTTCAGGTCGCTCTTCACAGGCCTTGCTGTTCTTCAGTGCGTTCTGTTACTTCGTTCTGAGCAGCCGACCGTTTTCTAGCCATGTTGCGTATACGTACTCCTCGTAGAGTTCGTGCTGTGCGGGGGCTTGGTGTTGGGGTTCTTACCTTGACACAAGTCCAGTCCATGAACAGGGTGGGAAGGAGTTCATGGACCAAGAATTGGTTGCTCCAGCATGACTAGTTCTGTCACATGCATTTGCTCCGTGAGAAATGATACGATTTCAGGAGAATCGAGACGATTTCAGGAACTTTCTCAGGATGACGGACCCTGTATTTCACCGTTTGTTGACTTTGCTGACCCCTTATATCAGCAGGCAGGATACCTGCATGAGGCAAGCTATCACTCCGGAGCAGAGGCTCGTCACCACCCTGTGGTACTTGGCGACGGGGAGAAGCCTGCAGGGCCTCAAGTTCTCGACAGGCATCTCCCCCCAGGCTCTACTGCTCATGCTCCCTTAATTTGAGGTCCCACCACCGCTTCCTCAGTTGATCTTTCGATCGGCGTACCCCAAAATTCCGGTGCAGACTCTTGACTACTTTCGCCATGATCTTGGCCTTTCTGACATTGGGGTTGGGGTAAGGTCCATACTCCCATTCATAGTCGGCCCTCTTCAGTATGTCGACCATCTCCAACATCTCCCCAAAGGACATATTTGATGCCTTAAATCGTCTCCTCTGGGGTCGTGACGTTTTAGGCTCCGGGCTTTCCTCCTCCTCCTCCTCGTTGCTGTAATTAGCATGCACCTGTTGTGTCTCCGCCATGTGCTCTTCCCCCACTGTGCCGAATGAGAAGGGGCGCGGGAATAGACTAGAAAGAACGTCAGGGGCGGGCAGAGTTCCACGCATGCGCAGTGTATATAAAGCGTAACGCGTGTGTGTAGTACGTACGATCTGTGAGTGGAGGAAGGAGAATCGGAGGCGCCGATCGCGATAACGAAGGTAAGATCTAAACTTGGGCCTATACTGCTTCTAGATTGAGGCCTATATTGTAACAAGATTAGGAGAGTTTTGCATGACATTAGGGCTTGTCTTGTGTTGTGTCTTGCAGATAAAATGGATGGCTTCAATGACCACAACTTCCTCCCCCTGTTCATAGACAAATACAGGGAGCTTCCCTGTCTATGGCAGATAAAACACCCCCAATACAACAATAAACAAAAGAGGCAGGCAGCGCTGGAGAAACTGCTGGAGTTGGTGAAGCCGGTGGTCCCCACAGCAACCATCCCCTATTTGAAAGCCAAAATTGGTGGCCTGAGGAGCACTTATCTTAGGGAGCGCAAGAAGGTCCAGGATTCTGAGAGATCCGGAGCTGCAGCAGATGACGTTTATGTCCCCAGGCTGTGGTACTATGAGAGACTTTGTTTTCTGTCAGACCAGACTGGAGTCAGGGAATCCCTCTCCACTCTTCCTTCCACTCTTCCTTCCTCCCTATCTTCCACCCCAGCTGAGGTTTGCGATGTCCAACCTGGAACTTCCAGCCAGGAAGAAGTGGAGGAGCCCAGCTGGAGCCAGGTATAGCATTGTTCTACAGATTTCTGGTCAATAAATAAATGATGTTTATTAGATGTTATTATTGATCACTAATTGCTGATTTCATAAAGTGTTTTACATATCAATAGACAGTAATGGGCAAAAATAATTGGGACAAGAATGAAAAATGCTGGGCTCAGAATGATAGTCTGTTATATTTGTTAACTTTTAATTAGCAACAGTCATGAGATGAAAATTGTGTGTGATTGATGAAGAAAAAACTAAAACTATTTCCCTTTTTCATACACAGGAAGACCTCAGCCAGGAGGAGGAGGCTGTGGAATGTGGCACACAGGAGGAGGCGGGGCTAAGTGGCAGCCAGGAGGAGGCGGGCCTAAGTGGCAGCCAGGAGAAGGCCGGGCCCAGTAGGAGCCTGACCGAATCGCAGGTTCCTCCCCTCCACCTTCCAACCAAAAGACCCAGGAAGGGGAGTCACGTGCAGGATTCAGTGCTCAGGCTGATTAAGGAGGCTTCTGCGTCCTTCAGAGCCTTACCCACTCCTGAAGAGGCCTTTGCCTGCATGGATGGCACAAAACTGCAGGGCATGCAGGAGAGCCAACGCCTCATGTGTGAGGACCTTCTTTATAAAGTCGTAACTAAGGGGGTGAGGGGCGAAATCACACCCAAAACCCACCTGTATGAGTTGGACCATCCTCCTCCTCCTGCCACAACACCACCACCAGAGCCACAGCGTGGAAGGAAGCATGGAAGGAAGACCAGAGAGTGATGGCCTGGGTTCAGTCTGGTCTGACAAAAGATGCAGGCTCTAGTATGACCACAGCCTGGGGACACAGATGTCATCTGCTGCTGTTCAGGATCTCTTGGACTTCTGCACCAGACTGCACTCCCTTATATATGGACTCCTCAGGCCACCAATTTTGCAGTAAAATAATTGATGTGTGCCCTGGGGGCCAAAGGCTTCACCAATTTCTGCTGTTTCTCCAACGTTGCCTCCCTCTTTGTTTAGTTCGGATCCCTTAATAAAGGAATTTTTGTTTCAATTATAATTGCCTATGTGTGTTTTCCTTCAAAAAGGACAGTTTGTTTGTGAGGAAGCAGGTACATTTCAAAAATACAATGTGAAATTAACAAGAGACACCAACACCAAGCAATCTCCTTGAGATTAAATAATACAAGATAATAATGGTGTTGTGGTGACACACAAAACACACCCAAAAATATTCTGGAGTAAAAAAAAACATAAATACAAAAAAAAAACACGATCAGGCTTGAAAAAATACAAACCCAAAAATATAAACATATTGCTTTTTTGTCAGATGTGACAAATCAAAATATATTGATGAAATCATGATAAATAATAAAGAAAGAAGTTTGTAAGAACTCTGTGTGAATACGAGGGGGGCTGCACATACAGGGGTTCTTCCAAAGAAGTGGGGTTCTTTAAATAAGTGGCACTTCTGCTCTTGCACTATCCATCTGAACATCTTCTTCTCTCTTCACAGGTAAACCTGCGTTTATATCTCCACATACCTTAAACCTGAATATTGCATGACTGCAAAAAAGCTTATTTGGTAAACCTGCGTTTATATCTCCACATACCTTAAAACTGAATATTGCATGACTGCAAAAAAGCTTATTTGGTAAACCTGCGTTTATATATCCACATACCTTAAAACTGAATATTGCATGACTGCAAAAAAGCTTATTTGGTAAACCTGCGTTTATATCTCCACATACCTTAAAACTGAATATTGCATGACTGCAAAAAAGCTTATTTGGTAAATCTGTTTGTCACCACTGTTTCAACTCCATCTGTAGCCATGCTCATATTATTTCAATGTTTATTTAGCCATTAAGTCTTACCTAAATTATGGGTTGCCTTATCTTTACAATTTTGGCCTTTTAGTCCCCTTGCAGTTTGATTGTGGTGTGAAAGTTATGCCCTGCTAGCTGTGTTGCTAATATGCCCTCCTAATTGATTAATTGCCAGATTCAACCCACACCCAATACACAGTATAAAAACAAGGCCTTCCTTACGGGGGAACACATACAGGGGGCTGCACATACAGGGGTTCTTCCAAAGAAGTGGGGTTCTTTAAATAAGTGGCACTTCTGCTCTTGCACTTCAGCGATTTGCACAAATCAAACTATAAAAGACTGCAGGTGACCCCATTTCCTAATTTTATCATCTTCCTCTCTGAAACATGCACTCTTTACCTCTCCTCCTTTTCACAATTGCTGCCTCTCTCCTCAAACTTTCTTTTCGACATCCCTCTGCTCCACCTCACAATCTGTACATATCACCCTCACTTCTCCCCTCCCCCTATTACTGCACTCATCACCTCTTTCTAACTCTAAGCCCACTTGCTAACATAACCCCCAGGATACTGAAGCATGTCCCCTCATATAAATCATATTCTCATATTACCTCCCTCACTCTTCTGCTTCTCCTAATCGCTGGAGATATTTCCCCAAACCCTGGGCCCCCTTTATTTAACTGTGCCCAACACACCCATCACCCTACACCCTCTGGCAGTAGTCGCAATCTACACAATCTAGTCTCCATTCCTCTTCTTGCCAACACCAGCCTCCCTCTCTCCTGCGCCCTCTGGAACGCCCGCTCTGTCTGCAACAAACTCACTGCTGTTCATGACCTCTTTGTCACTAATTCCTTTAATCTACTTGCTCTCACAGAAACCTGGCTCCACGAATATGACACCCCTTTTCCTGCTTCACTCCCCCAGGCCTAATGGACGCAAGGGAGGTGGAGTGGGATTCCTCCTATCCCCCCAGAGCACCTTCCAGGTTATTCACCCTCCTCCCTCTTTTTCACTCTCATCATTCGAAGCCCACTGTATACGTCTATTCTCTCCTACTTACCTAAGAATTTCTGTGATCTACCGGCCCCCTGGACCATTATCGACTTTCCTTGATGAGTTTTCTGCCTGGCTACCCTACTTTCTCTCTTCGGAAATTCCCACAATCCTTCTCGGTGATTTCAACATCCCTGCTAATACAAACACTCCTGCTACTTCTAAACTTCTTAGTCTTACCTCTTCATTTGACCTGAAGTAATGGGTACAGGCTTCTACTCACTCTGATGGCAACACCCTTGACCTTGTATTCTCTTACCTATGCACTCCATGCAACTTCTCAAACACTCCTTTTCCTCTCTCCGACCACCACCTTATTAGTTTCTCTCTCCCCCTGTCTTCCACCACCTTTCCCTCCAATCGCCTAACCATCACCTGTAGAAACTTTCGCAACTTCAACTCCTCTCTCCTCTATTCTGCTACCGACCACCTCTATGACAAAATCTCTCCCCTGTCCTGCCCCAAACAAGCCATATCCATCTACAATAAATCTCTGTCCTCCACCCTGGACAAGTTCGCTCCCCTCACTACACGCAGAATCAGGCCTCGACCCCTACAACCCTGGGAAACAGATGACACTAAAATTCTCAAAAAACGTAGTCGCGCTCTTGAGCGTCTGTGGCACAAGACTAAGTCTCTCAAAGACTTCAACCAATACAAATCTGCCCTCCAAAAATACTATTCTTTCCTCCACATTGCCAAGCAAACCTATTTTACAACTCTTATTAACACCTTCTCATCCAATCCCCGTAAACTCTTCTCTACCTTCAACTCTCTACTTTGTCCTCCACCGCCTCCCCCCACTGACTTACTCACTGCCCAGGAAATCGCTAATCACTTCAAAAACAAGATTGATACAATCCGTGATGAAATCTCCACTCTACAGGTATCTCCCCAAGCTAAGACCCCATGTCAACAGATACAACTGACACTCCCCCTATTCAAATCTGCTACTCCAGACGAAGTTGCTAAACTCCTTTTTATCGCCCACCTAACCACCTGTCCCCTGGACCCTATTCCCTCTCAAATGCTACGGTCACCCTCTGACCCCATCCTACACTCTCTAACCCACATCTTCAATTTCTCCCTCACCTCTGGTGTCTTCCCCGATGCTCTAAAACATGCACTGGTCACTCCCATACTCAAAAAAACGTCCTTGGACCCTACCAATCTTAATAACTTACGCCCTATCTCCTTGCTCCCCTTTTCCTCTAAACTCCTTGAACGCCTGGTTTACAACCAACTGAGTGACCACCTCATTAAAAACAACCTTCTTGATCCCCTTCAATCTGGATTTCGTCCTCAACACTCCACAGAAACTGCTCTTTTAAAACTCACAAATGACCTACTAACTGCAAAAACCAACGGACACTATTCTGTACTCCTACTTCTGGATCTTTCAGCTGCCTTTGACACGGTTGACCACCCCCTCCTCCTCAAAAAACTTTACTCCCTCGGTCTCCGTGACTGTGCTCTTCAGTGGCTCTCATCCTACCTATCCTAACGCACCTTCAGTGTCACTTACAATTCTACTTCCTCCACTCCTCTTCCCTTCTCTGTCGGGGTCCCCCAAGGTTCTGTTCTTGGATCTCTTTTATTTTCAATCTACACTTCTTCCCTGGGTCAGCTGATAGCCTCTCACGGCTTTCAATATCATTTCTATACTGATGACACACAAATCTATCTCTCCACCCCTCAACTCACGCCATCAGTCTCCTCACGCATCACTAACTTACTAACCGACATATCTGTATGGATGTCACACCACTTCCTCAAACTCAACTTGTCCAAAAACCGAGCTTATAATATTTCCTCCCCCACGTGCCTCTTCCCCTGACTTCTCTGTGAAGAGCAATGGCAAAACCATCCACCCGTCCCCACATGTCAGGGTGCTAGGTGTTATCCTAGATTCTGAACTCTCCTTTCAGCCCCACATCCAATCACTTTCCAAAGCTTGCCGCCTCAACCTCCGCAACATCTCTAAACTACGTCCCTTTCTAACCAGTGAAACCACAAAGCTCCTGATTCACTCCCTGGTTATCTCTCGCCTTGACTACTGCAACTCACTCCTCATTGGCTTACCTTTAAATAGACTATCCCCCTTCAGTCCATCATGAATGCTGCTGCCAGACTCATCCACCTTACAAACCGCTCAGTGTCTGCTACCCCTCTCTGCCAATCCCTCCATTGGCTACCACTCGCCCAACGAATTAAATTCAAAATACTAACAATAAGTTACAAAGCCATCCACAACTCTGCCCCCAGCTACATTACTAACCTAGTCTCAAAATACCAACCTCAACGCCATCTCTGTTCCTCCCAAGATCTCCTGCTCTCTAGCTCCCTCATCACCTCCTCCCATATCCGCCTCCAGGACTTCTCCTGAGCCTCGCCCATCCTCTGGAATTCCCTACCCCAATCTGTCAGACTGTCTCCAAATTTATCCACTTTTAGGTGATCCCTGAAAACTTTCCTCTTCAGAGAAGCCTATCCTGCCTCCATCTAACAACTGCACTATTTTCTCCATTAGCTCATCCCCCACAGCTATTACCCTTTTGTATAACTTGACCCTCCCTCCTAGATTGTAAGCTCTAACGAGCAGGGCCCTCTGATTCCTCCTGTATTGAATTGTATTGTACTTGTACTGTCTGCCCTAATGTTGTAAAGCGCTGCGTAAACTGTCGGCGCTATATAAATCCTGTATAATAATAATAATAATAATAATATGAGCAGCAAAACAACTTAATTCTTCTCACATTATAAAGAAGAAGAGGGTGCGCTGCATTAAACAATTTTAAACATTGCAGCCTGACGAAAGTGCTATATCCATTCCGAACGCTAATTTTACCAGACCGAGCTGTTCCGTCTCGGAATTTCTTCTGAGCATGCGTGGCACTTTGTGCGTCGGAATTGTCCACACACAGTCGGAATTGACGCAATCAGATTTTGTTGTCGGAAAATTTTATAGCCTACTCTCAAACTTTGTGTGTCAGAAAATCCGATGGAAAATGTCCGATGGAGCCCCCACACGGTCGGAATTTCCGACAACACGCTCCGATCGCACATTTTCCGTCGGAAAATCCGACCGTGTGTACGGGGCATAACACTGGACCAACATTTCTATTTTGTTAGGGAGAGTAAATTACTGAACCCATAGCTAAACCTAAGATATAAGGCTATTATATTATAAAAATTTCAAAGAAAAAGGGAATATTTGGGACTGGAAGCCTGATCTCACAGCTCCTGCACTGAACGGAGAACCGGACCTCAAATCACTGCCTCAGACCCCACAAAATGCAATCCTCAGACCCCCACAACCTGGGGAACCAGACCGGAACCTCTAGAAAGATCTTATCTTCCCTCAGGGAGATAAAATCCAAGATGGCCACCACGGCACTGCACAGCACACAGAGGATTCCTACACTGACCTGCCTGATGATGAAGAATCCTCCATTTCAGCCCAGCACAACTCCTCGGGCTCCCAGCTACCTTCGGGCCCCTCATCCACCTCCAACAGCCCTGCAAAAGCAAGGATGCGACTGGATACAGCGGATCAGTCACAGGAGGTAAGGCCTGCATTAGAAAATATCCTCACACAGCCTTCTGCAGCTTCCCCCATAGCAGCCTTCCCTACTACAAATCAGCCTGTCAGAGACACTATGCTGAAAGAAATGCTGATGTCACTTCACAGCTCCTTCCAGTCTGACATTTCTTCAATGTTTACAGCATTTAAAACAGAAATGCTGCACACAGGGCAGAAAGTGGGGATTATTGAAAAGCAGATGAGCGTCATGACAGAAACAGTTAATGACCTGGTAGACGCACATGACCATACCAGAGAAGAACACCGCTGGGTGCGAGCCAAAATGGCGGATCTTGAAGATCGCTCACGGCGCCAAAATATCAAGATAAGAGGAATCCCTGAAACTATCCTACCAGCAGATCTCAACTCCTACGCTAGGAAGTTGATCTCAACACTTCTCCCAGATCTCCCACCGATCGAGACGATCATCGATCGCATCCATCATCTCCCAAAACCTCCTCACCTACCCGCAGAAGTACCTCGGGATACTCTGATGTGCATCCATTTCTACCACACCAAGGACATGCTCCTTACACAATCCAGACGCCTGGGACAGCTCCCACATCCATACGCAAAGCTGCAACTTTTTGCTGACATCTCTCAATACACTCATCAACAGAGACATCAACTGCAAACAATCACAAAACCCCTCAATAATCATAAGATCCCATATCAATGGGGGTTCCCAACCAGGCTGATGGTTACCAGAAATGGAACACGCCACAATATCCATACCGTCGAAGAGGGCATACAATTGCTCAAAACATGGGGTATCATTCCTGACGGTGACCCTCCAACCCCAGGGACCCACAAACCAAACGCGCAATCCTTCAACTCCGGTCATTCTCACCACTACAACAAATGACTTCCAAATCAGTGATGCTGTGAATCCAATCTCAGATAAGCACTCCGATTCAGTGCCTGCTCGTTGCAGTTAGTTTACGAACTTTACCCTCAGCCACATTCAGCAGTCCCTAACACACTGCTGACACCTGTTTTCCCTTACCCTCTTGTTTATCACTAACTACTTTGCTATTTTTCTCCCTTCCTTACTTATCCACGAGAGCTCAAGTCCATCGGATCCAGGACTTCTAACAACAACCAACCTCCTTGAGCAATTTACCCATCTGAGTAACTGTAAGTAGTATCTTACTCCACTACCTATACACACCACTTTCAAAATGCCCACATTTCTGTCACTGAACGTAAAAGGACTCAATCACCCTGCCAAAAGGACATCTTTGTGGCGAACTGCACAGGATTCTCACTGCGACTTCCTGTGCGTCCAAGAAACACACTTTAAAACCAACGCCGAACCTCAGTGCTCCAATAAGAATTTTTCAAACATATTTAAAACCTCGGGTCCTGACAAAAAAAACGGAGTCATGATAGCCATTAAATCTACATGCTCATTCACCCTACATGACAGCCTTCAGGATGTTGATGGTAGATATCTGGCATTGAATTGTACATTATCCACCTTACCAACCGCTCAGTGTCTGCCAACCCTCTACTTCAATCCCTACACTGGCTCCCAATCACCCAGCGAATAAAATTCAAAATTCTAACCACAACATACAAAGCCATTCACAACTCTGCCCCAAGCTACATCACTAATCTTGTCTCCAAATATCACCCAAATCGACCTCTCCGCTCTTCTCAAGACCTCCTGCTTTCAAGCTCTCTCATCTCCTCCTCCCATGCTCGTCTCCAGGATTTCTCCAGAGCCTCTCCCATCCCCTGGAACTCGCTACCTCCATCTATCCAGCTATCCCCTACTCTTGCTACCTTCAGGCAATCCCTGAAAACTCATCTCTTCAGGAAAGCCTATCACGTCTCCAACTAATCTCCTACCACTTCCACCAGCTCATTCCCCACAGTTACAACCTTTTGTACGACCTGCCCCACCCTATTAGATTGTAAGCTCTTCTGAGCAGGGCCCTCTTAATCCTATTGTATTGTATTGTATTATAACTGTATTGTCTCCCTTTTATATTGTAAAGCGCTGCGTAAACTGTTGGCGCTATATAAATTCTGAATAATAATAATAACTAGAAAAGGTACAATTTCTGGGGAAATTGTGAAAGTGTTCTTGCCTCTACAACTGGAGTGGGCGGAATAACTGGGTGGGGTGGAGTGGCTTGAGTAACTGTGAAAAGTGTTAAAAAGCTTAATATTGTAAAAAGTATAAATAGTAGTAAAAAAGTTCCATCATTCGCTGAAAGAGCTGAACATTTTTTTCAAAAGTAATTTTTTTTTTTCAAAAATGAATTTTTTTTAATCAAAAATGATTTTTTTTTCTTCAAAAATGATTTTTTTTTTCAAAAGTAATTTTTTTTTTCAAAGGTAATTTTTTTTTTCAAAAATGAATTTTTTTATTTCAAAAATATTTTTTTTTTCGAAATTATTATTTTTTTTAAAGTAATTTTTTTTTCAAAAATAATTTTTTTTTTTCAAAAATATTTTTTTTTTCAAATATATTTTTTTTTCAAAAATAATTTTTTTTTTAAAAGTAATTTTTTTTTCAAAAATATTTTTTTTTTCAAAAATATTTTTTTTTTCAAAAATATTTTTTTTTTTTTCAAAAATTATTTTTTTACTTTTTTCAAAAATAATTTTTTTTTTCAAAAATATTTTTTTTTTTTACATGGGGCGGTCATAATGTTTTGGCTGATCATGGGGTGGTCATAATGTTTTGGCTGATCATGGGGTTGTCAGCTTTTGTCACTTCCCACTCTAGTTTTGAACATTTAGCCATTCATTCCTATGGGACCAATTTCGCCGCAAAAACGTCATTTCGTGGACCATTCGGCAAAACATTCCACAAAGTAATAACACACCAATCGGGAACAATCCGCTCGTTTCGGTATATTATTTGTCTCTGTAGTGTGAAAACTGTGGGAGGAGTCTACAAGCATTATCAAGTCTAGCAGATGAAGTCACATGCATTTGGAGTGTCTCAGCATCTTGTGTTTACAACCACTGTTTCCTAGCAACGCTCATGCCCTGTTTATGCTTCCCAAATACTGCTTCATCAAAACTGCCCCATCAGAATTACCCCATCAAAACTGCCCCATCATATTCCTCTATTATAAATCAGTACATGGTGTGTCTGTCCCCTTCCCCGGGCTCTGTAATCAGCTGAGATGCTCCAGCCACCTTCCCCCCTGTGTATAACAGAAGCTTTGGTAACCATGGCAACAAAACAAACACTAACAGTACACTCTGATTAATGGCTAAAATTTCCTGAAATGACCTCTAAACAAATGGCCGTATTTTAAAAACTATACATCCTACAGCGAAGATCTTTATATTGTGAGAATCACAAGACCCAGACCTAGATTTTGATGTATAGTATGTCTCTGAAATATTAAAAATGAAGGCACAGTCGCAGTTTAGAAATTGCCCTTCAAATTTGGAGGGGGCTAGAGTGTAGTTTCAATGAATGCCAATGGACGGCGTGAGTTGCAAACAAATGGTCATATTGTGAAAACTATCAGGACTATGGCTTAGCCGTGGACATGTTTAGTGGCAGCAGGGATAGCTGAACGTTTTGATATAAGATTTGTGTAGGTGGGCTTGAAAATGAGGGAGTGGCGGCAGTTTAGAAATCATGTTCTGATTTTCCAGCTTTTGTCATCTCCCACTCTAGTTTCCCCATTCATTCCTATGGGACCAATTTCGCCGCAAAAACGACGATATTTCGTGAACCATTCGGCGAAACGTTCCACAAAGTAATAGCACACCATTCGGGAACAATCCGCACGTTTCGGTATATTACTTGTCTATGTAGTGTAAAAACTGTGGGAGGAGTTAGGGTGGTAAATTTGGCTATAATAATAAGAACTAGAAAAGGTACAATTTCTGGGGAAATTGTGAAAGTGTTCTTGCCTCTACAACTGGAGTGGGCGGAGTAACTGGGTGGAGTGGGCGGAGTAACTGTGAAAAGTGTTAAAAAGCTTAATATTTTAAAAAGTATAAATAGTAGTAAAACAGTTGAAGTCCCATCATTAGCTGAAAGAGCTGAACATTTTTTTCAAAAAGATTTTTTTTTTCAAAAATGAATTTTTTTTAAATGATTTTTTTTTCAAAAATAATTTTTTTATTTTTTCAAAAATATTTTTTTTTCAAAAATAAATTTTTTTTTTCTCAATATTTTTTTTTTCAAATTTTTTTTTTTTTCAAAAATATTTTTTTTTTTTCAAAAATGATTTTATTTTTATTTTTTCAAAAATTATTATTTTTTTTTCAAAAATTTTTTTTTCAAAAATTTTTTTTTTCAAAAATTTTTTTTTTTTTTTTTCAAAAATTTTTTTTTTTTTTTTCAAAAATATTTTTTTTTTTACATGGGGCAGTCATAATGTTTTGGCTGATCATGGGGTGGTCATAATGTTTTGGCTGATCATGGGGTTGTCAGCTTTTGTCACCTCCCACTCTAGTTTTGAACATTTCGCCATTCATTCCTATGGGACCAATTTCGCCGCAAAAACGTAATTTCGTGGACCATTCGGCGAAACATTCCACAAAGTAATAACACACCAATCGGGAACAATCCGCTCGTTTCGGTATATTACTTGTCTCTGTATTGTAAAAACTGTGGGAGGAGTCTACAAGCATTATCAAGTCTAGCAGATGAAGTCACATGCATTTAGGGTGTCTCAGCATCTTGTGTTTACAACCACTGTTTCCTAGCAACGCTCATGCCCTGTTTATGCTTCCCAAATACTACTTCATCAAAACTGCCCCATCAGAATTACCCCATCAAAACTGCCCCATCAGAATTGCCACCATCAAAACTGCCCCATCATATTCCTCTATTATAAATCAGTACATGGTGTGTCTGTCCCCTCCCCCGGGCTCTGTAATCAGCTGAGATGCTCCAGCCACCTTCCCCCCCTGTGTATAACAGAAGCTTTGGTAACCATGGCAACAAAACAAACACTAACAGTACACTCTGATTAATGGCTAAAATTTCCTGAAATGACCTCTAAACAAATGGCCCTATTTTAAAAACTATACATCCTACAGCGAAGATCTTTATATTGTGAGAATCACAAGACCCAGACCTAGATTTTGATGTATAGTATGTCTGTGAAATATTAAAAATGAAGGCACGGTCGCAGTTTAGAAATTGCCCTTCAAATTTGGAGGGGGCTAGAGTGTAGTTTCAATGAATGTCAATGGACGGCGTGAGTTACAAACAAATGGTCATATTGTGAAAACTATCAAGACTATGGCTTAGCCGTGGACATGTTTAGTGGCAGCAGGGATAGCTGAACGTTTTGATATAAGATTTGTGTAGGTGGGCTTGAAAATGAGGGAGTGGCGGCAGTTTAGAAATCATGTTCTGATTTTTCAGCTTTTGTCATCTCCCACTCTAGTTTCCCCATTCATTCCTATGGGACCAATTTCGCCGCAAAAATGACGATATTTCGTGAACCATTCGGCGAAATGTTCCACAAAGTAATAGCACACCATTCGGGAACAATCCGCACGTTTCGGTATATTACTTGTCTATGTAGTGTAAAAACTGTGGGAGGAGTTAGGGTGGTAAATTTGGCTATAATAATAAGAATAATATATATGTGAGATAACAGTAAGCGGTCTTGCTATGCAAGAACACTTAATACTAGAAAAGGTACAATTTCTGGGGAAATTGTGAAAGTGTTCTTGCCTCTACAACTGGAGTGGGCGGAGTAACTGGGTGGGGTGGAGTGGCTTGAGTAACTGTGAAAAGTGTTAAAAAGCTTAATATTTTAAAAAGTATAAATAGTAGTAAAAAAGTTCCATCATTCGCTGAAAGAGCTGAACATTTTTTTCAAAAGTAATTTTTTTTTTCAAAAATGAATTTTTTTTAATCAAAAATGATTTTTTTTTCTTCAAAAATGATTTTTTTTTTCAAAAGTAATTTTTTTTTTCAAAGGTAATTTTTTTTTTCAAAAATGAATTTTTTTATTTCAAAAATAATTTTTTTTTCGAAATTATTATTTTTTTTAAAGTAATTTTTTTTTCAAAAATAATTTTTTTTTTTCAAAAATAATTTTTTTTTTCAAAAATATTTTTTTTTTTCAAAAATAATTTTTTTTCAAAAATAATTTTTTTTTTAAAAGTAATTTTTTTTTCAAAAATATTTTTTTTTTTTCAAAAATGATTTTTTTTTTTCAAAAATTATTTTTTTACTTTTTTCAAAAATTATTTTTTTTTTTCAAAAATATTTTTTTTTTACATGGGGCGGTCATAATGTTTTGGCTGATCATGGGGTGGTCATAATGTTTTGGCTGATCATGGGGTTGTCAGCTTTTGTCACTTCCCACTCTAGTTTTGAACATTTCGCCATTCATTCCTATGGGACCAATTTCGCCGCAAAAACGTCATTTCGTGGACCATTCGGCAAAACATTCCACAAAGTAATAACACGCCAATCGGGAACAATCCGCTCGTTTCGGTATATTATTTGTCTCTGTAGTGTGAAAACTGTGGGAGGAGTCTACAAGCATTATCAAGTCTAGCAGATGAAGTCACATGCATTTGGAGTGTCTCAGCATCTTGTGTTTACAACCACTGTTTCCTAGCAACGCTCATGCCCTGTTTATGCTTCCCAAATACTGCTTCATCAAAACTGCCCCATCAGAATTACCCCATCAAAACTGCCCCATCATATTCCTCTATTATAAATCAGTACATGGTGTGTCTGTCCCCTCCCCCGGGCTCTGTAATCAGCTGAGATGCTTCAGCCACCTTCCCCCCTGTGTATAACAGAAGCTTTGGTAACCATGGCAACAAAACAAACACTAACAGTACACTCTGATTAATGGCTAAAATTTCCTGAAATGACCTCTAAACAAATGGCCGTATTTTAAAAACTATACATCCTACAGCGAAGATCTTTATATTGTGAGAATCACAAGACCCAGACCTAGATTTTGATGTATAGTATGTCTCTGAAATATTAAAAATGAAGGCACAGTCGCAGTTTAGAAATTGCCCTTCAAATTTGGAGGGGGCTAGAGTGTAGTTTCAATGAATGTCAATGGACGGCGTGAGTTGCAAACAAATGGTCATATTGTGAAAACTATCAGGACTATGGCTTAGCCGTGGACATGTTTAGTGGCAGCAGGGATATCTGAACGTTTTGATATAAGATTTGTGTAGGTGGGCTTGAAAATGAGGGAGTGGTGGCAGTTTAGAAATCATGTTCTGATTTTTCAGCTTTTGTCATCTCCCACTCTAGTTTCCCCATTCATTCCTATGGGACCAATTTCGCCGCAAAAACGACGATATTTCGTGAACCATTCGGCGAAACGTTCCACAAAGTAATAGCACACCATTCGGGAACAATCCGCACGTTTCGGTATATTACTTGTCTATGTAGTGTAAAAACTGTGGGAGGAGTTAGGGTGGTAAATTTGGCTATAATAATAAGAATAATATATATGTGAGATAACAATAATTAAGTGTTCTTGCATAGCAAGACCACTTACTGTTATCTCACATATATATTATTCTTATTATTATAGCCAAATTTACCACCCTAACTCCTCCCACAGTTTTTACACTACATAGACAAGTAATATACCGAAACGTGCGGATTGTTCCCGAATGGTGTGCTATTACTTTGTGGAACGTTTCGCCGAATGGTTCACGAAATATCGTCGTTTTTGCGGCGAAATTGGTCCCATAGGAATGAATGGGGAAACTAGAGTGGGAGATGACAAAAGCTGGAAAATCAGAACATGATTTCTAAACTGCCGCCACTCCCTCATTTTCAAGCCCACCTACACAAATCTTATATCAAAACGTTCAGCTATCCCTGCTGCCACTAAACATGTCCACGGCTAAGCCATAGTCCTGATAGTTTTCACAATATGACCATTTGTTTGCAACTCACGCCGTCCATTGACATTCATTGAAACTACACTCTAGCCCCCTCCAAATTTGAAGGGCAATTTCTAAACTGCGACTGTGCCTTCATTTTTAATATTTCAGAGACATACTATACATCAAAATCTAGGTCTGGGTCTTGTGATTCTCACAATATAAAGATCTTCGCTGTAGGATGTATAGTTTTTAAAATACGGCCATTTGTTTAGAGGTCATTTCAGGAAATTTTAGCCATTAATCAGAGTGTACTGTTAGTGTTTGTTTTGTTGCCATGGTTACCAAAGCTTCTGTTATACACAGGGGGGGAGGTGGCTGGAGCATCTCAGCTCTGATTACAGAGCCCGGGGGAGGGGACAGACACACCATGTACTGATTTATAATAGAGGAATATGATGGGGCAGTTTTGATGGGGTAATTCTGATGGGGCAGTTTTGATGAAGCAGTATTTGGGAAGCATAAACAGGGCATGAGCGTTGCTAGGAAACAGTGGTTGTAAACACAAGATGCTGAGACACTCCAAATGCACGTGACTTCATCTGCTAGACTTGATAATGCTTGTAGACTCCTCCCACAGTTTTTACACTACAGAGACAAATAATATACCGAAACGAGCGGATTGTTCCCGATTGGTGTGTTATTACTTTGTGGAATGTTTTGCCGAATGGTCCACGAAATGACGTTTTTGCGGCGAAATTGGTCCCATAAGAATGAATGGCGAAATGTTCAAAACTAGAGTGGGAAGTGACAAAAGCTGACAACCCCATGATCAGCCAAAACATTATGACCACCCCATGATCAGCCAAAACATTATGACCGCCCCATGATCAGCCAAAACATTATGACCGCCCCATGTAAAAAAAAAAATATTTTTGAAAAAAAAAAAAAAATTTTGAAAAAAGTAAAAAAATAATTTTTGAAAAAAAAAATATTTTTGAAAAAAAAAAAATTATTTTTGAAAAAAAAAAATATTTTTGAAAAAAAAAAATATTTTTGAAGAAAAAAATTATTTTTGAAAAAAAAAATTATTTAAAAAAAAATAATAATTTCGAAAAAAAAATTATTTTTGAAATAAAAAAAATTCATTTTTGAAAAAAAAAATTACCTTTGAAAAAAAAAATTACTTTTGAAAAAAAAAATCATTTTTGAAGAAAAAAAAATCATTTTTGATTAAAAAAAATTCATTTTTGAAAAAAAAAATTACTTTTGAAAAAAATGTTCAGCTCTTTCAGCGAATGATGGAACTTTTTTACTACTATTTATACTTTTTAAAATATTAAGCTTTTTAACACTTTTCACAGTTACTCAAGCCACTCCACCCCACCCAGTTACTCCGCCCACTCCAGTTGTAGAGGCAAGAACACTTTCACAATTTCCCCAGAAATTGTACCTTTTCTAGGTGGTCTTGCTATGCAAGAACACTTAAATATATATGTGAGATAACAGTAAGTGGTCTTGCTATGCAAGAACACTTAATAACTAGAAAAGGTACAATTTCTGGGGAAATTGTGAAAGTGTTCTTGCCTCTACAACTGGAGTGGGCGGAGTAACTGGGTGGGGTGGAGTGGCTTGAGTAACTGTGAAAAGTGTTAAAAAGCTTAATATTTTAAAAAGTATAAATAGTAGTAAAAAAGTTCCATCATTCGCTGAAAGAGCTGAACATTTTTTTCAAAAGTAATTTTTTTTTTCAAAAATGAATTTTTTTTAATCAAAAATGATTTTTTTTTCTTCAAAAATGATTTTTTTTTTCAAAAGTAATTTTTTTTTTCAAAGGTAATTTTTTTTTTCAAAAATGAATTTTTTTATTTCAAAAATAATTTTTTTTTCGAAATTATTTTTTTTAAAGTAATTTTTTTTTCAAAAATAATTTTTTTTTTTCAAAAATATTTTTTTTTTTCAAATATATTTTTTTTTCAAAAATAATTTTTTTTTTAAAAGAAATTTTTTTTTCAAAAATATTTTTTTTTTTCAAAAATAATTTTTTTTTTTTCAAAAATATTTTTTTTTCAAACATATTTTTTTTTTTTCAAAAATTATTTTTTTACTTTTTTCAAAAATTTTTTTTTTTTTTTTCAAAAATATTTTTTTTTTTACATGGGGCGGTCATAATGTTTTGGCTGATCATGGGGTGGTCATAATGTTTTGGCTGATCATGGGGTTGTCAGCTTTTGTCACCTCCCACTCTAGTTTTGAACATTTCGCCATTCATTCCTATGGGACCAATTTCGCCGCAAAAACGTAATTTCGTGGACCATTCGGCAAAACATTCCACAAAGTAATAGCACACCAATCGGGAACAATCCGCTCGTTTCGGTATATTATTTGTCTCTGTAGTGTGAAAACTGTGGGAGGAGTCTACAAGCATTATCAAGTCTAGCAGATGAAGTCACATGCATTTGGAGTGTCTCAGCATCTTGTGTTTACAACCACTGTTTCCTAGCAACGCTCATGCCCTGTTTATGCTTCCCAAATACTACTTCATCAAAACTGCCCCATCAGAATTACCCCATCAAAACTGCCCCATCATATTCCTCTATTATAAATCAGTACATGGTGTGTCTGTCCCCTCCCCCGGGCTCTGTAATCAGCTGAGATGCTCCAGCCACCTCCCCCCTGTGTATAACAGAAGCTTTGGTAACCATGGCAACAAAACAAACACTAACAGTACACTCTGATTAATGGCTACAATTTCCTGAAATGACCTCTAAACAAATGGCCGTATTTTAAAAACTATACATCCTACAGCGAAGATCTTTATATTGTGAGAATCACAAGACCCAGACCTAGATTTTGATGTATAGTATGTCTCTGAAATATTAAAAATGAAGGCACGGTCGCAGTTTAGAAATTGCCCTTCAAATTTGTAGGGGCTAGAGTGTAGTTTCAATGAATGTCAATGGACGGCGTGAGTTGCAAACAAATGGTCATATTGTGAAAACTATCAGGACTATGGCTTAGCCGTGGACATGTTTAGTGGCAGCAGGGATAGCTGAACGTTTTGATATAAGATTTGTGTAGGTGGGCTTGAAAATGAGGGAGTGGCGGCAGTTTAGAAATCATGTTCTGATTTTCCAGCTTTTATCATCTCCCACTCTAGTTTCCCCATTCATTCCTATGGGACCAATTTCGCCGCAAAAACGACGATATTTCGTGAACCATTCGGCAAAACGTTCCACAAAGTAATAGCACACCATTCGGGAACAATCCGCACGTTTCGGTATATTACTTGTCTATGTAGTGTAAAAACTGTGGGAGGAGTTAGGGTGGTAAATTTGGCTATAATAATAAGAATAATATATATGTGAGATAACAGTAAGTGGTCTTGCTATGCAAGAACACTTAATAATACATTAAACAATGATAATTACACTATTGTATCAGTATATGCCCCCAACAAGAAACAGATTCACTTTCTGTCCAAATTGATGAAAAAAATCAATTGCTTTAAACAAGGACACCTTGTCATGTGTGGGGACTTTAACATAGTACCTGACAACTCCATCGACTCTTCTTCCCACTCAACCAGAGTTACATCCCCTATGGGACCATTCATTCGATCTCATGACCTATTTGATGTGTGGAGATGCCATCACACCACTGAAAGGGACTACTCCTATTTCTTCCCTAGACACAACTCTTACACTCGGATTGACTACTTCCTGGTGATTAAATGGACTTTGCCCAAAATCTCCTAAACGGAGATATCCACCATTACGTGGTCTAACCACGCTCCGGTTACAATGACCATAGAAGACTCGCCAAAGATTTCTCGTACACGGATATGGAGAGCGAATGCTGCGATTCTCCCCTCACCGATCCATTCTTCTTATATTAGAGAGCGTTTAACAGAATACTTTAATACTAATGCAGGATCTGTTAGCAATGATACCATTCTTTGTAATGCCCATAAGGCATTCATAAGGGGGATCCTTATTCAACTTACTGCTAGAGAGAGGAGGAGGAGACCACAGCGTCTAAACACACTTACTGCCAATATTAAAACGCTAGAACACCAAAACCAAACTAATCCAGATCCATTAACCAAGACTAAATTAGACTCCCTTAGACAGGAATTAAAATCTCTCCTTCTAAAATCCTTTGAAAGAGCACATAAGCATTTTAGAGCTCAACACTACTCTACTAGTAACAAAGCCGGAAAGGCAATGGCCAATAGAATCAAAGGTTACTATTCCAAAACCAAAATTGCCCATCTATTCCACCCAGCTACTAAACAGAAACTGATAGATCCACAAGCTATTGCAGACGCATTTAGTTACTACTACAATACTCTTTATAATTTAAAAGATGACACATCTGTCACACAGCCATCTCTACCTGACACAGAGGCATTTCTCAATGAGATCAACCTCCCTAAACTGACCACAGAACAACTAGACTCCCTGAACACCCCATTTACAGATATAGAAATCAAAAATATAATTTCATCACTTCCCTCTAACAAATCTCCTGGCCCAGATGGTCTTACAGGAGAGTATTATAAACAATTTGGAACTGTGCTAACACCATATCTGACCAAAGTGCAATGACGCTGCCTCCTGCTCCGCTCTCCCCCCAGAAATGCTAAGTGCCTTAATTGTTACACTACCGAAGCCGGGGAAAGAGCCTACCTCTGCACAAAACTTCCGACTCATATCTCTTCTCAATGTGGACACAAAACAATCTATGCCAAACTAATAGCCCACAGATTACTCAACCTAATGCCCCTTCTAATACATAAGGACCAATCAGGCTTGTACCTCACTTCCAACCAATGTTTTCTGCCATCAAATATCTGTGTGCTAAGTATACCTATTTTTTTTTTACATAGGGGATAAAAGACTCGGAGGACTCGGAAGACACCCCTCATCCGAGGAGACAACAGACCCCCCCCACCTCAGGAAGAAGTGGAGACCCACCAAAGACAACAGGAGGAGGAGGAAGAAGGAGATGTGGTGGAAATTGTCACCACAACAGGTGAGTGTCTTCGACCACAGGCTCAGGTAAGAGATGGATGCCGGCATATTTATAATACATGGTGTGTTTTTGTTTCTATCTTTTTAGGTGATCATGATGTTGTGGATCCAGGTCATTTCACCTCTGAAAGTGCACAGATCCTGATCGGGGAGATCATGGGGTGTAATAGGGACTTGGAAAACATCCAGAAAAGCATCAATGATGTTCAAAAAAAATGAAGAACATCATTGATGTTTAAAACCCCTCCAAATCCCTTCCCTTTTTTGTGCTTTTTGTGATCTAAAAATTTCTAACATTTTTTGACATATTCGAGAAAAGCCAAATTTTGAAGATGCACACAGTGTGTCAACATGTGCTATCTGCCATCACGAGAGATCAATGTATGCGTTTTGGGGGTGCAACCCCTTCCTCAATAATACAGTAGATGGGAGGAAGGGGTTGCACCCCCAAAATGATCCAACCCCTTGATCCCCCGTGATGGCAGGTATCACATGTTGACATTCGGCAATTTGTGTGCATCTTCAAAATTTGGCTTTTCCAGGGGTGACTTCACCCCATCTGAACGCAATATCAAACACAGTTTATAAATACTCATGTCTGATTTTGCCTTCAATTTCTTTAAAAGTTGAACTTTGTAAGTTCAAGATTTGTGTCTTTCTTGTTGGTTTTAAACATGCCTATTTTACCTTAAGTGGACATTTCTACTTTTAGTAATGCGACCCAAAAAATTGTTATACAACAAACATGTTGGTTTGTTTAAAAAACCTTTTATAAATGCACATGTGATTGTGCTGGTATTAAAAAGATTAATAATCAAGAATGTGTGGATTATTGTTTCAACGCTCCAAATCTTTTGTTGTGCTCAAATGGGTGTTTTCTGTGACAATAGGGGTTATTTCTAGGGGTGCAATGGATCGTTGCCGATCCGTGATCCGTACGGATCACCCTCCGCGGATCAGCACACCCGCGATCCGCGGAGCACTTTTCGGCCTCAGCCATAGGAAAGGCCGCGGCTTCGGCCTAGCTCTGGAGCCGGCGGCCATCTTAGTACACCTGGAAGCGGCCGCTGTCTCGACGGGAAGTGACGTTTCGTCGCCGCCATCTTGCTACACCCCACACTCCTGCACAGTACAATAATGATAGAGTGAGAAGGGGGCAAGCGGACATCTTGTTACACCCACCGGAGTTTTAGATTTAAAAGCCATTTTCAACACAAAACTGAGCTTATATGCACAAATACTGTATTTATGCATATAAGCTCGGTTTTGTGTTGAAAATAGCTTTTAAATCTAAAACTTCGGTGGGTGTAACAAGATTTGTGTGTTTTTTTTTTTTTTTTTTGCTGATCCGAAAATGATCCGATCCGTGACTCTGATCCGAGGATCGATCCGATCCGTGAGATTTTTGATCCGTTGCACCTCTAGTTATTTCCTAAGGGAAAATCCACTTTGCACTACAAGTGCGGTTTCAGTGCAATTTCAAGTGCACTTGTAGTGCAAAGTGTCTTTGCCTTTAGTAAATAACACCCAACAGTGCTTTGTAATGTTACACAATCACGCCATTTTCAGGACTCACCACATTTCTGTCAGGGTCAGTTAAAAGAAACACAAGCAGTAAATGTCACCAAAGATTTTAGTAGTTAAAATGATTTTTTTTATTTTAAAAATGTTTCAGACATTGTCTGGCATATTGATGGCCCCCCTACCCGTAAAGTAATCAAGGTATCTAAGACGGACCTCACGGGCACTCAGGGGGGGCAAGCCAGGACGGCCAGCCTCAAGCGCCGTAAGAGTTGGTTCATTAGGAATTCCGGCCTCAGGCCCAACCAAGGCAGCATAGTTGGCAGAATTTTGCCTTAAAAAGTTGTGTAGAACACAGCACGCCAGGATGATATGATTCAGTTTGTACTCCGCCATGTGTATGGGTGTAAGAAATAGGCGGAACCGGCTGGCCATGATTCCAAATGTGTTCTCCACCACTCTTCTGGCTCTGGCCAGCCGGTAATTAAAAACCCTCTGGTCCGGGGTGAGGGTCCTCATAGTGAATGGCCGCATAAGATGGTCCCCAAGCGCAAATGCTTCATTCGCAACGAAGATGAATGGGAGTCCTTCCACATTGTCTTCTGGAGGTGGCAAGTCCAAGCTGCCATTCTGAAGACGCCTGTAGAACTCCGTCTGGGCGATGACTCCACCATCGGACATCCGGCCATTCTTCCCCATGTCTACATACAGGAACTCATATGTAGCCGACACCACCGCCAACATCACAATACTATTGAACCCCTTATAGTTGTAATAGTATAACCCCGGGTTGGGTGGTGGGACGATGTGGATGTGTTTCCCATCAATTGCCCATCTGCAGATAGGAACGTCTCACCGCTGGGCAAAGTGGGAGGCCACAGTCTGCCATTCCTGTGGGTTGGAAGGAAACTGTGGGGTCAAACAAGAAAAAAAAAAAAAATCATTTTGCACCTAAACAGGGAAAGCAGATTAGACACAAACATTCTTGGCCAACATCAGTATAACATTTATTTTAGGGAGTTTTGAAAGACCAAGGTATAAGATCCACCTATCAGATTCCCCTCCCCCCCCCCCATGGGCCATTTCTCACATTTTAGGGGGGGAGATGTTTTGGACAGGTAACCCTCTCCACTTCATTGAGAGATGAATGCCTAAATAATGTGTATTACTTTGGCCAGCCCCTCCTTACTTACACTATTGACATCCCACTGGACAGGTAAGAAGTGTCATAATACAAAGATATAAATACACACTGTACACATTTTAGCACATTTGGACATTCTGCTATTACCTATCAAGATAATAATAGTATACAAAAACTTTAAACAGTACCATTTTAACCACTTCAATACCAGGCACTTAGACACCTTCCCGCCCAGACCAATTTTCAGCTTTCAGCGCTGTCGCAATTTGAATGACGATTGCGCGGTCATGCTACACTGTACCCAAACAAATTTTTTATCATTTTGTTCCCACAAATTTATTTTTTGCGCAACAAATAAAAAAAGACCGAAAATTTTGAAAAAAAAACAAGTTTTTCTTTGTTTCTGTTAAAACTTTTTGTAAATAAGTACGTTTTCTTCTTCAATGACGGGCACTGATATGGCTGCACTGATGGGCACTGACGGGCACTGATACGGTGGCACTGATGGGCACCAATGAGGTGGCACCAATGAGGTGGCACTGATGAGGTGGCACTGACGGGCACTGATGATGGGCACTGATAGGCGGCACTGATGGGCACTGATAGGTGGCACTGATCGGCACTGATAGGTGGCACTGGTATGCGGCACTGATGGGCACTCATAGGTGGCACAGATGGGCACTTATAGCCGGCACTGATGGGCACTCATAGGTGGCATTGATGGGCACTCATAGGTGGCATTGATGGTTACTTATGGGTGGCACTGATAGTTGGCACAGATGGGCACGGATGGGCACTGATAGATGGGCACTGATGGGCACGGATGGGCACTGACAGGTGGCATGAATGGACACTGATGGGTGGCACTGATGGCACTGCTTGTTTGCAGTGATGCCCCTAAGGGTGGCATTGCTGGGCATCACTGCAACATAATGGTGCCAATCAGTGCCCATTTGTGGGCACTGATTGGCACAGATTTGGCACACTGGGCACATGTGGATGGCCATGGGGTACATACCTGGCCATCCACATGTTGCCCCTTCCCTGGTGGTCCTAGTGGTGATCCCTGGTGGTCCAGTGTAGTGATCTGCGGGGGGCTGCGCTGATAAACAATCAGCGCAGACCCCCCCTGCCAGGAGAGCCGCCGATCGGCTCTCCTCTACTCGCGTCTGTCAGACGCGAGTGAGGAAGAGCCGATCAACGGCTCTTCCTTTTGACAGCGTGATCAGCCATGATTGGACACGGCTGATCACGTGGTAAAGAGCCTCCGCCGGAGGCTCTTTACCAAGATCAGTGTAGTGGTGTGTCAGACTGACACACCGCTCCACCGATCGCCGCGATGCGCGCCCCCGGGGGCGCGCTTCGGCATGTTATCCTGCTGGACGTCATACGACGTCCAGTCAGGATAACAGAACCACTTCCCGGACGTCAATCCGCTATAGGGCGGGCGGGAAGTGGTATACAGGCAGGCCCTTACACTACATGCTTTGGGGAATTCATCCATACATCTGACCACAAAAGAGATGGGTATAGTGTGTATGGGTTTGGCAAAGTCAGCAGATAGATGATTGAGGATAGATAGAGAATTGGTATCAGCTGACTTAGCAGTTGGGGGAGGGAGGGTTCCAAATGATTTGGGGACCCAAAAAAAAGCCTCTGGCACTCTGCCTGAATTTAAAGCACAAATCACATTTTTACACATTTTATGGGGTATTTAGGGTAAAGCACTACTATGGAGCTGACAAAATACACTGTTAAGTGACTACATGAGGTGAATATAGGGCCAGGAGACCATGCTGGGGAGGTAAGTGAAGGCAAATATGCATGAAGGACGAAAAAAATAAGTAAATAAAAATCCAGAATGCATGAGGACAAAGGGGACATTCACAGCATATTACAATAATGGTAATTAGGGAATGAGGAAAGAAATACAATACATTAACAAACATTAAATACAATAAAATGTGATATTAAAGGATACAAATCTTACCTTAATATACTCCTTCTGCAGGACCTGGATGATGGCAGAACAGGTCTCTGGGATAATGATCCCCAGAGCCTGGGGGGAGATGCCTGTCGAGAACTTGAGGTCCTGCAGGCTTCTCCCCATCGCCAAGTACCGCAGGGTGGCGACTAGGTGTGATGGCTTGCCTCATGCAGGTATCCTGCCTGCTAATATAAGGGGTCAGCAAAGCCAGCAAACGGTGAAATACGGGGTCCGTTATCCGGAGAAAGTTCCTGAAATCATCAGGATTATTCTCACGGATCTCACGGAGCAAAGGCATATGACAGAACTGGTCACGCTGGAACAACCAATTCTTGGTCCATGAACTCCTCCCCACCCTGTTCATGGACTGGTCTTGTGTCAAGGTAAGGACCCCAACACCAAGCCCCCGCGCAGCACGAACTCTACGAGGAGTACGTATACGCAACATGGCTAGAAAACGGTCGGCTACTCAGAACGAAGTAACAGAACGCACTGAAGAACAGCAAGGCCTGTGAAAAGCGACCTGAAAAACAGCAACAAGCGGACAAGAACGCACTGAATAATCCAATACGAACTGACTGCACGCACTGAAGAGCAGATACAAACCCACAAGCACAAACTGAACAGCAGAAAACGATCTGAAAACCACGAGTCTGAAAAAGCGCAAATCGTCTCTCACCAAACACGAGATTAGCAAAAGGAGCCCAAAGGGTGCCGCTTTTGGTTCAGAACTGCCCTTTTCTAGTCTCGTCCTACGTGGTGTACGTCACCGCGTTCTTGGTGATCGGAAATTCCGACAACTTGCAAGACAAGTTTGAGCCAACATCCGCTGGAAAATATCCATGGATTTTGTTGTCGGAATGTCCGATCAATGTCCGATCATGTGTACGGGGCATAAGAGGTTCTGCATGCAGAGGTGTTGGGGAGGGATGGGACAGATTCTACAGTACAAAGCAGTGGTGGAGCTGCACCATCAAAAGACAGAGTATACAGTATCTGCCTTTTCTATTTCAGACTGGACATTTTATACAGCCACAACATGAGCAGGAACTAGTGGAGTAGCTGACAAAGCTTTCCTTACAGGTTCATAACTTCCAGTTCTTTGTAAATGTTGCTAATGGACCATCTTCTTTCTCCTTTTCTGCTAATCCTGCCACAGTCTGAAGTTTTATCAGAATTATCTTATCACACAGTTAATGACTAGCTGCAGGGTTTGGTATGCATTTAGCATGTGAGTAGTATAGGGACAGGACACTCGTCTGTCAGGGACAGTATTAGTGGTAGGGAAATGTTCCAGATGAGTAGGGAAAGCTTAGGGATCCACCGCTCTTCTTGGAAACCTTCCCACTTGAGTTTGGACTTTTCGACCTTCCAGACAGATGCTGTCAGCTTGCCTGAGACCTGCTCCGCTACATGCTGCTGTCATCTGTGAGTGTTCCCAATGGGCCTCCTTTCACCATGCTTGTTGTGAACTGTTTTTAACTTACTTCAATACAAGTTTCATTATTTACATCTAGACTGAGTGTGTGTTATTGCTGCCGCACCATGCTGCACCCACCCACACATGAGCATACTCAGACCTCAGGTGGGCAACCTCTGCCAAACAGACCAGACCTACTGGCCCAAGATCCCCTATATCATCCTGCTTCTTACAGCAAGAAAATACACCTCTCGTAATATTTGCCAGCACACATGGAAGGCTTACTTGGCCTGGTGTGAGGATCTGAGTCCCAACAAAAACTCTATTACCCGTATTTTAGCTTTCTTTAGTCTGGTCTTGACCAGCATCTGGCCCTGAGTACCCCCAAGGGACATGTTTTTTTGTTATCCATTTTATTCCAGAAACTTCTTGCTGTGCCCACCCACACATGGACATACTTAGACTTCAGGTGGACAACCTCTTCCAAACAGACCAGACTTACTGGCCCAAGATCCCCTATTCCATCCTGCTTCTTAGAACAAGAAAATACACCTCTCGTAATATTTACCAGCACACATGGAAGGCTTACTTGGCCTGGTGTGAGGATCTGAGTCCCAGGAAAAACTCTATCACCCATATTTTAGCCTTCTTTAGTCTGGTCTTGCCCAGCATCTGACCATGAGTACTCCCAATGGACAGGTTTCTTCTTTATCCATTCTATTCCAGAAACTTCTTGCCTTGCTATCCCTCAACAAGACTTTTTTTCCCCTATTCCCCAATCCAATATCCTATGTCACCTTGGGATCTCAACCTGGTGCTTTCTGTACCTCAGAGACTTCCTTTTCAACCAGTTATACATATTCTGTTGGAAGACCTTGTTGTAAGGTTGCCTTCCTTGTAGACACCACAAAGCAACTTCACTCCTTGATTATTTACAGCCTTGACTACTGCAACTCTCTCCTTAAAGTGGTTGTACACCCTGTACAACCATTTTTACCTACAGGTAAGCCTATATCAAGGCTTACCTGTAGGTGCTTGAAATATCTTCTAAACCTCCACTGTTTAGGAGATATTTACTAAAAAGACAAGCGCCAATGACTACTTATCGTGCCATTTCTAATAGGGATCTGTCAGAAACCATGAACCAGACCGAGACAGAAGTACAGTAAAATCACACTTGTTTATTAATAAAAATAAAAAGGTAAATAGAGTAAGCGCCAGAAGTCAAGGATCCAAGTAGAGGAACAGAAAGCAGGATAAGGAGCCAGAAGGGATGTCAGCAAAGCCAGTCTTTAAACAGGAAGGCAGGAGATGGTTTCTTGTGATGTGACCAAGGCGAAGGCAGGAATGAAGTGAGCTGGAGATCTTTAAGTAGGCGGGACTGATGAGCAGATCCACAACAGCTGGTTAACTGTGGAGAGAGATGAGAGCTGGCAATTAGCCGACAGCTGAGCGGCCAGCTCCGAGAAGGAAGGGCTGAGCCAGCCCTGACAGTACCCCCCTCCTCAACGACACCTCCCCCTCGGAGGACCACCGGGCTTGAGGGGAAAACTTCTATGGAAATCATGGAGGAGGGTAGGAGCATTTACGTCTGAGGATGAGATCCAGGAGTGCTCCTCCGGACCGTACCCCTTCCAATGCACCAGGTACTGTATGCGCCCACGGAACTTACAGGAGTCAACAATAGACTGTACCTCATACTCCTTATGGTTCTCAACCTGTATAGGGTGAGGACAGGGCACCGAGGTGGTAAAGCGGTTGCAGACCAACGGTTTCAATAAGGAGATATGAGACACATTTGGGATGCGCATACTAGGAGGAAGGTCCAACGCATAAGCTAATGGATTAATCCTGCGAAGGATACGGAAAGGCCCAATAAACCAAGGTACAAACTTCAGTGAGGGAACACAAAGTTGGAGGTTGCGAGATGACAGCCAGACCCTGTCCCCAACCTGGTAGGAAGGTGCAGGCAGGCATCTGCGGTCAGCATGGAGTCTGTACCTATCATTAGCATGACGCAAAGCCTCCTGGACTTGTGCCCAAGTGGAACGAAGACCACGGAGATGCTCCTCTAGCACAGGAATACTCTGTGGAACAAACGAATCAGGCAACATGGAAGGTTGGAAACCATAATTTGCCATAAATGGAGACAATCGGGAAGCAGAATTCAAGGCACTATTGTGAGCAAACTCTGCCCATGGTAATAGGTCTGACTAGTTGTTGTGATGGTCAGAAATATAGCAATGTAAGAATTGCTCCAAGGGCTGATTGGCTCGTTCTGCGGCCCCATTAGACTGCAGGTGATACCCAGAGGAGAAAGCAAGCTGAATTCCCAGCTGTGCACAAAAGGCTTGCCAGAATGGGACACAAACTGACTACCCCTGTCCGAGACAATCACCTTGGGTAGCCCATGTAAGCGAAAGATATCCCAAGCAAAAATGGAAGCCAGTTCCTTAGAAGTGGGCAACTTCTTAAGTGGAATACAATGACACATCTTTGAGAACCGGTCAACCACCATAAGGATAACTGTGTTGCCTTGGGAGTTTGGCAACTCCACAATAAAATCCATAGACAGGTGGGTCCAGGGCCTCTCTCCATTGGGTATGGGTTGTAGGAGGCCCACTGGAAGGTGTCGTGGAGTCTTACTCTGAGCACACATGGAACAGGCAGCTATGAAGGCAGTTATATCAGCATGTAGATTAGGCTACCAGAGTTGATTCTTACCAGGTGGCCAGCTGCCTTGGGAGAATGGTAAGTCTGGAGTACGGCAGTACGGAGACACTCTGGGACAAAGCATAGGTCTCAAGGTTTCTCAGGAGGAGCATTGACCTGAGCAGCAAGAAATTTGTCACCCAAAGGAGAAGTAAGACTGGTGCGAACCGTAGCCAGAATACGATCAGGAGGAATCATAGGAACCAGAACCGACTCCAACTTGGAAGTGGAGGAAAATTGTCGTGACAAGGCATCAGCCCTTACATTCTTAGTACCGGGTGAGAATGAGACAATGTAATTGAAACTTAACAAGAAAAGAGCCCATCGCGCCCTTCTGGGAGAGAGGCGTTTAGCCTCAGACAAGAAAGTGAGATTCTTATGGTCAGTAAGAATGAGAACCGGCACAGTGGTACCTTCGAGGAGATGTCTCCATTCTTTCAGGGCTAAATTTGATTGCCAACAGCTCTCTGTCACCAATCTCGTAATTGCACTCGGCAGGTGACAATTTCTTGGAAAAGTAGTCACAAGGATGCATAGCACTCTCAGAGGTAGGATGTTGAGACAGAAGGGCGCCAACACCAGTCTCAGAAGCATCAACCTCAAGGATAAAAGGTAACGTAGGATCAGAATGTGCCAACACAGGAGCAGAAACAAAGGCAGCCTTGAGACTTTCAAAGGCCTTAATGGACTCCGGAGACCAACTCTGTGGGTTACCGTTCTTTCTGGTCATATCGGTCAGGAGCTTTACCAGAGACGAGAAGTTATGAATAAACTTCCGATAATAGTTGGCAAAACCCAGGAAACGCTGCAGAGGAGGTAACCCCATGGATCAAAGCCACTGTAGGACTGCCGAAAGTTTCTCTGGGTCCATCGAAAAACCAGCAGTGGATATGACATAACCCAGGAATTTAACCTATTCCCGATGGAACTCACACTTCTCCAGTTTACAATAGAGATTGTTCTCTCTTAATTTCTGAAGCACATGACAGACATCTGTGTGGTGGCTCTCCAGAGACTTGGAAAATATGAGGATATCATTGAGATAAACCACCACACATAACTGCAACAAAAATCTCGGAGGACATTGTAATTAAATTCCTGTAAAACTGCCGGGGAGTTACAAAGGCCAAAAGGCATTACAAGATACTTGTAATGGCCTGTTCTGGTATTAAACGCAGTTTTCCACTCGTCGACCTCCTTAATCCTCACGAGATTGTAAGCCCCTCTCAGATCATGCTTAGTGAAAACCGTTGCTCCCTTGAAGCGGTCAAATAACTCTGTAATCAACGGGATTGGGTAGGCATTCTTAATTGTTAAACGATTGAGACCCCTATAATCAATACAAGGTCTCAGTTCACAGCTCCTCTTCTTCACAAAGAAGAAACCAGCACCAGCAGGAGACGAGGATTTGTGGATGAAACACCGAGAAAGTGCGTCTGCAACATACTTCTCCATGGCTTTATCCTCCAAGACCGACAAAGGGTAAACCCAGCCATGAGGGGGAGTGGCACCAGGTTGAAGGTCAATTGCGCAATCATACGGTCGGTGTGGAGGCAAACTACCGGCTTGACCTTTGTCAAAGACATCGCTAAAATCACGGTACTCCACTAGTAGGGATGAAAGTGAAGAGGTACACAGGACCTTGGCTACCTTCCGGAAGCACGTTTCACTGCATTGTGGTGACCAGAAGAGAACCTCAGCATGGAGCCAATCAAAAGAGGGGTTGTGCCTCTGTAACCAAGGATAACCAATAACCAGCGGAAACTTTGGGAGAGGAAATCACTTGGAATTGGATTATCTCATGGTGAAGAGCCCCTACGGCCATGGACAACGGAACCGTCTCAATGGCAAGTGGATTGTCATGCAGATGCAGTGGAATTGAGTGCTTTGATACAAAGGCAGCATCAATGAACAGCCCCAGAGTCAATTAGAGCCTGTATCTCGAAAGACGACTTAGCCCAAGAAAGGGTGACCGGAACCAGGGGCTTATCCTTCTGGATAACTGGGGACGACACAACACCACCTAAGGTCTGTCCATGACAGGACCTCAAGGTTCGGGTGTTCCCAGGACGGGTAGGACAAGACTTCAAAAAGTGACCTGCCTGGCCACAAAAATGGCACAATCTCTCCCTCCTCTTAAAGGCTCTCTCATCCGCAAAGAGACACGTAATGCCCAAGTGCATGGGTTCATCTTCACTGACCGACTCGGTACCAGGAGGCATGTGAGGTGAGGGAGGCATGGGTGAGACTGCAAAGCTCAGAGGCAAATGTACAAGAGGCTTCCGCAAGCGCTCCTTAAAAGAAAGTCTTTCTCTGAGTCTGGAGTCAATGAGGATGGCAAATGGGATCAAGCTCTCCAGCTCAGTGGATATATCTCGGGCTGCTATCTCATCCTTGATGGAATCCGAGAGACCATGAGAATAAGCAGCCACGAGGGCCTCATTGTTCAAATCAACCTCTGCTGCCAGAGTATGGAACTCAATGGCGTAGTTGGCAACAGTTCTCGTCCTCTGTTTGATGGACATGAGGCACTTGGCAGCAGAAGCGGAGCGTGCGGGAACATCAAATACAAAGGAGGCCACAAACTCAGGGTAACTCAAGACAACTGTTTTTTGCGTCTCCCATAGAGGGTTAGCCCAGAGCAAGGCTCTCTCAGAAAGCAAAGATATCACAAACCCTACTTTGCTTCTGTCCATGTAAATGCCTGGGGCAGCATCTCAAATTATATCTCAACTTGGTTGAGAAAACCTCTGCATTGAACTGGATCACCCCCAAATTGCTGGGGAAGCAGGACGGAACCAGGCATACCTCTTATAGAGGTAATACTCAAGGCAGGTGCCTGCACAGAGACTGGCGCAGCAGCAGGGTCAACCTGCAACTCAGGTTGTACCGGAGCAGCCACAGTGGGGGATTCCAGGTGAGCCGTGCGACTCAGGAGCGTTTGTAACGCCATGGCAAACTGATCCATGCGGTGATCTTGCTCATCCAATCTGGAAAAAATATTACCAACAAGTGGATTGACTGTATCTTCTGAATTCATGGCCTTCTCCTACTGTCAGAAACCATGAACCAGACCGAGACAGAAGTACAGTAAAATCACACTTGTTTATTAATAAAAATAAAAAGGTAAATAGAGTAAGAGTAGTCAAAGCATAGCCAGAGTCCAGTAACCAGATCGGGTAGTCAGCCAAGCCAGAAGACAGGGATCCAAGTAGAGGAACAGCAAGCAGGATAAGGAGCCAGAAGGGATGTCAGCAAAGCCAGTATTTAAACAGGAATGCAGGAGATGGTTTCTTGTGACGTGACCAAGGCGAAAGCAGGAATGAAGTGTGCTGGAGATCTTTAAGTAGGCGGGACTGACAAGCAGATCCACAACAGCTGGTTAACTGTGGAGAGAGATGAGAACTGGCAATTAGCCAACAGCTGAGCGGCCAGCTCAGAGAAGGAAGGGCTGAGCCAGCCCTGACAGGATCATTCCGTGACTGGCGGGTCTCCCGCGTGCATGCGCGGGAATGACATCACACGACTCCGGCCAGTCACAAAGACGGAGTTCGTGACCCCGGAAGGAAGAGGGGTGAAGATGGAAGGGTTTACTTCCTCTTTAATGGCCTACCTTTATGCAGGCTATCACCCCTTCAGTCTATTATGAATGCTGCTGCTAGACTAATACACCTCACTAACCAATCTGTGACTGCTGCCCCTCTCTGCCAATCCCTTCACTGGCTTCCCCTACCCCACCGTAAAAAAATTCAAAATGCTAACCACAACATACAAGGCCATCCACAACATCGCCCCCAGCTACATCACCAACCTCATCTGCAGATATTGCCCAAATCATCCCCTCCGCTTCTCCCAGGACCTCCTGCTCTCTAGCTCCCTTGTTACCTCCTCTTATGCTTGCCTTCAGGACTAATCTAGAGCCTCTCCCATCCTCTGAAACTCCCTGCTCCGGTATATCCGATCAGTCCCTAACCTGTCCACCTTTAGGAGATCCCTGAAAACTCACTTATTCAGGAAAGCCTATCCCACACCCACCTAACAACTGTCCCCCAGCCACCCCAATAAATCATTACCAGCATCTATTACCTTTTGTACCACCACCCCCTCCCTTTAGCATGTAAGCTCTATGAGCAGGGCCTCCTGTCCCTTCTGTATTGAACTGTACTAATTGTATGTAATTGTGCTGTCCCCCCTCTACATTGAAAAGCACTGCGTAAACTGTTGGCACCAGGGGCGTAACTAGAAATAGCAGGGCCCCATAGCAAAATGTTGTATGGGGCCCCCCTGTAAACAGCCCCCCCCCCACAGCTGCCCTAGTGTCAGTGCAGCGTGACCTGTGCCACATACAGCGTGACCTGTGCCCAATGCAGCGTGACCTGTGACCCATACAGCCTGGTCTGCCTGTGCCCCATACAGCCCCACCTATGCAGAGGAAGAGGCAAGCCACCCGGATCAGCAGAGATCGGGATTGCCCGCTGTAATAGCTTTCATTTGAATTTCCTGTCTTCCCGGGGCTCATCGTCACATAGCCCCACCTCTTGGCCCGACGCCTTTGATGACGTCACATGTCCCGCATTGGATCGGCGTTCTGTCTATCAAAGGCACCGGGCCAAAAGGTGGAGCTATGTGACGTGAGCCCCGGGAACACTGGAAGTTCTAATGAAAGCTCTTACATCGGGCAATTCAGCTCTCTGCTGATACGGACAGCTCGCCTCTTCCTTTCCTCTTTCTAACCCTGGCTGGGAGACTGTGCCGGCGGTGCTCTTATCCTCACTGGGCCCCACTCGGCTGCGGGCCCCATAGCGCCCGCATGGGTCGCTATGGTGGTAGTTACGCCCCTGGTTGGCACTATATATATTGTGTGTAACAATTTAATGTAGAATATAAAAGATGATGTGCTGAGCAAATAAATAGGAAACATGTCAAAATGTAAAATTGCGCACACTTGCGAAAACGTCCTACCTAAAATTGTCCATAGGAGACATTTTAAAAGCTTTGAGGCCTCATTGACACCGTGTACAGAGATGTGAATTTTTCTGCATCTGTCTCTGCAAGGGTGCAAAGAAAGAAAGAAAGAACACCATTGTTTTCTATGTGTCCTGTTCATAGCATAACACTGCTGTCATGTGAGTTTTTTTTTTTCTGTGCAGGAATCTGCAAAATAAATTCACTGCAGGGGCACAAAAAAACAATGGTTCTGTTTGAGCCCTGTTCACACCACAACACTGATATCATTTGCGGATTTTTTCTGTGCTTAAATCTGCAACATGTAAGAGAGTCCCGGAGCCAAAGAAAGGAGAGAAATAGGCGTAGGGACAGCATGACATGGCTGGACGGCACAGTGGCCACTTTAAGATCAGGTTTCCCCTTTTAAGAAAGGGGAGGGGGCTGTGTGAGGGCGTCGCTCAGAGCTTGTGAAAGGAAAGGAGAGGGGGAAGTGACGTCAATCGTAAGAGCGGAGGAGGAAGCGATTCCCACCCACCCGCCCTGGAGTTGGGTGAAAAGGGGGTAGAGGACAAGTCAGGATGACCGGCTGTGTTGGGTCGATGGAGAAGGAGAAGTTTAGAGGTTACATGTATGGAACATGTTGTACCCATCCATGGGATGGGGGTGGTTTCTGGTACCCATCCATGAAAGGATGGGGGGTTGTTTCTGGTACCCATCCATAAAAGGATGGGAGTTGTTTCTGGTACCCATCCATAAAAGGATGGGGGTTGTTTCTGGTACCCATCCATGGAAGGATGGGGGTTGTTTCTGGTACCCATCCATGGAAGGATGGGGGTTGTTGTTGGTGCCCATCCATGAAAAGGATGGGGGTTGTTTATGGTACTTTCAGGTTACGAGGGGGTTAACCTGGAAGGGTTAAAAAGGGTAGGTCACTGCGAAGGTTGGGTACTGCCTCAGAGTCAGGGGTTTCCGACTGGAGGCCTAAAGTTAAAAGAGGTTGTTCGCAGTGACCAATCTATGTTGTTTCCCGCTATGACACTAAAAAGTATATATTGAAGTTTTAATGGTTATTTATGAAGATGTTATTTAATTAATATTATAATTGGTTAATAAATAGGCCGTCAAGGCCATTTACTCCAAAACCTTGTCAAGTCATTTGTAAAGGGTTTGGAGGGGAGGGGAAGTTGTTGGGGACAAAGAGGTATCAGGAGACTGGGCTTAAGTCCTACATATGTCATGCAGTTTTCTGCGCAGAAGAAAACCTACCTGACATAAACATTATGGTGTGAACAGGGCACATAGAAAACAATTGTTTCTTTGTCCCCTTGTAGATAGTTGATATTGCAGTTTCCTGCACAGAAAAAAACTCACATGACAGTAGTGTTACAATTAGAGCAGGGCACATAGAAAACAATGTTTTTTTTTGTGTGCTTGCAGAGACCTACGTAAAAAAAAACAAAACGTGTGTGTCTCTGTACATGGTGTGAACAAGACCAAAATATTCTAAGCAAGTCAATTTTGCATGGTTTTTCATTAGTTTTTCTGTATGTATGATGTGAATGAGGCCTAAAGGTTACAAATTTAGTTTAGAGTTAAACATAAGCTATGGTGCTAGAATTATTGCTCTTCCTCCAACTTTTGCATACCTCACATGTAAGATGCAATGACCATTTACATATGTGTGCCGGACCTACGTGCTCATTAGCCTTTGTGTGCAAGTACTGGGGGAAGGGGTGCTTTCATTTTTTATTTATTTATTTTAGAAACTTTTTTTTTTTTTTTTTACACTTTTTTCCATTCAGCTTTATTACTATCACATGGGGTGAACAAGCCCCCTATGATAGCTTTGGGCAGTGAAAGGTACTCTTTATGGAAACATCAGGGGTCTATTAGACCCTTGATGTCTTCCACTAAGGCAGATGATCAAACACGATTGTGCTTGATTAGATGCTTCCTTAGCCAGGGAAAGACAATTCTGAAACTGGTAGTGAGTTTCGTCACTTTCGGCTTCATTCACAAAAGAGATTGGGGAATGGACTTTTTCCTCCATCTCCTCTGTGGGCAGTATACCCAACTATATACAGCATCTCATGCTCCCCAGTGGAACAGGAGAGCCCAGGAATGGCGTCAGTGGGAGGAGGTTACCCATTTCCGAGCACTGTAAAAGGGATCGGAGGGCTGTAAAGCTGCTCATATCACTTTTACTGCATGAATCTATCCATGGCCGCCACAGCTTTCCAGCTTTCCCCTTTTAGGACGCCGAGCGCCTGAATTACAACGGCCGTGGTGTTTTTTTGAAGCACTCGATTAGAGCCATGGGCTCTAATAGGCTTCAAAATAGGGTAAACTCAGAATGCAGAGCATTGCACTCGGAGCCCACCCAGGTGTGTTAGAAAAGCAAATGAATATTTGCTTTTCTAACACTGAACAGCCTCTCCGCCCATCAGGAAGCGCGGGTCTGATACCCACCACCTGATGGGCACAGTGAGGCTGCAATTGATGGGGGTTTTTTTTTCAGTATTTTTCAGAACTTTTCAGCTTGTTTGTGCCCCCAAAATTTTGAGCACCAACCATCACTGCTGGAAAGCAAATTGCCAGCTAAAAAAACAATACCAGAATCATGACGGAACATGGCATGACCTGGCATAACAGTTGTTGCCCAGCCTGTATATACTGTACTGTATATGGCAGCAAGCGTTTCCCCTATAGCAGTGCCCAGCACCTCATGCTGTTTTTTCACAACAGTTTGCCTATTAGCCGAAATAATAGGCATAATTTAGCAGAAGGATTTGCTTGCCATTAACTTCAGTGAATTTTGCTACAAAATTCACTTTGAATTGTACATGGGCACTATTCCTGACCGGTTCTATTGTAACGATGTGTGCCTTTGTCTAATTTTTTTCACAATATGGAACTGATGTTGTTCAAAATATTATTACTTATTTGTAAACCCACAAACTAAATTTCTACAGAGTCAGGTGAAATGACCGCATGAAATCTTCATTTCAGAGAAGGGCAGATTCAAAAAGTTAAAGGGCAGGGTTTATGTTTGTGATTGTTAGCTAGAAGTGAAGCACAAACCCCTTAGAAAAGTGACATCACTGGTGCGCAGTATAAAAGATTTTAATCATTCAGAATGCTAAAGCTATACAAGCAGGCCATTGACAAGCCATGTGATAGGATATAGAATCAGTGAAATATAGCTGTTACTTATAACATATAAAAAGATCAGACTAATCAATTAATTGCAATGATGAAAAGTGAACAGTAGCGCTAAAGTATGAGAAACAAAATAATGAATGACATGATACTTAAACATCGACAAATGTAGAAAAGGTACCACAGTGAACCAAAGTAAAAGCAACGTAGAAATTAAAAATAAAAATAAAGGGGGTTGTATGTAGCCAGGATCCGAGATGGCCACCTATGAGCTTAGCTCCTGCTCCAGGGAGGGAACAAATGGCCCGCATCGGCGATTCAATGGCTCCATTCTTCCATCTGAGCGATCTAACTCCTCAGACCAACCAGGGACATGACCCGCAAAAGAAAAGAGGAAAGGAGGCCACAGAAACTTATGGCCTAATTCGCACAGCCACCGCATGGAGCTAAGCAAGATGGCACCAGCTCCACTCTGCCGGCGGCTGCCTGCTCGTCTCCACGATTGTCACAGTCAGACTCACCAGGGAGCAATAACTCTATGAGAGCCAGACCCCAGCAGTCCTATACCTCCACTCCAGCATCTGGCAGCCCAGAGAAAGCGAGATACAGGCTGGAAGGGGATCATAGACCACATGAGGTAAGCCCTGTAGGGGATACAGAGGAGGACACAAGGGACCCTTCTGATACCATAGAGCAATTCCCTACTGCTAATCAGGCGGTCATGGACACTGTCTTAAAGGAAATAAGAGAGGGTTTCCACGCTCACGGACTAAGGTCTGCAGCCTCCCCTTAAACACCCCCCCAAACAGGGTGAGATATATTAGTAAAGAGAAAATAGATAGGGGTGAGTGGCGCTACCTAAGCCAGGGTACCTATTTGGGGTCCCTGAGAATGTCCAGAAAGATAGCCTCCATTCATATGCCACTAATTTGTTTAAATACATTTTACCTGATGCCACAGACCTAGATGTGGCAATATATATACATATATATATATATATATATATATATATATATATATATATATATATATATATATATATATATAGTAATAGTGAGAGTCCCTGTCACTTTGAAAAGGGATGGAAAATGGACACAGAGTTTGCATGTCAGGTGACTGCAAGGCTACAGAGCAATTATTTTGAGAGGAGAAATCTACTCTGGCAGTTTTCTCCTGATTTTACTATCTTTAGATGGGGCTCTGTAGTTTGGGGATTCCTCAGAGTCATTGGGTGGGACGAAATCTCCAACCCTGTGTCCAGGTCTTATGGATAGCCAGCAGGTTGTGAGCCCAGGTGCACACAGCCCATATAACGAGGGGCTGGTGAGAGCAGAGAGTGGAGGAAGGTGAGGTGGAGTGTGTGCAGCTTGTTACTGCTGTTGTATCAAGACAGACCTGTGTCTGGAAAGCTGTTTGCCCTGTGTGAGACTACATCCCTGGTAAGAGGGGACTTGGTGCAGAAGGACTGGGAAGGTTGGGATGGCTACAAGGGCCTGTGAGACCAGAGAAGGGTCTGGGAGGCTGGGAGAGCCGAGGCGACTAGCAAGTCCAAGGGGGCTGAAGGAAGTCCTGAAGTCTGTGGGACAGTAAGCAAACCCAGGGGTCTGGAGAATCCTGTTGAGGCCAGGTGTAGGCCAGTTCAGCAGGGAACTGCAAGGCAAAGTAAGCCTAGGAGCCAGGAGGCTTGGCATTTTCTGTTATATGAATTTACTTGAGAAGAACCCCTGTGTGGGAAATCCTGTGTATAAACTTTTATTTTGTTCCTGTTAATAAAAATGGGCTGCCATGCCCTCAAACCTGATAACTGACTGCTGTGGACTCACTACGTGAAGACTCATCTACCACTGAACTAAACACCCCAATCTCACTATATATATATATATATATATATATATATATATATACACATACACACACACACACACACACACACACACACACACACACACACACACACACTGTATTCAGTTTAGCTAGATCCGTTCCTATTATTCTCTTCCAACTGACAGGCAGGCAGGTGTTTTTACAGTATTTACAGCTACCTGAAGAAAATTGCTGGTGTTCTTCTGATCCTATTAGTCCTATTAGCTACAGTATTTACAGTTAGTGTAGTGCGTCCTCTGCACAGTGTGCACCTAAAGCTACCTGAAGAAAATTGGTGGTGTTCTTCTGATCCTATTAGTACCGCAGGCAGCTGCAGTATTTACAAATTAGTGTAGTGCATCCTCTGCACAGTGTGCACCTAAAGCTACCTGAAGAAAATTAGTGGTGGTGTTCTGATCGTATTAGTACCGCAGGCAGCTGCAGTATTTACAGTTAGTGTAGTGCGTCCTCTGCACAGTGTGCACCTAAAGCTACCTGAAGAAAATTGGTGGTGTTCTTCTGATCCTATTAGTACCGCAGGCAGCTGCAGTATCTACAGTTAGTGTTGTGCGTCCTCTGCACAGTGTGCACTTAAAGCTGCCTGAAGGAAATTGGTGGTGTTCTTCTGATCCTATTAGTACCACAGGCAGCTGCAGTATTTACAGTTAGTGTACTGTGTCCTCTGCACAGTGTGCACCTAAAACTACCTGAAGACAATTGCTGTTGTTCTGATCTTATTATTACCACAGGCAGGCAGCTACAGTATTTACAGTTAGTGTACTGTGTCCTCTGCGCAGTGTGCACCTAAAGTTACCTGAAGAAAATTGGTGGTGTTCTTCTGATCCTATTAGTACCGCAGGCAGCTGCAGTATTTACAGTTAGTGTAGTGCGTCCTCTGCACAGTGTGCACCTAAAGCTACCTGAAGAAAATTGGTGGTGTTCTTCTGATCCTATTAGTACCGCAGGCAGCTGCAGTATCTACAGTTAGTGTTGTGCGTCCTCTGCACAGTGTGCACTTAAAGCTGCCTGAAGGAAATTGGTGGTGTTCTTCTGATCCTATTAGTACCACAGGCAGCTGCAGTATTTACAGTTAGTGTACTGTGTCCTCTGCACAGTGTGCACCTAAAGCTACCTGAAGACAATTGCTGTTGTTCTGATCTTATTATTACCACAGGCAGGCAGCTACAGTATTTACAGTTAGTGTACTGTGTCCTCTGCGAAGTGTGCACCTAAAGTTACCTGAAGAAAATTGGTGGTGTTCTTCTGATCCTATTAGTACCGCAGGCAGCTGCAGTAATTACAGTTAGTGTAGTGCGTCCTCTGCACAGTGTGCACCTAAAGCTACCTGAAGAAAATTGGTGGTGTTCTTCTGATCCTATTAGTACCGCAGGCAGCTGCAGTATTTACAGTTAGTGTAGTGCGTCCTCTGCACAGTGTGCACCTAAAGCTACCTGAAGACAATTGGTGGTGTTCTTCTGATCCTATTAATACCACAGGCAGGCAGCTACAGTATTTACAGTTAGTGTACTGTGTCCTCTACACAGTGTGCACCTAAAGCTGCCTGAAGACAATTGCTGTTGTTCTGATCCTATTAATACCACAGGCAGGCAGCTACAGTATTTACAGTTAGTGTACTGTGTCCTCTGCACAGTGTGCACCTAAAGCTACCTGAAAAAAATTTGTGGTGTTCTTCTGATCCTTTTAGTTCCACAGGCAGGCAGCTGCAGTATTTACAGTTAGTGTAGTGCGTCCTCTGCACAGTGTGCACCTAAAGCTACCTGAAGACGATAGCTGTTGTTCTGATCCAAATAATACCACAGGCAGGCATCTACATTATTTACAGTTAGTGCACTGTGTCCTCTGCACAGTGTGCACTTAAAGCTACCTGAGTAAAATTGGTGGTGTTCTTCTGATCCTATTAATACCACAGGCAGGAAGCTACAGTATTTACATTTAGTGTACTGCATCCTCAGCACAGTGTGCATCTAAAGCTACCTGAAGACAATTGCTGTTTTTCTGATCCTATTAATACCACAGGCAGGCAGCTACAGTATTTACAGTTAGTGTACTGTGTCCTCTGCACAGTGTACACCTAAAGCTACCTGAAGAAAATTGATGGTATTCTTCTGATCCTATTAGTACCACAGGCAGGCAGCTGCAGAATTTACAGTTAGTGTAGTGTGTCCTCTGCACAGTGTGCACTTAAAGCTACCTGAAGAAAATTGCTGTTTTTCTGATCCTATTAATACCACAGGCAGGCAGCTACAGCATTTACAGTTAGTGTACTGTGTCCTCTGCACAGTGTGCACCTAAAGCTACCTTAAGACAATTTCTGTTGTTCTGATCCTATTAATACCACAGACAGGCAGCTACAGTATTTACAGTTAGTGTACTGTGTCCTCTGCACAGTGTGCACCTAAAGCTACCTGAAGAAAATTGGTGGTGTTCTTCTGATCCTATTAGTACCACAGGCAGGCAGCTGCAGAATTTACAGTTAGTGTAGTGCGTCCCCTGCACAGTGTCCCCTTAAAGCTACCTGAAGACAATTGCTGTTGTTCTGATCCTATTAATACCACAGGCAGGCAGCTACAGTATTTACAGTTAGTGTACTGTGTCCTCTGCACAGTGTGCACCTAAAGCTACCTGAAAAAAATTTGTGGTGTTCTTCTGATCCTTTTAGTACCACAGGCAGGCAGCTGCAGTATTTACAGTTAGTGTAGTGCGTCCTCTGCACAGTGTGCACCTAAAGCTACCTGAAGACGATAGCTGTTGTTCTGATCCAAATAATACCACAGGCAGGCAGCTACATTATTTACAGTTAGTGTACTGTGTCCTCTGCACAGTGTGCACCTAAAGCTACCTGAGTAAAATTGGTGGTGTTCTTCTGATCCTATTAATACCACAGGCAGGAAGCTACAGTATTTACATTTAGTGTACTGCGTCCTCAGCACAGTGTGCATCTAAAGCTACCTAAAGACAATTGCTGTTTTTCTGATCCTATTAATACCACAGGCAGGCAGCTACAGCATTTACAGTTAGTGTACTGTGTCCTCTGCACAGTGTGCACCTAAAGCTACCTTAAGACAATTTCTGTTGTTCTGATCCTATTAATACCACAGACAGGCAGCTACAGTATTTACAGTTAGTGTACTGTGTCCCCTGCACAGTTTGCACCTACATCAACAACAGGAAGAGGAGACAAGGGAGTCCCCAGAAAGCAAAAAAGGGGAATGGTCAACTACGGCTTATGGTACAAAAATGCAAAAAGGCTTTATTAAGGGTGGGGGTATTTACATATACAAAAAATTCCAAATATATGTAAGATAAACAATGTATCTAAATAACACAGTCCCACTACACTAAACCAAAATTAAAAACCATGCTGTAACATCGATGAATAAAACTGCAGAGCGTGCCTGCAGGCCAAAAACGCATGCAGTGTCCATTTGAATCCAAAGAAAAAAGTATAGCACCATACATTACTTGGGGTAAGCTACTGATGGGATATCGAGTCTTATGTGGTCTAGTATTGACTGTGCATCAGATTGAGCAGTACTGAAAAGAAACTACATATATCCACATAGACAAGACCTTACATAGCTGAATTAGGTGGGGTTTTTTAACCCTCTGTTCTGAAGAAGTATGCGGAGGCATAGGAAACATTAACGCAGCCCCTGCAGGGCTTGTCAGCAGGCCTTCAACATGCTTCCCTTTCCAGCAATGTAAAAGGGTTTCCCTGTGATTTGCATACAGCACCATACTTCACAAGCTATTTCTGCATCAGCAATTGAATGCAAAGTTCCTGGTCTTTTCCTAACCGTGTGACCGGTCATGTGATCACACAGTCTGCAGTGTCTACTATTGAGGAGAATGGTGTGTTGTGACTACACACTGAATGTTGCTCTGAACTGACTGTGAGCCGCTCCATGCCAAACAGCAAGACAGCAGAGTCTGAGGACATCCCCAGTAATTGAAAGTGGTGAGAGCCCAAAAGGGTAGTTTCTCTTTCCCTCCTTATCTGCTTATCAATAGTCTTTGCATCTGCTTGCCATTCACCCTCCCGCATGGATTGGCACACTTGAAACTGATGAACTGTGAAAATATCATTCTGGTCTAGATTGGAAAAGAGACTAAGCCCTTTCTTTGGAGTGGTCTGTCCTTTGCTCCTTATATGCTGCATTGAGGAAATAGTGTTTGTGCACTGGACATGCCTAGTAACAGGAACGCTGGTCTTTCTATTTCCAAAACAACTGGTGTATACACACATTTAGTGCACTGAGAATGGAAGCTGCTTGTGGAGGATTTCTTTCTAAGAGAGGGTTAAAAAACCCCACCTAATTCAGCTATGTAAGGTCTTGTCTATGTGGATATATGTAGTTTCTTTTCAGTACTGCTCAATCTGAGGCAATACTAGACCACATAAGATTCGATATCCCATCAGTAGCTTACCACAAGTAATGTATGGTGCTATACTTTTTTCTTTGGATTCAAATGGACACTGCATGCATTTTTGGCCTGCAGGCACGCTCTGCAATTTTATTCATCAATGTTGCAGCATGGTTTTTAATTTTGGTTTAGTGATGTAGTTAGTGTACTACATCCTCTGCACAGTGTGCACCTAAAGCTACCTGAAGACAATTGCTGGTGTTCTCAGACTAATAATACTACATGCAGGCAGTTAATTCTGCTAGCTGCAGTATCAGTATATATATACATCCCAGCTTTGTGCAGCTACATCTCACTGCAGGCTATTAGTATGTCTGGAAGGCCAACAAGGAGAGGCAGACATTCACAAGCCAATAAAAGAGGGCAAGCAGGCTTTGTGTCTAGAGGCAACAGTGCTGGTCGTGGAGACGATGCATCCTCATCAGCACGTGGCTGTCGGACACGCTTGTCCTTTTTTTCGGCAGCTGACCACGCTGAGCCACAACATGCCGAAGATTTGGTCGAGTGGATGACCAAGCCGTCCTCATCCTCCTCATGCTCTCTCACCCAGACTCAGGGTACTTTGTCTGGCAAATGGACACTGCATGCATTTTTGGCCTGCAGGCACGCTCTGCAGTTTTATTCATCAATGTTGCAGCATGGTTTTTAATTTTGGTTTAGTGTAGTGAGACGGACTGTGTTATTTAGATACATTGTTTATCTTACATATATTTGAAATTTTTTGTATATGTAAATACCCCCACCCCCCCACCCTTAATAAAGCCTTTTTGCATTTTTGTACCATAAGCTATAGTTGACCATTCCCCTTTTTTGTTTTCTGGGGACTCCCTTGTCTCCTCTTCTTGTTGTTGATATAGTGCCATTGCTTTTAGGGCAGGTATCCCGTCACATATTGACGAATCGTCTGGTACTCTATTTGCTGTTTGCAACTTTGGTGAGTGTGGATTCAAGGACCTTTTACCCCCATTCAGTGTGCACCTTCAGCTACCTGAAGAAAATTGGTGGTGTTCTTCTGATCCTAGTAGTACCACAGGCAGGCAGCTGCAGTATTTACAGTTAGTGTACTGCGTCCTCTGCACAGTGTGTACCTACAGCTACCAGAAGAAAATTGGTGGTGTTTTTCTGATCCTATTAATACCACAGACAGGCAGCTACAGTATTTACAGTTAATGTATTGTGTCCTCTGCACAGTGTGCACCTAAAGCTAACTGAAGAAAATTGGTGGTGTTCTTCTGATCCTATTAATACCACAGTAAGCTACAGTATTTACAGTTAGTGTACTGCGTCCTCAGCACATTGTGCACCTAAAGCTTGTTCTGATCCTATTAATACCACAGGCAGGTAGCTACAGTATTTACAGTTAGTGTACTGTGTCCTCTGCACAGTGTGCACCTAAAGCTACCTAAAGAAAATTGGTGGTGTTCTTCTGATCCTATTAATATCACAGGCAGGCAGCTACAGTATTTACAGTTAGTGTACTGTGTCCTCTGCACAGTGTGCACCTAAAGCTACCCGAAGACAATTGCTGTTGTTCTGATCCTATTAATACCACAGGCAGGCAGCTATAGTATTTACAGTTAGTGTACTGTGTTCTCTGCACAGTGTGCACCTAAGGCTACCTGAAGAAAATTGGTGGTGTTCTCCAGATCTTATTAGTACCACAGGCAGGCAACTGCAGTTTTTACAGTTAGTGTACTGCGTCCTCTGCACAGCGTGCACCTAAAGCTACCTGAAGACAATTGCTGTTGTTCTGATCCTATTAATAGCACAGGCAGGCAGCTACAGTATTTAGAGTTAGTGTACTGTGTCCTCTGCACAGTGTGCACCTAAAGCTACCTGAAGAAAATTGGTGGTGTTCTTCTGATCCTATTAGTATCACAGGCAGGCAGCTGCAGTATTTACAGTTAGTGTACTACATCCTCTGCACAGTATGCACCTAAAGCTACCTGAAGACAATTGCTGGTGTTCTCAGACTAATACTACAGGCAGGCAGTTGATTCTGCTAGCTGCAGTATCAGTATATATATACATCCCAGCTTTGTGCAGCTACATCTCACTGCAGGCTATTAGTATGTCTGGAAGGCCAACAAGGAGAGGCAGACATTCACAAGCCAATAAAAGAGGGCAAGCAGGCTTTGTGTCTAGAGGCAACAGTGCTGGTCGTGGAGACGGTGCATCCTCATCAGCACGTGGCTGTCGGACACGCTTGTCCTTTTTTTCGGCAGCTGACCGCGCTGAGCCACAACATGCCGAAGATTTGGTCGAGTGGATGACCAAGCCGTCCTCATCCTCCTCATCCTCTCTCACCCAGAATCAGGGTACTTTGTCTGGCAAAGCAGCTGCCAACGCGGCCTCTTCCCTAGGATTAATGGCATCAGTCAATCCTTCCCTAGCCCCACTATGTCCTCCTGAGGAGTCCCCCGAACTGTTTGATCACAGTGCTGTGTACATGCTCCAGGAGGATGCCCAGCATTTTGAAGGCTCCGATGATGGTACCCAGCTAGAGGAAGGCAGTAACATGAGCCCAGAGAGAGGGGGTGCCAAGAAGGACAGCAATCTGGCAGTCATGTTCCCCCAGCTGCAGCATACTGCCAGCTTTGCTCCAGTGATGAGGAGGGAGGGGATGATGAGGTCACTGACTCCACCTGGGTGCCTGAAAGGAGAGAGGAGGAAGAGGCACATCTCCAATGAGGCAGGATGCCCTCCAGGGTCCAGCTTAAGGGCAGCACACCGACTGCATCACGCCGCAGAGCTCCACATGTGCAGGGCGCTGCTGTGTCTGCGGTTATTCCAAAAGTTCTTTGGTGTGGGCCTTTTTTGAGATGAGTGCATCAGATCCCACCGCTGCTATTTGCAACATATGTCTCAAGTGTATCTCGCGTGGCCAAAACATCACCCGCTTGGGCACCACATGCTTGACCAGACATATGTCGACCTGCCATGCAGTTAGTTGGCAAGCGTACCTAAAAGACCCACACTAAAGAACAAAGCAGACCTCTCCTTGCTCCAAATCAGCTGGGATCTCCAACCCCACTATACCTTCATTCCTCTCTGAAACATGCACTGAGAGGAATGAAGGTGTAGAATTAGGTGTGTCACAGCTAACTACTTGCGGGCAACCTGCTATCGGTACACCGATGTCAGATTGTACCAGGCAAATTTCCCAGCTGCTGCACCACCGAAAGAAGTTTGCTCCCAGCCATCCACATGCCCAGCGGTTGAATGCTAGCTTGGCTAAATTGCTAGCACTTCACCTGCTGCCTTTTCAGTTGGTAGACTCTGCCCCTTTCCGTGAGTTTGTGGAATGTGCGGTTCCTCAGTGGCAGGTTCACAAACGCCACTTTTTCTCATGGAAGGCGATTCTGGCTCTCTACCGGCATGTGGAAGGCAATGTCTTGGCCTCACTGGACAGGCAGTCAGCGCTAAGGTGCATATTACCGCTGACTCATGGTCCAGCAGGCATGGACAGGGATGTTACTTATATTTTACCGTACACTGGGTGACTCTTCTGGCAGCTGGGAAGGATTCAGGACAGGGTGCAGTAGTGTTGGAGGTTGTTTTGCCACCACGCCTCCAAAATTCTACTAGTGGTGATTCTGCCACACCTCTCTCCTCCACCCCCTCCTCTTCTTCTTCCTCTATGGCTTCTTCCTGTGCTTATTTGTCCTTGGAACCAGCGGTGCTCCGTAGGCATTCAAGGGGCTACGCAAGCACGCAGGCAAAAAGATGCCATGCGGTGCTTGAGCTGGTGTGCTTGGGGGACAGGAGCCAGACCGGGGAAGAGATTCTGTCAGCTCTGCAGGGGCAGGTTCAGAGGTGGTTGATGCCATGCCAGCTTAAGGCAGGTATGGTGGTTTGCAACAAAGGCACCTGGGCTTACAGGATGTCCTGAGGCAGGCCAGGAAAGTCTGTGTGCATTTCCGCAGGTCATATAATGCTAGTGCTCGGCTGGCTGACCTCCAAAAGGAATTTAACCTGCCCAAGAACTGCCTAATCTGTGACATGCCCACCATGTGGAACTCAACATTGGCCATGCCGCAGCAGCTGCACATGCAGCAGAGGGCCATCAATGAGTACCTATGCGATTATGGCACCAGGACAGGGTCAGGGGAGCTTGTTTTTTTTCCCCATGCCAGTGGGCTATGATCAGGGATGCATGCACTGTCCTGTCACCATTTGAGGAAGCCACGAGGATGATGAGCGGTGACAGTTAATGCATCAGTGACACTGTCCCTCTTGTCCACCTGTTGGAGCACACGCTGCGTGGAATAATGGACAGGGCACTTGAGGTAGAACAGAGGCAGGAAGAGGAGGAATTCCTTACCTCTCAAGGCCCTCTTTATCCAGACAGTGTTCCTGCGTGCCCGCCGATCACACAGGAAGAAGATGAGGAGGAGGATTGTGTCAGCATGGAGGTGGAGCCTGGCACTCAGCATCAGCAGCAGTCTTCAAGGGATCATTTACAGTCCGAAGAAACCCCTGGACTTGTACGTGGCTGTGAGGAGGTGGCTGCAGATCAGGTCATCCTTAGTGACCCAGAGGACTCTGGACCGAATGCCTCAGCAAACCTACACTGCATGGCCTCCTTGATCCTGCAAAGCCTGCTGAAGGATCCTCGTATTCGTGGTATCAAGGGGAAGGATGATTACTGGCTGGCAACCCTCCTTGATCCATGTTACAAGGGTAAGTTTGCGGACCTTATCTTGCCATCACAGAGGGAGCAGAGGATGAAACATCTTTGGAAGGCCTTGCAGAAAGGTTTGTGCAACTCGTTTCCAGAGCCTGGGAGGTTACACTTTCCTGGTCCTCCTAGACAATGTGTTGCTGAGGCTTCGGGTGGTCACAGAAAGAGCGGTGGAGAAGGTGGCCATCTGACTGATGCATTCAGACAAATTTTTAGTCCACAGCCCCAAGGTCTGATCGGTTCCAGCAACCATCGCCAGCGTCTGATTCACATGGTGCAGGATTAGCTAGGGGCAAGATCAGACTTGGACACCTTTCCCACCGAAAATCCTCTGGGTTTCTGGGTCTTGAGGATGGCTCACTGGCCAAAGCTTGCACAGTATGCAACTGAGCTACTGGCTTGTCCTGCATCCAGCGTTCTTTTGGAACGCACATTCAGTGCTGCTGGAGGCTTTGTAACCGATCACAGGGTGCGCCTGTCCACCCAATCGATCGATCGGCTGAGCTGCATAAAAATGAATCAGTCTTGGATCACCAGCTACCAAGCACCTGATGCTGATGTAACCGATTGATTTTTTGTTAATGTGAGATCCCTTCAAGCCTATGCTGATGCTGAGTCACAATCCTCTTCCTCCTCAATTTTCATATTTATAGCTTGTAAGAACATTTTTTGTTCTGGGCACTGCCACCAGTGGCCAAGGCCCAATTTTTCAGCCCCTGTTTAACAGTGGCGTATAATTACAATTTTTTATGCAATACTTTGCAGCAGGGCTCATTCCTGCACTCCAACTATAGCATCTGTGAGGGATTGCAGTGTTGTGGCACCAGTGCCTAAGGCCCAATTTTTCTGCCCCTGTTCAACAGGGACATGTAATTACAATTCTTGATCTAATATTTCACAGCAGGACCCATTCCTGTGCCCACCAAGAGTAACTGTGAGGGCTTACAGTGTTGTGGCAACACCACCACCACCAAAGACCCAATTTTTCTGCCCCTGTTCAACAGGTGCATGTAATTACAATTCTTGATCTAATATTTCACAGCAGGGCCTGTTCCTGCGCCCGCCAAGAGTAACTGTGAGGGCTTACAGTGTTTTGGGAACACCAACACCTAAGGCCCCAATTTCTGCAGAGTACATAGGGCAGGCCCCTACTTTCAAACATCCAACTTACAAATGACTCCTACTTGCAAACGGAAGGAGACAACAGGAAGTGAGATGAAATCTACCTCTAGGAAGAGAAATTCTCTCCTGTAAGAGTTAATATGGGAAAAACGTGTCTCCTCTTCACTCATCACCAATCCTTGTTTCATTAAAAACATCAAATTTTCAAAAAACCTTTGTCATTGGGACAGAAAGTGAGGTGAAATCTTCTGAAGAGGTGCACAGACAGCAAAACAAATGTTACAGGGGTGATAACCCTTCCCTATGTTTTCCAAAAAGCTTAAAAATTGATTTTTTTTTGGGCTGGAGCTACACTTTAAAAATGTACCAGTTCAAAATTACAAACAGATTCTCCTTAACAACATACCTACAGTCCCTGTCTTGCTTGCACCGCCTGTATACTGTTGTTGAGAGTATATAGGGCCTGGGGGCCCCACGCCTTTCCTTTTTTTAATTTGGGTGCGGGGTTCCCCTAATATCCATACAAGACCCAAAGGGCCTGGTAATGGACTGGGGGGGGTACCCATGCCGTTTGTCTCACTGATTTTCATCCATATTGCCAGGACCTGACATTACATTAAAGCCGCAAGCAGTTTTAAATGACTTTTATTCCTTTAAAAGTGGCGCGTGTTTCCGATGCTTAGAACAATCCCTGCACAAAATGACATTTTTAAAGGAATAAAAGTCATTTAAAACTGCTTGCGGCTTTAATGTAATGTCGGGTCCCCGACATTACATTAAAGCCGCAAGCAGTTTTAAATGACTTTTATTCCTTTAAAAATGTCATTTTGTGCAGGGATTGTTCTAAGCATCGGAAACACGCGCCACTTTACATGCATACTATAGACACCCCCCAGGTATGATATTTAAAGGAACATTTCACTTTTTTTTTTCACTTTAAGCATCATTAAAATCACTGCTCCCGAAAAAACAGCTGTTATTAAAACTGTTTTTTGCATTCATACATGTCCCCTGGGGTAGGACCCAGGTCCCCAAATCCTTTTTAGGACAATAACTTGCATATTAGCCTTTAAAATAGCACCTTTGAACGTTTGAGTCCCTTAGATTTTAATGGGGGTCTAAAGTTCGTGCAAACTTTCGGTCCATTCACAGGTTCTGGTGGGAACCTGAACCGGGGGGTGTTCGGCTCATCCCTAATCCTAAGCAAAAATATTTGATTATACACTTATATACACTTAATACATAAGTAATATGATTAGTGAGCCAAGCTATTCAAGAGAGAGACTTGCTAGCCACACCATTAAAATTTTGTTTATCTAAAGGGTAACTAATATTTTACATTAAAGTCTATAGGAACGTTTGATATAGGAGGGGTCAAACCCATCAAATGCTTTTTCTGTCTTTCTTGGTAGAACCATTTTAATCTTTCCAGAATAACATTCTAAATTAATAATCCTATTTTTATTATCTTTAGCTTTCCTTCCCATGACGAACCCATCCTGTTCAGATTTAATCATAAGCGGAATTAATGGCTTCATCCTATTAGTGATTAATTTTGAATAGATTTTAAGATCATTATTAAATAATAAGATTGGTCTTTAACAAGAGCAGTAAATGAAGTCCTTTAAGTAGAACAGTAATATATTTAGGGCAATACGTTTATCTTGGAAAGTAAGTTTAAAAGTTTAAATGAGATTCTAAGTTTTTAAACAATATTTCATAGTATCCAGCTGAAAAGCCATTGGGACCATTTGATTGTTTTTCCATTTAGAAAATTATCGATTGACTTTTTGAGTTCAGTTGTGAACATCTTACTCATATTTATTTGATTACAGTGTGTTCTAATTTATCCTGTTAAGATATTTTTCCCATTTTAATTTTTTCTGTGTTTTGTATGGATCTCTTACTAGAATATACATAAAACTCTTGTGAAACTTATTGAATCTCAGATGTTTTATATACTAATTTATTTTACTAATTCCTAAGATAGTAAACATAAGTATTAGTTTTATATTTTTGAGTAAGGCTGGGTTCACACCAATGCGATTGCAGAAATTGCATGTGATTTGTGAGTTTGTATGGCTGAAATTGCATCGCATTTGCACCAGCATGGTGCAAGACCCTTTTTTTTGTCCGCACTGGAGTCGGATCGCATGGACGTTCAGACCCATGCGATCCAATTCCATAGTTGGCACTGCGTTCTGCAAACTGATTTGGGAGTGTCATTAACTTTATATTGATGCCCGCAGCAGTTCTCAGAGTGCAGTGTGAACTGCCTGCAATTCTGATACAGTGTGGGAAACCGCACAGGAATCACTGTGGTTCATGCACCGCACCAGTGTGAACCTAGCCTAAGAGTAAGTAATTGAATTTAGATTGATAGCAGCCCATGTCACTCACAGCACAGATTGGAAAAAGGAGTACTGTCAACCAATCAGTAGGTGCAGCATGTACATTTGATGAAAGTATCTGAAAGTATATTTTTGATTCTTATACTGAAACATAGAAGAACGATGGCAGAAGAATATACCAAGTTGTTTATCAAGCCTGCTTTTTTTGCATTTTTTTTTTCTTTATTATCTCATATGTTGTTTATATGGACACCATCAGGGGAGAGCTGGCAACCTGAGGCTGGGGGGGCAAGTCCAGTCAAGTGGCCTATTAAACCACTGAATCAGCTCACTATCCATCTGCACCACATTGCCCGCACAGAGAGGGGGGGGACTGCTCCACATTGCCCCAGAGAGAGAGCGACCACTCCACATTGCCTGCACAGAGAGCAGGAGAGAATGCTGAAAACTGCCCGCACAGAGAGAGAGACCGCTTCACACTGCCTGCACAGAAAGAGAGAGAGACCGCTTCACACTGCCTGCACAGAGAGAGAGACCACTTCACACTGCCTGCACAGAGAGAGAGACCACTTCACACTGCCTGCACAGAGAGAGAGAAAGAGTGCTTCACACTGCCTGCACAGAGAGAGAGAGAGAGACCGCTTCACATTGCCTGCACAGAGAGAGAGAGAGACCGATTCACACTGCCTGCACAGAGAAAGAGACCGCTTCACACTGCCTGCACAGAGAGAGAGAGAGACTGCTTCACACTGCCTGTACAGAGAGAGAGAGAGAGACCGCTTCACACTGCCTGCACAGAGAGAGAGAGAGACCGCTTCACACTGGTGGCACAGAGAGAGAGAGAGACCACTTCACACTGCCTGTGCAGAGAGAGAGACTGCTTCACACTGCCTGTGCAGAGAGAGATAGAGACAGCTTCACACTGCCTGTGCAGAGAGAGAGACTGCTTCACACTGCCTGTGCAGAGAGAGAGACTGCTTCACACTGCCTGCGCAGAGAGAGAGAGACTGCTTCACACTGCCTGCACAGAGAGAGAGAGACCGCTTCACACTGCCTGCACAGAGAGAGAGAGACTGCTTCACACTACCTGCACAGAGAGAGACTGCTTCACACTGCCTGCACAGAGAGAGAGAGAGACTGCTTCACACTGCCTGTGCGGAGAGAGGGACTGCTTCACACTGCCTGTGCAGAGAGAGAGACCACTTCACACTGCCTGTGCAGAGAGAGGGACCGCTTCACACTGCCTGCGCAGAGAGAGAGCCTGCTTCACTCTGCCTGCACAGAGAGAGAGCCTGCTTCACTCTGCCTGCACAGAGAGAGAGCCTGCTTCACTCTGCCTGCACAGAGAGAGAGCCTGCTTCACTCTGCCTGCACAGAGAGAGAGCCTGCTTCACACTGCCTGCACAGAGAGAGAGACCGCTTCACACTGCCTGCACAGAGAGAGAGACCGCTTCACACTGCCTGCACAGAGAGAGAGACCGCTTCACACTGCCTGCACAGAGAGAGAGACCGCTTCACACTGCCTGCACAGAGAGAGAGACCGCTTCACACTGCCTGCACAGAGAGAGAGACCGCTTCACACTGCCTGCACAGAGAGAGAGAGAGAGACCGCTTCACACTGCCTGCACATAGAGAGAGAACAGATGCTTCACACTGCCTGCACAGAGAGAGTGCGCGCTTCACACTGCCTATACAGAGAGAGAGACCACTTCACACTGCCTGTGCAGAGAGAGGGACCGCTTCACACTGCCTGCGCAGAGAGAGAGCCTGCTTCACTCTGCCTGCACAGAGAGAGAGCCTGCTTCACTCTGCCTGCACAGAGAGAGAGCCTGCTTCACTCTGCCTGCACAGAGAGAGAGCCTGCTTCACTCTGCCTGCACAGAGAGAGAGCCTGCTTCACACTGCCTGCACAGAGAGAGAGACCGCTTCACACTGCCTGCACAGAGAGAGAGACCGCTTCACACTGCCTGCACAGAGAGAGAGACCGCTTCACACTGCCTGCACAGAGAGAGAGACCGCTTCACACTGCCTGCACAGAGAGAGAGACCGCTTCACACTGCCTGCACAGAGAGAGAGACCGCTTCACACTGCCTGCACAGAGAGAGAGAGAGAGACCGCTTCACACTGCCTGCACATAGAGAGAGAACAGATGCTTCACACTGCCTGCACAGAGAGAGTGCGCGCTTCACACTGCCTATACAGAGAGAGAGACTGCTTCACACTGCCTGCAAAGACAGAGAGAGACCACTTCAAACTGCCTGCACAGAGAGCGAGGGAGAGAGAGCCTGCTTCACACTGCCTGCATGGAGAAAGAGAGAGAGCGCTTCACACTGCCTGCACAGAGAAAGAGAGAGAGCGCTTCATACTGCCTGCACAGAGAGAGACCGCTTTACACTGCCTGCACAGTGAGCGAGAGAGAGAGCCCGCTTCACGCTGCCTGCACAGTGAGAGAGCCCACTTCACATTGCCTGCACAGAGAAAGAGAGAGTGCGCTTCACACTGCCTGCACAGATAGAGAGAGCGCTTCACACTGCCTGCACAGAGAGTGAGAGAGAGAGCTTGCTTCACACTGCCTGCACAGAGAAAGAGAGAGAGTGCTTCACATTGCCTGCACAGAGAGAGAGACCGCTTCACACTGCCTGCACAGAGAAAGAAAGAGAGCGCTTCACGCTGCCTGCACAGATAGACCGCTTCACACTGCCTGTGCAGAGAAAGAGAGAGAGAGAGCTCTTCACACTGCCTGCACTGAGAGAGAGAGTGATAGTGCTTCATATTGCCTGCACAGTGAGAGAGAGAGCCCGCTTCACACTGCCTGCACAGGGAGCGAGAGAGAGCCCGCTTCACACTGCCTGCACAGAGAGCGAGAGAGAGCCCGCTTCACACTGCCTGCACAGATAGAGAGACCACTTCACACTGCCTGCGCAGAGAAAGAGAGAGAGCTTCACACTGCCTGCACAGAGAGAGAGAGTGAGAGTGCTTCATATTGCCTGCATAGAAAGAGAGAGAGAGAGCGTTTCATATTGCCTGCATAGAAAGAGGGAGAGAGCGCTTCACACTGCCTGCATAGAGAGAGAGAGAGACAGCTTCACACTGCCTGCACAGAGAGAGAGACACCGCTTCACACTGCCTGCACAGAGAGAGAGACACCGCTTCACACTGCCTGCACAGAGAGAGAGACACCACTTCACACTGCCTGCACAGAGAGAGAGAGACACCACTTCACACTGCCTGCACAGAGAGAGAGAGAGCACTTCACACTGCCTGCACAGAGAGAAAGAGAGAGAGACACCACTTCACACTGCCTGCAGAGAGAGAGAGCCCGCTTCACACTGCCTGCAGAGAGAGAGAGCCCGCTTCACACTGCCTGCAGAGAGAGAGAGCCCGCTTCACACTGCCTGCAGAGAGAGAGAGCCCGCTTCACACTGCCTGCACAGAGAGAGAGAGAGAGCCCGCTTCACACTGCCTGCACAGAGAGAGAGCCCGCTTCACACTGCCTGCACAGAGAGAGAGCCCGCTTCACACTGCCTGCACAGAGAGAGAGCCCGCTTCACACTGCCTGCACAGAGAGAGCCCGCTTCACACTGCCTGCACAGAGAGAGAGCCCGCTTCACACTGCCTGCACAGAGAGAGAGACCGCTTCACATTGCCTGCACAGAGAGAGAGAGAGCCCGCTTCACACTGCCTGCACAGAAAGAGCCCGCTTCACACTGCTTGCACAGAGAGCCCACTTCACACTGTCTGCACAGAGAGAAAGAGAGCCCGCTTCACACTGCCAGGGCCAGATTAAGAGCATCATGGGCCTGGTGCTAAGGATATCGGTGAGCCTTTTTAATGGAAATGCCCAGACCAATTTTCAACGCTATCACACTTTGACAATTGCGTGATCATTCAACACTGTACCCATATGACATTTTTATTATTTTTTTTCACACAGATAGAGATGTCTTTTGGTGGTATTTAAACACCACTGAGTTTTTTTATTTTTTTGCTAAACTTTAAAACAACATTTTTGAAAAAAAAAATGTTTTTCTTAGTTTGTTATAATGTTTTGCACATATGTATTTTATCTTTTTCACTGATGATACTACACTGATAGGTGGCACTGATGGAGCAGCACTAATATGCAGCACTGATGGGCACTGATATGCAACACCAGGGCCAAATTAAGGGAGTCGTGGGCCTGGTGCTGCAGTCACAGTGGAGCAGGTTTGGGAGTGGCAGGGATATGGTATAAGTAACATCATATCCCAGCTCCCCTCTTACTGGCCACCCTCCTGTGTTTCCTGGAGCCTGTGCTGGCTTGCACCCAGACTTGGTTTTGCAGCCACACGTGTAATTCTAGGGAAGTCTGCCATTTGATTAACCAAGCTTCCGTAAGAGCAGTGTGTCGGCGTGTACTCTGGGGTGAAAGTTTTCCAGCCATCAGACTACAGTGATCACTGTCGGCAGCTATAGTAGCCACCAGTGATTGACAAAAAATAAAATAAAATGACACGCTGGTTGCACTAAAGTCAATTGATAGATCAAATTCTGTACATCCAGTCTGCACATATATTGAAATTCTGCTGGTTCAGCCCTTTATGGTGGCTTACGTCCACCAGTCTCTGGGTTTAATAATATCCTGAAATGTTCTGAAAGGGGTGTAAGCATTATGTGTCAGCAAAAATCCCCCCCAAAAAAGTGAGCACTAATCTGCATGCTTACCCCTAAGCATACATTCCCCCTCCTCCCAGTCCAAATCCACCCGCTGCTAAAATCCCCCCTCTCAGCACAAATCTTTGCCCCCCCATCCTCCAAATCCCCCTAGCACAAATGCACCCCACCCAAAAAAAAATCACCCCTCCTAGCACAAATCTACTACTCCTCAAATTGTCCTTCTGAGTACACATCCTCTACTCCCCCAGTATGATTTTCCCCTCTACCATATAACCTCTTCTAGCACTAACCCCCCCCAAATCCCCCCTCCTAGCACAAATCTTCTTCCCCAGCCCCCCTCCCAACACAAATCCCCCTAAGGCCGGGATCCCACTAGCTGCGGCTCGCAGCAGGGGTACCAGTGCATTCCTATTCTCTGTTTCAGGGGTGAATCAGGTCCAAATTTGTGCCTGAATTCCGATCTGAAACTGAGCCAAAGATGAACAGGACCCTTTTCCTGTTCGGATCTGTCATAGTGTCCTGTTATGCAAATTGGATGTGGGGAAACCCACCCGATCACAGGGAGCAGAGATCAGTGACACTGTCACTAGGCAGAATGGGGAGATGCTTGTTTACATCAGCATCTCCCTGTTCGTCCTCTCAGTGAGGCGATCGCGGGTATCCCCGCAGCGATCGAGTCCACGGGACCCACGACCTGACTCACGGAGCTCCCGGCCGGCGTGGACACAATGGCACGGTGGCAAATTCAAAGGGACGTACGGGTACGCCCATTTGCCCAGCTGTGCCATTCTGCCGACGTACATCGGCGTGCGCCGGTCGGGAATCGGTTAAAATGCATTGATTACTGTGTAAATGACACTGGCAGTGAAGGGGTTAACCACTAGGGGGCGGTGAAGGGGTTAAGTGTGTCCTAGGGAGTGATTCTAACTGTGAGGGGGCTGGGCTTCAACACACAGGACAGTGATCACTGCTCTTGATGACAGAGAGCAGTGATCTCTATCCTGTCAATAGGCACGGGGAAATGCTTTGTTTACAAAAGCATCTCCCCATTCTTCCTCTCCGTGACACGACCACGGGTACCCTGTTGACATAGAGTCCACAGGACCCGCAGTCACGGGCACAGAGACCTGGCGGGCGCGCACGCCGCTGCCCGCGTGCCCGCAACTCTGCTTCTTAAAAGGGACGTACCTGTACGCCCCTTTGCCTACCAGTGCCATTCTGTCAACGTAAATTGGCGTGCACTGGTCGGCAAGCGGTTAAAGTGTATTGTATTTGAACTGTCTACCCCCAAGTTGTAAAGCACTGCGTAAACTGTTGGCGGTATATAAATCCTGTATAATAATAATAATATAACACTTGTTTTTAATCTGCAGCTCACTTTCAACTGTATCTGCTTGTTTCATAATGGCACTTTATGCTGATAATATTAGAAGTATGTTATTTTGCAAGTGAGAAATTGGCAGTCAGCAAAGAAGATAAAAGTAGGGACTGGCCAGAGAGGATAATTTTGGCGCAGTTGGCCTGCTGATCATGTATTGCAATATATGCGATTTAATGCCGCAAACACACGAGCAGACTTTTTGAATGGACTGGTCCGACGGAGCGGATCCGGTGGACAATTCGACCGTGTGTGGGCTCCATCGGACCTGCAGCGGACTTTTTCGGTTGAAAATCTGACAGACTTTAGATTTGGAACATGTTTCAAATTTGTCCTATGGACTCGAGTCCGGTCGAAAAATCCGCTCGTCTGTATGCTAGTCCAACGGACAAAAACCAACGCTAGGGCAGCTATTGGCTACTGGCTATCAACTGCCTTATTTTGGTCCGGTCGTACGTCATCACGTACGAATCCATCGGACTTTGGTGTGATCGTGTATAGGCAAGTCCGTTCGTCAGGAAAGTCCATCGGAAGTCCGCCGAAAGTCCGTTTTGACCAGTCTGGTCGAAAAGTCCGCTCGTGTGTACGCGGCATAAGAATCCCTGTTTTTTAAGCAAAGGTTTGCTATGCATTTGTGAGGGTTAACGTGGCTACATTTCTTTAGTACCTCGTGTTGTATAGATGGAGCAATTTGGTACATGAGCACAGACAGATGTCCATTTCTACTGCATAGTAAAGATAAGTAATTAACCAGTTAAATACCGGGCACTTTTACCCCCTTCCTGCCCATGCCAATTTTCAGCTTTCAGTGCTGTCACAGAGTCCACACCTCTGTGGAAGCAATAAGGCCAGCAAGGTACTGACTGGAGCAATGGGGAAGTAAAAATCAGGTAATGCAGATAAGGAACAGGTGCTGAGGAGGAAGCCAATATTTTAGATATCATTTTGAAAAGATCCCAAGAAGCCCCAAGCACCAATATCCGCAGCTCCCCCCCCCCCCCCCCCACACACACACACACACACACACACACACACACACACACACACACACACACACTCTTGTGTTAAAAGGATAATAGAAATATATTTATATTTATATGAGTGTGTTTGTATGTCTATGAAAATAGGATACCAGAATTAAATTCATAATTATACTGTTCCTTTGGCTATTAAAAATAGCATTTTGCTTTATTTGTCAATGGTGTATAACTGGGAAATTGACAACAGATCACTCAGCCTGCTATCACATTTTATGATTTTGTATTGGTGTCCTAGCACAGGTATTAAAACATCCATATTGGCCACAGTTATCTAGTAGATAAAAAGTATAGGCACATAAAACTTGCTATTAACATTCTGCTGATGTTGTGTCACTCACTTCGTTTTACTATTTTTTTTTCTGCCTGATGCTGTTTGTTAATGTGCTCTTGCTGGGGAAAAATAGATTTACCAATCCCTGTAATTAGTTGTGATGTTCATGCTGTAGTGTGAATTACAACATGGAGAGTGTAGGAGCTTTCGGAATCATTGATCTCTCCTGTATAATTAATAGATTGCAATTTCAGAAAATACCCACCAAATATTTAATTGATGGGCTTAACTTCCATCTGGTCAGGGGCCAGCATTGGTGTCAGCACAAAGTTAACCATCAATAGGATAGGACAGAGTCTTTTATTCTCAGCCTTCATTTTACAATTCACAAAGCTGCTACATCTGCAAAGAAGGATCAGATGCTGTCAACGGTATCTGACAAGCTGTCTTTATAGCAGTGCCAATTACTTGCACTGCACTTTTAGGCTGAATCTCCTGCAAGGATGGATGACACTGCCTCCAAAATGATGTTTAGTTATGGGAATTAAACTATTATAGAATTATTGCATAGCTAGATCTTATTTTATTGATTTTGTTTTTTTTACTTTTCCTTTATCATTTGTTTAAAATGCTATATATGCACTGTATTGGGCACCATCACCTTGACTGACACTGATGTAATTAAAAGATGAAACAAGGATTTCTCTTCTAGAAGACTTCAGTAATTGACATTTCATTACTCTCCCCCTGAGTTGCAGTAGCAAAGGTTGTTGTTCTTTTTTAATGGGGAAGCAACGTGCTCTTTTTAAGAATACTATAAATGCTGACAAATTATCCAAATTATGTTTGTCAAAACTAAAATCATAAGACCAATTTACATATTTAGCACTGGATAAAGTTGGTGTTACAAACTAACTATGCACTTGTGAAAAAAAGTTACTGCTAACAATCAGCTTAGGATATTTATACTTTTATATGATTTTAACTTGGTGTTCAGGATATAGGAAGCAAGAGTGGGAGCAGAATAAAATTGACTGTGTTAGGGGCATGGTATGATCATAGCCATAAAGATGTGTAAAGATGCACATCTGAGAAACTCCTGGACCTGACCAAGATTTTTGCTCTAAGGAACTCCACTATCACCTTACTTGTATCACTATGTGCATGATCAGTAGTAGGAAGACACATAGCTCCAGCCTGGCAAGTCTTCCTTCCTCTAAATCCCACATTGGGACCTGATTTTGCAAGATGGCATCTGGAAAGGTCTTCTCCAATTCACTATACTTATCCTGGGGACTAAGGATGAGCTTCGTGTTCGAGTCGAACCCATGTTCGACACGAACATAGTCTGTTCGCCCGTTCGCCGAATTGCGAACGATATGGGCCGTTCGCGCCAAATTCGTGTGGCATGTCACGGCCCATAATTCACTGCGGCATCGCAGTGCATTGCTGGCTGATGATTGGCCAAGCATGCACTATGACCCGCATGCTTGGCCAATCACAGCGCCGTCTGTAGAGAGAGCTGTATTGGCCAAAGCCAGGGTGGCTTTGGCCAATTATGGCTCAGGGGGTTTAGTACACGCCCTACACTATATAAGGCTGCCTGCATGGCATCCCTGTGTAGTGTGTGTTCCAGCGTTGAGAGACAGAGACAAAGAGACAGTGTCATTTGATTTAAGTTGGATAGATTAGGCAGGACAGTCAGTCAGTTAGCTGCACTTACAGTGTATAGATATGCATCCCAGGTGTTGTGTGTGTGTGTGTGTGTGTGTGTGTGTGTGTGTGTGTGTGTGTATGTATGTGTATATATATTATATACACACACTGTATTCAGTTTAGCTAGATCCGTTCCTGTTATTATCTTCCTACTGACAGGCAGGCTTGTGTTGTTACAGTATTTACAGCTACCTGAAGAAAATTGCTGGTGTTCTTCTGATCCTATTAGTACCACAGTCAGGCAGCTAGACCTGCTCCACCCCGCAATCTGTACATATCACCCTCACTTCTCCCCTCCCCCTATTACTGCACTCATCACCTCTTTCTAACTCTAAGCCCACTTGCTAACATACCCCCCAGGATACTGAAGCATGTCCCCTCATACAAATCATATTCTCATATTACCTCCCTCACTCTTCTGCTTCTCCTAATCGCTGGAGATATTTCCCCAAACCCTGGGCCCCCCTTATTTAACTGTGCCCAACACACCCATCACCATCACCCTACACCCTCTGGCAGTAGTCACAATCTACACAATTTAGTCTCCATTCCTCTTCTTCCCAACACCAGCCTCCCTCTCTCCTGCGCCCTCTGGAATGCCTGTCTCTGTCTCACTGCTGTTCATGACCTCTTTGTCACTAATTCCTTTAATCTACTTTCTCTCACCAAAACCTGGCTCCATGAATATGACACCCCTTCTCCTGCTTCCCTCTCCCAGGGTGGCCTTCACTGGACTCACTCCCCTAGGCCTAATGGACGCAAGGGAGGTGGAGTGGGATTCCTCCTATCCCCCCAGAGCACCTTTGAGGTTATTCACCCTCCTCCCTCTTTTTCCCTCTCTTCATTCGAAGCCCACTGTATACGTCTATTCTCTCCTACTTACCTAAGAATTTCTGTGATCTACCGGCCCCCTGGACTATTATCGACTTTCCTTGATGAGTTTTCTGCCTGGCTACCCTACTTTCTCTCTTCGGATATTCCCACAATCCTTATGGGTGATTTCAACATCCCTGCTAATACAAACACTCCTGCTACTTCTAAACTTCTTAGTCTAACCTCTTCATTTGACCTGAAGCAATGGGTACAGGTTTCTACTCACTCTGATGGCAACACGCTTGACCTTGTATTCTCCTACCTATGCACTCCATGCAACTTCTCTAACAATCCTTTTCCTCTCTCCGACCACCACCTTATTAGTTTCTCTCTCCCCCTGTCTTCCACCACCTTTCCCTCCAATCGCCTAACCATCACCCGTAGAAACTTTCGCAACTTCAACTCCTCTCTCCTCTATTCTGCTACTGACCACCTCTATGTCAAAATCTCTCCCCTGTCCTGCCCCAACCAAGCCACGTCCATCTACAATAAATCTCTGTCCTCCACCCTGGACAAGTTCGCTCCCCTCACTACATGCAGAATCAGGCCTCGACCCCTACAACAGCTGACACTAAAATTCTCAAAAAACGTAGTCGCGCTCTTGAGCGTCTGTGGCACAAGACTAATGCCCCGTAAACACGGTCAGATTTTCCGACGGAAAATGTCCGATCGGAGCGTGTTGTCGGAAATTCCGACCGTGTGTGGGCTCCATCAGACATTTTCCATCGGATTTTCCGACACACAAAGTTTGAGAGCAGGCTATAAAATTTTCCGACAACAAAATCCGACCGTGTGCGGCCTGTTCCGACGCACAAAGTGCCACGCATGCTCAGAAGAAATTCCGAGACGGAACAGCTCGGTCTGGTAAACTTAGCATTCGCAATGGATACAGCACTTTCATCACGGTGCAATGTAAAAAATGGTTTAATACAGCGCACTCTCTTCTTCTTTATAATGTGAGAAGAATTAAGTAGTTTTGCTGCTCATATTCACACAGACTTCTCACAAACTTATTTTTTTATTATTTATCGGGATTCCCTTAATATATTTTGATTTGTCACATCTGACAAACATATGTTTGTGTTGTTTTTTTTTTTTTTTTTTTTTTAAAGGCAGATTTATTTTTAATTTTAGGGTTGTATTTTTTCAAAGGCTGATCTTTGTTTTATTTTATTTTTAGTTTTACTCCAGAATATTTTTGTGTGTGTTTTACGTGTCAAGTCACCACAACACCATTATTATCTTGTATTATTTAATCTCAAGGAGATTGTTTGGTGTTGGTGTCCCTTGTTAATTTCACATTGTATTTTTGAAATGTACCTGAATCCTCACAAACAAACTGTCCTTTTAGAAGGAAAACACACATAGGCAAGTATAACTGAAACCAAAAATCCTTTATTAAGGGATCAGAACCAAACAAAGAAGGAGGCAACGCTGGATAAACAGCAGAAATTAGCAAAGCCTTGGACCCCCAGGGCAGAAATCAATTCTTGAACATCAAAATTGGTGGCCTGAGGAGTCCATATGTAAGGGAGTGCAGTCTGGTCCAGAAGACCCAGAGATCCGGAAAGCAGCAGATGACATCTGTGTCCCCAGGTTGTGGTACCACAAGAGGCTGCATCTTTTGCCAAGACCAGACTGAACCCAGGGCCATCACTTTCTGGTCTTCCTTCCACGCTTCCTTCCTGGCTGTGGCTCTGCTGTTGGAGATGTGGCAGGAGGAGGAGTAGGACCTGGAGGAGGAGGAGGACTAGTAGGACCTGGAGGAGAAGGAGGAGGAGGAGGAGGACCTGGAGGAAGAGGAGGACCATGTGTGAGGTCATAAAGGTGGGTATCAGATGTTATTTGGGCCCTCAACCCCTTATTGAGAGCCTCCAAAATTAATGACTCACACATGAGTTGTTGGCCCTCCTCCATCCGCTGCATTTTACAGGCAATTATGCCAGCAAAGTCCTCCTCCACGGTGTGTGGTGCTCCCAAGGCCTCTGTAGCCTTCCAAAAGAGGCCTATGGCAGCCTCCTCTAGGGTACTCCTCCTCCTGCCACTTTCTCTTTGCGGGTGTAGGGGAGGGACCTGAATATCAGGCAGCCTGCTCGGCCCGGCCACCTCCTGGCTGAGACTTCCCTGTGTATGAAAAAGGGACATGGTTGTAATGTTTTGCATCATCAATCACAATCATAAATTAGTACTCCAAACTAACATCTAGTTAACATCATTGATTGGACAACTTGAAATATTTAGAGGAATGCTATACCTGGCTCAAGCTGAGCTCCTCCACATGTTGTGGCCTGGAAGGCCCAGGTTGGGCGTCAGAAGCCTCAACTGAGGGGGAAGGAAGCGTGGAAGGAAGACTGGAGAGTGATGGCCTGGGTTCAGTCTGGCCTGCCAGAAAATGCAGCCTGTCATAGTACCACATCCTGGGGGCATAGATGTCATCTGCTGCTCCGGATCTCTGCGAATCCTGGACTTTCTGGCGCTCCCTTACATATGTGCTCCTCAGGCCACCAATTTGGATCTTCAAATATGTGATGTCTGCCGTGGGGATCACCTGCTTCACAATTTCCAACAATTGATCCAGCACTGCCTTCCTCTTTATTTGGTTCCTATAATGTGGGTGGTTGATCTCCCACAGACAAGGCAGCTCCCTGAACATGTCAATGAATATTGCCATGAAGTCTGTATCATTCAAGATATCCATTTTAACTGCAAGACACAACACAAGACAAACCCTAATGTCAGCCAAAACTCTCCGAATCTTGTTACAATATAGGCCTCAATCTAGAAACAGTATAGGCCCAAGTTTGTCTCTTACCTTTGTTATTACGATCGGCGCCTCCAATGCTCCTTCCTCCGCTCACAGATCGTACGTAATACGCAGCGTGTTACGCTTTATACACACTGCGCATGCGTGTAACTCCGCCCGCCCCTCACGTTCTTTCTAGTCTATTCCCCGCCCCTTTTCGTTTGGCGCAGTGGGTGAAGAGCACATGGCGGAGTCAGAGCAGGTGCGTGCTAATTATAGCAACGAGGAGGAGGAAAGCCCGGATCCCGAAACATCCCGATCCAGAAGGAGACGATTTAAGGCCACAAATAAGTCCTTTGGTGAGATGTTGGAGATGGTGGACATCCTGAAGAAGGCCGACTATGATTGGAAGTATGGACCTTACCCCAACCCCAATATCAGAAAGGCCAAGATCATGGCGAAAGTGGTCAAAAGTCTGCACCGGAATTTCGGGGTACGACGATTGAAAGATCAGCTCAGGAAGCGGTGGTCGGCCTGAAATTAAGAGAGCCCGAGCAGTACAGAAAGATCCGGAGAGTGCTGCAAAAAAGTAAGTAGTTGTGCTGTGTTCCTATTCTTTTTGTCTTTATTATGTTCGTGCTGCTCCATATGCTTTTCTTAAGTGTTGTACAGTTTAAAATGGCAACTTTAATGTTCAGGGGCCCATTATTCGTTCATATCAAACATTTTTCTTTCGGCCTATAAAACACCATTGTTTAGGCCATATGCATTTGCCAACATTTTTTAGGGCCTACTTGTATGAAAAATATTTGGTTGTGTAGATGGGTTTGTTACTAGAATGAAATGCAAACTAGATTCTGTGTAAGGAGAGGACACTCAGCAGCTGTTTAGACATCTGGACGCTGGAGCACTAGTGTGGGACACAAGAACACCCTTTTTATTAGGGGGCCCACACAGGTGCTCCAGTGTATACTATAGGGGTGTCTCCATCTGTGAAGCTTGTACAAGACAGGTAAAGTATTGAAGCTTAAAAAAGGACAATAAAAAAGCTACATCTTGGAACTCTGCCCAAATAGACAATTGTACCCCACTTCCAAGCAATGTTTCATCTTTAGATTTCGGCCATCAAATATCTGTGTGCTAATTATACCATTTTTGTTTTACATAGGGGAGAAAAGACTTGGAGGACACCCCTCATCCGAGGAGAACAGAGACCCCCCACCTCGGGAAGAAGGGGAAATACCCCCAAGCCAAGCAGAGCAGGAGGAGGAAGAAGATGTGGTGGAAATTGTCACCACAACAGGTGAGTGTCTGCGACCACAGGCTCAGGTAAGAGATGGATGCCGGCATATTTTTGATACCTGTTTTTGTTTGGTTTCTCTCTTTTTAGGTGATCGTGATGTTGTGGATCCAGATCCTTTCACATCAGAAAGTGCCCAGATCCTGATCGGGGAGATCATGGGGTGTAATTTAGAAATGGAAAACCTCAAGAAAAAAATCAATGATGTTATTGAAAAAAATAATAACATCATTGATGTTTTGGGGCGAATTTAAAACCCCGCAAAATCACTTTGTTTTTTTGTGTGCTACAATCTTAAAAATGTTTTAGCGATGTTTAGAAAAGCCAAATTTGGAGGATGCACACAGTGTGCCAACATGTGCTATCTGCCATCACGGGAGATCAATGGACGCGTTTTGGGGGTGCAACCCCTTCCTCAATAATAAAGTAGCTGTGAGGAAGGGGTTGCTCCCCCCAAACACGTCCCTTGATTCCCCGTGATGGCACATGTTGACATTCGTAAATTGCTGTGCATCTTCCAAATTTGACTTTTCAAGGGGTGACTTCACCCCATCTGAACGCAATATCAAACAGTTCCTAAATACTCATGTCTGATATTGCCTTCAAGTTTTACCATATGTGAACTTTGTAAGTTCAAGATTTTTGTCTTTCTTGTTGGTTTTACACAGGCCTGTTTTATCTTAAATGGGCATTTCTATTTTTGATAATGCCACCCCAAAAATTGTTATACAACAAACATGTTGGTTTGTTTTAAAAACCTTTTCTAAATGCACATGTGATTGTGCAGGTATTAAAAAGATTGTTATCAAGAATGTGTGGATTATTGTCTCAAAGCTACAACACATTTGTGGTGATGTAATTGCTGTTTTCTGTGAAAATGGGGGTTATTTCCTAAGGGCAAATCCTCTTTGCACTACAAGTGCAGTTTCAGTGCAGTTTCAAGTGCACTTGTAGTGCAAAGTGTCTACGCCTTTAGTAAATAACACCCAACAGTGCTTTGTATAAGGTTACACAATCACGCCATCTTCATCAGATGAAGACACGTGACGGTGTCGTAACGCGTATGGATTGGCTGGAGCGGCACACACGCTTTGAAGCATAAGTGAGAGGGCGCTGAGAACGCCAGAACTTTTTTCTTAATACTCTGCCTGTTTTAATTTTAGTGAATGTAAGAGCATTACTTAAGAATAAATATCCCCCCCCCCCCCCGGTTTTAAAACTTTAATACACTAGTGGAGCCTTCTTTTCTTCCCCTCCCCTATTTTTGTTTTATCTCCCCCACTATTGAGAGAACCAGCTTGGAGGTACAGAGAAAGAATGATGGAGGATCAGTAATAGAGAAAGCAAGGATTCCAGTGACAGCTTCCACACCAAAAATCCTTATTTACTGAATGCTTCTTTCCTACAACCTGAAGGTAAGGGTTCTGAGAGACTATTAGAGGAGACACCACCAGCAGGGTCACATATATATTATACCTTATGTGCCAGATTGAAATAGAAGAACTCCATATATATATATTTATAGACTTTTATATGCTGCAACCCATTTATCTCCTAAAAGACTTTCATTCCTCATTAGAACAGAGCGCTGATGAGGATTTCTTCACACCATTTTTTATATTATTATATCTTTATGGTATTATATTTGATGTCTCAGGATGTGATTTATTGCACTTAATTGCACATTTCAATAACCACTTCTAAATAATGGCTGCATAAAACTATTGTTTTTATTCACGTTAAATTTGTAATCAATTATCAGAATTAGAAGATAGTGGCCACAGCTATATGCTGCAATATAGAGACATTTGGTCCTTGCAGTGATAGCTTATTGACCTATTGACCTATTGTATCTTAATTGGCACTTTTTTATATTTTATATTTTTATTTGTCACACTGATTTGATACACGTGGATATCTATTTATTTTATTTACTTTATTTAATATTGCGCGAAATCTATCTCTATTATATACTGTATTGTCGGTGTGAACACCCTTATTTTGCTGCAATATTGTTATTTATTCACTATGCGATTTTATGCATTTTTCACTTTGAAATAAGTTTATAAGTTTTTCATCCTACGAGCGAAGGACACATTACTTACACAGTTTGCCATTCCTGTGGCATGGAAGGAAACTGTTGAGGAAAACAGAAAAAAATTAGTATTTTTGCACATAAACATGGCAAGCAGATTAGACACAAACATTCTTGGCCAACCTCCAGATAACATTTATTAAGGGGAATTTTACAACACCAAAGTATAAGGTACACCTATCATATTCCCCCCCCCCTCTCATGGGCCATTTCTAACATTATGGGGGGGGGGGAATCTTGGACAGGTAACCCTCTCCACTTCATTGAGAGATGAATGCCTAAATAATGTGTATTACTTGGAACAGTCCCTCCTTAGTTACACTATTGGCAGCCCACTGGACAGGTAAGAAGTGTCCTAATACAAAGCTATAAATACACACTGTACACATTTGAGCACATTTGGACATTCTGCTATTACCTATCAAGATAATAATAGGATACAAAAACTTTCAACAGTACCATTTGAAAGTATACAGGCAGGCCCTTGCACTACATGCTTTGGGTAATTCATCCATACATCTGACCACAAAAGAGATGGGTATAGTGTGTATGGGTTTGGCAAAGTCAGCAGATAGATGATTAAGGATAGATAGAGAATTGGGATCAGCTGACTTAGCAGTTGGGGGGAGGGAGGGTTAATAAAAATGATTTGGGGACACCCCAACAAAAAAGCCTCGGGCACTCTGCCTGAATTTAAAGCACAAATCACGTTTCAAAACATTTTAGGGGGTGTTTGGGGTAGAGCACTACTATGGAGCTGATAAAATACATTGTTAAGTGACTACATGAGGTAATTATAGGGCAGGAGAGCATGCTGGGGAGGTTAGTGAAGGCAAATATGTATGAAGGACAAAAAAAATAATTACATAAAAATCCAGCATGCATGAGGACAAAGGGGACATTCACAGCATATTACAATCATGGCAATTAGGGAATGAGGAGAGAAATACAATATATTAGCAAACATTATATACAATAAAATGTGATATTAAAGGATAAAAATCTTACCTTAATATACTCCTTCTGCAGGACCTGTATGATGGCAGAACAGGTCTCTGGGATAATGATACCCAGAGCCTGGGGGGAGATGCCTGTCACATTGCAATTGCATACTCTGTGGAAAGTATAGACCTAATCTAGGTGCACTCCCAAAAAGTATTTCATATGGGGACAATCCTGTTTTCCCTGTTGGCGTGTATCTTATGGAGAACAAAGGCAGGCATTCTGGCCATGGCTTGTTTAACTCTTGCATGGTTTTTTGTATTTTCAACTTTATTGTCCCATTTACTCTTTCCACTGATCCCGAACTCTGCGGGTGGTAAGGGGTGTGGAAACTTTGCTGAACCCCTAACATGGTCATCACATTCTGCATGATTTCTCTTGTAAAGTGTGTCCCCCTATCTGATTCTGAGCCTTGCCAAGGTTGGTATGAATTGAAAGAATATCATCCCAATGAGCAACGGAATGCTAATAGTGCTAATAAGGAAGGAGATGAGGAAACTGTCACCCTTCTGTTTAAAGAGATAGATGAGCACGATTGTTTCCCCTTGCCAAATCTGGTGACTGAAGAGGCAAAAAGGTGGCCAAATTTAAAGTTGTACAGCACTGAAAAGTGACATTTGGAGGTAAGAGTAAAGTACACTGTAACCTCAGTTGTCTGGCCATTGAAATGTGTTTGGGCTGAACTTGAGACAAGATTGCATGTATGTCATGTGTGGTGTGTACTACAACTGGATTGTCTAGGACAATCTCTGATGATTTATCAATGATGATTGACACTGCAGCTACCGCCCATACACAGGACGGTGAACCTCTGGACACTGGATCTAGTGCTGCTGAAAAGTAAGCGACTGGTCTTTGTTTTCCATGTGCCTGTGTCAAAACACCTGTGGCGTGTCCAGTGATCTCGGCAACGTACAGATTAAATGTCTTGGTATAATCTGGGATACCAATAGCCGGGGCAGAAATTAATAGCTTTAATAGCGAAAGACATCCTTTAAGTCCCGCGCTTCATCTTTCCCACAGATGTTTTTAATTATCTGTGGCACCGTATAATGCGCCACAATTCCCTGACGGGGTTTCGTATTCTGCTGGCCCATTCTGACAGTCCTGCCTAGGTAGCGTGTGGGACACTTAGTGTACAATATAAAACACTTAACCAAGTTACACTAGTTCCTCGTTGCCTTCCTCCTAGGTTGCCAGAATACTAAAAACCTCTCCTGGATGAGATTTTTGAAACCGAATTACTTTATATGCTAGCCAACTGACAAATATTATGACCAGACTGATGGCTACAACATATACAAGCATTCCTTTGAGTGGCCAGGTATCCGACTAGATCTCCGGACTTTATGGAGACCTTATTCCCCCCCCGTATTTGGGATCCCTCTTCAGACACTCTTATCCCTGCTTTATGGAGCAGACAGGTCTTATACTCTCAACCCGCCTATGGTTTATGAATTAAATTGAATATCAAACGTAAGCGTCAGACCCCCCGGAAGGCGCATTCCGTTGCTCATTGGGATGATATTCTTTCAATTCATACCAACCTTGGCAAGGCTCATTCACTTTCTCAACAAAACAGACAGACAACAAATAATTCCAGCAATATAAACCAAAATATGCAGTAATTCTAGACTCACCACTACAGAGGCTGGTGTTTTAAAACCAGGAGAACCGTAACTGACAGAACGGATAGGCACAAATCAGGGGAGCACAGAATATAAGAAAAATAAAGCTTTTTCTTACCTGGCCAGGTTTTTGATCTGTGGTTCCCGGAATGCCTGTCCTTTCGTTCCGTCAGCGTAGCTCAGCCACCTCTTGTAGCAACTTGGTGGGTCCCTGTTCGGGCGCCAAAATGTTAGGTGCAACTCTTAAATAAGTTGCTTTAAGTTTATATTGCTTTGTCAAATTCTTGCTTCTATAAGAATAATGACACGGAGTCAGATATGTCTGTGTCACAGTCCGGAGCAAAAGAGGACCGCGCCCTTTACTTCTTTCAAAGGCCTTTTATAGGCAGCTCTACAAGCAGTAATCTTATCGGCATTACCAAATGAGGTTAAGGTACAAAAAGTTTCTTATCAGCAATCACGTAATGATTATTCAGCAGTTCCAAATTCCATCTAGAGATTGATACGTACACAGAGAAGAAAAAGCACAAACAATTTAAGTAGAACTCTAAGTCATTATTTCAACCCTATCAGGGGTCAGCAAAGCCAGCAGACGGTGAAATACGGGGTCCGTCATCCGGAGAAAGTTCCTGAAATCATCAGGATTATTCTCAAAGGCATATGAGAGAACTGGTCACACTGAAGCAACCAATTCTTGGTCCATGAACTCCTCCCCACCCTGTTCATGGACTGGACTTGTGTCAAGTTCCGGACCCCAACACCAAGCCCCCGCACAGCACAAACTCTACGAGGAGTACGTATACGCAACATGGCTAGAAAACGGTCGGCTGCTCAGAACGAGGTAACAGAACGCACTGAATAACAGCAAGGCCTGTGAAGAGCGATCTGAAAAACAGTAACGATCGAACAAGAACACAATGGCTAAGTCACGCGGAACTTGCTTGCACGCACTGAAGAGCAGATACAAACCCACAAGCACAAACTGAACCGCAGAAAACGAGTCTGAAAAAGCGCGAATCGTCTCTCACCAAACTTTTACTAACACGAGATTAGCAAAAGGAGCCCAAAGGGTGCCGTGCTTGGTTCTGAACTGGCCTTTTCTAGTCTCGTCGTACGTGGTTGACGTCACCACGTTGTTGTCGATCGGAAATTCCGACAACTTTGTGCGACCGTGTGTACGCAAAACAAGTTTGAGCCAACATCCGTCGGAAAAAATCCTAGGATTTTGTTGTCGGAATGTCCGATCAATGTCCGACCGTGTGTACGGGGCATAGGTCTCTCAAAGTCTTCAACCAATACAAATCTGCGCTCCAAAAATACTATTCTTTGCTCCACACTGCCAAGCAAACCTATTTTACAACTCTTATTAACACCTTCTCATCCAATCCCCGTAAACTCTTCTCTAACTTCAACTCTCTACTTTGTCCTCCACCGCCTCCACCTACTGACTTACTCACTGCCCAGGAAATCGCTAATCACTTCAAAAACAAGATTGATACAATCCGTGACTTCTCTGTCAAGAGCAATGGCAAAATCATCCACCCGTCCCCACATGTCAGGGTGCTAGGTGTTATCCTGTATTCTGAACTCTCCTTTCGGCCCCACATCCAATCACTTTCCAAAGCTTGCCGCCTCAACCTCTGCAACATCTCTAAACTACGTCCCTTTCTAACCAGTGAAACCACAAAGCTCCTGATTCACTCCCTGGTTATCTCTCGCCTTGACTACTGCAACTCACTCCTTATTGGCTTACCTTTAAATAGACTATCCCCCCTTCAGTCCATCATGAATGCTGCTGCCAGACTCATCCACCTTACAAACCGCTCAGTGTCTGCTACCCCTCTCTGCCAATCCCTCCATTGGCTACCACTCGCCCAACAAATTAAATTCAAAATACTAACAATAAGTTACAAAGCCATCCACAACTCTGCCCCCAGCTACATCACTAACCTAGTCTCAAAATACCAACCTAATCGCCATCTCCGTTCCTCCCAAGACCTCCTGCTCTCTAGCTCCCTCATCACATCCTCCCATATCCGCCTCCAGGACTTCTCCCGAGCCTCGCCTATTCTCTGGAATTCCCTACCCCAATCTGTCAGACTGTCTCCAAATTTATCCACTTTTAGGCGATCCCTGAAAACTTTCCTCTTCAGAGAAGCCTATCCTGCCTCCATCTAACAACTGCACTATTTTCTCCATTAGCTCATCCCCCACAGCTATTACACTTTTATATAACTTGACCCTCCCTCCTAGATTGTAAGCTCTAACGAGCAGTGCCCTCTGATTCCTCCTGTATTGAATTGTATTGCACTTGTACTGTCTGCCCTAATGTTGTAAAGTGCTGCGTAAACTGTCGGCGCTATATAAATCCTGTATAAAAATAATAATAATAAAATATCCCAGCTTAGTGCAGCTACATCTCACTGCAGGCCATTAGTATGTCTGGAAGGCCAACAAGGAGAGGCAGACAGTCACAAGCCAATAAAAGAGCGCAAGCAGGCTCTGTGTCTAGAGGCAACAGTGCTGGTCATGGAGACGGTGCATCCTCATCAGCATGTGGCCGTGGGACACGCTTGGCCTTTTTTTCGGCAGCTGGCTGTGTTGAGCCGCAACATGCGGAAGACTTGGTCGAGTGGATGACCAAGCCATCCTCATCCTCTTCATCCTCTCTCACCCATGCTCAGGGTACTTTGTCTGGCAAAGCAGCTGCCAACGCGGCCTCTTTCCTCTGCTCAATGGCATCAGTGACTCCTTCCGTAGTCCAACCATGTCCTCCTGAGGAGTCCCTTGAATTGTTTAACCACAGTGTTGGTGTCATAAACCAGATGTGACCAGAACTGTGTGACTGCGACAGAGTGAACCAGACATAAATAGGTGAAAGTAAGTTTATTAAGGAAAATGCATATGTGAACACGCCACCAATACAGAGTGAACAACCAAATAAACAGTGATATTAAACCTGTAACGAGCCCCTGCTTGCTCGGTTCCACTCTCCCGACACTCCTCTGCTGCTATAGCATCAGATTGCAGATCGCAACATCTGATTGTTCGGTCTCCCGATGCTCCGAGATTAGAACTACAGCTATGTGCCATTCTAACCCGGTTGTGATAGCTCAGAACAAACACCAGGCTGTATGTAAGTTCAAACAGGAATCTCTTTTATTGAAAGTAATACAGGCTCTTTTATACAGTAAAAGAGGAGGTGTATACCTCCTGCTCATATTACTCTGAACATACACCTGTGACCAGAAACCTAATTAACATGGGCTAATTAACTAATCCCATTAGACAGCCTAGATGACTCAGTCATGACCTTTAGGCCAGACTGGCCGTCTTGTAGCACAGAAAACCCAATCAACATTATCACAAATCAACACCGAACTCATCTTCACACAATAGCAGAGTTAATTAACACAAACAACAATGGGGGATTAATGACTCTTAGATCCCATTCTAGACTTATTTACAATACACATTCTAGCAGGCAACAGACAGGTGGCTGGAATTGACATCAGAATCTCCTAACAGTATTTGTCGCAGCATTATGAATCAGTCTTATCAGCAGGGGGGCTGCTGGAGGAATCTCCCCTCCCTCTACAGGGACACACATCCCAAATTACCACAGCAAAGAGTCCACAACAGAATGAGACCACATACAATATATAAACATATACACGATTGAGTCTGATTAGTACAGATCAGACTGGGTTTCTAATTCACCTTGCAGAGTATTGTTCCCTTAAAATCCAGGGCCCATAATCTGTTGGCAAGAGGCTCACATTCAGTCCCCTCCAATAGCCTCTGTCCTGGGTGAGTCTGTCACATTTCTCCCCCATCGAAGGTTGACTAACAAGGTCCCAGACCCCCACCTGGTCTGGACATGCGTTAGTCAGGCAGAGTGAACTCACATAGTCTTCCCGCATGATCTCCTTTCTTGGCTGCAAGGAATAGTTGATCTCAGTAGGTGTGGGGCAGAGGTCATTTACTCTCTGTCTGGCTGTTAGCGCTTCAGCTGGGTGGTGTTTACCATTCCATGGCTTGGCCTGTTGCTGGACAGAGGGGCCCACTGTCCCAATTCCCTGAAGCTGAGAAGAAACTGTAGGTGCGAGGCAGAGGCCAGCAGCGCTCTGCCCTGTTGCCAGCGATTCAGCTGGGAGTAGCAGCTCCACTACATCAGCTTGTCGCCGGAGGGAGGGGCCAACTGCCCTGGCTCCCTGGATCTCCACAGTTGTTGCCGGTGCTAGGCAGAGGTTGGTAGCACTCTGCCCTGTTGCCAGCACTTCTGCTGGGGACTTCACACCCTCTGCTCTGGCTAACTGTTGGGGCAGGAGGCTGGATTCCTCCACTCTCAAACTGTGCAGCTGCCACTGGGGAGGTGAGCCAGCTGCTTCCTGTTCCATTTCCTCATCTGGCTGCTGGGACGACATGTCTGTGGTACTGTCTCCCAGGTGCACGGATCTTTGCTGGGGAGGAAAGGCCACTTACTCCACCCTGGCCAACTGTTGGGGAGGGACAACACACACCTCCTCTCCCTTCTCCCCCTGTATCTGCTGCTGGGAAGTGATTGCCACCTTCTCACCCTGAGCTTCCGAAACTGACACAGGTGTGGGGCAAGGGTCTTGGACCCTCTGTCCGGTTGCCAGCACTTCTGCTGGGGGTTTGCTAGGTGGTTCCTCCTCTACAGAAACGTCTATTAAATCCCCAGTCTCTGGAATTGCTAAAAGTGTGGGGCAGAGGTCTTGGACCCTCTGTTCAGTTACCAAATCTTCAGCTGGAGAAGTTTGTTGTAACTCCATCGATGCTGCTGGCAGAAAATCACATGTCCCTGTCAGTGTTGTGGGAGAAAGGCCAACTGCCTCTTCTCTCAGGCAGGCCGAAGCCACTGTTGGTGCTGGGCAGAGCACAGTGAAGTTTGGCCCTAATAACAGCTCTTCTTCTGCTGGAGGTTGTTCTTCCTCAGCAGAAAAGTCTATCAAATCCCCTGTCTCTGCAACTGGTGTCTGGGGATAAAGGTTCACCATCTCCTGTCCCTGGAACCCAGAAGATGCTATCAGTGCTGGGCAGAGGTTAGCAGAGCTCTGCCCCGTTGTCAGCACTTCAGCTTTGGGGATAGCGATCTCCAGATTTTCCACTGCCGATTCTCTGGCATTCTGCTGGACAGGCACATTCCTCCATCCAAGATCATCCAATGCAGAAACAGGTTCATCAAGGTCAGTCAGCACTTGCTGCATCCGCCATAAGACCTCCGCCTCCATAGCTGCGGGGGCAGGTTGGCAAAGCACACTGTTACTCTGCCACATTGTCAACTCTTCAGCCAGGATTTTTAGAGTTGTCAACTGGTATTTCCTGATAGTCCCAGGCAAAGGGAGCCCCACCCTGCTGCTGAGCTGAGTCTAGCAGTTGTCTGTAGGCCATCTCAAGCTCCCAGTCCTGAATGGCCAGAAACTCCTGTGCCCAGTGCACTTCCGAGACATTCAGTCTTCGCTCTGTGCTCCATTATTTCCTCCAAACGCCACTCCCGATCACTCCCAAAGTCAGGGTCCTCGGACAGCCTCCAGGACAACAATCCCATGCCATCGTAGTCAAAGCCTTCCATGGGGCTGTCATCCGCTGTCCACAGGCACACTTGGGCTACATATCACTGGAGGACTCTGTAGCTCTCATCCAACCGCATTTCTGCCCGGATCAGCCTACTTAACTCAGCTGTCCACTCCTGGTTCGGCTGTTCCCCCAATAACAGCATTCACACTTCATACTGTGACCAGTACCTTACATGGATGAAGGGGAGAACTTTTCCCTGGTTTCGCTGCTCACAGGCTAGCGCTTCCTTTCAGAGTTCGCAGCGGATAGAATCCAACCATCCTAGCAGGACCTGCTCTGATACTGGTCCTCTGTGCTGTATCTGCATCTCTCGCAACCTCCTTCTGAATTCCTCTTCCATGGTGGCTGGTATCTGCACCTCTCCTCTCCTGCTATCTGGACCTTGGATCCAGGTGATGGTTTGGATGTGTTCACGGCAAGGAAGCACAATCCCACTGGTCCCTCCCGGCTCTCAAGTAAGTCTTTCAGAGTGGCTCTCCTGCAGGCTGGTTTGGAGTGTCCCAGTAACTGGAGAGCAAATCCCACAGCTGCCAACCAATGTAACGCGCCCCTGCTCACTCGATTCCACTCTCCCGACACTCTTCTGCTGCTATAGAATCAGATTGCAGATCGCAACATCTGATGGTTTGGTCATCCAATGCTCCGGGACTAGAACTACAGCTATGTGCCATTCTAATCCAGTTGTGTAGCTCAGAACAAACACCAGGCAGGCTGTATGTAAGTTCACCCAGGAATCTCTTTTATTGAAAGGAATACAGGCTCTTTTATACAGTAAAAGAGGAGGTGTATACCTCCTGCTAATTAACTAATCCCGTTAGACAGCCTAGATGACTCAGTCACGACCTTTAGGCCAGACTGGCCATCTTGTAGCACAGAAAACCCAATCAACATTATCACAAATCAACACCGAACTCTTCTTCACACAATAGCAGAGTTAATTAACACAAACAACAATGGGGATCTAATGATTCTTAGATCCCATACTAGACTTATTTACAATACACATTCTAGCAGGCAACAGACAGGTGGCTGGAATTGACATCAGCATCTCCTAACAGTATTTGTCCCAGCATTATGAATCAGTCTTATCAGCAGGGGGGCTGCTGGAGGAATCCCCCCTCCCTCTACAGGGACACACATCCCAAATAACCACAGCAAAGAGTCCACAACAGAATGAGACCACATACAATATATACATATATACACGATTGAGTCTGATTAGTACAGATCAGACTGGGTTTCTAATTCACCTTGCAGAGTATTGTTCCCTTAAAATCCAGGGTCCATAATCTGTTGGCAAGAGGCTCACATTCAGTCCCCTCCAATAGCCTCTGTCCTGGGTGAGTCTGTCACAAAACCAACCAGCATATGTAGCAAGAGGGAGTACCAGAATTGTAGTCAAGCCAGGCTGGGGTCATAAACAGGGAATCAGTAGCTGGGAAGGGAGATAAACAGGACAAGAGAGGATGGATGGATCACAAGAGGGACGGGTCAGGTACATGGCTCAGGGTCCAGGGTCCAGGGTTCAGGTAACAGACAGGGAACAGGATCAACAGGTTCCAGGAATCAGGCTTCAGATTCAGGCTTCAGGTGTTCAGGAATCAGAGTAACAGGATGCAGGTCAGGGCTCAAGGACAATACCAGGGCAACATAAGTGTGCAATTGCCAGGTATTTATACTGCAGCTCTGCTAATTAAGGTCAGGCGACACCTGTCTGCAGAGGGGAATACCTGCTCCATACTGCCAGGATTCCTCCACTGGTGGACGCCAGTACTGCGGCCCAAAGGTGACAGAATACTTGCAGGAAAGAGCTCTTCTGACAGCTCCGAACTGCCAGGAGACACCTGCTGGTGGACCTCAGTACTGCACGCCAAATGATCAATATTACCAGTGGAGGAGACCTTTCCTGACCGTACCCCCCCTCGAAGAAGCGACCTCCGGATGCTCCAACTAGCCGTTGCTGGGGAAAGTCCATGGTGTCCAGCCGGGCAGCGGGCAGTGGCACATCAGGCTGGGTAGCGGACAGGAATACACCAGGCTGGGTAGCGGGCAGGAATACACCAGGCTGGGCAGCGGACAGGAACACTCCAGGCTGGGCAGCGGACAGGAACACTCCAGGCTGGGCAGCAGACAGGAACACACCAGGCTGGGCAGCGGACAGGAACACTTCAAGCTGGGAAGCAGGCACTTCAAGCTGGGCAGCAGGCACGGGCACTTCAAGCTGGGCAGCAGGCACGGGCACTTCAAGCTGGGCAGCAGGCACGGGCACTTCAAGCTGGGCAGCAGGCACGGGCACTTCAAGCTGGGCAGCAGGCACGGGCACTTCAAGCTGTGCAGCAGGCACAGGCACTTCAAGCTGGGCAGCAGGCTCAGGCACTTCAAGCTAGGCAGCAGACAGGAACACTTCAAGCTGGAAAGCAGGCACAGGCACTTCAAGCTGGGCAGCAGGCACGGGCACTTCAAGCTGGGCAGCAGGCACGGGCACTTAAAGCTGGGCAGCAGGCACGGGCACTTAAAGCTGGGCAGCAGGCACAGGCACTTAAAGCTGGGCAGCAGGCACAGGCACTTAAAGCTGGGCAGCAGGCACAGGCACTTCAAGCTGGGCAGCTGGCACAGGCACTTCAAGCTGGGCAGCTGGCACAGGCACTTCAAGCTGGGCAGCAGACAGGAACACTTCAAGCTGGAAAGCAGGCACAGGCACTTCAAGCTGGAAAGCAGGCACGGGCACTTCAAGCTGGGCAGCAGGCACGGGCACTTCAAGCTGGGCAGCAGGCACAGGCACTTCAAGCTGGGCAGCAGACAGGAACACTTCAAGCTGGAAAGCAGGCACAGGCACTTCAAGCTGGAAAGCAGGCACGGGCACTTCAAGCTGGGCAGCAGGCACATCAGGCTGGGCAGCAGGCATGGGCACTTCAAGCTGGGCAGCAGGCACAGGCACTTCAAGCTAGGCAGCAGGCATGGGCACTTCAAGCTGGGCAGCAGGCACATCAGGCTGGGCAGCAGGCACGGGCACTTCAAGCTGGGCAGCAGGCACGGGCACTTCAAGCTGCGCAGCAGGCACGGGCACTTCAAGCTGGGCAGCAGGCACTTCAAGCTGGGCAGCAGGCACGGGCACTTCAAGCTGGGAAGCAGGCACAGGCACTTCAAGCTGGGCAGCAGGCACGGGCACTTCAAGCTGGGCAGCAGGCGCAGGCACTTCAAGCTGGGCAGCAGGCACGGGCACTTCAAGCTGGGCAGCAGGAACATCAAGTGGGGTAGCAGGCCCATCAAGCGGGACAGCAGGAACATGCACATCAAGCTGGGCAGCAGGCACATCAAGATGGGCAACAGGCACGGGCACATCGAGCAGAGCAGCAGGTACAGGCACTTCAAGCTGGGCAGCAGGCACTTCAAGCTGGGCAGCAGGCACTTCAAGCTGGGCAGCAGGCACATCAGACTGGGCAGCAGGCATGGGCACTTCAAGGTGGGCAGTGAGTGTGGGCACAGGCTGGGCAGCAAGTTCTGGGTCATCAGGCTGGGCAGCAAGCTCCGGGTCATCCGGCTGGGCAGCAAGCTCCGGGTCATCAGGCTGGGCAGCAAGCTTTGGGTCATCAGGCTGGGCAGCAAGCTTCGGGTCATCAGGCTGGGCAACAGACAGTGGCTTATCAGCCTGGAAAGCGGGCACATCAGGCTGGAGAGCGGGCACATCAGGCTGGAAAGCGGGCTCATCAAGCTGGAAAGTAGGCACTGGCACCTCCGGCTGGAACTCTGGCACCTCAGGCTGGAACTCTGGCACCTCAGGCTGGAACACTGGGCAGCAGGCATGGGCACTTCAAGCTGGGCAGTGGGCATGGGCACAGGCTGGGCAGCAAGTTCCGGGTCATCAGGCTGGGCAGCAAGTTCTGGGTCATCAGGCTGGGCAGCAAGCTCCAGGTCATGAGGCTGGGCAGCAAGCTCCGGGTCATGAGGCTGGGTAGCAAGCTCCGGGTCATCAGGCTGGGCAGCAAGCTTCGGGTCATCAGGCTGGGCAGCAAGCTTCGGGTCATCAGGCTGGGCAGCAGACAGTGGCTCATCAGGCTGGAAAGCGGGCTCATCAGGCTGGAGAGCGGGCACATCAGGCTGGAAAGCGGGCTCATCAAGCTGGAAAGTAGGCACTGGCACCTCAGGCTGGAACTCTGGCACCTCAGGCTGGAACTCTGGCCCCTCAGGCTGGAACACTGGCCCCTCAGGCTGGAACACTGGCCCCTCAGGCTGGAAGGCGGGTACCAGGACATCGAACTGGATAACAGGCACTGGGACGTCAGAATGGATTGGATTATCTGGCGTGGAGGCAGGTTGGGTAACTGGCAGGATCGTCTTGGTTGGAAAAAACTTTAGTTTTTTCTTTGGCTTAGCCACTGAAGCTCTGAAGGTGAGGGGTGCAGCAGACTGGAAAGGAGGATTGAGATATGGTAGAGAAGAGGTAACAGTAGCTGGGGGAAGTTCCTGTGGGTCTAGAGGCAGCTGAGAAGAGGCAGGTGGGTTGAATGCAGGATAGGTACATGGATCAGAGACCTGATATGAGTATTTGGTTGGGAGCAGCGTATACTGAGCTGCAACTGAGGTTGAAATGGGTGATGGGGAAACATACATTTGGGTAGGCTGGTGTTTGGTGGCAGAGGTGGTTTGTTTGGCTGGAGCTGCTTGCACCATGTCAGACCATGCTGAAAGTATAGGTTGTACAAACTGTGCTTGTCTAACAAAAGACTGAGCAGACACAATGCACTCAGCAATCACCTGTTGGGAACAGGCTGAGTAGTGCTCACAAAAATCGGCTGGATCATCTTCAAAAAGCCCTACTAGGGATACAACCTGATTCATATCAAAAGGAGGAGTGAAATCATCATGGCCCTCTGGAATACAGGGCAGGGCCAGCTCAGTACATATCTTGATCAAAGGCTGCACCTCCCCAAACAATATATAACCCTGATCGACCAGGGAGTGAGCCAAATGTATAGTTGCAAACAACTGGTCACTAGACCATCCTTTCAAAGCCTGGCAGCAATAATCACCACTTTCAGATGCCAGCAGAGAAAAATAAATAACCTCATCGGCATTCATGTTTGCAACCAAACTGAGTCAAAAATGGTTCCCCTGTGCAGCCACTTCCGGTCAGGGATGGCCCTGGTATTCTGTCATAAACCAGATGTGACCAGAACTGTGTGACTGCGACAGAGTGAACCAGACATAAATAGGTGAAAGTAAGTTTATTAAGGAAAATGCATATGTGAACACACCACCAATACAGAGTGAACAACCAAACAAACAGTGATATTAAACCAACCAGCATATGTAGCAAGAGGGAGTACCAGAATCGTAGTCAAGCCAGGCCGGGGTCATAAACAGGGAATCAGTAGCTGGGAAGGGAGATAAACAGGACAAGAGAGGATGGATGGATCATAGGAGGGACGGGTCAGGTACAAGGCTCGGGGTCCAGGGTTCAGGTAACAGACAGGAAACAGGATCAACAGGTTCCAGGAATCAGGCTTCAGATTCAGGCTTCAGATTCAGGCTTCAGGTTCAGGAATCAGGAATCAGGAATCAGGAATCAGAGTAACAGGATGCAGGTCAGGGCTTAAGGACAATACCAGGGCAACATAAGTGTGCAATTGCCAGGTATTTATACTGCAGCTCTGCTAATTAAGGTCAGGTGACACCTGTCTGCAGAGGGGAATACCTGCTCCATACTGCCAGGATTCCTCCACTGGTGGACGCCAGTACTGCGGCCCAAAGGTGACAGAATACTTGCAGGAAAGAGCTCTTCTGACAGCTCCGAACTGCCAGGAGACACCTGCTGGTGGACCTCAGTACTGCACACCAAATGATCGATATTGCCAGCGGAGGAGACCTTTCCTGACAGTTGGGTACATGCTCCAGGAGGATGCCCAGCGTTTAGAAGGCTCTGATGATGATACTGAGCTAGATGAAGGCAGTAACGTGAGCATGGACAGAGGGGGTGCCCAAGAAGGACAGCAATCTGGCAGTCATGCTCCCCCTGCTGCAGCATACTGCCAGGTTTGCTCCAGTGATAAGGAGGGAGGTGATGATGAGGTCACTGACTTGGGCACCGCATGCTTGACCAGACATATGTTGACCTACCATGCAGTTCGTTGGCAAGCGTATCTAAAAGACCCACACCAAAGAACAAAGAGGACCTCTCCTTGCTCTTCATCAGCTGAGATCTCCAACCCCACTATACCTTCAGTCCTCTCTGAGACCTGCACTGAGAGGAATGAGGGTGTAGAATTAGGTGTGTCACAGCCAAGTACTTGCGGGCTATCTGCTTTTGGTACACCGATGTCAGATTGTACCAGGCAAATTTCCCTGCCCCAGCTGCTGCACCGCCGAAAGAAGTTTGCTCCCAGCCATCCACATGCCCAGCGGTTGAATGCTAGCTTGGCAAAATTGCTAGCACTTCAACTGCTGATTTTTTAGTTGGTAGACTCTGCCCCCTTCCGTGAGTTTGTGGAATGTGCGGTTCCTCAGTGGCAGGTACCCAAACTCCACTTTTTCTCATGAAAGGCAATTCCGGCTTTCTAACGGCATGTGGAAGGCAATGTCTTGGCTTCGTTGGACAGGGCGGTCAGCGGTAAGGTGCATATTACTGCTGACTCATGGTCCAGCAGGCATGGACAGAGACGTTACCTAAGTTTCACAGCGCATTGGGTGACTCTGCTGGCAGCTTGGAAGGATGCAGGACAAGGTGCAGTAGTGTTGGAGATTGTTCCACCACCATGCCTCCAAAATGCCACTACTAATGATTCTGACATACCTCTCTCCTCCACCCCCTCCTCTTCTTTTCCTCCATGGCCTCTTCCTGTGCTTTGTCCTCAGAACCAGCGGTGCTCCGTAGGCGTTCAAGGGGCTACTCAAGTATGCAGGCCAAAAGATGTCATGCGGTGCTTGAGCTGGTGAGCTTGGCGGACAGGAGCCACACTAAGGCAGAGGTTCTGTCAGCTCTGCAGGGGCAGGTTCAGAGGTGGTTGACGCCATGCCAACTTAAGGCAGGAATGGTGGTTTGCGACAATGGCACCAACCTCCTCTCCGCCCTCCGACAGGGACAAATGATCCATGTGCCCTGTTTGGCTCACATCCTTAACTTGGTGGTGCAGCGGTTCTTGGGCAGGTACCCGGGCTTACAGTATGTCCTGAGGCAGGCCAGGAAAGTCTGTGTGCATTTCCGCCGGTCATTTAATGCCAGTGCTCGGCTGGCAGACCTCCAAAAGGAATTTAACCTGCCCAAGAACTGCCTAATCTGTGACATGCCCACCAGGTGGAACTCAACGTTGGCCATGCTGCAGCGGCTGCACATGCAGCAGAGGGCCATCAATGAGTACCTGTGCGACTATGGCACCAGGACAGGGTCAGGGGAGCTTGTTTTTTTTTCCCCACGCCAGTGGGCCATGATCAGGGATGCATGCACTGTCCTGTCACCATTTGAGGAGGCCACGAGGAAGGTGAGCAGTGACAGTGCATGCATCAGTGACACTGTCCCCCTTGTCCACCTGTTGGAGCACACGCTGCGTGGAATAATGGACAGGGCACTTGAGGCAGAACAGAGGCAGGAAGAGGAGGACTTCCTTAGCTCTCAAGGCCCCCTTTATCCAGACAGTGTTCCTGCATGCCCACCGATCACACAGGAAGAGGTCGAGGAGGAGGAGGATTGTGTCAGTATGGAGGTGGAGCCTGGCACTCAGCATCAGCAGCAGTCTTTAAGAGATCATTTACAGTCCCAAGAAACACATGGACTTGTACTTGGCTGGGAGGAGGTGGCTGCGGATCATGTCGTCCTTAGTGACCAAGAGGACTCCGGACTGAATGCCTCAGCAAACCTACGCTGCATGGCCTCCCTGATCCTGCAAAGCCTGCAGAAGGATCCTCATATTTGTGGTATCAAGGAGGGGGATTGTTACTGGCTGGCAACCCTCCTTGACCCACGTTACAAGGGTAAGGTTGCGGACCTTATCTTGCCGTCGCAGAGGGAGCAGAGGATGAAACCTCTTCAGGAGGCCTTGCAGAAAGGTGTGTGCAACGCATTCCCAGAGACTGAGAGGTTACAAACTCCTGTTTCTGGACAACGTGTTGCTGAGGCTTCGGTCAGTCAAAGAAGGAGCAGTGGAGAAGGTGGCCGTCTGACCGATGCATTCAGACAATTTTTTAGTCCGCAGCCCCAAGGTATGATCATTTCCAGCAACCATCGCCAACGTCTGTTTTACATGGTGCAGGAATACCTAGGGGCAAGATCTGACTTGGACACCTTTCCCACCGAAAATCCTCTGGGTTACTGGGTCTTGAGGATGGATCACTGGCCAGAGCTTGCACAGTATGCAGTTGAGCTACTGGCCTGTCCTGCATCCAGCGTTCTTTCAGAACGCACATTCAGTGCTGCTGGAGGTTTTGTAACCGATCACAGGGTGCGTCTGTCCACTGACTCGGTCGATCGACTGACCTTCACAAAAATGAATCAGTCTTGGATCACCACCAGCTACCAAGCACCTGATGTAACCGAATAAATTTCTTTGAAATGTCAGATCCCTTCAAAGACTGCCTATGCTGATGCTGAGTGACTATCTTGTTATACTGAGTAATTATCCTCTTCCTCCTCAATGATCATGATGATAGCTTGTAAGAACATTTTTGGTTCTGGGCACCGCCAGTCCCGTCACCAGTGCCTAAGGCCCAATGTTTCAGCCCCTGTTTAACAGGGGCATGTACCGTATTTATCGGCGTATAACACACACAGGCGTATAACACGCACATTCATTTTAAGAGGGAAGTTTCAGGAAAAAAATCTTAAATTTTAAATAAGGAACTTTGAAGTAAAATAAGGGTCAGTGCCCATTTGCAGCCTCACCATTGCCATCAATGCAGCCTGATCAATGCCCGTCTGCAGCCTCACAAGTGCCATCAATGCAGCCTCATCAGTCCACATCAATGCAGCCTCACCATTGCCATCAATGCAGCAGCCTCACCATTGCCATCAGTGCAGCCTGATCGATGCCCATCTGCAGCCCAGAGGGGACAGGGAGGGGGGCGGGACGAGCGCCGACAGATTACATACAGTGAGAATCTCCTATGATAGACAGAACAGTGGTCCAATGGTGGCCCGGGAGACAGGAGTTCCTATTACAGAGGCTGCCAAGTAAACAGGAGATTCTCACTGTATGTAATCTGACGGTGCTCGTCCCGCCCCCCTCCCTGTCCCCTCCGAGGCAGCTAAAACTGAAGTATTGGCGTATAACACGCACACACTATTTGCACCCAATTTTCATGGTGAAAAAGTGAGTGTTATACGCCAATAAATACAGTAATTACAATTTTTGATGCAATTCTTTGCAGCAGGGCTAATTCCTGGGCTCCAACTAGAGTATCTGTGAGGGGTCCCAGTGTTATGGCACCAGCACCAGTGCCCAAGGCCCAATTTTTCAGCCCCTGTTCAACAGGGACATGTATTTAGAATTCTTGATCTAATATTTCGCAGCAGGGCCCGTTTCTGCACCCACCAAGAGTATCTGTGAGGACTTACAGTGTTGTAGCATCAGCACCACCACCACCACCAAAGGCCCAATTTTTCTGCCCCTGTTCAACAGGGGCATATAATTACAATTCTTGATCTAATATTTCACAGCAGGGCCCTGTGAGGGCTTACAGTGTTGTGGCCACAACAACACCTAAGGCCCAAATTTTTGCTGAGTATATAGGGCAGGCCCCTACTTTCAAACATCCAAACAAACGACTCCTACTTGCAAACGGAAGGAGACAACAGGAAGTGAGATGAAATCTACCCCTAGGAAGGGAAATTCTCTCCTGTAAGAGTTAATATGGGAAAAACTTTTCTCCTTTCCACTGATGCTTTATCACCAATCCTTGTTTCACAAAAAACCCCAAATTTTCAAAAAACATTTGTCATTGGGACAAAAAAATTAGGTGAAATCTTCTGAAGAAGAGCACTTTTGATTTCGAACGTTCGAGTCCCATAGACGTCAATGGAGTTCTAAAGTTTGTGCAAATTTTCGGTCCGTTCGCAGGTTCTGGTGCGAACCGAATCGGGGGGTGCTCGGATCATCCCTACTGGGGACCCACTTCACTCTCCTGAGTCACTTGGAGTCACTGGATTTAGACAGTAAAGCCGCGTACACACAGGTGGACTTTTTGACAGAACTGGTCCGACGGACTTTCAACAGACTTTCAACGGACTTCCAATTTAACGAACGGACTTGCCTACACACGATCACACCAAAGTCTGAAGTTGATAGCCAGTAGCCAATAGCTGCCCAAGCGTCGGTTTTTGTCCGTCGGACTAGCATACAGACGAGCAGATTTCTGGGTCCGGCGGAGTTACGACGTAAAGATTTGAAGCATGTTCCAAATCTAAAGTCTGCCAGAATTTCGACTGGAAAAGTCCGCTGAAGGTCTGATGAAGCCCACACATGATCGGATTGTCCTCCGGACTCGGTCCGTCGGACCAGTCCGGTCGAAAAGTCCAACCGTGTGTACGCTGCATAAGCCTGACGATAAGCCTGACCTGGGATGTGCTTTCAAAAAATACCTTGACCTCTAATGGGATTTTGAAGCAAGACATGGCCAACCTGAGTAAGGGCTTACAGTTCTTCCAGAAATGCCTTAATACCATGATAGCAGTCATAGATCTCCAAAACACCGATGACCAACATTCTTCTATCCAAATGCACATGGATAGCCTTGATGACAGACATATGGGCAACAACATTAGCCTTCTGGAACTTGAACAGGAAAGTCTGGAACAGGAGTTGCTGACCTACTGGCCCAAGTGAAGGGTATTTTCAACATTCTGCTTGACTGTCATGCCACAGATGAGATCAAGATTGATAGGGTCCACAGAACCCCCAGGCTACTGCAGCACCAATCTCACTTAACCAAGGGATGTGCTATGTCAGGTCCACTTCTATAAATAAAAATAAATAATCAACTGAGCTGACCCCTTTGACTGCGATGGAGCCCAGATTACCATTTACCCTGACCTTTTCAGATAATCCCTTTCCAAAAGGAGGGCTCTTTTCCTGCTTACTCATGCCCTCTTACAGGCTGGTGTAAAATATTGGAGATACCCATTTTATCTGCTCACAAGGACTCCTTTTTATTGAGGTACTGAACATTAATGTTGCCTATAATTGTTGAAGACAGTATTCCTATCCCTTGAAGTTGACTTCTTAACTTTGTTTACCCTGTTGAACTTTGTTATTGCACATTTTATTGTGGCAAATAAAAGCCTTTTCATTTAAATTAGTATAAAAAGCTGCATCATTTCTGCCATTCACACCATTCTCAGCAACAACATTTTTGTAAGGCCACCTCCCCACAGACACTATACTCCACCCTCACAACTGATTTGAAAGGGTTCTACAGGTCCTCAACTTGATATACCTGGTCTTTTTCAATTGACAATCTTAATCTTGTAGATTTTACAACTGCCTCATACATGACCCTTGAAGTTTGCACATTGAGCCACTGATATCATTCTTTCCCATTCTTAACTCTACAATACTCATATCACCTGCTGGAACATTTTAGGTTTGTGTTCATGCAATCTCTGTAATTTGATAGTTACATTAACTCTGGTCTTATTTGGTAACACCAGTTATCGTAGAGCAACACATTTGTCAACATATTGAGTTTTGCTTAAAATGACCTGACTCTACTTTGTGGTTAATTGCATGCAATCATGCTTATCGTCATTTACACTACCCCTACCCTTATTGGGTACTTAGAGGTTTCACTGTGAGCCGTTGGAATGTAGGGGGGGGGCTTGAAGTGACAGACAAATAGTCCATCTACATTGAGTTTGTCTTAACTGCTGCAGCTGGCACCCTGCCTGGGTTACCCGGTAGAGTTGCCACCTCATCCCTTAAAAACCAAACACATATTAATTACACAGGTTCTGTGGCTGATTAAGGTGGTAATTAAACTCACTTGGTGCCTTATTTGCATTAAATTAGCCTCAGAACCTGTGTTATTCATATGTGTTCGGGTTTAAAGGGATGAGGTGGCAACCCTATTCCCTGGGTGCCATAATATTATGAAGCTGGGGACTGGTAGACTGATCCTGACCTTGAATTGCCTGCACTGACTCCCATCCCCTAAAACTGTGTCCTAACTCTCACTTTGTAGCACTTGTTGACTTTGTCATGTTAACGCAATTTTTTATTTATTGCTACCTATGTATTAAAAAGTATTAGTTTCCACACACATACCTGTTTTGCACTGATGCTGCAATACACTCTACGGTACCTACATATGGACCTTTTCCGGGTTCTTGTCTTTTGGCTAAGCTCACATAGGCAGAACCCCCTCATTGTTAGGACACTCTGGGTTTAATCCTAAGGGATATTTCTTAAAATGGTGCCCCCCCCCCCCCCCAGACCACACACACACAGAAAGTGAGGGGAATTTTCCAAAAGTAACAGAAAGAAATAAAAATGTTTTTCTATAATGCAATAGTGGAAACCAGAACCCATCAGTTTTTTTATTTTTTATCTGTCTCCTTCTTGTAGATTTTTTCTCTGTTTCTGTCTGGTATAGCTGATGTCAGCAGGACAGGACATGAGGGGAAATCTCTATAATAGGGGCCCTGGGTAGAAGTATAATTCTGACAGGAGTTATAATCCTTGCCCACTCTATACAAAAGTATTCAAGGCCTGACGCAATTTCCAATGTCTGCATTAAGCCAAACAAGTTTCCCCATCTTTCTCTTTCTACTTTAACATTAATTCTGAACTATGTCAGCTAGAGAAGTAAAGAATTCAGATAGTGGGATATAATCACTATATATAGTGATTAATTGGAAGACACAAGAACCAGAAAAAGTTAGACTCTTTTTAAAAAGGTTCAATATTTATGCTAAATAAAAATGACTAATAGTGCGCTGTTCCTTTAAATAATGAACTGATGTAATGATAAACAAAATAAAGTGAATAAATCAAGGATTTTACCTAAGTGTTCAAACTTAAAAATTGTGTCAGTGTATGAACAAACAAAGATTACAAATTAGTGATGCAAAATAGCAAAATACCACAAGTGAATTAATCAAATATAAATATACAAAGGATTGTTAATAAAATTGAGAACTCAAGTCCATAAGTTAATCCAAACACTTAAAGTATAACTAAAGGCAAAACTTTTTTTTTGTTTTTTTTTCAGTTTTGGATAGAGTGTAGAGAGATTAGAATATCTGTGAGTTTTTATTGCTGTCTGTGCCCCTCTTAGGAAGATTCACCCTCTCTATATGTCCTGTTTACCATTAGCATTGAAAGTGAAAGTAAAAGAAAATCCCAAATTTTGGGTTGTCCCCATAAAAGTAATAGAGGGGAAATCTTCCAATGGGGATACTAGTTCTGGTGACCTGGGGGTCCCCAAGGTAATCCCTTAATTTGCATGTATTTCCTCTCACTTCCTGTTGGGCTATGGGGCAAGAAGTGAAGGGGAATCTCTGCAATGGGACACAGATGGCAAAAAAATTGACAGGGGTTATATCCCTTCCTTGCTCTATCCCCAAAAAAAAAAAAAAGTTTTGCCTATAGTTCTATTTTATTGAAAAGTGTGACGAGTGGAAAATATATTCAACTCCGTGACTACCAGTTTTCATTCCACAAGAAAAGAGAGTGGATCCCTATTACAGAGATCAAGGAAGATTGTGCTGAAATGATCACAGGTGTGGAGATTTCAAACAGCGTGTCTTGACACTTGCAGGGATGAGCTCCATGTGTTCAAAAGATCATATATGAAAAGGGAGAAGCCTCATAGTGTAAATTAGCCAATTTTATTAAAAAAAAAAAAAAAATAGTATAGATGCACTTATATAGTGGTTAAAAAATTCCGTCAGTTTCGGAAGAGATCCTGTCTGCAGATGCAGAGGCAGTGATGTTGGGACGGTTCATACCCGTGGCAATTCAGTCACTTCAGCCCAGGGGAAGCTGACCATCACTGGGGGAATCGGACAGAGGGGAGGAGAGCCGCAGCATTCCTGTCAGTGTTCCCGGCATGCAGAGCGTGGGTGGCCATAGTCTTCCAGCAAGCAGCTGAGAGGGGGAGAGCTCACACAGGCTGGGCAACGGCAGCTGCTTGAGATTGAGCAGGGAGAGGAGAGAGATCCTGAGGCTAAATGTGAGTGGATCCTGCATAACTACGATACCACAATTAACAGAGGGTGAGTTAGCCTGCTCTATAGCGGCAGCTGGCGGACATTGGGATACCTGCAGCTGAAAAAGATATCCCTGAGACTTTTGTGAGTATGTCCCTGGGTGCCATCTTTGCTTTCCCTTTTTTTCTTTACTTTTGAGGAGCAAATGTTGTCTGGTCCTAAGTAGGGAAGGCTGGTGAAGGAGGTGCTGGGCTATCATACCATTGTCATTGCCATTACTAGGAAGAGGGGGGAAGACCCAACACAGCAGGATATCGCCAGCACGCAGCCATAACAAACTGTGAAGGGGAACCAGGCAGCGGCTAAATTAGAGTGATTTGTGCATACCCCAGGCCAGACACCCATAAAAGGAGGGCAACAGAACTTGCAGGCACAATCAAAAATGCAGTCTGGGGCCTCAACTGTGAGAAAAAATCCAAGGCCAAGGCCAAGCAGCAGCAGTATTGGAGACGGACCACACAGGAGAGAATTCTGCAGGGGAGGTTATCCCAGATACCCCAGAATCCCCACCTAGGGCTGGAGCCCCAACAGAAAGATAACTGTCATTGAGAGAGTTCCTGCAAGCAATCATTTTTTTGTAAGTTTTCCTTATGCGAACTGTCTGACCAGCTTAAAAATATCAGGGAAGAGCTATCCTTTGTAAGGCACAACTTCCAAAAAGTATGTGAAAGGACAACTGCCCTGGAGGGGAGAGTTAGTCTAGTAGAGGATGACTTGAACCCCCTTAAGCGGGAGATAAGAACTGTAAGAGAACAAATGGCTAACTATGAGATAAAAAAAGGATGACATGGGAAACAGTGCAGAAAAAATGTGAGGATTGTGGGGCTCCCTGAGCGAATTGAGGGCCCAGACCCTATAGCATTTCTGGAAAAGTGGTTTAAAGAACTATTTGGAAAGGACACTTTTTCATCCTTTTTTGCAATGACAGGTCGGGTCATAGGGTGACCTCCAGACCTCACCCACCAGGAGGTCACCCAAGATCCCTCCTTGTAAAAATGCTTTATTACAAGGATAGAGTTACTATATTACAAAAGGCCAGAGAAATGGGAAATGTCCTCTATAACAGCGCCAGTGTTACCCAGACTTTTCACCGGAATTGCAAAAACGGAGGGCTAAGTTTGCGGAAATCAAAATTAAACTACAGCAATTGAAAGTAACTTACACCGTGCTATATCCAGAAAAACTGTGTCAGGGCTAGCTCAGCCCTTCCTTCTCTGAGCTGGCCGCTCAGCTGTTGGCTAATTGCCAGCTCTCATCTCTCTCCACAGTTAACCAGCTGTTGTGGATCTCCTCGTCAGTCCCGCCTACTTAAAGATCTCCAGCTCACTTCATGTCTGCCTTCGCCTTGGTCACATCACAAGAAACCATCTCCTGCATTCCTGTTTAAAGACTGGCTTTGCTGACATCCCTTCTGGCTCCTTATCCTGCTTGCTGCTCCTCTACTTGGATCCCTGACTTATGGCCTGGCTGATTACCCGATCTGGTTACTGAACTCTGGCTTGGCTGATTACCCGATCTGGTTACTGGACTATGGCTATGCTTTGACTACGCTTACTCTATTTACCTTTTTATTTTTATTAATAAACAAGTGTGATTTTATTGTACTTCTGTCCCGGTCTGGTTCATGGTTTCTGACAGACTGCAGTTAACCACCCTAAGGGAGACTGTCACGGAACATCCCACACTCCGCTTGAGTGTTTCCATCAGTATACCACTTCCTCCTAGTCTGGACTCAGATATCAGATATTCCAACCGCTCCCAAGCATAAAACAAGAGGGGACTTGCTTACATGCTAACACGGACTATTTTTATTTAGAATCAAAATTACAAGACTTTATATGCCGTTGGAACCTCCTCTAACAATACAACTGTAACCTAATTAACATGAGCTAGTTTACTAAATCATTTACCCAGACCAGATGACTCAGAGACATGACACAGACTTGTGGGCACCGAGCTTCACACAGTAGTATAAACACAATAGCAGGAGCTAATTACAATTAACGATATAAACAACAATCTTCCCCCTCCTCAGCCTAGTCATCAACAACTATAGTAGGAGTAAACTGTTTGTCTCCTAGCCAGTCCTGGAGGCTAATGTGATCAGCTCACTCAATTAACAGGTTAGTTCAGAATCAAACAAACCAATAATAGTCTCTACATACATCCTGGGAGATATTGTGGACAAATATTACTGTCCCATTTTAAGTAGTCCAAGATATATTTTCTCACTAACTCTGTGCCAGGATAGCACAGGGTGACTTAGACAGAAGAGGTGTATGGGGAGCTGAAACAAGGGCATCCCCTACTTTCCAAGGGATTCTGAGTTCCATGGGCCCTCCCGTCACATCTCTCCCCTTCGGCAGAAGACTAACACAGGAGGAGACCCCAGACGGGTTGACTTCGAAGTTAGTCAGTAGTTCCAATCCTCTAATGCCTGTACCCACACAGTACCCCAAATTGTTGCAAACAAAGCATTACTCACCCAGCCAACCTCTGCCTCTCTCAGAGAACATATCTGCTGCTGGGGAGAGGCCTGGACTGGCCCTTCTCCTTGGAGTCCTTTCTGCCGCTGGAGAGAAGACAGGGTGACTGGGCTCACTCCGTCATGCTGTTTGGGATCTGGGCCGACTGCCCAGCATCCCTGGGGTATACAGGTGGAGACTGAAGTCGCATCCACCTTCACAGGAAATCCATTCTCTGTTAGTTGAGGGCAGAGTCCAGCAGTACTTGGCCCTGTTGCCAGCCCTGCTGCTGGAAACCCCACACCATCTGCTCCAGCTAACTGTTGGGGAGGGAGGCCAACTGCCCCGCCTCCCTGGAACTCTGTAGTTGTTGCTGGTGCTGGGCAGAGGTTGGTAGCACTCTGCCCGGTTGCCAGTGCTTCAACTGTCGAAGTTCCTTGTAACTCCACAGATACTGCTATTGGTGCTGGGCAGAGCACAGTGAAGTTTGGCCCCAATACCAGCTCTTCTGCTGGAGGCTCATCAGGTTGTTCTTCCTCAGCAGAAAAGTCTATTAAATCCCCTACCTCTATAACTGGTGTCTGGGGATAGAGATTCACCATCTCCTGTCCATGGAGCTCAGAAGATGCTATCAGTGCTGGGCATAAGTTAGCAGAGCTCTGCCCTGTTGTCAGCACTTCAGGTTTGTTGACGGAAATCTCCAGATTTTCCACTGCCGATTCTCTGGCATGCTGCTGGACAGGCACATTCCTCCATCCAAGATCATCCCATGCAGAAACAGGATCATCAAGGTCAGTCAGCACTTGCTGCATCCGCCATAAGACCTCCGCCTCCATAGCTGCTGAGGCAGGTTGGCAAAGCACACTATTACTCTGCCACATTGCCGACTCTTCAGCCAGGATTTCAGAGTTGTCATCTGGTAATTCCTGATAGTCCCAGGCAAAGGGAGCCCAGCCCTGGCACTGAGCAATGTCTAGCAGCCATTTGTAGGCGATCTCCAGCTCCCATTCCTGAACGGCCAGAAACTCCAAATCTTCCTGTGCCCAGTGCACTTCCGAAATGTTCAGTAGCCCTTCTCTGAAATCCATGATTTCGTCCACCCGCCACTCCAAATCACTCCCAAAGTTAGGGTCCCCTGTCAGCTTCACATACAACAGTCCCAAGCCGCCGTAGCTTAAGCCTTCCATTGGGCTGTCATCCGCTATCCAGGGACATGCTTCAGATACATGCCACCGGAGGGCTCTGTAGCTCTCATCCAGCTTCATTTCTTCCCAGACCAGCCTGCTTAATTCAGCTGTCTGCTCCTTGTGCGTTTTTTCTCCCAAAAACTACAGCCGCAATCTGTACTGTGACCAGTACCTTTCCTGCATGGAGGGGAGAACTTTTCCCTGGTGTCGCTGCTCACGGCTAGCGCTTCTTTCCAGAGTTTGCAGCGAATAGAATCACACCATCCCAGCAGGACCTGCTCTGATACTGGTCCTCTGTGCTGTATCTGCATCTCTCGCAACCTCCTTCTGAATTCCTCCTCCATGGCGGCTGGTATCTGTACCTCTCCTCTCCTGCTATCCGGACCTTGGATCCAGGTGGAAGTTTGGATGTCCCAGACTGCAGGAAGCGTCAAGCTGCTTGCCACCAATGTCACGGAATGTCCCACACTCCTCTTGAGTGTTTCCATCAGTATACCACTTCCTCCCAGTCTGGACTCAGAGATCAGATATTCCAACCGCTCCCAAGCATAAAACAAGACGAGACTTGCTTAGATGCTAACATGGACTATTTTTATTTAGAATCAAAATTGCAAGGATTTATATGCCGTTGGAACCTCCTCTAACAATACAACTGTAACCTAATTAACCTAATTAACATGAGCTAGTTTACTAAATCATTTACCCAGACCAGATGACTCAGAGACATGACATGTAGGACATCAAACAAACCAATAATAGTCTCTACATACATCCTGGGAGATATTGTGGACAAATATTACTGTCCCATTTTAAGTAGTCCAAGATATATTTTCTCACTAACCCTGTGCCAGGATAGCACAGGGTGACTTAGACATAAGAGGTGTATGGGGAGCTGAAACAAGGGCATCCCCTACTTTCCAAGGGATTCTGAGTTCCACGGGCCCTCCCGTCACAGAGACTCTGTTCTTTGACACCCCAGAAGGAGTGGGGGGGCTGTGGCTGCAGCGCAGCGCTCCGCTCCCTCCTCCTCCTCCTCCACTATATGTCATACACAGTCTGCGGGTATCTCCCGCTGTGTGTCTCGGAGCTTAGTGTGAAAACTTTGGCTGCGCTGTGAGAAAAGTTCCACCCTCCTCCTAGATCAGCTCGTGTGATAGACGCAGTGTTCTGTCTATCACACAAGCTGATCTAGGAGGAGAGCGGGACTTTTCTCACAGCACAGCCAAAGTTTTCACACTCAGCTCCGAGACACACAGTGGGAGATGCCCGCAGACTGTGTAATCCAGGCACAGGCACTGACTACAGTGAGGCTGCGATTATGGGCACGGTGAAACTGCATTATGGGAACGGTGAGGCTGTGATTATGGGCACGGTGAGACTGCATTTTTGAGCACGGTGAGGCTGCGATTATGGGCACGGTAAGGCTGAGATTATGGGCACGGTGAGGCTGAGTTTATGACGTGTGACGTCCTAGCCATGCCCCCCTATGTCCGGCTTCGGCCATTGCCATAACAACGGTGCTAAATCAGCTAAAAGTAATTGGATCTGTATGTGCGTTATAATTAATCAAAATTAGTTGATTAATCAATTTTAAAAAAACGATTAATCGAACATGAAAATTTTAATCAGTAACAGCCCTAAAAAAAGACACAACCCCCCCCCCACCCCCAAAAAAAACATGCAGCAAAAAAAGGGTATACAGCACTGTATACAGCACTAAATGTTATGTAGTACTGTGTTAAACAATTCACTACAATACACTGACACTACACTATACTAACACTATACTAACACTACACTAACACTCAACACTCAGAGTCACAATAAGTGAACACACTAACTCGCTACTAGTAGCAAACTTAGCCTTGCTCTATCAATCTCCACTCCAACACTGCAAAAGCTTCCTTTGGGAAAGAACCTTTTATCCACTTCAGCTCTCACACCTGTTTACCTCCTATGGACCAGGCCATATTTTCACAGTTCAGCTATGTGTCTATTCATGAGGCTATAACTTTGTAATTACTTGATACAGAATTGATACAAATATCATTTTTTGGGGACAAACAGGGCTTTTTTGTGATTTTAGGGTCTTCAGGGAATCTTTTTAATTTATTTGCATTTTAAGGGGAAAAAACAGGAAAAATTAAAGAAAAATTAATTTTTTTCAAGTTTGATCAGCAATATTTTAACCACTTCAGCCTTGAAAGATTTGGCTGCTCAATGACCAGGCCATTTTTTGTGATACGGCACTGCGTCGATTTAACTGACAATTGCGCGGTCGTGCAACGCTGTACCCAAAAAAAATTGATGTCCTTTTTTTCCCACCAATAGAGCTTTCTTTTGGTGGTATTTGATCATCTTTTATTTTTTGCGCTATAAACAAAAAAAGAGCGTCAATTTTGAAAAAAAACACAATATTTTGTACTTTTTGCTATAATAAATATCCCCATTTTTTTTTTTTTAAAAGCGTTTTTTTTTTTTTCCTCAGTTTAGGCCGTTCTGTATTCTTCATGTTTTTGGTAATAAAAATCGCAAAAAGCATATATTGATTGGTTTGTGCAAAAGTTATAGAGTCTACAAAATAGGGGATAGATTTATGGCATTTTTATTATTATTTTTTTTTTTTTACTAGTAATGGCGGTGATCTGCGATTTTTATATGGGACTGCGACATTATTAGCGGAGGGATCGGACACTTTTGACACATTTTTAGGACCACTGACAATTATACAGCGATCAGTGCTATAAAAATGCACTGATTACTGTGTAAATGTCACTGGCGAGGAAGGGGTTAACACTAGGGAGCGATCAAGGGGTTAACTGTGTTCCCTAGTGTGTGTTCTAACTGTGGGGGGGGGGACTAACTATAGGAGATGACAGATCGTGATTCCTAGCTAGTAGGAACTCAAGATCTGCCTCTCCTCCCCTCACAGAAAAGAGATTTGTGTGTTTACACACACGTCCCTGTTCTGGCTCTCGTGCCTGCTTTTGCGCGTGGCTGGTAGTCATCGCGACAGCCAGCCACGACAGTCGGCACCCCCGCAGCACAGCAGGCACACGCGCGCGCACCTGCTATACAGCTTGAAGGAACTGATGCACAGCTACGATGGCTCGCGGGATCTTGCCTACCTGCCACAGTATAATGACGGCGGCTGATCGGCAAGTGGTTAAACACAAATACTATTACTGTGGCGAAAACTTATATATTTTTTTTCTGCTGCTTGTTCTATTTACTGCAACACTAAAATTACATTTTTGCTACAAAGCATGTTAACGTTATTTGCAAAATAAATGTTTTTTTAACATTTTGCATATTTTTCATTTTTTTATAATGCATCAGTAATTTATAGTTCTTACTGCTTTAAAATAAAACAGATATATAATAGAACCGCATATTTTTTAACAGAAAACTCTTAAAAATAATCTACAAAGGACACCAATTAGAACAGTCCACTGTCACTAATAATTGTACTTGGAATGGTAAACTTCGAAACACTCCTTAAGGCACAGGCCTGGTTTGGAGGGACATTGAGGGCAGTGATACCTTGTCTCCACTCTAATTTTTTTGTCTGCATTTTCTCTGAGGCCTTTTTTTGGAGTTGGTGGGAGCACTGCAGGGCAGTGGCGTCTCCAGCTTTCATATTTAAGGGGGGTACATGGGGGGACAGGGACAAAAGTAGGGGGGCAACTATAAAATGCAATTATATATATCCTGGGGCCCTTTACTACGATCCCACAACGGCCCTTTCACACGTTCTGCAGTGAGCTCCCTTCCTACTGTATTGGGGCCCCCAGGGTGGCAGAAAACAAGAGATATATGTCACCAGCATACCAAGAAAATATAAGGATCCAAAGCAGTGGGAGAACTATCAGGGTTGCAAAGGTTGTCTTGCCTCCAGGCCCTGGTGTTCTGCCACTGTGGGGTTCCCCAGCCTCCTCTTGCTTTCCTGCCCCTGCTATTGACTGCTCTGGTCTGGCATCTCTTGGAATTTACAGGCTGGTTCTCCTGTCCTAAGGATGGGAGAAATCAGTCTGTTTTTTTCAGTAACTGAGAGTCCTGGTGGAGTCCTTCCTGCAACTCGCTCTTCTCCCTGCCAATGAGGAAGCAGGGGAAGGAGCAGATTGGGCGGCCGTGGTCATGTGAGCGCTCGCATTATGCAGTGTCAGCGAGCAGAGGGAGGGGGGAGGAATCACCCGCAGGAGCTGACTGGGGACGCTCTCCCTCTTAGACATTGCCTTTTTTGAAAAAAAAAAAAATTTTTGGGGGGGGGGCACATGGTGGGGCACAGCATAATGTTGGGGGGGTCAGGGCCCCCTCTGGCCCCCCCTAGGGTCGCCATTGCTGCAGGGTAGTGTCTGTTGTGTCTGTCACACATCCTTTCAATTTCCTCAATTGCAGTGTATCTTGCACTGAGGAGAGGCTTCCGTTGGGCCACTATGCCATAAAGCCTCGATTGGTGGAGGCTGCAGTGATGGTTGACTTTCTACAACTTTCTCCCATCTCCCGACTGCATCTCTGGAGCTCAGCCACAGTGATCTTTGGGTTCTTCTTTACCTCTCTCACCAAGGCTCTTCTCCCCTGATAGCTCAGTTTGGCCAGACGGCCAGCTCTAGGAAGAGTTCTGGTCGTCCCAAACATCTTCCATTTAAGGATTATGGAGGCCACTGTGCTCTTAGGAACCCTAAGTGCAGCAGAAATTTTTTTTGTAACCTTGGTCAGATCTGTGCCTTGCCACAATTCTGTCTCTGAGCTCTTCAGGCAGTTTCTTTGACCTCATGATTCTCATTTGCTCTGACATGCACTGTGAGCTGTAAGGTCTTATATAGACAGATATGTGGCTTTCCTAATCAAGTCCAATCAGTATAATCAAACACAGCTGGACTCAAATGAAGGTGTAGAATCATCTCAAGGATGATCACAAGAAATGGACAGCACCTGAGTTAAATACTGTATATGAGTGTCACAGCAAAGGGTCTGAATACTTAGGACCATGTGATATTTCAGTTTTTCTTTTTTAATAAATCTGCAAAAATGTTAACAATTCTGTGTTTTTCTGTCAATATGGAGTGCTGTGTGTACATTAATGAGGAAAAAAATGAACTTAAATGATTTTAGCAAATGGCTGCAATATAACAAAGAGTGAAAAATTTAAGGGGGTCTGAATACTTTCCGTCCCCACTGTATATGAATTATGTAATCATCACCTTCTGGTATTTTAGGAAAGAGTGCCTGTTGCCTGCCTTTTTGTAAATTATGTAAGAATTATACAAGGCCATTTGCAAAAGGTATCTTGCCACTTTTTTGTACCAAGGTTTTGGGGTTTTTTTTACAACCAGATAAGGGTAAGCATTTGATCTAAAACATCAACACCCCCCATATATTTTGTGTACTGAGCAATGACCACAGGTATTTCTACTACTTGTGCCCTGTGATTCCTTACGGACACATTGACTTCTCTGTGGATTGTACTTAGAAACAATACATCCTTTTTGTCTTTGTATTTTAATGCCAGCAGTTTGTTGCTTCTGAGGCTGCATGACTCCCCTCTTTTCAATTTTCTATTTTGAACCTATTTTGGAAATCCCTTGCGATTTGACCTTATGGTACCACAGGCAGCGATATCAGCTGTATATAAAAATGGAAATAGCGACACACTCGTATAAAAATTGTCAACATATAAATGGTAGCTTTTATTCAGCAATGGATTTATCAGGTCTACAACAATCTTGCCAGTGGTAGGCATGTATGGTGGGCATCCATCAGGGTGTAGCTGGTGTTCTTTTCCTTCATATACGCGGAATGCATATGTGCAGCCAGTCCCACTCTTGCACAATTTGTACAACTGAACCCCAGACCTGGCTCGCTTGGTAGGAATGTATTGTTTAAGGAATAGCCTGCAATGAAAAGGAACAAGGGACTCATCCACTACAATGTTTTGCCATGGTGTGTATATTGTACAAAATTTATTCAAGTGGGACAGAAGAGGTCTTAATTTAAAAAGGCAGTCATAGGCAGGGTCACCCATACTGCCGTTTTGGGTGTTATCGTTAAAATGTAAAAATTTAATCAACATTTCATACCGTAGCCTGGTCATTGTGACAGACTATATAGGGGTGCAGTATATTGACTTCTTGGACCAGTACTTCTTTATTTGTGGCTTCCAATAAGGGCCAATATTAAACGTCAGCCCTAGAATTACTTTAAGTTCTGATACATTTGTGAGCTTCCATTTTGAAGCAAACCAAGAAGAAGGATTGGCAGATAGAAATTGGTTGGCATTTAATTTAGTTAAGCTGGTCCTCTGAACTGTTGGCTCTTCGTCTTCTATCTCTTCTTTTTTTTTTAAAAGTATTTTATTAAGTTTTCACAAAAGTAAAACAAGTGAAACAGATATATGCACATGTTACATGTTGGCAATGAGTAAAGTTGATAGTTACAACATATATGGCTATTGTACATATCACCTAGCATAACATTAAAGGCAGCAAGAATCTGCATATAATGAACCTGTTATGGTCCGTATATAGGAGTCGGAATAAAAATAAAATTGAAAAATAATAATCGTAAAAAAAAAAAAAAAAAAAAATGTATGTAGAATGAGAATCGTGGATGAAAGTTGCGTTATGCCCGAGGTATCCCTATGGTGTAAGATACCACGTCTAATTGTGGTTTTTCCCTGCTAAAATATCTCCACTCCCACATCCGAGCACCCCCATATGGGCACTAGTTGTGCCCGGGTGGAGGAGTACATGAAAATGTTAGTCAGTGGTGAAATACTTCAGGCCAGGGAACTTGTTCTGATGTAGTGTTATCTCCCCAACATATGGGGTCGCGTTTGTATTACCTCAGAAGATTTAAAATTTTTAGGGTGCAGGTGATGTAGTGATGTGGGAAGAGGGATTGGGGGGAGGGGGAGGGAGACGGAAAGTAATGGTAGTTAAGTGTTTATTTATGGACTTATGTAGGTGTTTGTGTGTTTGTGGAACCCCTTGAGTCTGTGGGGTGGGGGGTGGTTGGACTAGACTGTATTTGGGATGATTTAAAGTGGATCCAACAAGCCCAGATGTTCATGTATTTGGTTGGCGTATCTGCTGTTTGGTGAATAAGGCTTTTCATTTCAGCCACTCTATCAACCCGCTGAATCCATTCTGTTATGGTGGGGGGAGATGTGGTTCTCCAGTGTACTGGGACACATAGGTTTGCCGCGTTGATGAGGTGTAGAACCAGTGATTTCCTATATGTGCGTTGTGGGAGAGAGGTATGGTCGAGCAGATATTGTGCCGGGGTGAAGTCAGGGGTGAATGTCGTTATCTGAGTAATCAACCGGTGGATGTCAGTCCAATAGGTCTGGATAAGAGGGCAGTCCCACCATATGTGTGTGCCTCTCGATGCTTTACAACGCCAACATAGGGTAGGGAAGTCAGGTTGATATCTGTGAATCTTGTCCGGGGTCCTGTACCATTTTGTAGAGATTTTGTATCGATTTTCTTGAGTTGATATGTTGCATGAACCTTTATGCATATGATAAAGAGCTCGCTGCCACTCCTCTGCGGAGAGGTCTATGTTCAAGTCCTGCTCCCATCTTCTAATTAATTCATCAGTTTTGATTTCGTCTGTTGGAAATAGGAGTTTATATATTGATGAGATGAGGTGTCTTTGGGGTTCAGAATTGTTACACAATAGTTCAAAAGGCATAAGATCTCTGTGCAGGTCCACCGTGGGTTTGAGGCTATAGACAAAGTGACGTATTTGCAAGTATTTGTGGAAGGGGATGTGGTAGTCTGGAAATGTGGAGGTAAGGGCATGAAACGTCAGGAAATTTCCATTGTGGAACATTTGGTGTATCTTTAGTCGTGATCTGTCGGGATCTGTTACCGGGTAGAGAGTGTGTACTCCTGGGGTAAACTCTGGATTGTTTTCCAGAGGTGTCATGGGACCGGGAAAAGGTTTCAATTTGAGTGGTTTGCAAGCTGCTGTGAAATTTGTTAACGTGGAGTTGATGAATGGATTTAGTTTGGCTTGTGTTGGTACTATTTTGTGGTTGATCCATGGTAACGTGCATATCGGTAGTGGGGTGGAAGCGTTCTCAATGTAGACCCAATCTTTGCTTGTATTGTTGGCGTGCCAGTCTACAATTCTGGCTAGGTGACATACCCAATAGTATTTTTGCATGTCTGGAATGTTTAATCCCCCTTGTGACTTGGGGTTTGTTAGTCTTTTCCAATTTAACCTTGGCTGTTTGGAGGACCAAATAAAATTTCTACAGAGCCTTTTGAGGGTGGAGAAGAAGGCCATGGGAATTTGTATGGGTACAGTCTGAAATAGGTATAGCAATTTGGGGAGCACGTTCATTTTTAGGACAGCTGCCCTTCCAAACCATGAAAACGGCCCCGAGGTCCATTTTTGTAAATCTGTTCGTATAGTATTTAGGATAGGTAGGAAATTAAATTTATAGATCTCTGTCAGTTTGGTGGGTATTTTAATGCCTAGATACGTGAGAGCCTGGGTTTCCCAACTGAAAGGGAAATTCTGCGTGCATAGGGTGACTATGTCGGTGGATAGGGAGATGTTAAGGCTTTTGGACTTAGCTAGATTAATTTGCAAGTTGGATAGAGATTTAAATATAGCAAGGTCTTTGAGGAGGTTAGGCAAAGTGATGATTGGGTCCGTTAGGAATAACAGGACATCGTCCGCATAGGCCGCAAGTTTAAATTGTTTACGGTCTATTTCCACCCATTTGATATTAGGGTTTTCCTTGAGTTTGCGAAGGAGTGGTTCCATCGTGAGAATAAAGATTAAGGGGGACAGGGGGCAGCCCTGTCGCGTTCCATTGGAGACGGAGAAGGCGTCCGACAGGTGCCCATTCAATCTTATTTTCGCAGTGGGTGAGGAATACAAAGCCATAATCATATGGATCAGTTGGAGTGGGAGGCCTATAGAGTGTAATGTGGCTTCCATATAGTCCCAAGCAACCCTGTCGAACGCCTTCTCCGCGTCCAATGATAGGAAAAAACCTTTGATGTTATTGGTGGTCATCCAGTAATGTATGTCTAAGGCTTTAGTAGTGTTGTCCCGGGACAAAACCAACTTGATCTGTGGATATTAGTTTGGGAATTATTGGTAACAGACGATTGGCAATAGCTTTGGCATAAACTTTAATATCAACATTCAGAAGGGAAATTGGTCGGTAGTTGGAGACCATGGTAGCGTCCTTACCTGGTTTGGGAATAAGTGTTATATGAGCTTCTAATATTTCCTTAGATGCTATACTACAAGGCGAGATGTTGTTCAGTGCTTTAACTAGGGGGGGTATGAGTATGTCAGAGAAGGATTTATAGTACGCTACAGTAAGCCCGTCAGGTCCCGGACTTTTACCTGGTTTCATCTGCTTTAGTGCTAGAGTGATTTCTTCTGGTGTCAATGTGGAGTCTAATGCGTCGGTGTCTTCTGTTGTGAGGGGTGTGGGAGCGTATTGGGAGAGGAATGTTTGGATTGTTGTCCGTCTATCTTCTGGGGTATCGGTGTGCGGGGTGGGGCGTAGGTTATAGAGGTCTGTGAAGTAGTTCACGAATTGTTTCGCTATGTCTCCCGAAGTAACGGATGGTTTGCCTGTAGGGTCTTTGATCGTGTGTATGGTATGGGCCGCACGTTTGGCTTGTAGGGCTCTCGCTAGGAGCTTCCCCGATTTGTTGCCGTATTCGTAGAAGCATTTTTGTTGCAACGTATATTTGCGTTTAAGCCTGGTGTGTAATTCGTTCAGTAGTTCAGTTCTAGCTTGTGTCAGCGCTGTGAGTGCTTCAGACGCCAGAGATTTTTTATGTTTTTGTTCAAGTTGAGAGATGCGTGTAGTCAGTTCTTCCAGTTTAGCTTTCCTGAGCCTATTTCGGTGTGCTGCTATCGAGATAAGTGTGCCTCTTATAACGCATTTATGTGCGGCCCATACCACGTCTGGCGAGGTATCACCCGGTTCGTTGTCTGTGAAATAATTTGTGAGGTGTTGGGAAACCTTACTTGAGATATCCAGATCCGTAAGTAAGGAGTTGTCTAATCTCCATATGTGGGAGCGCATCGGCTTATCGGGAAGGTGAAGGGTCAGTGTAATTGGATTATGATCCGATAGAACCATCGGCTCGATAGTGGTGTGTTTCAGCAGTGGGAGATCGTCTTGAGATATAAAGAAATAGTCAATTCGAGAGTATTTAGAGTGTGGCGTAGAGAAGAACGTACAATCCTTTTCATTAGGGTTCATGGTGCGCCAGGTGTCATGCACTAGTAGGTCGTTAAGTTGTTGTTTTATGGCACGGAGGGCTCTGTACGTGATGGAGGAATGGCCATTAGAGGTGTCGAGGGCTGGGTTGAGGGGTACATTAAAATCGCCTCCGATTATTAGCATGCCTGAGCTAAAGGCCACGAGTAGCTGTAATGTGTCTCGGAAAAAGGAAACTTGGTGTGCATTCGGGGTGTATAAATTGGCAATTGTGATTTTTTTCCCGTATAGGGTACCCTTTAAGAAGAGGAAGCGTCCCTGTGGATCGTTGTGTGTGTCTGAGACAATAAATGGGCAGTCTTTTGCAATGAGCACACATACACCTTTTGATTTCGCTTCATAGTTGGTGGCATGGTAGATTGTGGGGAATTGTTTGTTGTGTAATTTGGGGATAGCGTCAGTTCGGAAGTGTGTTTCCTGAATTAAGGCTATATGTGTTTTAGACTTACGTAGTGAGGCGAGTAGGAGAGAACGTTTTTCGGGCGTATTTAGGCCCCGAATATTGATGGATTGGAGATTCAGGGGTGGGTGTGATTTCGTCCCAGCGTTTGTTGTATGAGTGGTGTCCATTATTTCCGTCGGGGTCAGAAACAAAGGACCGAGAAGAACAAATAAAAAAAAAAAAAAATTATAAGGGAAGGTGAGAGGGGGAGGGGAGGTGTGGTCTGCGAAGAGTTTCTTTTATGTTTTTAGACGAGCTCAGGTTATGTTTGGTATCTAGGAACTCTGTAGAATAACCGATGAGTCCACGGGGATAGTAAAATATCCCGTGTCCTCACTTTACAGTAAGGGATCGGCAGTATACAGCCCCGGGGCCATGCACAACCCGTTGTGCACGGGTCGGTACACAACTCCGAAGCTGTGTGGGGGTTGGAATATACCCGACACGAGAGAGTTGGTAAGGGATAAGAGGGAGTGAGTGTCCCGCCACTGCACAACCGTTGGACAGATTGAGGGTAAATGGGGAGGTGTGAGAAGAACCTATATGGAATGAGTGTATGACTGATGCCAACGTAAATGTGCATACAAACAACAATATATATATTTAATAGTTAAATATAACATCAATAACTGCTCCAGTAAGGAGGAACAAGACGGACAAGTTCGTCAGTATCAACCTCTGCGGAATGCCAGTCAGACTACTGGGGTCACGCCCGCATCAGTGGGAAAATGCACTGGGTAATCACAGGAGCGCGTTACGGCATACCATGCAGGGTTGCTAGTACTGAGGAAGTTGAGAGGATTCCACTGCTTTAGCAACAGAGATTGCAGACCAAGCGTGGAATAACCAACAATTGCTCAGGATGATAAGCATATCATCCATGTGAAGCACATAAGCACACGAAAAGTTAAACTTCGGGTATACCTGTAGGTCAAGCTCCGTAGCTTAAAGGTGCTCGGGACCGAGGATACCGCAGAGTGTCACCCGGTACATAGTAGTATACCCCCTCCCTCACTGTATCCCTAGGGATGGGAGAATCTAGGACACAATGCTTACACATAAAAGTTTCATATCTTAAGCCCTTAGATGTGTCCTGTGAGCCTTTCTGGGGAGTGTGTGATGGATGACCAAATACCTCTTATAGTCCGGTCCTCACTCCGACTTTGGGCCTAAGGGTTAAGGTGGGTAAAAGTGGGTCCTGGTGATCAACTGGAGTGAGGGGAGTGTCCCATCAGTTACCAAGCAAGCCGCTGAACAGTAAGATACCGTTGTTACATTGAGGTCCTTTGCTGTAGATGCGTATGACGAGCGTCTCTGCGGGCGGTATCTCTGAGGCAGTCTACCGTAAAGAGCAGGTCGTCTGGTGAATCAGGATGATGTGGCGTGGTGTCAGGTGACTGATGATGACGTTGGTCATGAGGATCGTTGTGAGGGTTCCGTCTTTCGTCCTTCTGTACCCGGCTGATGTCAGCGGTTGCGAGTCTGTGTGCCAGGTAGGTGGGATGAGCTGTGACCATAGCCGCATCGCACGATTGCTTCCGACGCTGTGGTAGCGAGTAAGCTGGTGTTCATGTTTAGCTGGGTAAGGGCAGGGAAGGTTCCGTATCCGGTATGAGGGTCCCCTCGCACTTCCGGTTTGTGCTGCATTATGGTTGTTGTAGTCTGCCGCTCGTGCTATGAGATGCCAGCGAAAGAGGCATATTAGCTAGAGTTTCTTTTGAGACCCAACATTAAACTTGTTTAACTCATACAGGGCAAGTATACTCACTGTTTATCTCTGTGAAAGACTTCAGCAGTAGGGGTTGACATGTAATTGAGAGACACGTCCAAAAATTAACGTCAATTAACTGTAGTGGAAAACAGAGAGAGCCTAACGAGGCCCCATAGAAAAAGAAGGAAACTGTAAAGTGAAATGGAGCACTGCCTTGAGGCCTTAGCGATCTCTTCTGGCTCTCCCGGATGTGGGGGAGTCGGCAGTGCTGAGATCACGGTGCTGAGAGCGGCGGGTGCCATGATACGCTGAGGCGGAGGGTGATCTTCTCCTTCTTTGTCCTGTAGTCGTGGTGTCCATAGGTATTTCATGGTGCTGTTCTCTCCGCACAGCTGAGCGACGAAAATCCGCGTACCAGTTAGGTACTTCCACAGCGGGGATATTGAGGGTCTCGCAGAAATAGGGAAGATCCTCAGGCACTTTGAGGAAAGCAGTGCGACCTTGCGAAGTGGCAGCCAGACAGAAGGGGAACTTCCATTTGTAGTTAATGCCTTTGGCGCGAAGGGTATCTAATAGGGGTTTTAGATCCCTTCTGTGTTGAAGAGTGATGCCTGACAGATCTTGGAATATCTGGATAGGTTTTCCTTCGTGTATTAGCTGTGGAATGCCTCTTGCCTGTCTGAGAATATCCTCTTTGACTTTGTAGTCGGTCAGGCAGCATATTATATCCCTGGGCGGGTCAGTGTCCCTTCCTTTGGGTCGTAGTGCGCGATGGATTCTTTCAAACTCCACAGGTGTCTGAAGGGGCCTGTGTAAAATGCCATTGAATAGGCTGATAACCGATGGGGTCAGTTGATCTCCTTCAATCGACTCCGGGAGCCCCCGGACCCTCAGGTTACGTCTTCTGCCCCGATTGTCGAGATCCTCGAGGTGTCTCTGCATATCCCTCATCTGTAGGGTATGTGCATCGACATGGCGGGTAGTTTTGCGCAGTTGAAGGCTTTGTTGTTCAGCCATGTGTTCTGCAGTAGTAACTCTGTCAGACAAGGTACGGAATTCCAGACGAAGTTCTGATATGGCCGCCGACAGTGTGTCCTTTATGTCATTGGTTATCATCCGCAGGTCATTTATGGTCAGTTGGTGGTGGGGTTGTTCCTCAGGCAAAAGTTCCCCCGGGTAGCTGACCGGTGGAGCGAGGGACGGCGCTCCCTGCTGAGAAGACATTGCGGCCTGTGAGCTCCTATGGCGGGATGACGCCATGTTGCCTCTGCCCGTCCGGAACATTTCGGGGATATTGTGTTCCGTGTGTTCCGGGTTTCCCCTCGGAGAACGGGAACGGGAGGCTGAGGTATTCCTGGACGCAGTCCCCATGTTTTGAGGCGGGTTTAGATCGGCAGAGCCTCCGGTAAGTTAAGCTCAGGTCGTGCGATGGCGGGAGCTGAGGAATTAAGCAGCCATCTTCGTGTCAGGTCAGGCCACGCCCCCTTCTATCTCTTCTAACTCTTCCATTGGTTAGTGTTGCCAAATTGTTCCTAGGCAGCCATTCATCTCCAGATTCCTCGCCACTGCTGCTCTCCTGTAAAATGACGTACGCTTGCTCTGCCATGTACAGCTGCTTTGCCATTGTCAAATTATTTCTGTTTTTTTTTTTTTTTTACTATATATAGCTGTAATAAGGAAGGAGTGAAAAGTGGATAACAAGGGGTTAATATGAAAAAAACCCTAGCGAAGGAGCGATCAGAAGATGAAACTGGTAAACATAGCTTATACAAGGTGATTTACTTAAATGAATGGGTTAAATAGTAAAATTAAGGTTAAATAAGGGCATGTACAGGTCAATTAAGGGTTAACTAATTCCCTGTGCACACAATAACCCCTTATCTGGGCAGCACAATGGTGCAGTAGTTAGCACTTTCACCGAGCAGCAATAGGGTTGCTGTTTCAAATCCCAACCACGACACCACCTGCCTGAAGTTTGCATGTTCTCCCTGTGCCTGCGTGGGTTCCCTCTGGGTACTCCAGTTTCCTCCCACACTCCAAAGACATGCTGGAAGGTTAATTGTTCCAAAAAAATTGGCCAAATATGTGTATGTGTTTGTAAACGCGTTGGAACCCCACAGAGTAAAGGACCGTGCTATACCGCAGATGGACACTGGTGGCAAAAAGCGCCCTGAGGCAATTCAGTTCGCATAGGTAGCGCTATACTAGTCATTCATTCCTTAATCTGTGTTAGGTGCAGCCCTCTCATGTCATAAATCACTGTCTGTCAGGGAACTGAGGAGATAAGACAGCTACTGTTACTTTTGCTAAAGTATACAAATGTTACACACTGAATGGTCACTGTGATTGGCTGTAACAGTGATTATTCAGTGAGAAACGCTTCTGATTGGCTCTTGATCATAGCATCAGCAGCTCCTCTTTCTACACACACCGGGTCTCACAGAGTTGTGCACATAAATGAGCAGGGGAGATAAGCAACTGCAGGCAGTCTCCAGGATGTACAAGAGATGCTTTGAGTACATAGAAAGAGATTTATTAGGTGTTAAATAATAATAGATCTAAATTAGTAATACGCCGAAGGTAGGCAACTGGTTATAGTGTGGGGTGGGACTATGAGCACTGAGCCACCATTGGTCAAAGTCATCTTTACTTTGTCCAATCAGGGCTCTGACAGTGCTGTGTGCACTAATTGGCTTAATCCAATTGGGGTCCTAGAATACACTGTGCATTGCAGGGTACTCGGCGGACATCTTGCTGAGTGCCCCGAAAATTCAGGTGTTTGCTGAACAGGCGATGTTCAGCCTAAACTTTTGCTTGGCCCGAACCGTTCACCCAGCTCTATTCATATGTCTTTAGGATCCTATGTTATTTATATTTGCTTCAAACTAACTAAAAAAATGCTCTTGGCTTCTGCTGTGCAAAGCTGTATTTACCATAAGAGATGCATGGGACTGTTTGAGGAATGGTGACCAACATTCTACTATCAAATTGTTATCTTTTTGCAGTTGTCTCACCACCATTGCACGGCTGTGCATGTATCCAGGAACACAGCTAAAGGACATAGGGTTGTAGAAACTGATGAGTCATAACTCCTATGCTGATCAGGTAATACAAATATCTATTTTCTTCCTTTTATAGGCTCATAATTGGTGATTGACCTGCATTAAAAGTTTAATATATTTTGCTTCCCCCCCCCCCCCCTCATCCACATACTAATTCAATTTTTAAATAAAACCATTACATTGTGTCCTTTAGACCCAGTGATGTGATCAGTAGATCTCTGTGCTTCACTATGTAGTGTAGGCTGGCTTAGAACAGGCCCATCGGCTCTAAGCCCAAGAACAGAGTGGTCACGTGACCTCTGAAAGCTCAGTCCTTAGACAGCTCTAAGCAGAGAGCAGTGAATGCCAGTCACTACTCCCTGCTCTGCCCCTCCAGCTCTCACTGTAGTGCTGGGCTGGTTGCGGCGGGTTCAGCTGGCTTTGGCTCTTAGTTGCGCTGTCATGCTTCCCCTAATGCAAGTTTTCAGACACTATAGCTAGCTTCTGTGTTCTTCGCCTATAGCATCCCCCTGTCCCATAAGGCAAGCAGGCCTACTGGTACTCGGTTGCTCCCAGGACTTATACACAATGCTATAGTGCCTGGCCACCACACTGGGGCAGGTGCGAACTGAGCAAAGCAAACAGGTACTTGTGGTTGGCGGACAGTCAGAGTGGTTCAATGACAGACCAGGTACAAGGCAGGCAAGGTTCAGAATAGTCAGGGTCAATCTTTAGTCAAAATGCAGGAAAAGTTCAGAGAGTAGAAAAAAAGGGGAAAAAGGATTCCAAAAAATTCTTCAATGAGAAACAAATGGCATTATCAAAAATGTATTTATTGAAAAATCCACATAAACACTGGTGACAGTAAAAATTGTATATGCCACATTCAAAAAAATAGACAACGTTGACAGAAGACACAGATAGCCAGCCACCACGGACATACACTCTACACATGAAATCGTGGACTACTACATCCACGTAGATGAATCGTGTTGGAAGAATAGATCACTGGACTAGCAGAGCTGGCTGCTCTATAAATACCAATGGGTGCTTCACAGTCGACAAATATCACTTCCGCAGCTGCGTTGGATTGGGGATGTGGATGAATAGTTCATATAATGAATAGTCCCCAATGTGAGAAAGAATAGATATGAACACTTTCTCAATGAGGGTGTTGTGGGGGGTCCTTATAGTGGATACACTGCAGGGATAGAGCAATTGGAGCAGCCTGAGTACTCACAGATAGACAGTGATTGCCCATATAGGTGAACTCGCTGAATGGGATGCCTAGTGGATGTCTTGGGGGTGAGTATGTGTATATATGTATATTCAATTCCCAGCCGGGTTGAATAAAGATGAATACAGTTCTAAGCCATCAGGCTGTCAGGCCGCCAGACCATCCATACACAGTGAAAGTCTGTGTTTCTGCGAGATAAAGGTGAGACTCCGCTCACTGCTCCACATATGCTGTTGGCATCCTACTCCATAAATTCATGCTGGTATCCAGGAATTCCTTCTGCACACCTGAAAACATCCTGGGGTGTTAGGCAAGGCAATGCCTGTGGCAGATAGTCTGTGGCCTCACTACAGAGACCGTGATGGTTTCATGTTGACGCATTTCACTCGAGACACGAGTTTCTTCAGAGTTCAGAGAGTAGTCGATATCTGATCCAAGGTCATCAACGAGGGTATCCAAAAAGCAGAGCAGCACAGACAGAGAGCTTGGAGCACGTGTTACAAAAGCAATATCACAAGCATGAGACTGCAGGCTTGGCAGGCTTAAATCAGATTTGGTCTCCACCCAGAGCCTGGCCACATCAATCACCTTGCAGGTGGACAGACAGAAAGGGGTGCATCATAACCAAAACCAGGATGCTGGAATGAGACCAGCAGCTGTCAAAGAACAGGAGCATTTACCTGCTCCTAACACATGCGCTGAGAGATGGTGCCAGCTGTCAATCAGCAGTTGGCTGGATCTCGAAAGTATTGTCAAGATCCTTCCAGAGCCTGCAGTGGCTCTGCCATGTCAGCCGATGGGCACAGAAGACAGCAGCATTGTCAGTCAGGGGTGGGGGGAGAGAGGTCAGCAGATTTCATTATACTAAAACATCAAAGCCAAACAGGTAACACTTTATAATCAGTTACAACAAACAGTTTATTTTTCCCTTTTTGGATAAATATTTTACACGAATGAATAAAATCTAATCTTGTATGCACCTCCACCAGTGTTAAATGGTTTGTCTCATCCCTGTAAACTGGTACATCTGGAAGTGAGCTTGTTCTTTTGAAAACCACGCTTACTGGAAGGCTCACCAGATGAAAATGGAAGAAAGAAGGCCTAAAAAAATAAAACTTATGCAGACACCACATCTAAAAATTAGTAAGCCGCAATATAATAAATATTTACTTTTGGGTTTAATATCGCTTTAAGCACGGAGTTCCACAAAAAAGAAGAATTTGTGTCTGGCTACCTTTGAACAAACTGTATAAGAAGAATTTTCAGGTTTTGGAAATATCACTTATGTCATGCCTCAGTTACTGGTAGTGATGATGTCCGGAACAAGCTGTCTGATTGAAGCAGAAATGTGTTTTTCAGTACTGCACTACAGCAGGGTGATACATCACCTTTATGGTGACAGTCATGTTGAATAATTTTACTGGCTCTACAGCAGGAATTGTTATTATTTACATACAGCAATAGATCTAAAGCTGTTTTAAAGTTACTTGCCAGAGAAGTCAAATTTTCACACCTGTTCTCCTTTTTTAAGAAAAAGCAGAAGGACTTTTACTAGCTTACTTTTACTTGTAATTTTACAATAAAATGACATGGCACATTTTTTATTAATATTACTATTACAATAATACGACTTTGCAGACTTTGCACATTTGTATTAATATTATTATTACTGTTATTGATACTTTATAAACTACTTTAGCTGCTTTAGAGTATTTTTATAATAAATAGGGATGAGCTTTGGGTTCTCATCGAACATGAGTTCAACCTGAGCTCAAGTTTTGCGCAGTTCAAAAAAAGGCAAACAAATGAAGCTATTCACTACAATGGCAACCACTTATCAGTAATGCTCTTCCTGACCTTTAAGCTGTGGTCAGGAAATGCAATTACTTTCGCCTGGGGCCAGGACTGGTACTAAGGTATAGGGCAATATGTGCTTACTCACCACCCAGCCGCAGCAGCTTTCAGCCTCTCTAGAGTTTTACAAGCTCCCTGATCCCGCCCCCCCCGTATATGAATGGGTATGGGGTACGTTCTTTTATTAAAAATAATAAATAAACAAAAAGTATCCCGCAATGTCCATCCATCTTCAATCACGCCCCCCGACAGACCCAAAAAATATATTAAAAAAAAGATCTGCCTCGATGGGAGGCCTCCTGCCTACTGCTATCTGTTGGCTGTGACAGCTGTCAAATAGACAAGGGCGGGGCCACCCGCTGACGTAACTAAGTGACCCAGCCCCCTTCTGATATCATCTGACAGCAGGCGCTGGGAGGCCTCCCATGGAGGCAGAGTTTTTTCTATTTTTCTTCTATTTTTTGGGTCCGTCGGGCGGCGTGATTGACAATGGATGTACATTGCAGGACACTTTTTATTTATTTTTTATTTTTAATAAAGGAATTTTCAAAAACTGTCTATTGTGGTTTTTACAATGTATCCCATACCCATTCACATAGTGGGTGGGCGGGATCTGGGTGATAAAGGGGGCTTCCAGATTCCTATAAGGGGGCTAGGGTTGTGGGGATGAGGCCCCTGTCCCCATCAACATAGGGGCAAGGTACTTTGGGGGGGACCCTTCCCATGTTGAGGGCAAGTGGCCTAGTATTGTTCAGGAGAAGGGGGCGCTCGCTTGTCTTCCCCCCTTTTCTGGCCTGCCAGGCTGCTTGCTCAGATAAAGGCCTGGTATGGACTGGCGGGGGAACCCACGCCAATTTTTTTTACTTGATTTGTTTATCTATATTGCCGGGAGCTAGCATTACATTACAGCCGCGAGCTTTAGAAATGTAATTTTGCTGCCGCACTGTTGTACACAGATGCGCCACTTTACAGGCAGACTAAGGGGTCCCCCCCCAGACACAACATTTAAGAGAATATTTCATTTTTTTTACTTCACTTTAAGCATGATTAAAATCACTGCTCCTGAAAAAACAGTTGATTCAAAAACTTTTTTTTGCATTGATACTAGTAGGGCAGTCCCCCGGTCCCCATACACTTTTTATGTCAATAACTTGCATATAAGCCTTTAAGTTTTGAGTTTTCATGCTGGTCTTCCATAGACTTTAATAGGGTCTGCATGTTCGCACTAATTATTTGCCTGTTCGCATGTTCTGGTGTGAACCGAACTGGGGAGGGGGGTGTTCGGCCCATCCCAAGTGCTCCACTGCTCCAAAGCGCTTCTCAAATGACACAGCCTCTTACCAAACAAAGATGATCTTAAAATAATAAGAGATCAATAGTGCTCTCACCACCGGATAACGTTGATTTTCAATGACCATATCTGTAAGATTCAGCAGCCATGTCCCCACACCAATCACTCCACCATGATATCATTCACTAGTCATCAAACCATCTTCAACAATGGTGCAGTATCAAATGTAAAAGAGAAGAAGGCTCATAATAATGTAAAATCATCAGTTTAATTTAAAATCATTGCACTTACAATCATCAGGAAATGTACAGCGATAAAAACAGAGCAGCAGTCCGGCCACGGGACACTCTGGCCAGCTCGGACATGATGACTTCACAACTTTGACTGTGGAGTTCAAAACCTCCCAAAATTAGGAATACAGAGGCATAAATCAAGGGTATCTTGTGGACCAGTTCCTTTCCTCAACGAGTTTTGCTTAATTGCTGCTTCAGGAAAAAGTGGTTCTTTTTTTTTTTTTTTCTTAATTCAAAATTTTTTTATTAAAGCATTTTTACATTATACAAATCATTATACATTTCCCCAAGTCCATATTACTCTCCCACTCCACCCCTCCCTTCTTAATATAAAACAGGAGAAGAAAGCTATCTGGTATCTATAAATTCAGAAGGGGGGGGGGGAGTCCCGTCACTCGACCATCTTCCTTAAACTCATACTTATCACTTCCTTCCCAAAAAATCATACTCCGCTAGCCCTACGCAAACACCCTTTCACACCTATCTTTCACCTTACGTCCAGCAACTGCCTTTCCTTGGGTCATCATTCATCATTCTCTTAACCTTTTCTTTTCCTTTTTCCTTCTGCATATCGTTTTATTTATTCATTCACATTCTTTCCCTTTTTCTCCACCCAGAGTTTCCAGATTTTTAAAAATTTCTTAAATGCGCCTTGTCAGATGTATGATGTCCTTTCCTTTAAGATCACCATATTCATACCTTGTTCCCACTCTCTGCTAGATGGCAGAACGGAGGATTGCCATCTCTGAGCAATGAGTTTCCTTGACTGGAACAAACATCTCAGGACTGCGAGCTGTATATTTCCTGGTTTACCTTCTCCCTCTACCCAGCCCAGCATGCATACCATGGCTTCCATCTTTATAGAGACTTCAAATACTCATTCTATAATTTCCACTATCTCGCTCCAATAGCGGAACAACTTCGGGCATCTCCAAAACATGTGGATCAGATCCCTCTCTATTTTTCCACACCTGGGGCAGGTATCGTCTGGTCTTTGGCCAAACAGAAAAAGTCTGTGCGGAGTATAGTAAACTCTATACAGTAGAAATAGATGCAACATCTTCTGAGAGATTCCGGAGTGCCTGTGTGGTCCTACCACCATTTCGGCAATGTCTCAAGCCTCAACAAGTAAGCCTTGGTTATGGGGGATGACACCTCACCCCCAACCTTGCCTTTCTTCATATTTATTATTTTTTCCCCTTATCTCTATATTACCCTTTCAGATACTACACATGCTTGCTCCTGACGAGTGGCGTATAAGCCACGAAATGCATAGAGCTACTGGTTGCCGTGTCCTTATTAATTTACCAAGATTTTTCAAGATACTATGCATGTCTACCTCTCCAGGTCGTATGAGGCCATAGGTCCCGCAGGTTTATCACTTGTATCATATTATACACTTTTTCTTTCAAGATGAACTGAGGAATTTAATGTATTTACATCATGTGAGATTATCAATTTTAGCATGTTCCTGAATGTTTACCGTTGTCATTATCACATGTGTACATGGACTGTCATCAGGAGTCTAATCAGTATATGCATGTCATTTTTGTACCATTGCTAGCAACATTATTTATGCTTTTTTATCTAGTCTTTCAGGGGGCTGCACATACAGGGGCTTCTTACAAAGAAGTGGGGTTCTTTAAAAAAGTGGCACTTCTGCTCTTGCACCATCCATATGAACATTTTCTTCTCTCTTCACAGATAATCTGCATTTATACCCCCATGTCCTGCAAACTGAAAATTGACTGACTGCCTACATATATAGTTGGTAATCTGTGTTTATATCCCCATTTCCTGCAAACTGAAAATTGACTGACTGCCTACATATATACTTGGTAATCTGCGTTTATACCCCCATGTCCTGCAAACTGAAAATTGACTGACTGCCTACATATATACTTGGTAAATCTGTTTGTCACCGCTGTTTCAATTCCATCTGTAGCCATGTTCACATTATTTCAATGTTTATTTAGCTATTAAGTCTTACCTAAATTATGGGCTCCCTTATCTTTACAATTTTGGCCTCTTGGTCCTCTTGCAGTTTGATTGTGATGTGAAAGCTTTGCTCTGCTAGCTGTGTGCCTTTATATCACCCCCTAATTGATTAATTGCCAAATTCCATGCACACCCAACACAGTATATAACAAGGCTTTCTTTACGAGGGAACACATACAGGGGGCTGCACATACAGGAGGCTCTTCCAAAGAAGTGGGGTTCTTTAAATAAGTGGCACTTCTGCTCTTGCACTTCAGCGATTTGCACAAATCAAACTGCAACAGACTGCAGGTGCCCCCATTTTTAAATTATCTCACCTTTCTCTCTGAAACATGCACTCTTTACCTATCCTCCTTTTCACAATTGCTGCCTCTCCCCTCAAACTCTTTTCTTCACCCCTCTGCTCCACCCCACAATCTGTACATATCACCCTCACTTCTCCCCTCCCCCTATTACTGCACTCATCACCTCTTTCTAACTCTAAGCCCACTTGCTAACAAACCCCCCAGGATACTGAAGCATGTCCCCTCATACAAATCATATTCTCATACTACCTCCCTTACTCTTCTGCTTCTCCTAATCACTGGAGATATTTCCCCAAACCCTGGGCCTCCCTGATCTAACTGTACCCAATACACCCATCACCATCACCCTACACCCTCTGACAGTAGTCGCAATCTACGCTATTAAGTCTCCATTCCTCTTCTTTCCAACGTCAGCCTCCCTCTCTCCTGCGCCCTCTGGAACGCCCGCTCTGTCTGCAACAAACTCACTGCTGTTCATGACCTCTTTGTCACTAATTCTTTTAATCTACTTGCTCTCACCGAAACCTGGCTCCACGAACATGACACCCCTTCTCCTACTTCCCTATCCCAGGGTGGCCTTCACTGGACTCACTCCCCTAGGCCTAATGGACGCAAGGGAGGTGGAGTGGGATTCCTCCTATCCCCCCAGAGTACCTTCCAGGTTATTCACTCTCCTCCCTCTTTTTCCCTCTCATCATTTGAAGCCCACTGTATACGTCTATTCTCTCCTACTTCCCTAAGAATTGCTGTGATCTACCGGCCCCCTGGACCATTATGAGTTTTCTGCCTGGCTACCCTACTTTCTGTCTTCAGAAATTCCCACAATCCTTCTCGGTTGTTTCAACATCCCTGCTAATACAAACACACCTTCTACTTCTAAACTTCTTAGTCTAACCTCTTCATTTGACCTGAAGCAATGGGCACAGGCTTCTACTCACTTTGATGGCAACACCCTTGACCTTGTATTCTCCTACCTATGCACTCCATGCAACTTCTCAAACAATCCTTTTCCTGTCTCCGACCATCACCTTATTAGTTTCTCGCTCCCCCTGTCTTCCACCACCTTTCCCTCCAATCGCCTAACCATCACCCGTAGAAACTTTCGCAACTTCAACTCCTCTCTCCTCTATTCTGCTACTGACCACCTCTATGACAAAATCTCTCCCCTGTCCCGCCCCAACCAAGCCACATCCATCTACAATAAATCCCTGTCCTCCACCCTGGACAAGCTCGCTCCCCTCACTACAGGGAGAATCAGGCCTCGACCCCTACAACCCTGGCAAACAGACACTAAACACTAAAATTCTCAAAAAACGTAGTCGCGCTCTTGAGCGCCTGTGGCACAAGACTAAGTCTCTCAAAGACTTCAACCAATACAAATCTGCCCTCCAAAAATACTATTCTTTCCTCCACACTGCCAAGCAAACCTATTTTACAACTCTTATTAGCTCCTTCTCATCCAGTCCCCGTAAACTCTTCTCTACCTTCAACTCTCTACTTTGTCCTCCACCCACTGACTTACTTACTGCCCAGGAGATCGCTAATCACTTCAAAAACAAGATTGATACAATCCGTGATGAAATCTCCACTCTACAGGTATCTCCCCTAGCTAAGACACCATGTCAACCGGTACAACTGACACTCCCCCTATTCAAATCTTCTACTACAGATGAAGTTGCTAAACTCCTTTCTATTGCCCACCTAACCACCTGTCCCCTGGACCCTATTCCCTCTCAAATGCTACGGTCGCCCTCTGACTCCATCCTACACTCTCTAACCCACATCTTCAATCTCTTCCTCACCTCTGGCATCTTCCCCAATGCTCTAAAATGTGCACTGGTCACTCGCATACTTAAAAAGCCGACCCTACCAATCTTAACAACCTATGCCCTATTTCCTTGCACCCCTTTTCCTCTAAACTACTTGAACGCCTGGTTTACAACCAACTGAGTGACCACCTCATTAAAAACAACCTTCTTGATCCCCTTCAATCTGGATTTTGCCCTCAACACTCCACAGAAACTGCTCTTTTAAAACTCACAAATGACCTACTAACTGCAAAAACCAACGGACACTATTCTGTACTTCTACTTCTGGATCTTTCAGCTGCCTTTGACACGGTTGTCCACCCCCTCCTCCTCAAAAAACTTTACTCCCTCGGTCTCCGTGACTGTGCTCTTCAGAGGCTCTCATCCTACCTATCCCAACGCACCTTCAGTGTCACTTACAATTCTTCTTCCTCCACTCCTCTTCCCTTCCCTGTCAGTGACATTTTTACAGTAATCAATGCATTTTTATAGCACTGATCGCTTTATAAATGCCAATGGTCCCAAAAATGTGTCAAAATTGTCCGACATGATTGCCATATTGTCGCAGTCCTGATAAAAATCGCAGATCGCTGCCATTACTAGTAAAAAATAAATGAATAATAAAAATGGCATAAAACTATCCCCTATTTTGTAGACGCTATAACTTTTGTGCAAACCAATCAATATACGCTTATTGTGACTTTGCTTTACCAAAAATATGTAGAAGAATACATATCAGCCTAAACTGGGGAAAAAATAGTTTTTTTAAATATTTTTGGGGGATATTTATTATAGCAAAAAGAAAAAAATATTGTTTTTTTTTTCAAAATTGTCGCTCTTTTTTTGTTAATAGTGCAAAAAAAATAAAAACCGCAGAGGTGATCAAATACCACCAAAAGAAAGCTCTATTTGTGGGAAACGTCAATTTTGTTTGGGTGCAATGTCGCACGACCGCGCAATTGTCAGTTAAAGCAACGCAGTGCCGAATTTCAAAAATGCGGGGCTGAAGTGTTTAAAAACACCAAAAATTGTGATATTCATTACTAGGTAAATGCTCTTATTTTACATTTTTATGTTTTTCCTAAAAAGCCCTAATTATGAAACCATAAGGCTGGGTTCACACTATACTACACAACAGTAGTACAGTCCTACTTTGCTCTGCGACATCAGTCCTACATTGGTCCTACATTGATCCTACATTGGTCCTACATCCATCCGACTTTCATGAACAGGATACTACTTTGATCTGACTTTTCAGATAGTATACTTGTCCTTTGACCAATTAAAACTAACACACAATGGGAGGGGCTACAGCAGGGGGCAGGAAATAACACAATGTCGGATGTCTTGGTGTGAATCTTGAGGGGGAACTCCGCGCCAAATTTTAAATAAAAAACCGGCATGGGTTCCCCCTCCTGAGCCGTACCAGGCCGCATGCCCTCAACATGGGGGGGTTGGTGCCTTGGGGGAGGGGGGCGAGCTGCGGGCCCCCCCACCCCAAAGCACCTTGTCCCCATGTTAATGAGGACAAAGGCCTCTTCCCGACAACCCTGGCCGTTGGTTGTCAGGGTCTGCGGGCGGGGGGCTTATCGGAATCTGGGAGCCCCCTTTAATAAGGGGGCCCCCAGATCCCGGCCCCCCACCCTTTGTGAATGAGTATGGGGTACATCGTACCCCTACCCATTCACCCAGGGAAAAAAGTGTCAATAAAAAAAACATTACACAGGTTTTTAAAGTAATTTATTAGACAGCTCCGGGGTCTTCTTCCGACTTCGGGGTCTCTCCGGCGTCTCCTCCCGATGTCCTGATCTTCTGCCGGCTCCTCCGCTATCTTCTACAGCTCTATTGCTAGCGGTGGCCCGGACTTCTGCCTTCTTCCTCCTTCTTGTCTTCCAATGTTGACACGATGCTCTCTCCGGTTGGAATGCTCTCTGTGCGCTCTGCTATGGCTTATATAGGCGGTGACCCCGCCCCCTTATACCGTCACAGTCCCTGGGCATGCTGGGACTGTGACGGCATAAGGGGGCATGGTCATCGTGTGATGACCACGCCCCCTAAAACGTCACAGGCCCAGCATGCCCAGGGACTGTGACGGCATAAGGGGGCGGGGTCACCGCCTATATAAGTTAGAGTGGAGCGCCCAGAGTGCATTCCAGCCGGAGAGAGCGTCGTGTCAACATCATAAGAAGAGGGCAGAAGGCAGAAGACCGAAGACCGGGCTCCTCCGCTATAGCAAAAGAGCGGCAAAAGAGCAGAAGATAGCGGAGGAGCCCGGCAGAAGATCCGGAGAGCGCGTAGAAGAACTGGAGAGACCCCCGAAGAGAAGAAGGCAGCAGACCGGGCTCCTCCGCCATAGCAAAAGACCCCCGAAGCCGGAAGAAGACCCCCGGAGCTGTCTAATAATCAACATGGGGACCAGGTGCTTTGGTGTGGGGGGCCCGCAGCGTGCCCCTCTCCCCCAAGGCACCAACCCCCCCATGTTGAGGGCTTCAGGAGGGGGGCCACTCGCTCGTCCCCACCCCCATTCCTGACTGACCGGCTGCGTGCTCGAATAAGGGTCTGTTATGGATTTGGGGGGACCCCCACGCCGTTTTTTCGGCGTAGGGGGTTCCCCTCAAGGTCCATACCAGACCCAAGGGCCTGGTATGCTCTTGGAGGGGGAACCCATGCCGGTTTTTTATTTAAAATTTGGCGCGGAGTTCCCCCTCAAGATCAGCTGAGCACAAGTCGCTTGCCGAAGTCGGATCATGCGAGACGGCGATCCGACTTTGATCCGACTTCAATGATAGTCAATAGGCTGAAGTAGGATCAAAGTCGGACCAAAGTAGTACAGGGAGCATTTCTAAAGTTGGAATGACTTGTGTCGGACCGGTTAGGACGGCTCCCATAGGGAAACCTTAAATTTCACACGTCATGCGACATGAGCTCCCAATGTCGGAGCGTTTGTCGGACCAGTGTGAACCCAGCCTAAGGCTGGGTTCACACTGGTGCGACACGACAGCCGTCCTACTTTGGATCCGACTTTGCCCTGCGACATGAAGCCGGCATGTGTCCGACTTTCAATGAACGGGGATCCGACTTGGATCCCCGCCAATGCCCGGCATTGTTTGGTATTAGGGGGAACTCCGCGCCAAATTTTAAATAAAAAACCGGCATGGGTTCCCCCTCCAAGAGCATACCAGGCCCTTGGGTCTGGTATGGACCTTGAGGGGAACCCCCTACGCCGAAAAAGCGGCATGGGGGGGTCGCCCCCAATCCATACCAGACCCTTATCCGAGCACGCAGCCCGGCCGGACAGGAATGGGGGTGGGGACGAGCGAGCGCCCCCCCTCCTGAACCGTACCAGGCCGCATGCCCTCAACATGGGGGGTGGTGCCTTGGGGGAGGGGGCGCGCTGTGGCCCCCCCACCCCAAAGCACCTTGTCCCCATGTTAATGAGGACAAAGGCCTCTTCCCGACAACCCTGGCCGTTGGTTGTCAGGGTCTGCGGGCAGGGGGCTTATCGGAATCTGGGAGCCCCCTTTAATAAGGGGGCCCCCAGATCCCGGCCCCCCACCCCAAAGCACCTTGTCCCCATGTTGATGAGGACAAGGGCCTCTTCCCGACAACCCTGGCCGTTGGTTGTCGGGGTCTTATGCGGCATAAGGGGGCGTGGTCACCACCTATATAAGTCAGAGCGGAGCGCTCAGAGTGCATTCCAGCCCCAGAGAGCGTCGTGTCAACATCAGGAGAAGAGAGTAGAAGGCAGAAGGCAGAAGATTGAAGACCGGGCTCCTTCGCTATAGCAAAAGAGCGGCAAAAGAGCAGAAAATAGCGGAGGAGCCCGGCAGAAGACCCGGAGAGCGCGGAGAAGAACCGGAGAGACCCCCGAAGTCGGAAGAAGACCCCCGGAGCTGTCTAATAAATTACTTTAAAAATCTGTGTAGTGTTTTTTTTTAATTGACACTTTTTCCCTAGGTGAATGGGTAGGGGTACGATGTACCCCATACTCATTCACATAGGGTGGGGGGCCGGGATCTGGGGGCCCCCTTATTAAAGGGGGCTCCCGGATTCTGATAAGCCCCCGCCCGCAGACCCCGACAACCAACGGCCAGGGTTGTCGGGAAGAGGCCCTTGTCCTCATCAACATGGGGACAAGGTGCTTTGGGGTGGGGGGGCCGCAGCGCGCCCCCTCCCCCAAGGCACCACCCCCCATGTTGAGGGCATGCGGCCTGGTACGGTTCAGGAGGGGGGGCGCTCGCTCGTCCCCACCCCCATTCCTGTCCGGCCGGGCTGCGTGCTCGGATAAGGGTCTGGTATGGATTGGGGGCGACTCCCCACGCCGTTTTTTCGGCGTAGGGGGTTCCCCTCAAGGTCCATACCAGACCCAAGGGCCTGGTATGCTCTTGGAGGGGGAACCCATGCCGGTTTTTTATTTAAAATTTGGCGCGGAGTTCCCCCTCAAGAACATCTGAGCACAAGTCGCGTGCCGAAGTCGGATCATGCAAGACGGCAATCCGACTTTGATCCGACTTCAATGATAGTCAATAGGCTGAAGTAGGATCAAAGTCGGACCAAAGTAGTACAGGGAGCATTTCTAAAGTCGGAACGACTTGTGTCGGACCAGTTAGGACGGCTCCCATAGGGAAACATTAAATTTCACACGTCATGCGACATGAGCTCCCAATGTCGGAGCGTTTGTCGGACCAGTGTGAACCCAGCCTCAATGTGACATTCACCAAACATTTACTACAGGTGAGTCTTTCTAATACACATGTTTTAAATTACAGGTAATTATTAGGCATATATACAACCTGCCTATGCCAGACCTAGGCTGCCCACACATTGCTTAAAAAATTGCTTAAAAAAAACATGTAGTATCATTCAGCATATCATTTGTGGACATCAGGTCAGATAAAGTTGGCTTAATGATCAAAGTGAAATCTTTGTACAATAAGTAGTCTTCCTAATGAGAATCAGGCATGTGCAAACGATTAAATTGTCCTCTCTATTATTACTATTTCAGAAATGTTTTCACTGTTCTGGTAAACGGATCTCTGTCATGGGGAGAGAAGATGTATTGCTGTAGGCAAAGGAAACGTTTGTTACAGTAACAAAATAACAAACTTTCACTGTGATAACAATGATTGGCTAATTACGGTGTTCAGACTGGCCTGAAGCTAAGCGCTCTCGGAGCATACACAGTGACTGCAAATGGACAGTTTGTTACACTTGCAAACTTTTTCTGTTACAAAGTGATTACCATGAGGTTGATGTTAATTTATTTTTGTGTAGTTAGGGGGCAGGCAGTTAATGCAAACATTATCTGTCATATGGTGAAATCTACATCTGTCTTCCACAAATGACAAGTGATGTACAGTTTTCAGTCTCAAAAAACGAATTCAACATACAGATAGCAGAATATTTTATCAGCAGCAGGGGAGCTGAGGGAAACAGGCATGTGGACATGTGTATTTGTCACCTCACCCGACCAGTGTAAATAATATTGGTTGGGTACATACAGGAAGCTGAATGATAGGGTTTTTTATGATGACGTCATGGTATTTTATTTAGTACTTTATTTTAACTATGTCCATGACCATCATAGCTCATTTTGTGTAGTCCACTTTCTTTAGGTCACAGGAAACTGTCCCTACCATAAAAGGGCCAAATGGTTGTTTTTACCAAAAGTTCTCGTTACTCCATGTAAGAGAAAATTTAATTTTCTGCTTTTTACTACCCCTTTCTTTAGTTCATATTCTGTTTCAATTTACCTTTTTTATAAGTGACATGTCTCTTTTGACTAAGACTTTATGAGAATTTGGTGGCATGATGACTTGACAAGATCCACAGATAGCTGATCTGTCTGAGGAGAAGCAGAATTGGAATCCAGTGTATTTTAAAATGCCCCTAACTGCCCATTTTTTGGAACGAAATGCTTCTGTGCTTTCTCTTCAGGTGTTCTTTAAAGTGGAGTTCCACCCAAAAGTGGAACTTCTGCTTTAAGCACTCCTCCCCCCCTTACATGCCACATTTGGCATGTAATTTTTTTTGGGGAGAAGTGGGTCCCTACTTTAGAGAGGGACTATTTGTTCCACTTCCTCCTTCCGCCCACGGACCGCCTAGGCGACTCCTCCTCTCCCCTAGGCGGTCCCTCCCTCTCGGCAATCTTCTGGGACACGTGACAGGTCCCAGAAGATTGCCTGTCCACTGGGAGAGCGCAGCGCGACTTGCACATGTGCAGTGCGCGCCCGGCCATGAAGCCGCAAGCTGTCACGGCCAGGTGCCCACAGTTTTAATAAACAGTGTCTCTTTATTAAAAGTCAGCAGCTGGGAATGCCCTAAAATCAGAGGGTACTGGAATAGAATTTTTAACCTCATCCGTAAATCCACTGGATACAAAGTTAAACAGGATCCCACCATAGCTCTTCTCAATAGCAGAATCCCGAATGTACCTAAATTGACCTGTTCCCTTATTCACTTCATCCTCCTGGGGGCCAAGATCACCTTAGCCCACTCATGGAAATCCCCCTTGGTGTCCTTCCACCAGACCAAACAGAAGATCTCCTGGATTATGTCGCAGGAGAAAATCTCAAATGCGATTCTGGATACCTCGGAAAAATTCAGACTCATATGGGAACCCTGGGCTAAGTATATAGGATTCTAACTACTCCCCTAATACTCAGAAGCTCCAGTAATTCCTCTCAAATCATGTAGCTTTCCACCCTCTCATTCCCTCCGTGAAGGTTCCTGCCCCCTTCATTTCTTTTACCCCTCCTCTTACTTTTCCGTTCCACTCTCTCCCCCCTTCTCTCCCTCTCTCTTTTTTTTCCTCTTCTTCTTTCCTCAGGCTCAGATATGGGTTGACTCTACCTACTGAGCGGTATGGAATAAGCAGTTCTTCAGAATGGTATCCAAGTCAAATTGTCTGACCCATGTGAGAATAGAGGGTCATACCCCTTTCTGGGTAACCTCATGTTACCCTGATTATATGATTCTCGTTAATGACAGACTCACCTTTGGTATGGTTTGGTCAGGAGAGTGGCTAGGCCTGCTCCCCATGTTTTTTGTCCGTTACCCGGACGCCCTGCGCACAGCAGGATCCCATTTGGGGTACGAGGGCCGGGCCAGGCTGGGCCGGGGAGGTTTAATGGTTTTCTTAATGCATCAACATCGATCTCTCATGTGGTCTAATCTTTTTTGTTCCAGTGGTATGCATTCTGTACCAATCTTAGTATCAGTCTGTTGCTATTTTCTGTACATCTGGTATGATATAAGTTTGAATAAACTTTTTGGAAAACCAACAAAAAATAAATAGATAAATAAAAGTCAGCAGCTAAACTTTTTGTAGCTGCTGACTTTCAATAAAAAAAAAAGCCTGGAACTCCACTTTAAGTAGAAGTTCAGCCTAAAACGAAATCTCTAAATAACTAAATCTACTTGCAGCCACATTCTAACCGGCTTCAGAAAAGGTATGACTAACCTATCTAACCCTGTAAGGAAAAAATGACTATACATACCTTTTCTGAAGCCACTCCGAATCGGTCCCACACTGAGCTGTCAGCAGTGGCTTCTGTGTGTGTGGGAGTGTGCAGAAGAAGCAGCCGACCACAGAAGCCCCATAGTAACTCTATGGGTGACATTACTTCCCAGGCATTTCCCATTTCCCTTGCACACAGCTTCTGCCACTGGAGACCAGACCAGAATGGCTTTAGAAAGAGTATGTATAGCAATTTTTTTTTTTTTTGCTTTACAGGGTTAGATGGGTTAGAGATTTTAGTTTTAGGCTGAACTTTCACTTTAAGTCTAATGTGAAACCTGCAAAAAATTGCAGATCGCCACCATTACTAGTAAAAAAAATGAATAATAAAAATGCCATTAAACTATCCCCTATTTTGTAGATGCTATAACTTTTGCGCAAATCAATCAATATACGCTTATAGCGATTTTTTTTTTTTTTTACCAAAAATATGTAGAAGAATAGATATCGGCCTAAACTGAGAAAAAAAAATAGTTTTTTTTATATATTTTTGGGGGATATTTATTATAGCAAAAAGTAAAAAATATTGCATTTTTTTTCAAAATGGTCGCTTTTTTTTGTTTATAGCGCAAAAAAAAAAAATGAAATATCACATGGTCCTAAGTATTCAGACCTCAGTATTTAGTAGAAGCATCCTTTTGATCTAATATAGCCATGAGTCTTTTTGGGAAAGATGCAACAAGTTTTTCACACCTGGATTTGAGGATCCTCTGCTATTCTTCCTTGCAGATCCTCTCCAGTTCTGCCAGGTTGAATGGTAAATATTGATGGACAGCCATTTTTAGGTCTCTCCAGAGATGCTCAATTGGGTTTAAGTCAGGGCTCTGGCTGGGCCATTCAAGAACAGTCACGGATATGTTATGAAGCCACCCCTTTGTTATTTTAGCCGTGTGCTTAGGGTCATTGTCTTGTTGGAAGGTAAACCTTCGGCCCAGTCTGAGGTCCCGAGCACTCTGGAGAAGGTTTTCATCCAGGATATCCCTGTACTTTGCCGCATTCATCATTCCCTGGATTGCAACCAGTCGTCCTGTCCCTGCAACTGAAAAACACCCCCACAGCATGATGCTGCCACCACCATGCTTCACTGTTGGGACTGTATTGGACAGGAGATGAGCAGTGCCTGGTTTTCTCCACACATACCGCTTAGAATTAAGGCCAAAAAGTTCTATCTTGGTCTCATCAAACCAGAGAATCTTATTTCTCACCATCTTGGAGTCCTTCAGGTGTTTTTTTAGCAAACTCCATGTGGGCTTTCATGTGTCTTGCACTGAGGACAGGCTTCCGTTGGGCCACTCTGCCATAAACCCCCGATTGGTGGAGGCTGCAGTGAAGGTTGACTTTCTACAACTTTCTCCCATCTCCCGACTGCATCTCTGGAGCTCAGCCACAGTGATCTTTGGGTTCTTCTTTACCTCTCTCACCAAGGCTCTTCTACCCTGATAGCTCAGTTTGGCTGGATGGCCAGCTCTAGGAAGGGTTCTGGTCGTCCCAAATGTCTTCAATTTAAGGATTATGGAGGCCACTGTGCTCTTAGGAACCTTAAGTGCAGTGGAATTTTTTTTGTAACCTTGGCCAGATCTGTGCCTTGCCACAATTCTGTCTCTGAGCTATTCAGGCAGTTCATTTGACCTCATGAATCTCATTTGCTCTGACATGCACTGTGAGCTGTAAGGTCTTATATAGAAATGAAGGTGTAGAACCATCTCAAGGATGATCAGAAGAAATTGACAGCACCTGAGTTAAATATATGTGTGCCACAGCAAAGGGTCTGAATACTTAGGACCATGTGATATTTCAGTTTTTCTTTTTTAATAAATCTGCAAAAATGTCAACAATTCTGTGTTTTTCTGTCAATATGGGGTGCTGTGTGCACAATAATGAGGAAAAAAATGAACTTAAATGATTTTAGCGAATGGCTGCAATATAACAAAGAGTGAAAAATTTGAGGGGGTCTGAATATTTTCTGTCCCCACTGTAAATCTGATTCATGAACTTTGACCTGGGCACATCTATCTGTAGTGTTTACTTATCTCTCTCCAAAGCTCTAAGTCCCGTGTCTTTATGCTGCTCCGGTCTTCTGTTATCAGCATGATAACTTCTGACAAGTTCTCCAACACAGGAGATAAAATGCAGCTGAAAATTTGTGTCTCAGAGGTTGCTATAAATAGATTAGCAAAGAGCTCATCTATTCACAGCACAGCTCTGCAAGTTTCTTTCTTACTCTGCCTATGTGGTGGGGGAGGGGCTTTCCTCCAATCAGTTGTCACACAGTGTATGCCAAGACTCCCCTCCCACTGCTGAAAGAGGAAGTAAAAATTCTAAAACAATGTGCACTTTCTAAAAAACGTAGAAAGCAAAAGACAGCAGATATACATGTAAAACTTATGTGGGAGATTTGTTTCATCTCTGTGTATCATCTGAGGTTGTTCACTTCACTGGGTATAGGAGAGGGTTTACATCCACTTTAAAGCGGAGTTCCACCCATTTAAAAGTCAGCAGCTACAAAAAGTGTAGCTGCTGACTTTTAATAATCAGACACTTACCTGTCCCACAGTCCAGCGATGCGGGCGCACTAAGCCCCGCTCCTCTCCCCCCTCCTCTCCACAGTACCGTAATTCTAACTGTGGGCGCCCGGCTGTGGCTTCACGGCCAGATGCGCGCTGTGCACTGTAAATGGCCAGGCAATCTTCTGGGACCTGTGCCATATCCCAAAAGACTGCAGGGAGGGAGAGAGGGGAGAGGGGTGATCTTCCTTCCGACGCCAGGGGAGGAAGAAAGATCCCCTCCAAAAAGAAAAATGACATGCTAAATGTGGCATGTCAGGGGGTGACCAACACTTAAAGCGGAAGTTCCGTTTTTGGGTAGAACTCTGTTTTAAGTCTTCACAGCCTGCAGTGTGGCAAAGACTTGCCTAAATAATTTACACCAGAAGGTGTTTCTTTTTTTTAACATGGGTAGTTCCTAGGTTTATTTTGCAGTCAAATATGAGAGAACCCCACAATTTGTGTGTTAAATGTTCCCATTCATACAGCATAATAAACTAATAATAAAAAAAAAAGTCTTACCTTTTAGATGTTTCTAGGGAGAAGATGTCATGGCTGATTCTAAGAATTTCTAGACAGTCTCATGGTTTCTTTGTCCCCAGACAGAGTGAGCTAAACCTAATCAGGGGCAGCCTGTCCATTAGGAGCACCTGGGCGTCGCCCCCCCCCATCCATGCGTCTGGCCCTTATGCAGGATGCTGGATGCATGAATTCCAACAGGGGTGTTTTTTTTAAGCACCTGATTAGAGGCAGAAGTTCTAATAGGCTTCAAAATAGTGTGGGCTCGGGGAGCAAAGCATTGCGCTACAAGCCCATCCTGGTGTGTTACAATAGCAAATGAATGAACGGGTCTGAGACCCATTTCCCGATTGACCGAAAGGAGAAGCACCCCTATTGGCCCCCCGAGGAGGAGGAAGTAAATGGAGGCCGCCTTAAGCCGCCATGATGCCTGCGGAGAGCAGGGGAAGTGGAAGCGGCCATGATGCCCGTGGAGAGCAAGGGAAGTATCTGTGATGCCTGCGGAGAGCAGGGGAAGCTGCCAGTGATGCCCACCGCCTTTCACCCTGGGTGAAGTGCTGCCTGCCATAGATGGGGTAAGTGTTCCGGACCCAACTAACCAGTCCGGAGCCAGGGGAGGTGGGGGGGATGGTTAGTGGTTGTGGGTGCACTGTTTGCGGCACCCCCCAAAAAAAAATTACCACCAGCCGCCACTGTACCTAATATACAATTACATCTAAACTTTTAACCCTTTGGTAGAATAGACAGTGTTCAAATTTTAGATAATGAAAATATGCGAACACAGTACAGAAAAGGGTTTATTATGTTAAGCATTACTCCCCAGCCCCTCCTAAACATTACGAGACAGAGTAAGCATGTTTAAGCAAGTAAAAAGCACTTAAAAAGGTAACCAGCAATATTTAATTTATCAGAAAACAAAAGTGCAGCACAAATATTATGCTAAATTCATAAAAAAGCGATAATCATTTGTGCAACATTCTTAGCAATAAAGTACTAATGTGACAAAATGTTCAAAAATACACCGTGACATGTATTAATCAGTGCACCTCCAAGGTGAATATAAGAAAAAGTCCCAAACAATGACTTCTTGTGTGCTTGGAAAGGTAACCAGGAATAGCCAGGGTGACACCCAAAGAAAGATGTGATCCACACAAGAGGCTTACTGGAATGCCAGAGGCCCCCTTATTCAGAGTAGTCAAAACTCGTGCATGCAGAGCCACGCACACACGCTACTGCGCATGTGCGGCCGAACATCAGCCATTTTGGTTACTAAAGGAAGAACCTGTATTAGTTTCTTGCTTTTTACATGCTGTTTTACAAGTTTTAACCATGTAAATGCAATACTTTACAATAAATGAAGGTGTTTTTACAATATTACACAATGCACTACACTTTAAATATGTTACGGTCTGCTGAGAGCGAGTTGGAGCTTATCTGATTGCTGCATATAGTTCCATTGCTGCCGGGAGTTCCCTTATTGGTGATTATTACTTTCATGAGATCCATCTTTATTGTCTGACAGAGTGAGTTTTGACCACTCGGAATAAGGGGTTTACTGGCATTCCGATAAGCCTCTTGTGTGGATCTTACTTTGGGTGTCACCCTGGATCCCTTTTTAAGCACACAAGAAGTCATTGTTTGGGACTTTTTCTTTTTTCTTATACTCATCTTGGAGGAGCACTGATTAATACATGTCTCTATGTATTTTTGGACATTTTTTCACATTGGTACTTTATTGCTGAAAATGTTGCACAAATGATTATCACCCTTTTTATAAATTTAGCATAATATATGTGCTGCATTTTGTTTTGTGTTATTGGATGTACCGGGTATCATAGGTATAAGTGTTCAGCAGTTATCACCTGTTTCAAATCACTGCTGCAAATTTTTCTACTTTTCTTAATGTTTAATTTATGTTATGCTATGTTAGTAGATTGTGTAATTTATGTGGGTGTTATTCCAGTTTGGCTGCAAACATGGAAATATACTTTATTGCAGGTCCTTTGCATAAAAAGGACTATTTCTGTTATCTTGCAGGTCACAAAACTTTTTGTTTTTGTTTTGTATTCCTTTAAGGCTGGATCTACAGTATACTAACTTACATAGTACAGTTAGGGAGTAAAATAGCAAGATCAAAAGTAACAAGCAAATAAAATGCATAATAAAAAATATGTTAGGAAAAGTTCTCATCAAAACGTTAGACAAAATGCAATTGCATTTAAATATGCCGTGTTATAAATGTTCATTTCTGTCAAATATATTTCTTCTGCATTGATCTGTCACGGTGATGTTAATGCTGTGTATGCTAATGAGAAAATAAGAAATTAACAGCCAAGTGCTCATTTACATGCTAACAGATTTATACTCTATGAGTTATTGCTTATTTATGCCACTGGGGCTATTTAACACTGAGATAATGTAATTCTGAAGTATGAAATTTGGTGCACGTACTTGGTAAGATGAGGATATAAATTATGATGGGACTTACTTGCACTGCTAACTCTTTGTAAAACAATGAGCTGAAAACTTACGGCTTATGGAAATGGATTTTGCTGTTAAGGTGACTTTTTAAATTGGCATTTATATGAATGTAACTGGCATATGAGAGTTCTGCTATAGGGAAAAATAAGCCCCTTGTCAATATTCGTTTTTAAAAAGGATTGTTTGTAATAGCACTCCCAAACCTTTCCAAGTGGACCACAAAAGTCTGAAATACACAGTATTCAGTACTAGGGGCTTATGATTACCTACGCACATAGCATGACTGCGTACAATGAGTAACGGTGTCCATATGAGATGCAATACATCTTTTTGGTTTGTGTGGATGCCAGTACTTACTAAACACTTCTTTTAGGGTGGAATTCTCTTTGGATATTATATACAGCATCTAATTTGGAAACAGCCTTAAAGGAAGTGTCAGTCTGCCTCTTTGTATATGGTGATAGTTTTTGTTTAAACCTGAACTCCGGGATAAACACAGGTTGTCTATATACATTTCTCATATGTATTCTTCCTTAAATCTTGGTGTGGTTTGTGTATTTCTTCCAGATCCATGCAGTTATCCACTATGAAACTTTGCCTCTATGCAGAGCTTCCTCTTTGTTGACAATACAACCGGAAAGACCGAAAAAAACTGCAGACCCCAAACATAAGTGGTCCTTTCTGACAAGTTTTTCCACTCAATATAAACAAATCAAAGACATCATTAAAAAACATTGGAGAATATTAAAGAGTGATACCATTCTGGGCCCCGTATTACCCGAACAAGCGGCCACTGTTTTTAGGGGTGCTCCATCAATTAAAGGACAGATCGCACCAAATGTGATCGACCCCCCAGAGAAAATATCATTTTTTCACAACATGAAAGGATTTTTTCCTTGCCGGAAATGCACAGTTTGTAAATGGAATGCCTGTCAAGCACGTAAAATGGAAACATTTAATTCTATCATTACGGGCAAGGAGTATAGGATGAAGCAATTTGCTACATGTAAAACCAAATACATTGTATACCTTATCACCTGTTCGTGTAAAAAGCAATACATCGGTCGGACAATATGTAATTTCACCACAAGGGTAAAAGAACACATCATAGTAATCAAAAAGGGTCGAACTAATCACAGTGTGTCTAAACACTATGCATTATACCATGACCGTAATCCAGTAGGGACTACTTTTCAGATCATAGACAGATTTATACCACACTGGAGAGGGGAATCAAATGTAAGGGGAGTCTCCAGACTTGAAACGTGGTGGATACATCAAATTAAATGCTACATACCCCATGGTTTGAATACTGAGTGGGACATCAACGCGTTTATTAATCAGTCATAAAGGTCCTATTCATGCCCCTCTTCACACCTCTCTGTGTCAAGTTCCCATAAAGATGCTATTTACGGGCGTATCTCATCAATTAAGGCTACTTCCCAATAGACACCTTTATATTACTACTCCTACTATATCGTTCTCATAACTAATTTATTAATAATATTTTTTATCCCAATCTTTTTGATATTAGTTTTTTAGTCTAGAACATACCCGAGATGAATTCTTGGAGTGTTAAATGGGAGGAACATATGTCCCCCCACCTGGGCAAACGTCTGGGCTAGATGGTTCGTTTGGTATGGCACTGAGTAGATTTCTATTCTATGTGTCTTTTATTATTCATTTTAATTTTTCCATTTTCAGATGTTTGCAATTATTACCCTGATATTGCTCGAAAGTAACTTTTGCTGAATAATTGTAAACATAGGGGAACCTGTGTGTCGTGATTTTTGCAGCCCTACATCTAAGGGGAAAAGCCACCTTCGGTGATTTGACAGTCCGCACACCTATACCACTTTTGTGTCCCAATGATTGAACTCTCTCTGTGTGCTGACAGCTGACCAAGTTCCGATCAGGTGATCTTGCCAAACACAGAGAGCATTATGAGCGGCCGGCGTGGTAAGGGATGTGTTCTTGGAAGATGCTTGCTTGCATCGTCACGTCCTGACGCACATAAGGGGGATGGACCTTCGGATCCGCGTCACTGCGCCTGCGCGATAGGGCGCGCTGCCTATTGGACGGACTCCCTCGAGAATGAGAAGGTGTGACTGGCCCATTACGTCATCGCGCTAAAACGTGAGGACGCACAAACTAGGAAATATCCAGTCAATATAGAGGAGGGGTTTTAAATCCGCGTCATTGCGCTTGGACGCTCTGACGTACCAATCACATGACCTTGATACTCAGTCATCATTGATAAAGTAAGACTACCAAGCTGAGGCTTGGTTCTTCGGATATTTCCACCCTTAGGATAGGCTAGACGGACAGTCAGCTGACTAAGGAAAACCCTCACATGACACAAATCCCGGAAGTCACGCCGCACAGGTGTCCCCGATTTAAATTTCCAGCACTTTTAAATAAATAGCGCAGCAGATGAGAGGTTAGCTTTACCCCAGTTGATGTCTTTGCAGACGAAACGCGTCGGATGTATGACGCTACCACAACCATCTGTATACTGCGCTAAACGTACTATTTTCATTCATATGAACTTTGTTTTAACCCGATTTTTTATTGGAATTTTTTAATTGATACAATAAAACTTCCTGGTTATCCGGATTTTACACTATGTGGAGCCTTTTTTCTCCTTCTCCCTCTGTCTCAATTGAATGAGATCTAAACAATCGTTGGAGGACGAATCCGTGGTACCGCTCAGGATTGGGGACCCATCTAGGACCCTTTTGCCATGGACCAAGGACAGCTGTAACCCTACCGTACCTAACGGTGTAAGCTCATACGACTCACCGCCAACGGCCTGTGAGTCCACCACGTCCGGTAAGGGTATTTTATATTACTTTCCGCCTTGCTGAGTATTGGAAGAGTCCACTGGGGACAGGAATTGATACTACTGTGAGATTTACATCTATGCTCCAGGATATCTCTGCTCGATTGAATGAACTGTTCAATACCCCAGGGACTTGCTATTTATTCCCACTCCAATTTCCATTACACATGTTTGCTTTTGATTTGAAGGTCCGGGATTATTTTACTGTGTATACACATTCACATCATTGTTCACTATATAGCATGTTGCTACAAATGATTTCTCAGACCACTTGATTTTTGCATATATGGTATGATTATTCTGTCTAGTGTTTTTTTGCAGGATTAGCAGGACCTAGTATTATTATATGCACAGGTGCTTTACATAAAACATTCACATTAATGTTTATTAGCACTACACTTTTTCTTCTTTTCATTTATACAATTAGTCTAATTGGTGGTGTTGGCTACTTGATGTATTGGGTTGGCGCAGCAGATTTTCTTTATTTTATTCTGTTATCACTTTTTGACACTACTACTGGAGCCTTCTCTCACCATATTTTTCGAATCTTCCAAAGATATGGACGTATTCGAATATCGCACTAGTCGCACTTTTAACATAGAAGGTGTTTTCTCAGTTTTGAACACAGACTCTGAGATGGGAGGCCTTTTTTAAGGCTTAAAAACCTAATGGTTTCAGAAATCCATTTGGAATGGGATATTGCATTCTTAGAACAGTACTCTAAAGACCGTATGGTCCCAAGAGGTCTAAGATGAACTATTTATCCACAGCAAGGAGATACAGACACAGAAACATGGTTTCACTACTTTAATGAGGCAGGGATCTCACTGCTGGGTTTCCTTATTGATAGGAAACGGGCAAGGAGAAGTCTGATAGACAAGGAGATTAAAGAAATTAGGGACAAATTACTTAGACACAAATCTACTGTAGAATATACCAATCTGTCTACAAATTTAAAGAACCACCTAGAAAAAGAGGAACGGGAACAAAAAATCAAAAAGCAGAAGAAATATAGTAGGGATACTAATGATTACAAAACAGGAAATGTGTTTAATTGGCAAAATAAAGAACAGGAAAAAAATGCCGGGTCCATAGAACAGAATCTGATGGAGGTGACAACCTCATCGAATACAAGAGTGTTGGAAGCACCTATGGCTCCCCCCCACCCAGAAGGGTGGAACATAATGTCCAACATTCATATGACCCTCATACACCTAGGCCTCAACATAGGAGTCCAGCCCCTCATCATAGAGGCAGAGGTAAAAGGGGCAGAGGCAGAAGTAGAAGGAATGGCGATCGCTCCTCCTACTATGAACAAGGCCCACGAGACCCCTCAACACAAAGGAGACATATGGGTTATGATGACTATTATCATTATGAACCATATCCTCAAAGGACACCTCTCCAGACCTATAATAGGTTTTCACCATTAAGAGGGGAACAAAATAGGAATTATAATTCCCAATACTCCTATAGAGATAGAGACAATGATTATCCAGAAAGGTCTCCGTTTAATTACAACCAACGGTTACCCAGGCCTCCGAGGGTGGAGGGTTTTCACAAGGAAACCGAAAACCCCCCACACAACGGAGAACAAAACGGGGCACCAGAGGGGGGAGGCGCGCCCGTAAAAAGAAAACGGTCATAGAAAACAAAGGTGTTTTTAATCTAAGCAAAGTGACCTTCACAGAAGCTGAAAAGATTGTCCTAGATAAAGGTCTAAAATTCGCCCCCCCAAAAAAACTGAATACGTTTTCTACATTTATTGACATACAGAAATACGTGCGTAAATTAAACATCCAAAGATATATTATGTCAAATCCGAGTAGATCCTCTCATCTACAAACGACCACTCATACTGTGCATTCAGGGTTGAGTAACCCATCACTATTCAACCCCCCAGTCCCTACAACACCTCCAATTAAGGTATTTAGGGACCTAGTACTGAAGGACCTTGAAGATCTTCCATGTAAAAGAGTATAAAACGATCCAAGGTTACGAATAGGATTAAAATCCTTATGTGAGCGGAAGGATCTCATCATCCGTTCCGCGGATAAAGGGGGAGGGGTGGTCATTCTTGATAAGAGTGACTACCATAGTGAGATGACCAGAATCCTCAGTGATTCTGAGACGTATCGCCGCCTCCAAAATAATCCAACCTCAGAATATAAAAGAACATTAATCAACCTAGTGGATACTGGTTCACAATTGGGCATCCTGGGTAAAAAAGAAAAACATTTCTTGGTACCTGTTGCACCGCGCATTCCCATAATGTATTATCTGCCAAAGGTGCATAAAAATGCGACACACCCGCCAGGACGCCCGATCATCAGTGGCATTAATTCTATAACTTCCCGGGTAGGGAAATATATCGATTTTTTTCTCCAACCCATAGTTCAAGCTATCCCTTCCTTTATGAAAGATACAAGGGACACCATAATAAAATTACAACAGGTCACGGATATTAACAACTTAATACTAGCCACCGCGGACGTTACGTCCTTATATACGTGTATACCCCAAGATCTGGGTTTAGAAGCGGTGGAATTGTTTCTCTCGAGAGACAGGACCATTCCCCGAACACAGAAAAGATTTATTATGGATCTATTAAAATTTGCCACAAGTACTAATTATTTTTGGTATGATGACCAGTTTTATCTGCAAACAAAGGGAGTAGCCATGGGGGCTAAGTTTGCCCCCAGCCTGGCGAATATTTTCATGGCTAAATGGGAGGAGGATGTCGTCTATGCTTTAAACCCCCCAGAGTTAGTTCTTTGGGCGAGGTACATAGACGACATCCTCCTCCTATGGAGGGGCAATATGGACTCCTTGGATTCATTCATTGCGATTCTGAATGATAACCGGATGGGGATCCATCTGACCCATGAAGCCAGCCGGTCCAAGATCCATTTTTTGGATTTAGAGATTACATCCAATAATGGCTATCTTGATACAAAAACCTATTTTAAGACAACGGACCGCAATGGCTATATTCCGACGGACAGCTGCCATCATGAGGCATGGCTAAAATATGTCCCGAGGAGCCAGTTGATGAGAATAAGGAGAAATTGCTCCCATCTTTCCGATTACTTTCAGCAGGCGGAAACTTTAAAATCACGTTTCTGTGAAAAGGGATACGATAACTCTCTAATTACTAAAGAGATTCGACAAGTGGCCCTAATAGATCGTACCTCTTTGTTGACAATACAACCGGAAAGACCGAAAAAAACTGCAGACCCCAAACATAAGTAGTCCTTTCTGACAAGTTTTTCCACTCAATATAAACAAATCAAAGACATCATTAAAAAACATTGGAGAATATTAAAGAGTGATACCATTCTGGGCCCCGTATTACCCGAACAAGCGGCCACTGTTTTTAGGGGTGCTCCATAAATTAAAGGACAGATCGCACCAAATGTGATCGACCCCCCCAGAGAAAATATCATTTTTTCACAACATGAAAGGATTTTTTCCTTGCCGGAAATGCACAGTTTGTAAATGGAATGCCTGTCAAGCACGTAAAATGGAAACATTTAATTCTGTCATTATGGGCAAGGAATATAGGATGAAGCAATTTGCTACATGTAAAACCAAATACATTGTATACCTTATCACCTGTCCGTCTAAAAAGCAATACATCGGTCGGACAATACGTAATTTCACCACAAGGGTAAAAGAACACATCACAGCAATCAAAAAGGGTCGAACTAATCACAGTGTGTCTAAACACTATGCATTATACCATGACCGTAATCCAGTAGGGACTACTTTTCAGATCATAGACAGATTTATACCACACTGGAGAGGGGAATCAAATGTAAGGGGAGTCTCCAGACTTGAAACGTGGTGGATACATCAAATTAAATGCTACATACCCCATGGTTTGAATATTGAGTGGGACATCAACGCGTTTATTAATCAGTCATAAAGGTCCTATTCATGCCCCTCTTCACACCTCTCTGTGTCAAGTTCCCATAAAGATGCTATTTACGGGCGTATCTCATCAATTAAGGCTACTTCCCAATAGACACCTTTATATTACTACTCCTACTATATCGTTCTCATAACTAATTTATTAATAATATTTTTTATCCCAATCTTTTTGATATTAGTTTTTTAGTCTAGAACATACCCGAGATGAATTCTTGGAGTGTTAAATGGGAGGAACATATGTCCCCCCACCTGGGCAAACGTCTGGGCTAGATGGTTCGTTTGGTATGGCACTGAGTAGATTTCTATTCTATGTGTCTTTTATTATTCATTTTAATTTTTCTATTTTCAGATGTTTGCAATTATTACCCTGATATTGCTTGAAAGTAACTTTTGCTGAATAATTGTAAACACAGGTGAACACGTGTGTCGTGATTTTTGCAGCCCTACATCTAAGGGGAAAAGCCACCTTCGGTGATTTGACAGTCCGCACACCTATACCACTTTTGTGTCCCAATGATTGAACTCTCTCTGTGTGCTGACAGCTGACCAAGTTCTGATCAGGTGATCTTGCCAAACACAGAGAGCATTATGAGCGGCCGGCGTGGTAAGGGATGTGTTCTTGGAAGATGCTTGCTTGCATCATCACGTCCTGACGCACATAAGGGGGATGGACTTTCGGATCCGCGTCACTGCGCCTGCGCGATAGGGCGCGCTGCCTATTGGACGGACTCCCTCGAGAATGAGAAGGTGTGACTGGCCCATTACGTCATCGCGCTAAAACATGAGGAAGCACAAACTAGGAAATATCCAGTCAATATAGAGGAGGGGTTTTAAATCCGCGTCATTGCGCTTGGACGCTCTGACGTTCCAATCACATGACCTTGATACTCAGTCATCATTGGTAAAGTAAGACTACCAAGCTGAGGCTTGGTTCTTCGGATATTTCCACCCTTAGGATAGGCTAGACGGACAGTCAGCTGACTAGGGAAAACCCTCACATGACACAAATCCCGGAAGTCACGCCGCACAGGTGTCCCCAATGTAAATTTCCAGCACTTTTAAATAAATAGCGCAGCAGATGAGAGATTAGCTTTACCCCAGTTGATGTCTTTGCAGACGAAATGCGTCGGATGTATGACGCTACCACAACCATCTGTATACTGCGCTAAATGTACTATTTTCGTTCATATGAACTTTGTTTTAACCCGATTTTTTTATTGGAATTTTTTAATTGATACAATAAAACTTCCTGGTTATCCGGATTTTACACTATGTGGAGCCTTTTTTCTCCTTCTCCCTCTGTCTCAATTGAATGAGATCTAAACGATCGTTGGAGGACGAATCCGTGGTACCGCTCAGGATTGGGGACCCATCTAGGACCCTTTTGCCATGGACCAAGGACAGCTGTAACCCTACCGTACCTAACGGTGTAAGCTCATACGACTCACCGCCAACGGCCTGTGAGTCCACCACGTCCGGTAAGGGTATTTTATATTACTTTCCGCCTTGCTGAGTATTGGAAGAGTCCACTGGGGACAGGAATAGATACTACTGTGAGATTTACATCTATGCTCCAGGATATCTCTGCTCGATTGAATGAACTGTTCAATACCCCAGGGACTTGCTATTTATTCCCACCCCAATTTCCATTACACATGTTTGCTTTTGATTTGAAGGTCCGGGATTATTTTACTGTGTATACACATTCACATCATTGTTCACTATATAGCATGTTGCTTCAAATGATTTCTCAGACCACTTGATTTTTGCATATATGGTATGATTATTCTGTCTAGTGTTTTTTTGTGGGATTAGCAGGACCTAGTATTATTATATGCACAGGTGCTTTACATAAAACATTCACATTAATGTTTATTAGCACTACACTACATAGCGCTACACTTTTTCTTCTTTTCATTGATTTATACAATTAGTCTAATTGGTGGTGTTGGCTGCTTGGTGTATTGGGTTGGCGCAGCAGATTTTCTTTATTTTATTCCTGTAATAAGGACTGGTCACCGCTGCTCTCTCCGTGTGCAAGGTGACTTGTCTTGTCTCCACTCCTTCTTGTAGTTTTCTGTAGGCATTCTGTAGTGGGTGGAGCCTACTGGGCCCCTCTAACAGTTCTGCTCTATGTTCAGGACAGTGATATTGTCACTGCTGCTTTTAAAAGTTAATATCTGGGTTTGCAAGGCATTGGATGCACACAAAGTAGATTTGTATTCTTTGTGGTTAGCGAGTAAAATATTTATTTCAACGTTTTTGTCAACTTAACTCCAGCCAATTTTTTAAAAGTTGTGAATAGAGATAGAAGAGTTAAACATTTGTAGCACCCTCTACCTAGGTAGGTACTAGAGCTAGATTGCTGGTGAGTACAGGTAAATTTAGGAAGGCCTAGCTAGAAGCTAGGTCTGTTTGTTTTGACCTGTGTGGGCTGGGAGTGGATCAGAAAAGGCTGGTGACTCACAGATAACATCACTTCTCGGTTACCTCCCTCTGGCTTCTAGAGGATTCTAGAAGAGAGGAGGGGAAGAGAGGTGGAGCTGTCTGAGGTGTCTCAAGGAGCCCTGACCAATACTCATCTAGGATTGGCAGGGGGGAGGCCTCCTTGATATACCCAGGGTCAGCCCAGCTGGAGGGGAGTTGTCGGGTGGAAGAACTGAGGATGGAGTGCTAGGCTGTCTGGGCCTTTGAGGGGGGTGACCTTGGCCCTGGGACTCGGATGTAGGAAGGATCCCTTCAAGAACGCATGAAGGATCTGGATAGGCACAGAGAGGAGTCAGAGAGGACAGCAGTGGGAGCTAGTACTGGCAGGCAAGTCTTCAGGAGGGAACCACTCTGGTGTGTGTGCAGCCAGGAGGGCTGGTGAGTAGGGATGAGCTGAACACCCCCCCCCGTTCGGTTCGCACCAGAACATGCGAACAGGAAAAAAATTAGTTTGAACACACAAACACCATTAAAGTCTATGGGACACGAACATGAATAATCAAAAGGGCTAATTTTAAAGGCTTATATACAAGTTATTGTCATAAAAAGTGTTTGGGGACCTGGGTCCTGCCCCAGGGGACATAAATCAATGCAAAAAAAAGTTTTAAAAATGGCTGTTTTTTCGGGAGCAGTGAATTTAATAATGCTTAAAGTGAAACAATAAAAATGTAATATTCCTTAAAATTTCGTACCTGGGGGGTGTCCAAAGTATGCCTGTAAAGGGGCATATGTTTCCCAGGTTTAGAACAGTCTGACAGCAAAATGACATTTCAAAGGAAAAAAAGTCATTTAAAACTACTCGCGGCTATTAATGAATTGCCGGTCCAACAATACACATAAAAGTTCATTGATAAAAACGGCATGGGAATTCCCCACAGGGGAACCCCGAACCAAAATTTAAAAAAAAATGGCGTGGGGATCCCCCTAAATTCCATACCAGGCCCTTCAGGTCTGGTATGGATATTAAGGGGAACTCCGGCCAAAATTAAAAAAAAAAAAAATGGCGTGGGGTCCCCCTTAAAATCTATACCAGACCCTTCAGGTCTGGTATGGATTTTAAGGGGAACCCCACGCCAAAATTAAAAAAAAATGGCGTGCGGTCCGCCCAAAAATCCATAACAGACCCTTATCCGAGCACGCAACCTGGCAGGCCGCAGGAAAAGAGGGGGGACGAGAGCGCCCCCTCCTTCTGAACTGTACCAGGCCACATGCCCTTAACATTGGGAGGGTGCTTTGGGTTCCCCTCCAAAGCACCTTGTCCCCATGTTGATGGGGACAAGGGCCTCATCCCCACAACCCTTGCCTGGTGGTTGTGGGGGTCTGCAGGCAGGGGGCTTATCGGAATCTTGAAGCCCCCTTTAACAAGGGGACCCCCAGATCCCAGCTCTCCCCCCTGTGTGAAATGGTAAGGGGGTACAAAAGTACCCCTACCATTTCACAAAAAACTGTCAAAATGTTAAAAATGACAAGAGACAGTAGATTATGCTGGGCTTGTAGTTTATGGCAGCCAACACAATAGAGATTAAAACTTCCTCCTTATCCTTTCTCTTAGTTTCATCTTCATCTTGTCGATCCCAAGCTTCAAAGACACAAATGGCCATGCCCTAGCTAGCATTTAGCTCCTTTGTTCAATGGACAATGGAGGCTGGATGGGTTGCTACAATCCCAGCTGAAGAAATCAAGGAAACTGTTCTAAAACATCAAGTCATAATCATACAGTATAACATAGAATGCACCCTACCGTTTACCATGGGGCTTTGTATAATGTTATTTTTACTGTGGAAAATTTTACCAGTGAAAATGCTGCATGAATTTAGATTTTTCTTTTTTTTATTAATACAGCTGAGGCTGCAGAGACAGGGGAATTTGTGTCCTCAGTCCCTTTCCCTGTCTAAAAGGGGAGATGTCAGGAGTCTGCTTAGACCCCTGACATCTCACCAAAGCACCCCCCCCTTCCACCAACAGGGTTGATTAAAAAATAAATTAAAAAAGGAAATATTGTAATACATAAATATTAAAAAGTAAAATTGTAAAAATAATAATAATAATAAAAAAATATATATATGTATATATATATATATATATATATATATATATATATATATATATATATATATATATATAGTAAAAAATAATTAAAAAAAATACATTTTCAAAAAATAAAATTGTAAAAAAAAAAAAAAAAAAGACTGACCCCAAATCAGTGCTGCATATTAGTATTGGTATCGGCTATTATTTGAAAAAAGTATTGTTACTTGTACTCAGTCTTAAAAAAGTGGTATCAGTGCAACCCCAATGCAGAGGTCTTAAGTATGTAACATACTACATAGTGTACACAATGAAGGGGTCAGGGGTAGGTAACATGCAATATAACATACAGAGTGTAGGGGTCAGAATATGTACAACATAGCAATTTGTCCAGCACTTTTCCTTCCATGAGATTGAGCAAGTGTATCGGACACCACAGGGTGGAGACTTGTGGTGCCGCCTACTCCATCATGAAGCTTGTTGAATTTTTAAGACTGGCTAATTTATCTATGTTGTTTATACTATGATTCAGTCTTACAATATTTGACCTAAGGCCTAAGTTTAGTTAAAAAAAGAACAAGGGACGTCACTTACTATCAGTGTGATGTGTTACTTGTGCTGCTGTCTCCTGGTTTTAGTTTAAATCTTCCTTTGATACTCATACCCCCGCTGGTGTAATCTTCTGGTGTGGCAGGGGGTTAATAGAGCTGAGGGAGCTTTGACAGGCACTCATGAACAGTGTCAGACTATACCCATGCTTTCTGCCCACCTTCTCCATTCATAGAAGCTGTTCTATTGCTTCTATTGTGGAGATTTTCCTTCCCTTCTTTTCTCTGACACCTGTAGAAGAAATCGAAGGGGTGTTTTTGTCTTAAGCTGGCCATAGATGGTGCAACTTTCTTTCCTGCAGCCACAGGTTGCAGCAAAAAAAAAAGCTCAATTCTCCCATTAACACTTATGCCTCGTACACACGATTGGATTTTCCAACAGGAAATGTTCGATGGGAGCTTGTTGTCAGAAATTCCGACCGTGAGTAGGCTCATTTTCCATCGGAATTTCCGACAAACTCATCGCACATGTTGTACTTCACCGCGTTCTTGACGTTCAGAATTTCCAACAAGATTTATGTGACCGTGTGAATGCAATACAAGTTTGAGCCAACATCTGTCGGAAAAAAAACATGAATTTTGTTGTCGGAATGTGCGATCGTGTGTACGCGGCATAACTGTTTTGTCCCTCCCACAGATCTATTGAGTTCTCCCAGCAGAGGGGCAGGGGGAGCTGTCCCGGGTGGTAGAACACACAGTGATTATTGCTATAGCCGCTGGCAATAATCACATGAAAGATCCTACAGGCAATTTGTATCCAAGTTGTTCGATCAACTTGGGTACAATCAGTCTGCCCATACATGGCTCAAATCTAGGCCAGCCCCTGCTGAACTGTCTGTGGCTGGCTTTATACATGTTGGAGAAATTTCCCATAATTTCTTGAAATTTCTGACTCTATCAAAAACTAGTAAAATGATTTGAATAGAATTTGACGTTAAACAAGACTACTAATAATAGCCCCCACTATACGGATTGGCTCTAGAGCATTTGCAAATCCACATATAACATACAGAAAGTGTTGAACCTCAAGCACATAAAAATGTTAGTCATATTAAAAATGACTTGAATATTACAGAAATTATAAAAAAATGTGGACTCCCTGCAAACTCACTATACAGTAATTTTCCTCTAATACTAACTCTGATTAGCTGTCAATGGCAAGAAAAGGTGAGATTTTAGTAAGCAATAATTTGGCAGCACAGTGACCTATTAGATAATGTCACATCCTGACATGTCACATGAGTGTCATAAATCATAAATGTAAAAAGGGATTCCATTCACACATTTTTATGACAGGACGCTGCTGGCCATTTCTTGTAAGTAAGATAGCTTGACAATAATAAAATGACACCTGCTGAGCATAGATTCTGCAAGAACAGAGGTGCAATACATCTCTGGTCAAACTGATGTGTCATTATCCTTTGATATTTTTCTAAAATACATATTTGTTGTACACTAAAAGTTGAATTCCATGCAAATAAAATACTTCCTCAAAAACATATCTCACCGCTTCCTCATGATAAGCGTGGTGAGTCCCGGGATGACACGAGCAGTGCTGACAGACAGGGGAGCTGCTTGGCCATGCCCTAACACGTTTTGTAATCATGTCTTCCTCAGAGGGCGTCTGAGGAAGATGTGATTACGAAACACGTTAGGGCACGGCCACGCAGCTCCCCTGTCTGTCAGCACTGCTTGTGTCATCCCGGGACTCACCGCGCTTATCAACATGAGGAAGCGGTGATATTTACATGTGCAGAGCGGACTCATTACAGATACAATTGCTGTCAATTGCTGTTTTAACTTGAACACACTATAAGCATATTTTTATTGGTTGTGAGGAATGTTCCCTAAATAAAATGGTGTTACACTATGTACATTTCCTCTCTTTCCATTATTTATTGGGTGACCGGTCATAAGATATCACTGAGAAATGCCTAGCAGCCAGATTGTGTTCCATGCTATAAGGAGAGATTGAGTTATATCATAACCAGCATCTATTGAAGAACTGTCCATCAGAATAGGTTCCCATCCATGTGGAGATAACAAGGCTATTTATTAGCCTGTTTGTGGTAAGTGCATTACCAACGGGGATCACCTTTTTTTGAGCACGAGGTTCCTTTCCGGTGTTGGCTTTTGGGTTTCTTCATGCTATTGAGGGGTCACAGAGCACCACTTCTATCCTACAGACTTTGTTTAGGACTTTTTTTGGCACATATATGTGTGCTAAATGTTTAATTGCACAAAAAATATTTTTGGTATTTTTTTCCATAGCGCTGCTAATGTTGTGATTCTTTTGTTTCTTACGGCATCTTTTATTAATCATAGATTTATTACTTTAATGGACACTAAGGATTCTCTTCTGTTATTCATGTATGATTACCCTATGGGCACTAGAGTACCCTGTACAGGTATTCATGTGATAAGCTGCCTAATAAGAACTGTTCCTATATGTTGCCTTTCTTCAGTTAAGTTATTATTAAGGTGATTGTAAAGCCTTGTTTTTTTTCCTATAAAAATAACAAACATGTTATACTTACCTGCTCTGTTGCAGTGGATCTGCAACTTATCTTTGATCTGTGATCCTGGCCCCTCCCTCCTGTTCAGTGCCCCTACAGCAAACAGCTTGCTATGGGGGCACCCGAGCCGAGTCACAGCTCCCTGTGTCCATTCAGACACCCTGATTGGCTAGCTGACTTTGATTGACAGCAGCGGCAGCCGATGGCAATCAGGAGGAAGAATCTCAGGTGGCTGAGACACTCGTGGACATAACTGGACAGAGAAGGACCTGAGGTAAGTGTTAGGGGGGCTGAGGGAGGCTGCTGCACACAGAAGGCTTTTTATCTTAATGCATAGAATGCATTAAGATAACAAAAACTGCTCCCTTTACAACCCCTTTAACTGTTAAATGCCTGGTCTGAAGTTTCTCTCATAAGCAGTGTATTGCATGGCAGGGCTCATAACATGGGGATGGTAGGTTACAGTACATACAGTAAACTTTAGTCCAGCATATATTTCTCTGTCTAGTGTATGCCACATTTCTATTGATAGGGACAACCATACACGTATCATAGCTTAAAGCACCAACCAGCCAGGGAATGGATAACTTGGCGTAGGTTGACGGTTTCTCTGGTATTAAAAGGGAGTTGTGCTCATCCCCTTGACTAGGAGCTGCTTCCCTGAAAATTGGGACCAGACCTGCAGCACTGATACCTAGAGTACCTAGGGACCTAGCCTGGGAGTCACGGGAGAGATGTAGATGGGCCCTTGTGAGAGAGAGTGAGCACATAGTTCAGTGTTGCCAACCGCCCGTATTTTTACAGGCAGCCCGTAAAAACAAGGTATTTTTCTCCCTGCCCGTAAATGATGGTGGCAGGAGGTGATGGTGGCAGGAGGTGATGGTGGCAGGGGGTGGTGGTGACAGGGGGTGGTGGTGGCAGGGGGTGATGGTGTCATGGGGTGATGGTGTCAGGGGGTGTTGGTGACAGGTGATGGTGGCAGGAGGTGATGGTGGCAGGGGGTGATGAAGGCAGTGGGTGATGGAGGCAAGAGGTGATGGTGGCAGGGGGTGATGGAGGCAGGGAGTGTTGGTGGGGGGGTGGTGGTGGTGGCAGGGAGGTGTTGGTGACAGATGATGGTGGCAGGGGGTGATGGTGGCAGGGGGTCATGGTAACAGGTGATGGTGGTGGGGGGGATAAAGGAAGGAGGTGTTGGTGACGGGTGATGGAGGCATTGGGTGATGGAGGCAGGGGGTGACAGTGGCAGGGGGTGATGATGGCAGGGGGTAATGGTGGCAGGATTTTTTTTGAATCAGGGGGTGATGGTGACAAGAGGTGATGGAGGCGGGGGGGAAAAAGAAAGGAGGTGTTGGTGACGGGTGATGGAGGCAGGGGGTGACGGTGGCAGGGGGTAATGATGGCAGGGGATAATGGTGGCAGGGGGTAATTGTGGCAGGAGGTGATGGAGGCAGGGGGTGATGGTGACAGGAGGTGATGGAGGCAGGAGGTGATGGTGGCAGGGGGTGTTGGTGACAGGTGATGGAGGCAGGGGGTGATGGTGGCAGGAGGTCTTTAGAATTGGGGACATCAATTCTGGTGATCCTAGTAGCACCAGGGATTTCCCCTCACTTTCTGTGGTGGTTATAGAACAGAAGTGAAGGGAAAATCTCTCCAGTTTAACATAGGTGACAAAAACTGATGGACTAAATAAACCACCCCCTATTATATCGAAAATAACAGAAATTGTTTTTTTTTATTTTACCTTTTAATACCTACCTTACATCACATTGCTAATTGCCTAGCGTATTTGTTTTTAGCCTAAATATTGAAATTTGCTCTTAAAATTTTAGTTTTGTAACTTTTGCAAAATGCCAGTAAAAGCTTGGCTGTGCCAGTAAATTTGGGGTGTTGTGCCAGTAAATTTCAACCTGGTAGGTTGGCAACACTAACATAGTTACAGAGTGAGGTTCATTTCCGGTATCCATTGGTAACTGTGGACATGTCACAGGGAGTGAGGTGACAGGAATTGCTGGGTTGGTGAATGCCAGTGCAGGCTCTGCAAAACCAGTTTTTAAATGCTGCACACCTGGGAATTAGTGTTCTCTAACTGTAGTATTGACTAGTATGCTTAGTGTTAACAGTACAGTCAGTTAGCCATGGATTAATAGAGGGTTAACTGTGCTCAGGGTGGCTTGCTTTCTAGGTCTGGAGTTAAGCCTTAATGCTGATTTTTGAAGGCAAACACCTACCTAGAACCTAGGCAATTAGTGAGTGTGGTTCCAGTATCCCACACTAGGGTGCCTAAGCCCAACCTACAAACATGTCAGTATGTGTTTTTTCCTTTGGACAGGAAACCTTCTGCTAAGTGGGGGAAACAAGCTCTTCTTCCCTCCATCTTTCTTTACTTTGGCTGCTTACCTTAATAGTTTGGGTGGTGAAGCAGAGGCCTTTCTTTCCCCTTTATGCCTCATGGACCACCTTCCTGACAAGTGAGGGTGCAGTCTGGGACCGCCTCCTCAGCTCCATGATCCTCAGCAAGAAACAAGCACAGAAGGGTGCACCAGCCTAGTGCATTATCCCACAAAAACTTTTTAATAGGGAAATGTCATAAAATGTACTCACAAACATATTTAAATAAAGAACGCTCATCAAGCTGCTCATCCATAGCCTACCAGTCCTGGACACAGTACACCCCAGAAGACGGGGGGAACCCCCCCGGGGTCCAATCTGGCTGACATGTTTTGAAGGTAGCACCTTTTTCTTTTAGCTCTGAGGAAGAAGCTGCTATTTACAGATGGTGCCGCCTACAGATGATTGGCCCTGGACATAGACTATTTGCATTCTGGGTCAATCATTTACAGGTAGTCATTGCATAAGTGATTGCAAGCATTTCCAATTAACTGCTGCCTGGGTTTATGTATCTCCCAGTTGTTTGGCCTTCATGACTGCACTAGATATGACCCCCAGGCTGTTAGTGCAACCTAGAGCTTGCAGAAAGTACACCTCCACTTTAAGGTTTTGGTCTCAGAAGCCTTAAATTCCTATTAGACCAGGTCCTGTTGAGGTTGGATTTTTAAATCTTCTCAGCCCACAGTGAGGGCCTTATTAGTTGGAATACTATAGCCTTCTCTCACTTGAAAATTAGCTGTGTGAGGCCACTTAGTGGCTATGTGAGACTTCACGTAGAGATACTTGAACTACAATGGAAATGTATCTTTTGCAGTATGTCTGCAGCTTTAGCACCTTTTTTTTAGAACTACGAGGTTATGTTTTTACTTCAACTCCTGTGTCTTATCCGAAGTAACTGTAGTGGTACCCCCGTAAGGGCTGCTAAGTGATGTTGCCCACCTGTCACCCTGCCCAGCCCGGCATTCACTTCCCAGACACTCCAAGACAATGAACAGCCAGTTGGCTTTGTTTTTTCTGTTGTTTTATTGGGGAAATATAACTTGGATGGGGTATGGGAATTATGGGATATCCAGTGAAACAATAGCAACGTTGCTAGGGACAACTATGTGTAGCACCCTGATGTTTACGCAGGGTGGCTAGTAAATTTTTTTTCCAAGTGATAGTTGCCTTGGTCAATTGATAAAAGGTCGATTGATTTCACCCTAATTCTGGAATTTCTGCACTTCTATCTTCTGTCACTAGATGGTTGGGTATCTGGTGACATTAGGTAAGACAAGGGCATTGCAAGGACAGATTAAGAATGAATGGGGTGTCTCAGCCAATGGACAGGGATTTTCTTGGGTCCCTTGGCCTGCTGGGAGAACCTATCTATTTGGGTGGAGTCAGGTGGTCGGGGTTCTGTGCCACCTGGACGGCTGTCTGGGTGGACGTGTGTCATATTGCCCCAGGCTGCTAGGCCAGAAACCTAAGGCCTATCCCGTGGACATCTGGCTGCTAGGCTATCCAGAAGTAGTGCAGGGTTGGGACAGCGGGCTTATAGTCCAACCAGAAAAAACAGTTCCGCTGGCTGGGGAACCTGTCGTGGTCGGAGGTAGAGGGGAAGCTGTCACCACAAAGGGACCATCCACCTTGCAGAAGACCCAGCAAAAGAGCAGAAGATAGCGAAGAGAGAGGAGAAGACCTGGAGAGGGGAGCAGACCCAGCTAAAGAGCAGAAGACCCAGCAAAAGAGCAGAAGATAGCGCAGAGAGAGGAGAAGAACCGGAGAGGGGAGAACACGTCGCCAGATGAGGGAGAAGAGCCGGAGCTTCTTTAATAAGATTCCTTAAAAACCCGTGTAGTGTGTTTATTTTTGACACTTTTTTATTTAGGTAAATGGGTAGGGGTACGATGTACCCATACTCATTCACCTAGGATGGGGGCTGTGATCTGGGATGCCCCTTGTTAAAGGGGGCTTCCAGATCACGATAAGTCCCCACCTGCAGACCCCGACAACCACCGGGCAAGGGTTGTCGGGAAGAGGCCCTTGTCCTCATCAACATGGGGACAAGGTGTTTTGGGGTGTGGGGGGGCGCAGGGGCCCCCTCTGCCCCAAAGCACCAACCCCCCCATGTTGAGAACATGTGGCCTGGTATGGTCCAGGGGGGGAGGCGCTCGCTCGTCACCCCCTTTTCTGACCTGCCATCCTGCATACTCGGATAAGGGTCTGGTATGGATCTTGGGGGGGAACCTCATGCAAAATTTTGTCGGGGTTCCCCTTCAAGGTTCTTAGCACACAAGTCACACCGCAAGTCGGATCATCTTGATCCAACTTCTCGTGAGACTTCTATTCAAGTCAATGGGCTACCATAGGGAACCACTGATTTTGAATAGAGACAGAGAAACGCGGGACGGTGCATAACGATGTCTATACAGCGTTAAACCCTGTTAAATTGTGTTTAACACCTTTTACTGGCATCTGGTGTTTTTACAGCTCTAGTGCTGGAGCCTTGGAATGCACTGGTCCTGGGTTTTTTTTGGAGCTTAAAAACGCCTATACTACTTACAGTTCAAAAATGCCATGGTGGGCATGAGGCCATAGGCTAACATGGAGAGGCAGTTTTAAGCTGCAAAAAACACTCAAAAAAGTGGCTGTAAAAATGTCCATGGGCATGAGGCCTAATGCCCTGTACACACGGGCGGACTTTTTCGTCAACAAAGGTCCAACAGTCTTTCCGACGGACTTTCAACGGACTTTTGACAGACTTCTGACGGACTTTCGAACGAACAGACTTGCATACACATGATCACACCAAAGTTCGACGGATTCGTACGTGATGACGTACGACTGGACTAAAATAAGGAAATTCATAGCCAGTAGCCAATAGCTGCCCTAGCGTCGGTTTTCATCCGTCGGACTAGCATACAGACGAGCGGATTTCTCGATAGGAACTGGGTCCGGCGGAGTTCCGACGTAAAGATTTGAAACATGTTCCAAATCTAAAGTCCGTCAGATTTTCAACAGAAACAGTCCGCTGAAGGTCCGATGAAGCCCACACATGGTCGGATTGTCCGCCAGATTCGGTCTGTCGGACCAGTCCGGTTGAAAAGTCCGCTCGTGTGTACAGAGCATAACTCTTTCTCCTTCTTCAGCTTGTTTATACAATAACGCCACCATGACACAATTTTGGTGTAGGTAGGTTAATATTCCTGCACAGAATAGGTAACAAAGGTCCTTAGATTAGTGTTATAGGACATAAGACTTGTTGGAAGTTTATATAGTATACAGTGATATAGGCTGTGCATTGTCACTGTGCTCAGTAATAGACCATCCTTTTTTATATGCTAATGTACTGTATTGGGGATTAATATACATCTCCCTCAAAGCTCAGACCTAAGTCTGTTTGTTGGTGTTATGGTGGGGATAAACATTTCCAGCTTCCACTAAAGTCTTTATAAATTGATTTATTTTTTCTAAAAATACAGGAATTCTACATGCATATTCCTTATAAAAGGAATATGCTCATTTTTGTATGAATTAACAGATTAAATAAATGACTAAATAAATTCCTTAATGACCCTTTTACATGGAGCCACTTAGGCTATACTGTAGGTGCATGTCCTTGACTGACCAGCACCTCCAGAGCTATTATTAATGGAGAATATTTTTCTTTGCAGAGTCAGTCCTGTATAGCCTCATAAACAGTAAATGTTAGGCTGTGAGATGCGGTTTGACTATGTACTTTGTTTTTCTAACATGATGTGAACTTTCCCTGCAGTTAGGTATCCTACCTTTGTTTTATATTACTCTGTTGAGAGGTTCATACTGTATACCTGGGTCCACCAGTAAATCTTATGGTCTGCCTGGTGGGAGGTTAGTTCTACCTGATTTTTTACATATCTGATCTTGAAAATGATCCCTAACTGTCACATGTGCAGTCCAGAAGATAATCTGGGGAATTCAGAGTTAGATTTACCAATAAGGTGGTATTAAAGGTTTGGCTTTTTTTGATAAAACAAACAAACATGTTATACTTGCCCGCTCTGTGCAGTGGTTTTGCACAGAGCAGTCCCAACCCTCTTCTTATCAGGTCTCCTGCTGACACTACTGGCTCCTCCCCCTTGATCACTGCCCCCAATAGCAAGCTGCTTGCTATGGGGCACTGGTGCATGCTGAGCCCTGCTCTGTGTGTCCATAAGACACAGAGCTGCATCTCGGCCAGCCCCCCGGCTCTCTCCTCATTGGCTCACTGGCTGTAATTGACAGCCAATGAGGAGAGGGAGTCTCAGGACAGCCGAGATTCTCGTGCACATTGCTGGATCGAGAGGGTAAGTATTAGGGGGGCTGTGAGGGGATCAGCACACAGTAGGTTTTTTACCTTCATACATAGAATGCATGAAGGTAAAAAAACCTTCAGCCTTTACAACCGCTTTAACTTTGTTTCCTGGAGTCTTCCAGGACAACAGGATCCCACCATGTTGTTATGTTCTTTATTCTGTTTTTTGTTTGGTGTCAAATTATGTCCTTTGGTACTCATCTAATACTGACAAGTTCAGCAGAAGGCTTTCCTTTAAAAGTGTTTCCATACAAAGTTTTTATTAAGAATAAAGTGTTGATACACAATTTTTATACAAACAGAAGGTGATTGAAGATCGTAAACGTATACAGAAATGGTATATGATTTTACTTTTGAGAACATAGTGACACAGATAGAATAACCAAGGTTTAAAAAATACCCACATTCACCCAGGGTCTGCGAGTAGATATACATATAGGGCAGTCACCCTCGTCACAGCCTCTGAGGTGTGCGGCTTATTGTAGGAGCAGCTCTTGGTTTACCTGGATATGTCTGTCTATATCTGAGTAAGTAAGGAAGGGTTGGGTCCTTAAAGCGGGTGAAGTTGTGTGAAGGGGTTGTCTTGGCCATTTAGTTTGGTGTAGGAAGTGGGGGTAACAGTCAATCACTGAGGCTAATGCATAAAACAGAACAGGGGGAAGACGACAGGGGAAGAGGGGCAGGGGTAAAAGTCCAGAAGAGGGGGGAAGGGGAGGAAAGGGGGATCAAGGAGGAGGGAGATGGAGAGAGAGAAAAAAAAAGGGGAGGGGGGAGATGGAGCTCTGAGGGTGTTACCTCCTCGGTCTCCACAGGTCGCGCCATGTATGTAGGGGCTCGTGAGAGGATTCCTGTTAGGAGAGGTCCCCTCCCAGGATCTCCCTTTGAGTGAAAGTGACAGGTTTTGTGCGCCATATTAGAAGAATATTCTTCTAGAAAATGCCAATTGAGTTGTCTCCTTTAGCTATTGGAGGGTTCAGGACTTTTTAAGCCCATCAAGGAGGCATATCTCTCAGTGGTACAGAAGTGGGTCCAGCAGGTCCAAGTCCGGGAGCATTTTGAAGGGGAGTCTCGTGCTAACTGGATTAGTTCCTCCATCTCAGCTATTTTTCCCACACGGGTAAAAGAGAAAAAGATGAAGAGAAAAAGATGAAGAGAGAAGCGTCACACAGCGGGAGCCTCCCTCCATGCCATCATGGATGCGGAGCGGCCCGAGGAGAAGAAGATAAGAAGACGCCGCAGAGGAAGATGCCGGACGAGAACACCGGAGGAAGAACCAGAAGAACCAGAAGAAGAAGAAAGATGGAGGAAGAAACTGAAGGAAGATAGAAGAAAGAAGATAGAAGATAGAAGAAAGAAGAAGCATTTAAATAAAGGAATTGTCAAAAACTGTCTCTTGTCATTTTTAACATTTTTGACAGTTTTTTTGTGAAATGGTAGGGGTACTTTTGTACCCCCTTACCATTTCACACAGGGGGGAGGGCCGGGATCTGGGGGTCCCCTTGTTAAAGGGGGCTTCCAGATTCAGATAAGCCCCCCGCCCGCAGACCCCACAACCACCGGGCAAGGGTTGTGGGGATGAGGCCCTTGTCCCCATCAGCATGGGGACAAGGTGTTTTGGGGGGCTACCCCAAAGCACCCTCCCAATGTTGAGGGCATCTGACCTGGTACGGTTTGGGGGGCGCTCTCTCATCCCCCCCTCTTCTCCTGCGGCCTGCCAGGTTGCGTGCTCGGATAAGGGTCTGGTATGGATTTTTGGGGGGACCCCACGCCGTTTTTTTTTTAAATTTTGGCAAGGGGTTCCCCTTAAAATCCATACCAGACCTGAAGGGTCTGGTATAGATTTTGAGGGGGAACCCATGCCATTTTTTTTTTTTTATTTTGACTGGGGTTCCCCTTAATATCCATACCAGACCTGAAGGGCCTGGTATGGAATTTAGGGGGATGCCCCACGTGATTTTTTTTTTTTTACATTTTGGTTCGGGGTTACCCTGTGGGGAATTCCCGTGCTGTTTTTATCAATGAACTTTTATGTGTATTGTCGGATCGGCAATTCATTAATAGCCGCGAGTAGTTTTGAATGACTTTTTTTCCTTTGAAATGTCATTTTGCTGTCAGACTGTTTTAAACACGGGAAACATGCGCCCCTTTACAGGTATACTATAGGCACCCCCCAGGTACGAAATTTAAAGGGATATTACACTTTTATTGCATCACTTTAAGCATTAATAAAATCACTGCTCCTGAAAAAACTGACGTTTTTAAAACTTTTTTTGCATTGATTCATGTCCCCTGGGGCAGGACCCAGGACGCCCAAACACTTTTTATGACAATAACTTGCATATAAGCCTTTAAAATTAGCACTTTTGATTATACATGTTCGTGTTCCATAGACTTTAACGGTGTTTGCGTGTTTGAAAGAATTTTTTGCCTGTTTGCAAGTTCTGGTGCAAACCGAACAGGGGGGTGTTCGGCTCATCCCTACTTGTGAGATGATGTTGTGTACTTGTGTCCAGAATGTCTGAAATAGTGGGCAGGACCACCAAATGTGTAAGAGTGTGCCTGTTTCATTTGAACATCTCCAACATTTGTCCGATGTGTCTGGATCCTTTTAAAGTGTTTCCGGTAATGTATTTCCCGTTCCTGTTGGAGGTGCCTATCTCTCAATATTCCTTTAAATATCCTTCCCTGGGGGGTGCCTATAGTATGCCTGTAAAGTGGCGCGTGTTTCCCGTGCTTAGAACAGTCCCTGCACAAAATGTCATTTTTAAAGAAAAAAAGTCATTTAAAACTGCTTGCGGCTTTAATGTAATGTCGGGTCCTGGCAATATGGATGAAAATCAGTGAGACAAACAGCATGGGTACCCCCCAGTCCATTACCAGGCCCTTTGGGTCTTGCATGGATATTAAGGGGAACCCCGCACCTAAATTTAAAAAAGGAAAGGCGTGGGGCCACCAGGCCCTATATACTCTGAACAGCAGTATACAGGCGGTGCAAACAAGACAGGGACTGTAGGTTTGTTGTTAAGTAGAATCTGTTTGTAATTTTGAACTGGTAAATTTTTAACATGTTTAGCTCCAGCCAAAAAATCTATTTTAAGCTTTTTGGAAAACATAGGGAAGGGTTATCACCCCTGTGACATTTGTTTTGCTGTCTGTGCTCCTCTTCAGAAGATTTCACCTCACTTTTTGTCCCAATGACAAATGTTTTTTGAAAATTTGGGGTTTTTTGTGAAACAAGGATTGGTGATAAAGCATCAGTGGAAAGGAGAAAAGTTTTTCCCATATTAACTCTTACAGGAGAGAATTTCCCTTCCTAGGGGTTGATTTCATCTTACTTCCTGTTGTCTCCTTCCGTTTGCAAGTAGGAGTCCTTTGTAAGTTGGATGTTTGAAAGTAGGGGCCTGCCCTATATACTCAGCAGAAATTTGGGCCTTAGGTGTTGTTGTGGCCACAACACTGTCATGCCCCGTACACACGGTCGGATTTTCCGATGGAAAATGTCCGATCGGAACGTGTTGTCGGAAATTCCGACCGTGTGTGGGCTCCATCGGACATTTTCCATCGGATTTTCCGACACACAAAGTTGGAGAGCAGGAGATAAAATTTTTCGGCAACAAAATCCGATTGCGTCAATTCCGACCGTGTGTGGCCTGTTCCGACGCACAAAGTGCCACGCATGCTCAGAAGAAATTCCAAGACGGAACAGCTCGTTCTGGTAAACTTAGCGTTCGCAATGGATACAGCACTTTCGTCACGCTGCAAAGTTAAAAATGGTTTAATACGGCGCACTCTCTTCTTCTTTATAATGTGACAAGAATTAAGTAGTTTTGCTGCTCATATTCACACACACTTCTCACAAACTTATTTCGTTACTATTTATCGTGATTCCCTCAATATATTTTGATTTCTCACATCTGACAACATATTTTTGTATATTTTTATATATTTTTTATATATTTTTTGGCTTTAATATAGATTCTTTTTTTGTGTTTGTATTTTATTTTTATTTTGTTTGAGATTTTGATTTGTACTCCCGAAAATGTTTGTGTGTGTTTTTTGTGACAAGTTCCCACAACACCATTGATATGTTGTTCTATTTAATCTGTAGGAGATTGTTTGGTGTTGTTGTCTCTTGTTAATTTCACATTGTACTTTAGAAATGTACCTGAATCGTCACCAACAAACTGTCCTTTTTGGATGAAAACACACACAGGAGAGTATAATTTACCTAAAAAATTTTATTAACGGCTCACAACTAAACAAAGAGGGAGGCAACGCTGGAGAAACTGCAGAAGTGGGTGAAGCCTTGTACCCCCAGGGCAGACATCAACTATTTTTAAGCAAAATTGGTGGCCTGAGGAGTCCTTATCTAAGGGAGGGCAGTCTGGTCCAGAAGTCCCAGAGATCCGGAAAGCAGCAGATGACATCTGTGTCCCCAGGCTGTGGTCATACGAGAGACTGCATCTTCTGTCAGACCAGACTGAACCCAGGGCCATCACTCTTTGGTCTTCTTTCCATGCCTCCTTCCACGCGGTGGCTGTGGTGGTGGAGTTGTGGCAGCAGGAGGAGGAGGAGGAGGAGGAGGAGGATGGTCCAACTCAACCACGTCGGTCTTGGGTGTTAGTTTCCCACTCACCCCCTTACGTAGGACTTTATAAAGCAGGTCCTCACAGAGCCTGCGCTGACCCTCCTGCATGCCCTGCAATTTGGTGGCAGCCATGCAGGCAAAGGCCTCTTCAGGAGTTGGTAAGGCTCTGAGGGACGCCGAAGCCTCCTGGATCAGCCTGAACACTGAATCCTGCACGGGACTCGGAGTGGCCTTCCTGGCTCATTTATATGGCAGGCGGAGGGGTGGGACCTGAGACTCAGTCAGGCTGCGACTGGTCCCAGGCTTCTCTTGGCTGACCCTTAGCCCCGCCTCCTCCTGGCTGCCACTAATCCCCGCCTCCTCCTGGATGCCACTAATCCCTGCCTCCTCCTGACTGCCACATTCCACAACCTCCTCCTGGCTGAGGTCTTCCTGTGTATGAAAAAGGGACATAGTTTTATTTTTTTATTCTCTTCATCAATCACACACAATTTTCACCTCCTGACTGCTGCAAATTGAATGTTAACAAATATAACAGACTATCCTTCTGAGCCCAGCATTTTTCATTCTTGTCCCAATTTTGGGTGCCCACTACTGTCTATTGATATGTAAAACACTTTTTTCAATCAGCAATTAGTGATCAATAATAACATCTAGTAAAGATCATTTATTTATTGACCAGAAATCTGTAGAAGAATGCTATACCTGACTCCAGCTGGGCTCCTCCACTTCTTCCTGGCTGGAAAGCCCAGGTTGGACATCAGAAGCCTCAGCTAGGATGGAAGGAAGAGTGGAAGGAAGAGTAGAGAGGGATTCCCTGATTCCAGTGTGGTCTGATAGAAATCGCAGTCTCTCATAGTACCACAGCCTGGGGACATAAACGTCATCTGCTGCAGCTCCGGACCTCTGGGAATCTGTGACCTTCTTGCGCTCCCTAAGATATGTGCTCCTCAGGCCACCAATTTTGGCTTTTAAAAAAGGGATGGTTGCTGTGGGGACCACCGGCTTCACCAACTCCAGCAGTTTCTCCAGCGCTGCCTGCCTCTTCTGTTTGTGATTATAGTGGGGGTGTCTTACCTGCCACAGACAGGGCAGCTCCCTGTATTTGTCAATGAACAGGGGCAGGAAATTGTGGTCGTTGAACCCATCCATTTTCTCTGCAAGACACAGCACAAGACAAACCCAAATGTCAGGCAAAACTCCCCTAATCTTGTTACAATATAGGCTTCCATTTCGAAGCAGTATAGGCGCAAGTTTAGATCTTACCTTCGTTATCACGATCGGCGTCTCCGATGCTCCTTCCTCCACTCACAGATCGTACGTAATACGCACGTGTGTTACGCTTTATACACACTGCGCATGCGTATAGCTCCGCCCGCCCCTGACGTTCTTTCTAGTCTATTCCCCGCCCCTTTTCGTTCGGCACAGTGGGGGAAGAGCACATGGTGGATAGACAGCAGGTGCGTGCTAATTGTAGCAACGAGGAGGAGGATAGGCCGGAGCCTGAAACGTCCCGATCCAGAAGGAGATTTAAGGACTCAAATATGTCCTTTGGGGAGATGTTGGAAATGGTGGACATCCTGAAGAAATCCGACTATGATGGAAAGTATGGGCCTTACCCCAACCCCAATATCCGAAAGGCCAAGATCATGGTGAAAGTGGTCAGGAGTCTGCACCGGAATTTCGGGGTACGACGATCGAAAGATCAGCTCAGGAACCGGTGGTCAGACCTGAAATTAAGAGAACATGAGCAGTACAGAAAGATCCGGAGAATGCTGCAAAAAAGTAAGTAGTTGTGCTGTGTTCCTATTCTTTTTGTCTTTATTACGTTCGTGCTGATCCATGTGCTTTTAGGAACTGTTGTACAGTTTAAAATGGCAACTTTCATGTTCATGGGCACATTATTCGTTCGGATCAAACATTTTTCGTTCCAACTATAAAATACCATTGTTTAGCCCATATGCATTTGGCCACCATTTTGACGCCCTATACTTGTCTTCAAAGAATGGGGTTGTGTAGATGGCTTTGTTACTAGAATGAAATGCAAACTAGATTCTGTGTAAGGAGAGGACACTGAGCAGCTGTTTACACATTTGGACACTGGAGCACTATAGTGTGGGACAAAAGAACACCATTTTTATTAGGGGGGCCACACAGGTGCTCCAGTGTATACTATAGGGGGGGTCTCCATCTGTGAAGCTTGTACTAAACAGGTAAAGTATTGCAGCTTGACAAAGGACACTAAAAAAGCGACATCTTGGAACTCTGCTAAAATTGACAATTGTACCCCACTTCCAAGCAATGTTTCATCTTTATAGTTCTGACATTAAATATCTGTGTGCTAAGCATACCTTTTTTGTTTTACATAGGGGAGAAAAGACTCGGAGGACACCCCTCATCCGAGGAGACCAGAGCCCCCCCCCTCTGGAAGAAGGGGAAATCCCCCCAACACAAGCTGAGCAGGAGGAGGAAGACGTGGTGGAACTAGTCACCACAACAGGTGAGTGTCTGCAACCACAGGCTCAGATAAGAGATGGATGGCGGTATTTTTTTTAAACCAAAATTTATTTTGGGGTTCCTCTCTTTTTAGGTGATCGTGATGTTGTGGATCCAGATCCTTTCACATCCGAAAGTGCCCAGATCCTGATCGGGGAGATCATGGGGTGTAATTTACAATTGGAAATCATCAAGCAAAACATCAATGATGTTATTCCAAAATATAAAAACATCATTGATGTTTTGGGGCGAGTTTAAAACCCCTCCAAATCACTTTCTTCTTTTGTGTGCTACAATGTGCTAAATGTTTTTGTGATTTTTCCCAAAGCCAAATTTGGAGGATGCACACAGTGTGCCAACATGTGCTATCTGCCATCACGAGAGATCAATGGAGGCGTTTTGGGGGTGCAACCCCTTCCTCAATAATAAAGTAGTGGTGAGGAAGGGGTTTCTCCCCCAAAACACGTCCCTTGATCCCCCGTAAAGGCAGGTCGCACATGTTGACATTGGGAAATTTGTGTGCATCTTCCAAATTTGGCTTTTCCTGGGGTGATTTCCCCCCATCTGAACGCAATATCAAACACAGTTCCTAAATACTCATGTCTGATATTGCCTTCAAATTCGATGAAATGTGACATTTGTAAGTTCAAGATTTGTGTCTTTCTTGTTGGTTTTACACAGGCCTGTTTTCTATAAAATGGACATTTTGATTTTGGATAATGCCACCACAAAAATTGTTATACAACAAACATGTTGGTTTGTTTGAAAAACCTTTGGTAAATGCACATGTGATTGTGCAGGTATTAAAAAGATTGTTAATCAAGAATGTGTGGATTATTGTCTCAAAGCTACAGCACTTTTGGGGTGATGTAATTGTTGTTTTCTGAGAAAATGGGGGTTATTTCCTAAGGGCAAATCCACTTTGCACTACAAGTGCAGTTTCAGTGCAGTTGCAACTGCACTTGTAGTGAAATGTGTTTTTGCATTTAGTAAATAACAGCCAACAGTGCTTTGTATAAGGTTACACAATCACGCCATTTTCTGCACTCAAAACATTTCTGTCAGGGTCAGCTAAAACAAAACACAAGCATTAAATGTCCACAAAGACTTTCTTTTTGTTTTTTACTATAAAAAGGCTTTACATATTTGCTGGCATATTGATAGCCCCCCTACCCGCAAATAACTCCAGGTAGCGTAACCGTACATCACGGGCATTTAGGGAGGGCAAGCCCGGACGGCCACTTTCAAGCGCCGTCAGTGTGGTTTGATGTATGATTCCGGCCTCAGGCCCAACTAAGCCAGCATAGTTGGCCGAATGTTTCCTTAAAAAGTTATGGAGAACACAGCACGCAAGTATAATATGGTTCAGTTTATACTCCGCCATATGGATGGGTGTCATAAATAGGCGGAACCGGCTGGCCAGGATTCCAAATGTGTTCTCCACCACTCTTCGGGCTCTGGCCAGCTGGTAAATAAAAACCCTCTGTTCTGGTCAGAGGGTCCTCATTGGGAATGGCCGCATCAGGTGGTCCCCCAGCGCAAACGCTTCATCAGCAACAAACACAAATGGGAGTCCTTCAACATTGTCCTCTGGAGATGGCAAGTCCAAGCTGCCATTCTGGAGATGCCTGTAGAACTCCGTCTGGGCGATGACTCCACCATCGGACATCCGGCCATTCTTGCCCACGTCCACATACAAGAAGTCGTAATTAGCCGACACCACCGCCAACATCACTATACTATTGAACCCCTTGTAATTATAATAGTACGACCCCGAGTTGGGTGGTGGGACGATGTGGACGTGTTTCCCATCAATTGCCCCTCCGCAGTTAGGAAAGTCCCACCGCTGGGCAAAGTGGGAGGCCACAGTCTGCCATTCCTGTGGCGTGGAAGGAAACTGTTGAGGAAAAAACAATAAACATTACTATTTTTTCACAGAAACATGGCAAGCAGATTAGACACAAGCATTATGGGGCAACCTCCAGATAGCATTTAGTAAGGGGAATTTAACAAGGCCAAAGTATAAGGTACACCTATCATATTCCCCCTCCCCCCCCTCTCATGGGCCATTTCTAACATTATAGGGGGTGTGTGGAAATCTTGGACAGGTAACCCTCTTCACTTCATTGAGAGATGAATGCCTAAATAATGGGTATTACTTGGAACAGCCCCTCCTTAGTTACACTATTGGCAGCCCACTGGACAGGTAAGAAGTGTCATAATACAAAGATATAAATACACATTGTACACATTTGAGGACATTTGGACATTCTGCTATTACCTGTCAAGATAATAGTAGGACACAAAAACTTTAAACAGTACCATTGGAAAGTATACAGGCAGGCCCTTGCACTACATGCTTTGGGGAATTCATCCATAAATCTGAGCACTAAAGAGGTGGGTATAGTGTGTATGGGTTTGGCAAAGTCAGCAGATAGATGATTGAGGATAGATAGAGAATTGGGATCAGCTGACTTAGCAGTTGGGGGAGTGAGGGTTACTAAAAATTATTTGGGGACATCACAAAAAAAAGCCTCTGCCACTCTGCCTGAATTTAAATCAAAAATAACTTTTCCAAACATTTTAGGGGGTGTTTGGGGTAAAGCACTACTATAGAGCTGATAAAATACATTGTTAAGTGACTACATGAGGTGAATATAGGGCAGGAGACACCATGCTGGGGAGGTAAGTGAAGGGCAAATATGTACGAAGGACATAAAATAATAATTACATAAAAATCCAGCATAATTAAGGACAAAGGGGACATTCACAGCATACTACAATCATGGTAATTAGGGAATGAGGAAAGAAATACAAGATATTAGCAAACATTCAATACAATAAAATGTGATATAAAAGGATAAAAATCTTACCTTCATATACTCCTTCTGCAGGGCCTGGATGATGGCAGAACAGGTCTCTGGGATAATGATCCCCAGAGCCTGGGGGGAGATGCCTGTCGAGAACTTGAGATCCTGCAGGCTTCTCCCTGTGGCCAAATACCGCAGGGTAGCGACCAACCTCTGCTCCGGAGTGATGGCTTGCCTCATGCAGGTATCCTGCCTGCTGATATAGGGGGTCAGCGAAGCCAGCAGACGGTGAAACACGGGGTCCGTCATCCTGAGAAAGTTCCTGAAATCATCAGGATTATTCTCACGGATCTCACGGAGCAAAGGCATATGAGAGAACTGGTCACGCTGAAGCAACCAATTCTTGGTCCATGAACTCCTCCCCACCCTGTTCATGGACTGGACTTGTGTCAAGGTCAGGACCCCAACACCAAGCCCCCGCACAGCACGAACTCTGCGAGGAGTACGCATACGAAACATGGCTAGAAAACGGTCGGCTGCTCAGAACGAAGTAACAGAACGCACTGAAGAACAGCAAGGCCTGTGAAGAGCGACCTAAAAAACAGTAACGAACGAACAAGAATACAATGACTACCTAAAGTCACGCGGAACTTGCTTGCACGCACTGAAGAGCAGATACAAACCCACAAGCACAAACTGAACGGCAGAAAACGATCTGAAAGCCACGAGTCTGAAAAAGCGCGAAAAGTCTCTCACCAAACTTTTACTAACACGAGATTAGCAAAAGGAGCCCAAAGGGTGCCGCGCTTGGTTCTGAACTGGCCTTTTCTAGTCTCGTCGTACGTGGTGTACGTGACCGCGTGGTTGGCGATCGGAAATTCCGACAACTTTGTGCGACCGTGTGTAGACAAAAAAAGTTTGAGCCAACATCCGTCGGAAAAAAATCCTAGGATTTTGTTGTCGGAATGTCTGAACAAAGTCCGACCGTGTGTACGCCCTATAAGCCCTCACAGGGCCCTGCTATGTAATATTAGATCAAGAATTGTAATTACATGCCCCTGTTGAACAGGGGCAGAAAAATTGGGCCTTTGGTGGTCGTGGTGCTAGTTCCACAACACTCTAAGTCCTCACTCGCTCTTGGTGGGCGCAGAAACAGAACCTGCTGTGAAATATTAGATCAAGAATTGTAATTACATGCCCCTGTTGAACAGGGGCTGAAAAATTGTGTCTTAGACACTGGTGCTGGTGCCACAACACTGCAACCCCTCACAGATACTCTAGTTGAAATGCAGAAATGAGCCCTGCGGCAAAGTATTGCATCAAAAATTGTAATTACACGCCCCTGTTAAACAGGGGCTGAAAAATTGGGCCTTAGGCACTGGTGGTGGCGCCCAGAACCAAAAATGTTCTTACAAGCTATCAGCATGATCATTGAGGAGGAAGAGGATAACTACTCAGGATAGTCACTCAGCATCAGCATAGGCAGTCTTTGAAGGGATCTGAGATTTAAAAAAAAAAATATTCGGTTACATCAGCATCAGGTGCTTGGTAGCTGGTGGTGATCCAAGACCGATTCATTTTTATGAAGGTCAGTCGATCGACCAAGTCAGTGGACAGACGCACCCTGTGATCGGTTACAAAGCCTCCAAGCCTCCAGCAGCACTGAATGTGCGTTCCGAAAGAATGCTGGATGCATGACAGGCCAGTAGCTCAATTGCATATTGTGCAAGCTCTGGCCAGTGATCCATCCTCAAGACCAAGTAACCCAGAGGATTTTCGGTGGGAAAGGTGTCCAAGTCAGATCTTGCCCCTAGGTATTCCTGCACCATGTAAAACAGACGCTGGCGATGGTTGCTGGAACCGATCATACATTGGAGCTGAAGACCAAAAAATTGTCTGAACGCATCGGTCAGACGGCCACCTTCTCCACTGCTCCTTCTTTGACTGACCGAAGCCTCAGCAACACATTGTCCAGAAAGAGGAGTTTGTAACCTCCCAGTCTCTGCGAAAGCATTGCACAGACCTTTCTGCAAGGCCTCCCGAAGATGATTCATCCTCTGCTCCCTCTGCGATGGCAAGATAAGGTCTGCAACCTTACCCTTGTAACTTGGATCAAGGAGGGTTGCCAGCCAGTATTGGTCCTTCTCCTTGATACCACGAATACGGGGATCCTTCCGCAGGCTTTGCAGGATCAGGGAGGCCATGCAGCGTAGGTTTGCTGAGGCATTCGATCCGGAGTCCTCTGGGTCACTAAGGATGACATGGTCCGCAGCCACCTCCTCCCAGCCACATACAAGTCCATGTGTTTCTTGGGACTGATCCCTTAAAGACTGCTGCTGATGCTGAGTGCCAGGCTCCACCTCCATACTGACACAATCCTCCTCCTCCTCATCCTCTTCATGTTTGATCGGCGGGCACGCAGGAACACTTTCTGGCTAAAGGGGGCCTTGAGACCTAAGGAAGTTCTCCTCTTCCTGCCTCTGTTCTGCCTCAAGTGCCCTGTCCATTATTCCACGCAGCGTGTGCTCCAACAGGTGGACAAGGGGGACAGTGTCACTGATGCATGCACTGTCACTGCTCACCATCCTCGTGGCCATCTCAAATGGTGACAGGACAGTGCATGCATCCCTGATCATGGCCCACTGGCGTGGGGAAAAACAAACAAGCTCCCCTGACCCTGTCCTGGTGCCATAGTCGCACAGGTACTCATTGATGGCCCTCTGCTGCGTGTGCAGCCGCTGCAGCATGGCCAATGTTAAATTCCACCTGGTGGGCATGTCCCAGATTAGGCGGTTCTTGGGCAGGTTAAACTCCTTTTGGAGGTCTGCCAGCCAAGCACTGGCATTATATGAGTGGCGGAAATGCACACAGACTTTCCTGGCCTGCCTCAGGACATCCTGTAAGCCCGGGTACCTGCCCAAGAACCGCTGCACCACCAAGTTAAGGACATGAGCCAAACAGGGCACATGGGTCATTTGTCCCTGTCGGAGGGCAGAGAGGAGGTTGGTGCCATTGTCGCAAACCACCATTCCTGCCTTAAGTTGGCATTGCGTCAACCACCTCTGAACCTGCCCCTGCAGAGCTGACAGAACCTCTGCCCCAGTGTGGCTCCTGTCTGTCCCCCAAACACACCAGCTCAAGCACCGCATGGCATCTTTTGGCCTGCATACTTGCGTAGCCCCTTGAATGGCTACAGAGCACCACTGGTTCCGAGGACAAAGCACAGGAAGAGGCCATGGAGGAAGAAGAAGAGGAGGGGGTGGAGGAGAGAGGTGTGTCACAATTAGGGATGAGCTTCGAGTTCGAGTCGAACTCATGTTCTACTCGAACATTGGCTGTTCGCAAGTTCGCCGAACAGCGAACAATTTGGGGTGTTCGCGGCAAATTCGAATGCCGCGGAACACCCTTTAAAAGTCTATGGGAGAAATCAAAAGTGCTAATTTTAAAGGCTTATATGCAAGTTATTGTCATAAAAAGTGTTTGGGGACCCGGGTCCTGCCCCAGGGGACATGGATCAATGCAAAAAAAAGTTTTAAAAACGGACGTTTTTTCAGGAGCAGTGATTTTATTAATGCTTAAAGTCAAACAATAAAAGTGTAATATCCCTTTAAATTTCGTACCTGGGGGGTGTCTATAGTATGCCTGTAAAGGGGCGCATGTTTCCTGTGTTTAGAACAGTCTGACAGCAAAATGACATTTGGAAGGAAAAAACTCATTTAAAACTACCCGCGGCTATTGCATTGCCGACAATACACATAGAAGTTCATTGATAAAAACGGCATGGGAATTCCCCACAGGGCAACCCCGAACCAAAATAAAAAAAAAAAAAATGATGTGGGGGTCCCCCTAAATTCCATACAAGGCCCTTCGGGTCTGGTATGGATATTAAGGGGAACCCCAGCCAAAATTTAAAAAAAAAATTGACGTGGGGTTCCCCCTAAATTCCATACCAGACCCTTCAGGTCTGGTATGGATTTTAAGGGGAACCCCGCGCCAAAAAAAAAAAAAAAAAAACGGCGTGGGGTCCCCCTAAAAATCCATACCAGACCCTTATCCGAGCACGCAACCTGGCAGGCCGCAGGAAAAGAGGGGGGGACGAGAGTGCGGCCCCCCCCCCCTCCTGAACCGTACCAGGCCACATGCCCTCAACATTGGGAGGGTGCTTTGGGGTAGCCCCCCAAAGCACCTTGTCCCCATGTTGATGAAGACAAGGGCCTCATCCCCACAACCGTGGCCGGTGGTTGTGGGGGTCTGCGGGCGGGGGGCTTATCGGAATCTGGAAGCCCCCTTTACCAAGGGGACCCCCAGATCCCGGCCCCCCCCCTGTGTGAAATGGTAAGGGGTTACTTACCCCTACCATTTCACTAAAAAACTGTCAAAAATGTTAAAAATGACAAGAGACAGTTTTTGACAATTCCTTTATTTAAATGCTTCTTCTTTCTTCCTTCATCTTCTTCTTCTTCTGGTTCTTCTGGCTCTTCTGGTTCTTCCTCCGGCGTTCTCGTCCAGCATCTCCTCCGCGGCGTCTTCTATCTTCTTCTCCTCGGGCCGCTCCGCACCCATGGCATGAGGGGGGAGGCTCCCGCTCTTCTCTTCATCTTCTTCTTCATCTTCATCTTCTTCTTCTTCTTCTCTTCTTCATCTCTTCTTCCTTCTTCATTTCTTCTGCGGGCCGCTCCGCATCCATGCATGGAGGGAGGCTCCCGCTGTGTGACGGCGTCTCTTCGTCTGACGGTTCTTAAATAACGGGGGGCGGGGCCACCCGGTGACCCCGCCCCCCTCTGACGCACGGGACATGACGGGACTTCCCTGTGGCATTCCCCGTGACGTCACAGGGAAGTCCCGTCAATTCACCGTGCGTCAGAGGGGGGCGGGGTCACCGGATGGCCCCGCCCCCCGTTATTTAAGAACCGTCAGACGAAGAGACGCCGTCACACAGCGGGAGCCTCCCTCCATGCATGGATGCGGAGCGGCCCGCAGAAGAAATGAAGAAGGAAGAAGAGATGAAGAAGAGAAGAAGAAGAAGAAGAAGAAGATGAAGAAGAAGATGAAGAAGAAGATGAAGATGAAGAGAAGAGCGGGAGCCTCCCCCCTCATGCCATGGGTGCGGAGCGGCCCGAGGAGAAGAAGATAGAAGACGCCGCGGAGGAGATGCTGGACGAGAACGCCGGAGGAAGAACCAGAAGAGCCAGAAGAACCAGAAGAAGAAGAAGATGAAGGAAGAAAGAAGAAGCATTTAAATAAAGGAATTGTCAAAAACTGTCTCTTGTCATTTTTAACATTTTTGACAGTTTTTTAGTGAAATGGTAGGGGTAAGTAACCCCTTACCATTTCACACAGGGGGGGGGCCGGGATCTGGGGGTCCCCTTGGTAAAGGGGGCTTCCAGATTCCGATAAGCCCCCCGCCCGCAGACCCCCACAACCACCGGCCACGGTTGTGGGGATGAGGCCCTTGTCTTCATCAACATGGGGACAAGGTGCTTTGGGGGGCTACCCCAAAGCACCCTCCCAATGTTGAGGGCATGTGGCCTGGTACGGTTCAGGAGGGGGGGGGGGGCCGCACTCTCGTCCCCCCCTCTTTTCCTGCGGCCTGCCAGGTTGCGTGCTCGGATAAGGGTCTGGTATGGATTTTTAGGGGGACCCCACGCCGTTTTTTTTTTTTTTTTTTGGCGCGGGGTTCCCCTTAAAATCCATACCAGACCTGAAGGGTCTGGTATGGAATTTAGGGGGAACCCCACGTCAATTTTTTTTTTAAATTTTGGCTGGGGTTCCCCTTAATATCCATACCAGACCTGAAGGGCCTTGTATGGAATTTAGGGGGACTCCCACATCATTTTTTTTTTTTAATTTTGGTTCGGGGTTGCCCTGTGGGGAATTCCCATGCCGTTTTTATCAATGAACTTCTATGTGTATTGTCGGCAATGCAATAGCCGCGGTAGTTTTAAATGAGTTTTTTCCTTCAAAATGTCATTTTGCTGTCAGACTGTTCTAAACACGGGAAACATGCGCCCCTTTACAGGCATACTATAGACACCCCCCAGGTATGAAATTTAAAGGGATATTACACTTTTATTGTTTGACTTTAAGCATTATTAAAATCACTGCTCCTGAAAAAACGTCCGTTTTTAAAACTTTTTTTTGCATTGATCCATGTCCCCTGGGGCAGGACCCAGGTCCCCAAACACTTTTATTGACAATAACTTGCATATTAGCCTTTAAAATTAGCACTTTTGATTATTCATGTTCGTGTCCCATAGACTTTAACGGTGTTCGCGTGTTCGAACGAATTTTTTTCCTGTTCGCATGTTCTGGTGCGAACCGAACAGGGGGGTGTTCGGCTCATCCCTAGTCACAATCATTAGTAGTGGCATTTTGGAGGTGTGGTGGCAGAACAACCTCCAACACTACTGCACCTTGTCCTGCATCCTTCCCAGCTGCCAGCAGAGTCACCCAATGCGCGGTGAAACTTAGGTAACGTCCCTGTACATGCCTGCTGGATCATGAGTCAGCGGTAATATGCACCTTACCGCTGACCGCCCTGTCCAGCGAGGCCAAGACATTGCCTTCCACATGCCGGTAGAGAGTCGGAATTGCCTTCCGTGAGAAAAAGTGGTGTTTGGGTACCTGCCACTGAGGAACCACACATTCCACAAACTCACGGAAGGGGGCAGAGTCTACCAACTGAAAAGGCAGCAGTTGAAGTGCTAGCAATTTTGCCAAGCTAGCATTCAACCGCTGGGCATGTGGGTGGCTGGGAGCAAACTTCTTTCGGTGGTGCAGCAGCTGGGGCAGGGAAATTTGCCTGGTACAATCTGACGTTGGTGTACCGAAAGCAGATTGCCCACAAGTACTTGGCTGTGACACACCTAATTCTACACCTTCTTTCCTCTCAGTGCAGGTTTCAGAGAGGACTGAAGGTATAGTGGGGTTGGAGATCTCAGCTGATGAGGAGCAAGGAGAGGTTCTCTTTGTTCTTTGTTGTGGGTCTTTTAGATACGCTTGCCAACGAACTGCATGGCAGGTCAACATATGTCTGGTCAAGCATGTGGTGCCCAAGTGGGAGATGTTTTGGCCACACGAGATACGCTTGAGACATATGTTGCAAATAGCAGCAGTGCGATCTGATGCACTCGTCTCAAAAAAGGCGCACACCAAAGAACTTTTTGAATGATGTACAGAGACTGCAGCGCCCTGCACATGCGGAGCTTTGGAGTGTGATGCAGTCAGTGTGCTGCCCTTAGGCTGGCCCCTGGAGGGCATCCTGCCTTGTTGGTGATGTGCCACCTCCTCCTCTCTCCTATCAGGCACCCACGTTGAGTCAGTGACCTCATCATCCCCTCCCTCCTCATCCCTGGAGCAAACCTGGCAGTATGCTGCAGCAGGAGGAGCATGACTGCAAGATTACTGTCCTTCTTGAGCACCCCCTCTGTCTGTGCTCACGTTACTGCCTTCATCTAGCTCAGTATCATCATCAGAGCCTTCCAAACGCTGGGCATCCTCCTGGAGCATGTACCCAACATTGTGGTCAAACAGTTCAAGGGACTCCTCAGGAGGACATGATGGGGCTAGGGAAGGAGTCACTGATGCCATTGAGCCGAGGGAAGAGGCCGCTGCTTTGCCAGACAAAGTACTCTGAGCATGGGTGAGAGAGGATGAGGAGGATGAGGACGGCTTGGTCATCCACTCGACCAAGTCTTCCGCATGTTGTGGCTCAACACGGCCAGCTGCCGAAAAAAAGGCCAAGCGTGTCCACGACCAGCACTTATGCCTCTAGACACAGAGCCTGCTTACCCTCTTTAATTGGCTCATGACTGTCTGCCTCTCCTTGTTGGCCTTCCAGACATACTAATGGCCTGTAGCTGCACTAAGCTGGGATATATATATATATTACTGATACTGTACTGCAGCTAGCAAAATCAACTGCCTGCCTGTAGTATGAGAACACCACCAACCTTCTACAGGTAGCTTTAGCTGAACACTGTGCAGAGCTCGCACTACACTAACTTGTAGCTTATTTAGCTGCCTGCGGTAGTGATAGGATCAGGAAAACACCACCAACCTTCTACAGGTAGCTTTAGGTGAACACTGTGCAGAGCTCGCACTACACTAACATGTAGCTTATTTAGCTGCCTGCGGTAGTGATAGGATCAGGAAAACACCGCCAACCTTCTACAGGTAGCTTTAGGTGAACACTGTGCAGAGCTCGCCAAAAAATAACTTGTAGCTTATTTAGCTGCCTGCGGTAGTGGTAGGATCAGGAAAACACCACCAACCTTCTACAGGTAGCTTTAGCTGAACACTGTGCAGAGGTCGCACTACACTTACTTATAGTTTTAGCTGAACACTGTGAGGAGGACGCACTACACTAACTTGTAGCTTTAGCTGAACACTGTGCAGAGGTCGCACTACACTAACTTGCCTGCGGTAGTGGTAGGATCAGGAAAACACCACCAACCTTCTACATGTAGCTTTAGCTGAACACTGCACAGAGCTCGCAAAAAAATAACTTGTAGGTTTAGCTGAACACTGTGCAGAGGTCGCACTACACTTACTTATAGTTTTAGCTGAACACTGTGAGGAGGACGCACTACACTAACTTGTAGCTTTAGCTGAACACTGTGCAGAAGTCGCACTACACTAACTTGTAGTTTTCGCTGAACACTGCGAGGAGGACACACTACACCAACTTGTAGCTTTAGCTGAACACTGTGAGGAGGACGCACTACCCTAACTTGTAGCTTTAGCTGAATACTGTGCAGAGGTCACACTAAACTAACTTGTAGCTTTAGCTGGACACTGTGCAAAGGTCGCACTACACTAACTTGTAGTTTTCGCTGAACACTATGAGGAGGACACACTACACTAACTTGTAGCTTTAGATGAACACTGTGAGGAGGACTCACTACCCTAACTTGTAGCTTTAGAGGAAGACGCACTACACTAACTTGTAGCTTTAGCTGAACACTGTGCAGAGATCGCGCTACACTAACTTGTAGTTTTCACTGAACACTGTGAGGAGGACACACTACACCAACTTGTAGCTTTGGCTGAACACTGTGCAGAGGTCTCACTACACTAAATGTAGTTTTAGCTGAACACTGTGAGGAGGACGCTCTACACTAACTTGTAGCTTTAGCTGAACACTGTGCAGAGGTCGCACTACACTAACTTGTAGTTTTCGCTGAACACTGTGAGGAGGACACACTACACCAACTTGTAGCTTTAGCTGAACACTGTGAGGAGGACGCACTACCCTAACTTGTAGCTTTAGAGGAGGACGCACTACACTAACTTGTAGCTTTAGCTGAACACTGTGCAGAGGTTGCACTACACTAACTTGTAGCTTTAGCTGAACACTGTGCAGAGGTCGCGCTACACTAACTTGTAGTTTTCGCTGAACACTGTGAGGAGGACGCACTACACTAACTTGTAGCTTTAGCTGAACACTGTGCAGAGGTAGCAATACACTAACTTGTAGCTTTAGAGGAGAACACACTACACCAACTTGTAGCTTTAGCTGAACACTGTGAGGAGGACGCACTACCCTAACTTGTAGCTTTAGCTGAACACTGTGCAGAGGTCTCACTACACTAACTTGTAGTTTTAGCTGAACACTGTGAGGAGGATGCACTACACTAACTTTTAGACTTAGCTGAACACTGTGCAGAGGTCGTACTACACTAACTTGTAGTTTTAGCTGAACACTGTGAGCAGGACGCACTACACTAACTTGTAGCTTTAGCTGAACACTGTGCAGAGGTCTCACTACACTAACTTGTAGCTTTAGCTGAACACTGTGAGGAGGTCACACTACACTAACTTGTAGTTTTAGCTGAACACTGTGCAGAGGTCTCACTACACTAACTTGTAGCTTTAGCTGAACACTGTGCAGAGGTCGCACTACACTAACTTGTAGTTTTAGCTGAACACTGTGAAGAGGACGAACTACCCTAACTTGTAGCTTTAGCTGAACACTGTACACTACACTAACTTGTAGTTTTAGCTGAACACTGTGCAGAGGTCACACTAAACTAACTTGTAGCTTTAACTGAACACTCTGAGGAGGACACACTACACCAACTTGTAGCTTTGGCTGAACACTGTGCAGAGGTCTCACTACACTAAATGTAGTTTTAGCTGAACACTGTGAGGAGGACGCTCTACACTAACTTGTAGCTTTAGCTGAACACTGTGCAGAGGTCGCTCTACACTAACTTGTAGTTTTCGCTGAACACTGTGAGGAGGACACACTACACCAACTTGTAGCTTTAGCTGAACACTGTGAGGAGGACGCACTACCCTAACTTGTAGCTTTAGAGGAGGACGCACTACACTTACTTGTAGCTTTAGCTGAACACTGTGCAGAGGTTGCACTACACTAACTTGTAGCTTTAGCTGAACACTGTGCAGAGATCGCGCTACACTTACTTATAGTTTTAGCTGAACACTGTGAGGAGGACGCACTACACTAACTTGTAGCTTTAGCTGAACACTGTGCAGAGGTCGCACTACACTAACTTGCCTGCGGTAGTGGTAGGATCAGGAAAACACCACCAACCTTCTACATGTAGCTTTAGCTGAACACTGCGCAGAGCTCGCAAAAAAATAACTTGTAGGTTTAGCTGAACACTGTGCAGAGGTCGCACTACACTTACTTATAGTTTTAGCTGAACACTGTGAGGAGGACGCACTACACTAACTTGTAGCTTTAGCTGAACACTGTGCAGAGGTCGCACTACACTAACTTGTAGTTTTCGCTGAACACTGCGAGGAGGACACACTACACCAACTTGTAGCTTTAGCTGAACACTGTGAGGAGGACGCACTACCCTAACTTGTAGCTTTAGCTGAATACTGTGCAGAGGTCACACTAAACTAACTTGTAGCTTTAGCTGGACACTGTGCAAAGGTCGCACTACACTAACTTGTAGTTTTTGCTGAACACTATGAGGAGGACACACTACACTAACTTGTAGCTTTAGATGAACACTGTGAGGAGGACTCACTACCCTAACTTGTAGCTTTAGAGGAAGACACACTACACTAACTTGTAGCTTTAGCTGAACACTGTGCAGAGATCGCGCTACACTAACTTGTAGTTTTCACTGAACACTGTGAGGAGGACACACTACACCAACTTGTAGCTTTGGCTGAACACTGTGCAGAGGTCTCACTACACTAAATGTAGTTTTAGCTGAACACTGTGAGGAGGACGCTCTACACTAACTTGTAGCTTTAGCTGAACACTGTGCAGAGGTCGCACTACACTAACTTGTAGTTTTCGCTGAACACTGTGAGGAGGACACACTACACCAATTTGTAGCTTTAGCTGAACACTGTGAGGAGGACGCACTACCCTAACTTGTAGCTTTAGAGGAGGACGCACTACACTAACTTGTAGCTTTAGCTGAACACTGTGCATAGGTTGCACTACACTAACTTGTAGCTTTAGCTGAACACTGTGCAGAGGTCGCGCTACACTAACTTGTAGTTTTCGCTGAACACTGAGGAGGACGCACTACACTAACTTGTAGCTTTAGCTGAACACTGTGCAGAGGTAGCAATACACTAACTTGTAGCTTTAGAGGAGAACACACTACACCAACTTGTAGATTTAGCTGAACACTGTGAGGAGGACGCACTACCCTAACTTGTAGCTTTAGCTGAACACTGTGCAGAGGTCTCACTACACTAACTTGTAGTTTTAGCTGAATACTGTGAGGAGGATGCACTACACTAACTTTTAGACTTAGCTGAACACTGTGCAGAGGTCGTACTACACTAACTTGTAGTTTTAGCTGAACACTGTGAGCAGGACGCACTACACTAACTTGTAGCTTTAGCTGAACACTGTGCAGAGGTCTCACTACACTAACTTGTAGCTTTAGCTGAACACTGTGCAGAGGTCACACTACACTAACTTGTAGTTTTAGCTGAACACTGTGCAGAGGTCTCACTACACTAACTTGTAGCTTTAGCTGAACACTGTGCAGAGGTCGCACTACACTAACTTGTAGTTTTAGCTGAACACTGTGAAGAGGACGAACTACCCTAACTTGTAGCTTTAGCTGAACACTGTACACTACACTAACTTGTAGTTTTAGCTGAACACTGTGCAGAGGTCACACTAAACTAACTTGTAGCTTTAACTGAACACTCTGAGGAGGACGCACTACACTAACTGTAAATAGTCTAGCTGCCTGACTGTGGTACTAATAGGATCAAAAGAACACCAGCAATTTTCTTCAGGTAGCTGTAAATACTGTAACAAGACAAGTTTGCCTGTCAGTAGGAGGATAACAGGAACGGATCTAGCTAAACTGAATACAGTGTATATGTGTATATATATATATATATATATATATATATATATATATATATATATATATATATGCGCAACACCTGGGATGCATATATATATACACAATACACTGTAAGTGCAGCTAACTCACTGACTGTCCTGCCTAATCTAGCTAACTCAAATGAAATTACACTGTCTCTCTCTCTATCTCTCAGCATGCCGGAACACACTACACAGGGCCGCCGTGCAGACGGCCTTATATAGTGTGGGGCGTGTTCTAAACCCCCTGAGCCATAATTGGCCAAAGCCACCCTGGCTTTGGCCAATTACAGCTCTCTCTACCGACGGCGCTGTTATTGGCTTGGCCAATCATCAGCCAGCAATGCACTGCGATGCCGCAGTGAATTATGGGCCGTGACGCGCCACACGAATTTGGCGCGAACGGCCCATAACGTTCGCAATTTGGCGAACGATCGAACAGCCGATGTTCGAATCGAACATGGGTTCGACTCGAACGCAAAGCTCATCCCTAATAACTAGATAATGATATCTACAGGTAATAAGACCAAGAGTGATTGATCCAGGGAATGTTTGGTTGCCTCCTGGATTTTTTTTCCCTGCTGGAGCTGGTTGGATCATACTTTTATTGTTTTTTTTTGTTTTTTTGCCTTCCTCTGGATCAGCTGTGGGTGTGGGTTTTTGTATATGGAAGTTTTCTGTCTCTTTTTTTACTATTGGTTGAACTATATGGACTTATTTTACCTAATTATGTAACTATGTACTCCAGCCCTGTGCAATGCAGGCTTTGTCCCCTGTTCTTTCCTTTCCACCTTTTTCTCCTGCTCTGCTACTACAGGTTCCTTATTTTTTCCAGCTTTTAGGCAGCCTCTGGTGTAACGTATTACAGAGCCCTGGTGACTAGCCCCAAGAAGAATGTATCTAGCACACTGTCTAGATGGGACGTTTTGCTGACTGCAGGGGACTGGCTCTGAGGAAAATACAGCTGACTGCGCTTGAAATGATAGACTGCTTTCAAATGTTTTTTAACACCTGTGCCTGGCTGCTGAAATGGCACTGCTGTTTTATTCTTACACTACAGCTAGCTGGCAGACTAAATGTTGCTCCGCCACATAGTGACTGCTGCATGTCCTCTCAGCTAACATTACTATACTCCAGCTATCTAGACTATAACGGCCCACTCAACGGCCCCACAGAGTAAAAGTGACCCCTTTTGATTTATCTAAGGAAACTGTTACTAGCCTGTAATTTACCACCTGGATTGTACTATATGTTGGATCACAGTTTATGGTGCCAACCTGAAATATGTTTTTCATTGTCTCCTAACATTATACCTGGACCCCAACCCACATGGCTGCTTTTTCTTCGTATCATTGTTTGTCCATTGACCTACTGTTGCTTATTCACATACATCTCCAGGGGCTTTACACGTATCGTCTGTCACTTTAAAACATATTGGACTTGTATCAAATTTGTTCATTTCAAGCGATTATTATCACGTGACAGCCTGTGCGTGTATTGACATTTGGCGTCCAGGCGATAACAAGATTTTGTACTTTATGTTTGTTTGTTTTGCACGCACCGTAATTGATGGTGCCTTGTGTTGAACTCAGTGACTCTGTGATGCTGGGAGTCAATTGTTTTTAGCGCTGAATAATTTTTGATATTAAGCCATGAATAAAGTTTACATTTTTTACTAATAAACCCTATTATGACTCTGTGGCCATATGAAAACTAAAAAAGTGGGACTTTGGGGGCACAAGGATATTTAAACTACAAAAACATAAGTATGGTTTTTAAATTTTATTAACAAAGTACAAAAAAGAGACATATAGGTTTAAAAACAATTCCAACTATATGTAGAACCTTATTTCATACACAAAATGGATCCTATCCTGCATTAACCAATAATAGCTCTTGTCTCTATTGTATACACTCCAACATTCAAAATTCAAAGGAAAAGAAACCTTCCCCAAACAAGTAGTGGTTATGAATGTGGAACTGAAATTGAATGGAGTTGCAGGTCTGGTAGTCCAAATGGGATGCTCTCTATCAGCTCAACATGTTTCACGTTGCAGAACGCTTCTTCAGGAGCTAGAGGTTCTGTTAAATATACACGAAAAAAGAGAGGGGTATCACAATACCAGTATTTGTACAATGTTATCAAAACATAAGCATACAAAAAATATATATATGTAAAACCAGGTATTATGAAATTTCTCCCCCTTGTGGTGACCCATGGAAAAAGCCCTATAAAAGATAATGGTGCTACTGTAACCTACTGCATGGTACATCTTTCTGGTACACACCTTATAGCACCGCATATGTCACTTTAATTGGCTTCCCCAGACCACCGGGCTGTGCCACTCATCCCAGGGAGACCATTATCTTTTAAAAGATAATGGTCTCCCTGGGATGGGCGGCACAGCCCGGTGGTCTGGGGAAGCCAATTAAAGTGACATATGCGGTGCTATAAGGTGTGTACCAGAAAGATGTACCATGCAGTAGGTTACAGTAGGACCATTATCTTTTATAGGGCTTTTTCCATGGGTCACCACAAGGGGGAGAAATTTCATAATACCTGGTTTTACATATATATATATTTTTTGTATGCTTATGTTTTGATAACATTGTACAAATACTGGTATTGTGATACCCCTCTATTTTTTCGTGTATATTTAACAGAACCTCTAGCTCCTGAAGAAGCGTTCTGCAATGTGAAACATGTTGAGCAGATAGAGAGCATCCCATTTGGATTACCAGACCTGCAACTCCATTCAATTTCAGTTCCACATTCATAACCACTACTTGTTTGGGGAAGGTTTCCTTTTCCTTTGAATTTTGAATGTTGGAGTGTATACAATAGAGACAAGAGCTATTATTGGTTAATGCAGGATAAGATCCATTTTGTGTATGAAATAAGGTTCTACATATAGTTGGAATTGTTTTTAAACCTATATGTCTGTTTTTTGTACTTTGTTAATAAAATTTAAAAACCATACTTATGTTTTTGTAGTTTAAATATCCTTGTGCCCCCAAAGTCCCACTTTTTTAGTTTTCATATGGCCACATTTACAATATTGGGAATGTTGGCACAATTCTTCTAAGTACCTACAGTGTCACCCTGTTTTTAGGTACTATGAACTAGGACCCTCTTCTTGATAACCTATTATGACTCTGTTGTCACTAAAGTAACCCCATTGGTCTCCTGGGTAGTCTATTACGAGGGCTCTATAGTACATTACATGTTTGGTAATGGTGACAACACCCTAATGGGTGAGTAGTCTATGAGAGTTCAGGAATTTTAAAAATAAGCAAGGACCCTATGCCTATTATTTTTAGCCTCTGGTATAACCCCAGCACACACAGGAGTTACACTGTCTCTGACACCTGGTTTCATCAGCCAGAGGTTACCCTGCCTTACACTTGCACCAACCAGGGTACACAGAAAATAAAAAAAACTGCTAGAAAAGAGAAAAAAAGTTTTTTCCCAGAAGAAACTTTGTATGACTGTCGAAAAAAATTGTGGCACTTTCTTCTACTGGAAGATGTGTCAAGTAGGAGGCTGGAGGATAGCATAAATAGTATGAGGCCTGGAGCAGCCCTGTCTTTACCTGCTTGGGGAGTCCTAACCTCAGAGCTTGGTGCCCTTTGAGGCAGTAATTAGTCACTAAATTCTCATCCCATCATGAGGATATTAGGAAAATTATGGGCACACATTGGCACCTCTTATGCCCCGTACACACGCTTGGACATTAATTGGACATTCCGACAACAAAATCCATGGATTTTTTCCGACGGATGTTGGCTCAAACTTGTTTTGCATACACATGGTCACACAAAGTTGACGGAATTTCCGATCGCCAAAAGTGCGGTCACGTACACCACGTATGACGAGACTATAAAAGGGCAGTTCAGAACCAAGCATGGCAGCCAACAGGAGCCCTTTGGGCTCCTTTTGATAATCTCGTGTTAGTAAAAGTTTGGTGAGAGACGATTCGCGCTTTTTCAGACTCGTGGTTTTCAGATCGTTTTCTGCTGTTCAGTTTGTGCTTGTGGGTTTGTATCTGGTCTTCCGTGCGTGCAACGAGTTACCCTTGACTCTGTCATTGTGTTCTTGTTCGTTCATTACTGTTTTTCAGGTCGCTCTTCACAGGCTTTGCTGTTCTTCAGTGCGTTCTGTTACTACGTTCTGAGCAGCCAACCATTTTCTAGCCATGTTGCGTATACGTACTCCTCGTAGAGTTTGTGCTGAACGGGGGCTTGGTGTTGGGGTCCTTACCTTGACACAAGCCCAGTCCATTAACAGGGTGGGGAGGAGTTCCAGCGTGACCAGTTCTGTCACATGCCTTTGCTCCATGAGATCCGTGAGAATAATCCTGACGATTTCAGGAACTTTCTCCGGATGATGGACCCCGTATTTCACCATTTGTTGGCTTTGCTGACCCCTTATATTAGCAGGCAGGATACCTGCATGAGGCAAGCCATCACTCCAGAGCAGAGGCTAGTCACCACCCTGTGGTACTTGGGGGCGGGGAGAAGCCTGCAGGATCTCAAGTTCTCGACAGGCATCTCCCCCCAGGCTCTGGGGGTTATTATCCCAGAGACCTGTTCTGCCATCATCCAGGTCCTGCAGAAGGAGTATATTAAGGTAAGATTTTTATCCTTTAATATCAAAGTTTATTGTATTTAATGTTTGATAATATATTGTATTTCTTTCCTCATTCCCTAATTACCATGATTGTAATATGCTGTGAATGTCCCCTTTGTCCTCATGCATGCTGGATTTTTAGGTAATTTTTTTTTGCCCTTCATACATATTTGCCTTCACTTACCTCCCTAGCATGCTCTCCTGGGCCTATATTCACCTTGTGTAGTCACTTAACAATGTATTTTGTCAGCTCCATAGTAGTGCTTTACCCTAAATACCTCCTAAAATGTGGTAAATTGTGATTTGTGCTTTAAATTCAGGCAGAGTGCCAGAGGCTCTTTTTGTGTCCCAAAATCTTTTGGAACCCTCCCTCCCCCAACTTCTAACTCAGCTGATACCAATCATCTATCTGCTGACGTTGCCAAACCCATACACACTATACCAACCTCTTTAGTGGTCATATTTATGGATGAATTCCCCAAAGCATGTAGTGCAAGGGCCTGCCTGAATACTTACAAATGGTACTGTTTAAAGTTTTGGTATCCTATTATTATCTTCATAGGTAATAGCAGAATGTCAAAATGTGCTTAAATGTGTACAGTGTGTATTTATATCTTTGTATTATGACACTTCTTACCTGTCCAGTGGGTTGCCAATGATGTAAGTAAGGAGGGGCTGGCCAAAGTAATACACATTATTCAGGCATTCATCCCTCAATGAAGTGGAGAGGGTTACCTGTCCAAAACATCCCCCTCCCATAAAATTTTAGAAATGGCCCATAAGGGGGGGGGGGGAGGAATCTGATAGGTGGACCTTATACCCTTGTCTTTAAATACTCCCTAAACTAAATGTTATACTGATGTTGGCCAAGAATGTTTGTGTCTAATCTGCTTTCCATGTTTATGTGCAAAATTATTAATTTATTTTTCTTGTTTGACTCCACAGTTTCCTTCCAACCCAGAGGAATGGCAGACTGTGGCCTCCCACTTTGCCCAGCAGTGGGACTTTCCTAACTGTGGAGGGGCAATTGATGGGAAACATGTCCACATCATCCCACCACGCAACTTGGGGTCATACTATTACAACTATAAGGGGTTCAATAGTATTGTGATGTTGGCGGTGGTGTCGGCTAGTTATGAGTTCCTGTATGTGGACGTGGGGAAGAATGGCCGGATGTCAGATGGTGGAGTCATCGCCCAGACGGAGTTCTACAGGCGTCTCCAGAATGGCAGCTTGTACTTGCCACCTCCAGAAGACAATGTGGAAGGACTCCCATTCGTCTTTGTTGCGGATGAAGCATTTGCGCTGGGGGACCATCTTACGCGGCCATTCCCAATGAGGACCCATACCCCGGAACAGAGGGTTTTTAATTACCGGATGGCCAGAGCCAGAAGAGTGGTGGAGAACACATTTGGAATCATGGCCAGCCGGTTCCGCCTATTTCTTACACCCATACACATGGCGGAATATAAACTGAATCATATCATCCTGGCGTGCTGTGTTCTCCACAACTTTTTAAGGCGAAATTCTGCCAAATATGCTGCCTCAGTGGGGCCTGAGGCTGGAATTCATGGAAATGAACCAACCCTGGCGGCCCTTGAGGCTGGCCGTCCTGGCTTGCCCCCCTGAGTGCCCGCGAGGTCCGTCTAAGATACCTTGAATACTTTGCGGGTAGGGGGCCATCAATATGCCAGATAATGTCTGAGCCTTTTTTTAAATAAAAAAAATAGTTACCTACTAAAATATTTGCTGACATTTATTACTGCTTGTGTTTCTTTTAGCTGACCCTGACTGAAATGTGGGTAGTCCTGAAAATGGCGTGATTGTGTAACATTCAAAAGCACTGTTGGGTGTTATTTACTAAAGGCAAAGACACTTTGCACTACAAGTGCACTTCAGACTGCACTGAAACTGCACTTGTAGTGCAAAGTGGATTTGCCCTTAGGAAATAACCCCCATTGTCACAGAAAACCACAATTTAACCACAAAAAAGTTTTCGAGCATTGAAACAATAATCCACACATTCTTGATTATCAATCTTTTTAATACCAGCACAATCACATGTGCATTTATAAAAGGTTTTTAAAACAAACCAACATGTTTGTTGTATAACAATTTTTTGGTCACATTAATAAAAGTAGAAATGTCCATTTAAGGTAAAACAGGCATGTTTAAAACCAACAAGAAATACACAAATCTGGAACTTACAAAGTTCAACTTTGTTATAAATTGAAGGCAATATCAGACATGAGTATTTAGAAACTGTGTTTGATATTGCGTTCAGATGGGGTGCAGTCACCCCTGGAAAAGACAAATTTTGAAGATGCACACAAATTGATGAATGTCAACATGTGCTAGCTGCCATCACGGGGGATCAAAGGACGTGTTTTGTAGTTGCAACCCCTTCCTCTCAGCTACTTTATTATTGAGGAAGGGGTTGCACCCCCAAAATGCGTCCATTGATCTCCCGTGATGGCAGATAGCACATGTTGACACACTGTGTGCATCTTCAAAATTTGTCTTTTTGAGAATATGTCAAAAAAGGTGCAAAAAATGTTTCTATTCAAAAAACAAGAAAAAGGTCAGGGATTTGAAGGTGTTTTAAACTCTCCCTAAAACATCAATGATGTTCTTCATTTTGTTTTGAACATAATTGATGTTTTTCTGGATGTTTTCCAAGTCCCTGTTACACCCCATGATCTCTTTGATCAGGATCTGTGCACTTTCACTGGTGAAATAACCTGGATCCACAACATCACGATCACCTAAAAATATAGAAACAAAAACACACCATGTATTATAAATATGCCGGCATCCATCTCTTACCTGAGCCTGTGGTCGCAGACACTCACCTGTTGTGGTGACTATTTCGATTACGTCTCCCTCTTCCTCCTCCTGTTGGCTTTGGGGGATTTCACTTTCTTCCTGAGGTGGGGGGGTCTGTGGTCTCCTCAGATGAGTGGTGACCTCCGAGTCTTTTCTCCCCATGTCAAAAAAAATTGGTATACTTAGCACACAGGTATTTCATGGCAGAAATAGGAATATGAAACATTGCTTGGAAGTGGGGTACAATTGTCTATTTTGGCAGAGTTCCAAGATGAAGAAATATTTTTGTCCTTTTTCAAGCTTGAATACTTACCTGTTTTCTACAAGCTCCACAGATGGAGACACCCCTATAGTATACACCGGAGCACCTGTGTGGGGCCCCCTAATAGAAAGGGTGTTCTGGTGTCCCACACTAGTGCTCCAGTGTCCAGATGTGTAAACAGCAACGGAGTGTTCTCTCCTTACACAGAATCTAGTTTGCATTTCATTTTAGTTACCCACCCATTTACACACCCAAATTATTTTAAGAGAAGCAGGCTAGCAAAAATGTATTCAAATGCATATGCCCAAAACAATGGTGTTTTCTAGGCCGAACGAACAATGTTTCATACGAATGAACAATGTGCCCATGAACATGAAAGTTGCCATTTTAAACTGTACAACAGTAAAGAAAAGCACATGGAGCAGCACGAACGTAATAAAAAAAAAGAATAGGAACACAGCACAACTACTTGCACTTTTGCAGCACTCTCCTGATCCTTCTGTATTGCTCATGCTCCCTTAATTTGAGGCCCGACCACCGCTATCTGAGCTGATCCTTGGATCGTCGTTGCAGACTTTTGACACTTTTGACCACTTTCGCCATGATCTTGGCCTTTCTGACATTGGGGTTGGGTTAAGGTCCATACTTCCCTTCATAGTCGGCCCTCTTCAGGATGTCCACCATCTACAACATCTCCTCAAAGGACATATTTGAGGCCTTAAATCGTCTCCTCCGGGATCTGGACATTTCTGGCTCCGGGCTTTGCTCCTCCTCCTCCTCGTTGGTGTAATTGGCACGCACCTGTTGTGTCTCCGCCATGTGCTCTTCCCCCACTGCGCTGAACGAGAAGGGGCGGGGAATTGACTAGAAAGAACGTCAGGGGTGGGCGGAGTTTCATGCATGCGCAGTGTATATAAAGCGTAACACGCGTGCGTAGTACGTACGATCTGTGAGCAGAGGAAGGAGTATCGGAGGCGCCGATCGTGATAATGAAGGTAAGATTTAAACTTGGGCCTATACTGCTTCTAGATTGAGGCCTATATTGTGACAAGATTAGGAGAGTTTCGCCTGACATTAGGGTTTGTCTTGTGTCTTGCAGATAAAATGGATGGCTTCAATGACCACAATTTCCTCCCCCTGTTCACAGACAAATACAGGGAGCTGCCCTGTCTGTGGCAGATCTAACACCCCCAATACAATGATAAACAAAAGAGGCAGGCAGCGCTGGAGAAACTGCTGGAGTTGGTGAAGCCGGTGGTCCCCACAGCAACCATCCCCTATTTAAAATCCAAAATTGGTGGCCTGAGGAGCACTTATCTTAGGGAGCGCAAGAAGGTCCAGGATTCCCAGAGATCAGGAGCTGCAGTAGAGGACGTTTATGTCCCCAGGCTGTGGCACTATGAGAGACTTTGTTTTCTGTCAGACCAGACTGAAGTCAGGGAATCCCTCTCCACTCTTCCTTCCACTCTTCCTTCCACCCAATCTTCCATCCCAGCTGAGGCTTCCAATGTCCAACCTGGGACTTCCAGCCAGGAAGAAGTGGAGGAGCCCAGCTGGAGCCAGGTATAGCATTGTTCTAAAGATTTCTGGTCAATAAATAAATGTTTACTAGATGTTATTATTGATCACTAATTGCTGATTTCATAAAGTGTTTTACATATCAATAGACAGTGGTGGGCACCAAAAATTGGGACAAAAATGAAAAATGCTGGGCTCAGAATGATAGTCTGTTATATTTGTTAACATTCAATTTGCAACAGTCATGAGGTGAAAATTGTGTGTGATTGATGAATAAAAAACTAAAACGATGTCCCTTTTTCAAACACAGGAAGACCTCAGCCAGGAGGAGGCTGTGGAATGTGGCAGCCAGGAGGAGGCTGTGCAAGGTGGCAGCCAGGAGGAGGCGGGGGTTAGTGGCAGCCAGGAGAAGGCGGGGCTAAGTGGCAGCCAGAAGAAGGCCGGGCCCAGTAGGAGCCTGACAGAATCGCAGGTTCCTCCCCTCCACCTTCCAACTAAAAGACCCAGGAAGGGGAGTAACGTGCAGGATTCAGCACTCAGGCTGATTCAGGAGGCTTCTGCGTCCCTCAGAGCCACCCCCACTCCTGAAGAGGCCTTTGCCTCCATGGCTGCCACAAAACTGCAGGGCATGCAGGAGGGTCAACGCCTCATGTGTGAGGACCTTCTTTACAAAACCTTAACTAAAGGGGTGTGGGGCATAATCACACCCAATACCCACCTGTGTGAGTTGGACCATCCTCCTCCTCCTCCTCCTCCTGCCACAACTCCACCACCACAGACACAGCGTGGAAGGGAGCGTGGAAGGAAGACCAGAGAGTGATGGTCTGGGTTCAGTCTGGTCTGACAAAAGAGGCAGGCTCTTGTATGACCACATCCTGGGGACATATATGTCATCTGCAGCTGTTCAGGATCTCTTGGAATTCTGGACCAGACTGCACTCCCTTATATATGGACTCCTCAGGCCACCAAGTTTGCCTGGAAATAATTGATGTGTGCCCTGGGGGCCAAAGGCTTCGCCAATTTCTTCTGTTTCTCCAGCGTTGCCTCCCTCTTTGTTTGGTTATGAGCCCTTAATAAAGGATTTTTTGTTTCAATTATACTCGCCTATATGTGTTTTCCTTCAAAAAGGAAAGTTTGTTTGTGAGGAGGCAGGTACATTTCAAAAATACAATGTGAAATAACAAGAAACACCAACACCAAACAATCTCCTTGAGATTAAATAATACAAGATAATAATGGTGTTGTGGTAACTTGACACACAAAACAAACACAAAAATATTCTGGAGTTTAAAAAAAAAAAAAATCAGGCTTGAAAAAAATACTAGCCAAACAAATAAAAAAAAAAAAAATTTGAATCATATGTGACAAATACAAATAATATATTGATGAAATCACGATAAATATTAAAGAAAGAAGTTTGTGAGTTGTCTATGTGAATATCAGCAGCAAAACTACTTCATTCTTCTAGCATTATAAAGAAGAACAGAGTGCGCTGCATTCAACTATTTAAAACATTGCAGCCTGACGAAAGTGCTCTATCCATTCCGAACGCTAATTTTACCAGACAGAGCTGTTCCGTCTCGGAATTTATTCTGAGCATGCGTGGCACTTTGTGCGTCGGAATTGGCCACACACGCTCAGAATTGACGCGATCGGATTTTGTTGTAGGAAAATTTGAGTGGTGACCTCTGCACTGTTTTGGTAAAATAATGAGTTAAATCCAGTGGCTTCTATGGGCATAGCGCTACACATGTAGATATCACTTTGGGAAAGTTCATTGGTCAGTGACCATTTATTCTGTTATATTTATAAATGTGATTTTTGCAACTTTAAGGCTAACTGTAGAATCCTGAAGCTGAATATTATATTTCAATACATTTTTATTGAGTAAAATTTCAAAACAAGCAAATAAAAGCTTTTACTTTCAGGTTCAAAAAATCCATATAGATACCAAATTTTGAGATCACACAGAGAGACGTGCTTGTGTCAAGGTAAAGTAGTATTAGAATAATATTTAAAGTTTGAGAACATTTCAAGAAATTTGTATATAACCTGTAATGCATAACTTTCTCCATAGCGACTAAAAAAGAGTCAGAGAGACACATGGGAACATGCAACTGTAAATCAGTTACAGGGACAAATCAAAAGGAATGAAACCAAACAAAATCATAAAAATAACATACAAACAAAGAAAATACACCAGTTGCCAGTGATATCTCAGTATAAAGGATTAAGTATATTTGAGACCAGGCTATCCATTTAAATTGGAAGGTTGCCAGGAAATTTGAGTTGAAGGCTATTACTTTCTCATATAAACAAATTCACTCTATGAATAACTTCAGAAATCTCAGGAGCCAGATCAGTTGTCCATTTTTTCGTAATCACTAGGGTAGAGGCTATGAGGATGTGAGATACAATAGTACGATAATGAAAAGGGAATCGTTCTACAGTGCCTTGAAAAAAGTGTTCATACCCCTTGAAATTGTTCACATTTTGTCATGTTTCAACCAAAAATGTAAATGTAGTTTATTGGGATTTTATGTGATAGACCTACACAATGTGGCACATAATTGTGAAGTAGAAGGAAAATAATAAATGGTTTTCAACATTTTTTACAAATAAATATCTGAAAAGTGTGACGTGCATTTGTATTCAGTCCCCTTTTCTCTGATATCCCTAATTAAAATCTATTGGAACCGATTGCCTTCAGAATTCACCTAATTAGTAAATAGAGTTCACCTGTGTGTAATTTAATCTTAGTATAGCCCTCAGAGGTTGAAGCCCTCAGAGGTTTGTTAGAGGACCTTAGTTAACAAACAGCATCATGAAGGCCAATGAACACACCAGACAGGTCAGCGATCAAGTTGTGGAGAAGTTTAAAGCACAGTTAGGTTATAAACAAATATCCCAAGCTTTGAACATGTCACAAAGCACTTGGCTGTCCACTTAAACTGACAGGCTGGGCAAGGAGAGCATTAATCAGAGAAGTACCTAAGAGGCTCATAGTAACTCTGGAGGAGCTGCAGAGATCCGCAGCTCAGGTGGGAGTATCTGTCCACAGGACAACCACTATGCCCCATACACACGATCTGACTTTCCGCCAACAAAAAACGTGGATTTTTGTTCAAAGGATGTTGGCTCAAACTTGTCTTGCATACACATGGTCACACAAATGTCGGCCAACAATTACGAACGTGGTGACGTACAAGACATACGATGAGCTGAGAAAAAGGAAGTTCAATAGCCAGTACTGTTCCTTCTGCTTGATTCCACGTATGCGTGAACTTTTGTGCATCGGACTTGTGTACACATGATCGGAAATTCCGAAAACAAAGTTTTGTTGGCGGAAAATTTGAAAACCTTCTAGCCAACATTTGTTGGAGGAAAATCCGACAACAAATTTTCAATGGAGCATACACACGGTCGGACTTTCAGCCAACAAGCTCACATCCAACATTTGCTGTCGGAAAATCCGATCGTGTGTACGGGGCATAAGTCATACACTCCACAAATCTGGCCTTTATGGAAGAGTGGCAAGAAGAAAGCCATTGTTGAAAGAAAGACATAAGAAGTCCCGTTTGCAGTTTGCGAGAAGCCAAGTGGGGGACACAGCAAACATGTGGAAGAAGGTGCTCTGATCAGATGAGACCAAAATTGAACTTTTTGGCCTAAAAGCAATTCCGCTATTTGTAGCACATCACCCTGAACACACCATCCCTACCGTGAAACATGGCGGTGGTAGCATCATGTTGTGGGGATGCTTTTCTTTAGCGGGGACAGGAAAGCTAATCAGAGTTGATGGGAAGATGGGTGGAGCCATATACAGGGTAATCTTAGAAGAAAACCTGTTAGTCTGCAAAAGACTTGAGACTGGGACGAAGGTTAACCTTCCAGCAGGGCAATGACCCTAAACATGCAGCCAGAGCTACAATGGAATGGTTTAGATCAAAGCATATTCATGTGTTTAGAATGGCCCAGTCAAAGTCCAGACCTAAATTCAAATTGCTGTTCACAGACGCTCTCTATCCAGTATGACAGAGCTTGAGCTATTTTGCAAAGAAGAATGGGCAAAAATGTCACTCTCTAGATGTGCAAAGCTGGTAGAGACATCCCCAAAAAGACTTGCAGCTGTAATTGCAGTGAAAGGTGGTTCTACAAAGTATTTACTCAGGGGGGCTGAATACAAATGCACACCACACATATTTGTAAAAAATTTTGAAAACCATTTATCGTTTTCCTTCCACTTCACAATTATGTGCTACTTTGTGTTGGTCTATCACATAAAATCCCAATAAAATACTATCAAGTTTTTGGTTGTAACATCACAAAATGTGGAAAATTTCAAGGGGTATGAATACCTTTTCAAGGCACTGTATATACAGGTTAAGCAAAAGTAGACCTGGGGTTGGTTTTGCTAGGATACCCGTAATATAAAAATTAACACAAATATAGCATTCCAGAAACTGCGGAGGTTGGGGCATGCCCATAAGATGTGAAATAGGTTGCCTGTACCCCCGCAGTGGTGCCAACAAAGTATAGAGTGGTCAGGATAAATCTTTGCTAGCTTATATGGACTAAAGTAACCACTATGTAATGTCCTAAGGGCATTATCCCAATGATCAGAACAGTGGATAATGGTCAAGTTATGTGTGATGGCAGGATGGCAGAGACCCTTGTTTCTGTGGGGATCTGAATGCCCAGTTCCCTTTCCCAATTCAGGAGGGTTGCCAACATACAGTCTTCTCTAGGGTATTGAAGAAAATTGTAAAACCATGAAATCCTGCCTTTTGTTTCATATTTGGTGATAAAGAATTGCCATACGGATGAGTTTATAGGTACATGGTTGAATAAGTATGAGGTGTGAAAGTGGCTAAATTGTAAAGAACAGAAAGTGCCTTCCAATATGGAAGCTGGGACTGAAGCTGAATTTTAAAAACACATCTGAATATGTGAGAAAAATAACTAATTCGCCTCTCCATCCTTTGTTTCGGTCAGAGATATAGTCTGAGGAAAATTAATTTCTGATGTGCGCTCTATTTAGAATGTCTAATTTGATCTCTAAATTCAGTGTCATGGGTCTGCCTTCTGTTAATTTTGCATATAAATGCTAACTTTGTACATATTCACTTCCTTTTGGTCTGCTAAACATACCATTAAACGTGGTTTTGCCAAAAACAAAGGATACGATCTCCAAATGCAATGCCCTTTAATTCCAAAAGTGCAGTTACATACACATGTATAAATGGCAGCAGTAGCGACTGTACAGTTTCAAGCATCCCTGCTCTTCATCAAGCTGTCAGCAAATATATTAAGCACCGATCCATCTTTTATACTCACACAAGAAGCAATCAACACATGTGAAACCCAAATGATAATTGATCTACCAATCAGCACTTTTAATTACTATCAATAAGAGTGTCACTAAATACTACTGAGAGAAAAACAAATAGCATCTAAACATTAGGTCCTATATCATGTACCCCATCTTCAAGAAAGTGTATACAAAATATCTACAATATTTACAGTATTCATGTACTAGATTCTTGGATGGTAATTTCTACATTTCAGAAGATCAGTATCATGTTTCCCTACAAAAAATAAATCGATCCTGAAAAAAAACATATGGCATAATTCAGGTAATAATAATATGTTTATAAAAACAAATATAGATCATAATCCTTATTGAGGCCCTGCAGGTGTAAAGTGTTAGGTTGATGTACCCACCATACTGTCCTCTGTTTTAGCCTGAGTATTCTGTCACCCCCTCCTTTATCTCTCGGTATCTCCTCCAATACCATGAATTTAAGGTCTGGATCTCTGTGACCATATTCCAAAAAATTTTCAGGACAGGGAGACCTGGCTGTTTTGTACGAATAGAGCTAAAAAGTTGGGAAATCCGATATTTGTTTTTTTTTGTGTGGTTTCACCCACCATAAATTAGATTGCAGGGAGATGTCAATATGTATACCACATATGTTGAGTGACAGGTCAAGAATCCTTTGATGTTAAATTTAGATCTAGTTCTAGGGTGAATAAAATATTCACCCTTATTTAATAAATTGCAATGTATGCAGCTCAGGCATGGAAAACAGCCGTTTCTTTTATTGCCCAAAAAAGTCATCCTTGCTTCCTGTTTGCTTACTTTTATTTCAGAATGTATCAACATATAGTAAAGTGTTTTGTTTCTATGAAAAGCTTTCATGGGAACCTGGTGAAAGGAATCTATTTCCAGATAAGATCTCTGTAATGGTGACCAATGTTTTCTAATTATCTTAAAGATATATTCACTATAACTATGATATTGCATTACAAATGGCAATCATTTATTCCAATCTGTACATCTATGTGGTATAACATATGATTGTATCTGATCGATTTCCCTTAATTCCTGTTGAATGAGGTTATCAGGGTAGTTCCGATCTCGAAATCTCTGACATATCTCATTGATCCTCATTTTATATCTCAGATTATTACTTACAATCTATTTAATTCTACAGATATGGCTACATATTATTGATTTGAACACATGGGGAGGATGGAAGCTGTTAAATAATAGTAGTTGGTTCTTGTCTGTTGGTTTTGTGAACAGATCAGTCTCAATCTGTCCATTCTCAAAATATATAGTCGTGTCTAGAAAAGAAACACCAATACAGATACTGAATTGTATATCTGTACTATAGTACAAAGAATAGTGCAGAGCTAAACATCACAATTAATACATCTCCTCATCCAATAAGTCAATACATGAAAGATATAGTTATTGGAAAGGAAAAATCATAAAATGTTCATGTAGAAATCAGGATTTCAAAAAGTGGCAATGTGCATCAATGAAGACTGAAAATCGTGCCAGAAGTGTGACCTCTACCATAAGACACTCTTTGTGGCTCACCTCAATGATAGGACCCCTGAGTCAACAAAGAGTCAAAAAAGCTTTCCCTTACGGGCAAAATCCTGGAGAGTAGCGATAAACCTCTTCAGAGTGGAAAGCACATGGATCAGCACATCAGCTCATATACAGGGGATCGCAGCATAAGATCATCAGTGTCCTAATATCCCAATATATGCAAACAAAACATGAAATATATAGTGCTCTCTGCTGGCAGAGAGGCTCTTCATACTGACTCCATGTGGTTTTATGTGACAGAACGCTTTTTTGCTGGTACCTTATGGAAGTGCCTTGTATGTAAGTGTGATTCTTCCTTTTTATCATATTAAATACATGCCAGCAGAGAGCACTAGATATTTCCTTATTTATTTGCATATATATCGGGATATTGGGACACTGATGATCTTATGCTTTTTATAATTTTTCCTTTCCAATAACTATATCTTTCATGTATTGATTTATTGGATGAGGAGATGTATTAATTGTGATATATAGCGCTGCACTATTCTTTGCCTGGGATTTTTCTGTAAGTTTGCCTTGAGTGTTCAGCAGCTGTTTTTATTTTAATGAATTTTATGCACTGGTATAATTTTATTCTATTATGTCTGTACTATACCCATTCAGAATGTCATTGAATAGTCTAAGGGTTCCAATGTCGCCCTGCCACACCGCAAATATAATGTCTATATAGTGCCACCATGTGACGCAATAAATGCAAAACAAATCATTCATATAGATATGCTTTTTTCAAAATGATGCATAAAAGCGCAAGCAAATGGCGGAGCCACATTGGAACCCATAGCAACTCCTCTGATTTGTAAAAAAGAAACTATCTTGAAACAAACAGAAATTATTACTCAAGATCAAATCAAATAGCCCTTTGAATAATAATAATTTGTGCCTCTGTATAAAGTTCACTAACTCTGAGTTGGAGAGCAACACTGATTCCTTCTGTATGAGAAATTGAGGTGTATAAGCCATTAACGCCCCGTGTAACCAGAATGTAATTTTCCTGACCCAAAAGTAAAAAGCGTATTTTATGCAAAAAATCCTTAGTGTCCCTGATGTAGGAAAAGGTTTTAGAAATCAAAGGGTATAAGATTTTTTCCAGAAATTGCGCAACAGGTACAAAAACAGAATCTCTGCCTGAGACAACAGCCCGTTCAGGGGGTGCATGGACATCCTTATGTATCTTAGGGAGTGTATACATTACAGGGATTTTGGTATGATTCGATAATAAAAATCCAGATGAATCCCTAGTAATGACACCCTCCTGAACTTCTTTTTTTACAATAGTTTCCATTTTTTTCCAGATACTCCAAGTGAGGTCTGATAATAACCTCTTGTAAACTCTAGCTGTTGAATAATCCCTTTCTGATATAACGCTATATCCATGATGACCACAGATCCACCATTATCTGCTGGTTTCAGCACAATGTCATTTTGCGTACTGAGCTGTTTTTAGGTTCTTTTCTCTGTGTGAAACACTATTAGGCACATGATCCTGATAGTCCAATTTAGATACAAAAGACTGAATATCTCATAACAACTTTTACAAAAGTTTCAACTGGTGCGTAAGTGGTGGGAGCTGCAACTTTAGATCTAGTAAATAATCCTGATGATTTGTTGTCTAACATCTCCTCAGGAATGTCAACACTCAAGCTCAGTTTATGCAAAAAATGTACCCTCCATCTGATATTCCTAAACAGTCTGTATAGATCCTGGTCGAGGAGAAACCTATTTAAATGGCTATTAGGACAAAAAGATAGTCCTCTGTTAGGTACTCCTCCCTCTTCTGTAGTCAGGATCTTCATAGAAATGTTGTGGACTAGGTTTCCCGATACTGATGTCGGATTGTAAGTATTAATCTGAGATATAAAATGAGGATCAATGAGATGTGTCAGAAATTTCGAGATCGTAACTACCCCGATAACCTCATCCAACAGGAATTAAGGAAAATCGATCAGATACAATCACATGTTATGCCACATAAACATACAGATTGGAATAAAGGATTGCCATTTGTAATGCAATTTCATAGTTATAGTGAAGATATCTTTAGGATAATTAGAAAACATTGTTCACCATTACAGAGATCTTATCCAGAAATAGATTATTTTCACCAGGTTCCCATGAAAGCTTTTTGTAGAATGGTACATTCTGAAATAAAAGTAAACAAACAGGAAGCGAGGATGACTATTTTGGGTAGTAAAAGAAATGGCTGTTTTCCATGCCTGAGCTGCATACATTGCAATTTATTAACCACATGCCGACCGCCCACCATTTGACAGCGGCAGAATGGCTCCCCTGCGTGAATCACTGCAGCTGTACGGCAGCCACTTTACTGAGGAGCTGATGCGCATGCCCGATGACCGCGATGTCCGCCGGGAACCTGCGATTGCTTGTGACAGGGCAGGAACGTGGATCTGAGTGTGTAAGCACACAATCTATGTCCTGTCAGGGGAGAGGAGACGAGTATTCCTAGTATATAGGAACACCGATCAGTTTCCTTCCCCAGTCAGTCCCATGCCCCCACACAGTGAAGGAACACATTTAACCCCTTGATTGCCCCCTAGTGTTAACCCCTTCCCTGCCAGTGACATTTATACAGTAATCATTGGTTATTTATAGCACTGATTGCTGTATAGATGTCAATAGTTTCAAAAAAGTGTCAAAAGTCTGCCACAGATCGCCACCACTACTAGTTAAAAAAATAATAATAAAAATGCCATAATTCAATAACCTATTTTGTAGGTGCTATAACTTTTGCGCAAACCAATCAATATATGCTTATTGCGATATTTTTCTTTCTTTTTTTTTTTTTAACCAAAAATATGTAGAAGATTACATATCGGCCTAAACTGAGGAAAAAATGTTTTATTTATTTTTAAAATTGGGATATTTTTTATAGCAAAAAGTAAAAAGTATTGTGTTTTTTTTCAAAATTGTCCCTTTTTTTGTTTTTATAGCGCAAAAAATACAAACCGCAGAGGTGATCAAATACCACCAAAAGAAAGCTCTATTTGTGGGAAAAAATGGACATCAATTTTGTTTGAGGAACACGTTGCATAACCGCTTAATAGTCAGTTATCGCAAAAAATGGCCAGGTCCGGAAGGGGGTAAATTCTTCCAGGGGGGTGAAGTGGTTAAATAAGGGTGAATATTTTATTCACCCTAGAACTGGGTATAAATATAACATCAAAGGATTCTTGACCTGTCAATCATCTTATATGGTATACATATTGACATCTCCCTGCAATCTAATTTACGTGGGTGAAACCACACAAAAAAAAAATCAAAGATCGGATTTCCCAATATCGTAGCTCTTTTCGTAAAAAACAGCCAGGTCTCCCTGTACTGAAACATTTTTTTGGGAACGTGGTCACAGAGTTTCAGACCTTAAATTCATGGTATTGGAGAAGGTACCTAGAGATAAAAGAGGGGGTGACAGAATACTCTTTACACCCGCATGGCCTCAATAGGGATTGTGATCTATATTTGTTTTTATGAATATATTATTATTACCTGAATTATGTCATATGTTTTTTTTCAGGACCAATTTATTCCTGTAGGGAAACATGATACTGATCTTCTGATATGTAGAACTTAGCGTCCAAGAATCTAGTACATGAATACTGTATATATTGTAGATATTTTGTATACACTTTCTTGAAGATGGGGTACATGATGTAGGACCTAATGTTTAGATGCTATTTGTTTTTCCTCTCAGTAGTAATTAGTGACACTCTTATTGATAGTAATTAAAAGTGCTGATTGGTGGTATCAATTACCATTTGGGTTTCACATGTGTTTATTGCTTCTTGTCTGAGTATATAAGATGGATCTGTGCTTAATATATTTTGCTGACAGCTTGATGAAGAGCAGGAATGCTTGAAACTGTACAGTCGCTACTGCTGCCATTTATGCATGTGTAAACTGCACTTTTGGAATTAAAGGACATTGCATTTGGAGATTGTATCCTTCGTCTTTGGTATTGAGTTAAGGTGGATGAACAGGAGCCCATCATTGATACAGTCTCTGTTGTTTAGTTGGAGACACGGAAGGTGACTCACCCTACATTTATATATTAAACGTGTTTTTGTGTATCTATTTGATAAGTGAAAACAAATGCTTGTTGACCAAAAACTAAGAGCTGCCCTGTGTCTTGTGCATTCTTTCTGCATTATCTCAAGGAGTTTGTTTAACTCTCCTAGTTGTTATCTTTGGACTACAGAATAATTAGTCTTTATGTTGTGGAGACTAGGATAGGATAGGGGTAAGTTTGAGTAGTTTACTAAAGAATAATGGTGGGATCTACACCACTTCATCCACAGTTTCCGAAAAAAGAAGGGAATTGCAGTAATCTATGCGGGAAGTGACCAGATTGTGAATGAGAACGTCATTGCTGTTGGGTGTGAGAAATGGACGGAAGTGAATAATCTTACCTAGATGGAAATATGCTGATTGAGTGACATTACTGATGTGGGCTTGGAAAGATAGTGTACTTCTCGAGGATGACACCCAGACTCTTTATCTAAGGGGAGGGAAAGACTTTGGGGTTATCAATATTAACTGAAAAACTGTTAAGCTTTATCAAGGTCCATTTCGTGCCAATGAGGAGAAACTCGGTTTTGTCAATGTTTATTTGAGAAAGTTGGAATGGAGCCAGGATTTAATTTCCTGTAAACAATCGGTAAAAGAACCGGATGGAAGGGTGGTAGTAGGTTTAGTGGACAGGAAGAGAGGAGTGTCATCTACATAGCAATTCAAGTGGATATTAAATAACGATATATGAGACCAAGAGAATAAAGATAGATTATAAACAGAACGGGCCCCAGGACCGAACCCTGGGGCACACCAATAGAGAGTAGAGATGGTACAAATTCGAAAGATTTGAGTTGGATGAATTGAGTAGGACCAGAAAGATAAGATTTAAATCAGTTCAGGGCTGTGCCAATATATCCAATGGAGGCCAATCTGTCAAGGAGGATGTTATGAGAAATGATATCAAAGGCCACACTCAAGGAGGAGAAGGACAGTTATAAGACCAGAATCAGCTTCCATAAAGATGTAAAGATTGTACATAACAAATATGTCAAATAAACAACTATAAGACTGCTTTCACACTGAGGCGCTTTACAGGCGCTACATCGCTAAAAATAGCACCTGCATAGCTCCTGTAAAGAGCCTCTCCTGTCTCTCCAGTGTGAAAGCCGAGTGCTTTCACACTGGAGCGGTGCGCTTGCAGGACAGTAAAAAAAGTCCCGAAAGCAGCACCTTTGCAGCTCTGTAGGAGCAGTGTACACACCGCTCCTAAAGCGCCCCTGCCCTTTGAAATCAATGGGGCAGTGCTGCTGAACCGTTGGCAAAGTGCCGCTACGGCTAGTTTCTTTCGGCTGCTAGTGAGGGTTAAAAGCGCCCCGCTAGCAGCCGAATAGCGCCGCTAAAATGACGGTAAAGCGCCGCTAAAAATAGCAGCGCTTTACCGCCACTGACGCCTCGGTGTGAAAGCACCCTAACACTCAAAGTTGTTTACATTTAGAAACTAACTACTATAGGTTTCAATTTTATTTAATTTTAGCCGTATGCCTTTGAACAGTATTTACCTTAATGAAAAAACAAGAGTCAGCATGCATACTACTGCTTACTTAAAATAGTGAAATTATTTTTAAAGCTAAACTTTAAAAAACACATTGGTTTGACAGCCAGGACTAACTATCCATTTATTTTCTTCTATGACAATACTATCCACAGTATAATGTCACTTTCTCCATGCTATGGTGCCAAGTAAAAAACACACAACAGAAACCTAAAACAGCAAAATTATGAGTACATATACACCTAGTTGTTTAGATTGTATAAACCTATATCAAGCATGCTTGTTTTTTTATGTCACGCATTTTATTATTCCAGGCAAGTTTTAATATCTACACGCTTTGTATGTTTTTATATGCTTAATTGTTTCTGCAGAGAAAATCATATTAATATGGGCAAACTGTAAGTGCAATATACAGTGCAGCAAGGAGTTTAGTGTGAACTGTCAGTCAAGAGACAGATAAAAATATTGTGTCATATATCAAACAAATTATATATAGCAATCAGTAAGAGCAGCGCTAAAAATATGAAATATAAATTCCATAATAAACAGGACAAAATAAAGCAAAAGTACTTTAGCAACTGGACAAAATGCATATACTGTATACTGTAAAATAACATTTTTTACATAGAACAAACAAAGGTTCCTGAATCTGTTTTGATGCCAGCTCTCTCTGCTCTATGAACAGCAGCACTCTAAGACAGTCTACCACTTTCCACAATAATATCAGCCAAAAGTATAAACATGCTTATGAGAGGTAAGAGGGGAGTAATGGTCTTTTTATTGTGCTACATCACTTAAATTATTATTATTATTCACGATTTATATAGCGCCAACAGTTTACGCAGCACTTTACAATGTAGAGGGGGGACAGCACAATTACAGTACAATACAGAAGGGACAGGAGGGTCCTGCTCATAGAGCTTACATTTTAAAGGGAGGGGGTGGTGTTACAAAAGGTAATAGATGCCGGGAATGATTTGATGGGGTTGTTAGGTGGGTGTGCGTTAGGCTTCCCTGAATAAGTGAGTTTTCAGGGATCTCCTAAAGGTGGAAAGGTTAGGGGCTGATCGGATATACCAAGGTAGGGAATTCCAGAGGATGGGAGAGGCTCTGGAGAAGTCCTGAAGATGAGCATAAGAGGAGGTAACAAGGGAGCTAGAGAGCAGGAGGTCCTGGGAGGAGCGGAGGGGACGATTTGGGCGATATCTGCATATGAATATGAAAAAAGTGTGGCGCTATAGACTCAAAAAAGAGATTATAATAACATGGGTGACATATCTAAAGCCAAATACAGTGGGTAAATATTAACATACCATATGGTTACATGTGATATGAAAAACCAAATAACATCTATATAATATACAAAGGTGTGAACCGATGTGTGAGAAAATTCTACAATATTAGTGTAAATTACGAATAATACACTGTGTATATACTATAACATACCAATAAAAATATGTATAGAAATAAAAAAATATATCAAAACATATGAAGAGTGATGCCAAATAAATTATAAAAGTCCAAAAAGATTCAAAGTGGAATTGGCACCACAAGGAGCCAGCAAGTTAAAGTCCACCAGCAGTGTGAAAAAAGGAGTGAAGAAGCCACCACCTGGGATCATAGGGGGCTTACCAGATGTGAATGACTCGAAACGATGTATGTCGGCCAAGTCATAACAGGCTATGAGACCAGCGGGTCGCACAAGTGTAGTATTTTAAATGTCCATATTGGATTAAAGGTTGGAACAAAAGATGTATGAAGAGGCTACGTAGAAGCAAACAGAATTCCCAGGAAAGGCAATGATGGTAGGGAGAAGCCGTAACCTGAAGATATTAAAGGCTTACCAGAGGTTGTTAACCTGGGGAGACTTATGTCATTCAAGTCAAACAGGCATGGTGACCAACTGGTTGGAAAGGTATTCCCCTTTAGCGTATCCTCAAAGTAATCCAAAACAGGGCAGCTGCTTAGGGTCCACAGAAAATCTCAACAGTCATGGAAATAGTATCTCAATGGAAGGCCACAAACGGATATTCATATGCCATGTGAGAAATAGATGAAAGAGACTCACATAGCCTAATAACGTAAGTACTGGTTTATTAAAATTATTGAAAACAAACTAACATTTTCGTAGATCATCAAAAAGTTTCAAAGGTCAAGTAGCGGTAATAGTGAGGGGTCCACCCAACGCGTTTCTGCTAAAGAACCGTCATCTGGGGTGTGGACCCCCCCACCTCACTGCTATATAAAGGACTAATAACCCCCTATGGAAGTGTCATGGTACCGGAAGTGGAACTGAATTGCATCACTTCCGGTCAGTATATCTCAAAAAACAGATAGCCAAAATAATTAGTAACAGACAGAGGACTAAAATGCCTCTAGAAAGAATAAATTAATAAATATAAAACTATATTAAATGTAGAGCATGTAAACGAACTGTATCCACTGGTGTACAGGGAACAAGACCAAGCCTCGTTTTAATATCGTATCTACAGAGGCTGTCTGCATTAAACAGAGCCAAGCCTCTTGTTCGTTTCGCGCGGTGACGTCATCACGCATCTAACCCTTCCCTTTTCAACCCTCCTACACAACTCCCCAATACTATCCATATGTTTAGGGATTTGATGTTGAAAGATTTGGCCAAAATTTCACCCAAACGGAAATTCTACAATCCTTTACCTCAAGCTGGCTTAAAGTCCTTGTGTGATAACAGGGACTGGGTGATTCGCCCCACCGATAAAGGCAGGGGCATAGTTCTGTTGAATAAACTAGACTACATGAATGAATTGAATCGAATTTTGGGCGACCATGAAACTTATATGGAACTATCCAGTAACCCAACGTCCAAATATAAAAGAGTGTTGCAAAATCTGGTAATTAAAGGTTTTGACACTTTTATTTTAAACAAAAAAGAAAAATCATTCCTTGTCCCTATAGCTCCATGTATTCCCGTTATTTATTATTTACCCAAAATCCATAAAGATCCCCTCCATCCACCCGGTCGACCTATAATTAATGGGATTGACTCTGTTACCTCGAGAATAGGTAAATATATAGATTTCTTTTTACAACCCTCAGTGCGTAATATGCCATCTTACCTTAAGGACACCAAAGATGTAATAAGATTACTATCTAATGTCTCCTATTCGGGTGACCTAATCATGGCCACCCCTGATGTGGCATCTCTTTACACCTGCATCCCACATCAAAAAGGTATAGATGCTGTTCATGGTTTTCTCAATAGAGATGCCTCTCTTGCTGCCCCTCAGGTTAAATTTATTGTTGATTTAATTGAGTTCGCCACACACCGTAACTACTTTTGGTTCGATGGACGGTTCTATCGACAACATAAAGGGGTAGCAATGGGAGCTAAGTTTGCTCCTAGTCTGGCCAATTTATTTATGGCCAGATGGGAGGAGGATGTCGTCTATGCCATGGGTAGCCCACATCTTTTATGGTGGGCCCGGTACATAGACGACATCCTCCTCCTATGGACAGGCATTCCAGAAGGCCTGGAAGAGTTTTTTCGGGCTCTCAATGAAAACGATAGGGGAATAACCCTTACCTATGATTTTAGTAGGACAAGAATCAATTTTTTGGACCTTGTCATTGAGAGGACAGACCAGAGGTTTATATTTAGTACCCACTTTAAGCCAACTGATAGGAATGCATATATCCCTACAGATAGTTGCCACCACAGATCATGGCTTAGATCAGTCCCGAAGAGTCAATTCCTGCGTCTACGCAGGAATTGTACAGAACTAGAAACATTCAAAATTCAGGCTAATATCCTTAGAGAGAGATTTTTGGAAAAAGGGCTATGGATGTGGATAGGGAAATTGCCAATACCTGTGACGTCGACCGCTCTCTACTGTTGGAGGACAAACCTCGACGAGAGAACGACGATTTCAAATGGTCCTGTCTTACATCCTTTTCTACCCAGAACAAACAGATTAAACGCATCTTCGAACACCATTGGGACGTTTTAAAAACGGATAAGATTTTGGGCCCTCTACTACCTGAAGCACCTAAGGTGATTTTTAGAGGGGTACCTCCACTTCGAAATAAACTGGCACCAAATATTATTAACCCTCCTAATAAGCCATCTTTTTTCCACAATTGGACTGGCTTTTACCCCTGTAAAAGATGCTTAGTTTGTCAATTTAACATTTGTGGTAGAAGAACTAGTCACAATTTTCAATCGACTGTGACCGGCCGCACGTATCAAATTAAACATTGCTCCACCTGTGCCACTACTACGGTGGTATATCTCCTAACTTGTCCGTGTGGCAGACAATATGTGGGACAGACTATTAGGTCGTTTACAACGAGGGTGTCAGAACATATTAATTTGATTAAGGCCGGTAGTACAAACACACAGTCCCCAGACACTATAGGGAGTTCCATGACCGGAATCCTACAGGCACACAATTTTTAATAATTGATAAATATATCGCCCCATGGAGGGGAGGAGCTAACTTAAGGGGCGTCTCTCATCTTGAGACGTTCTGGATTTATGAATTGCAGACCCACTTCCCACAAGGAATGAACGTGGAGTGGGATATCAATTCATTTATCAATCAGGGTTAATGGGAATTTTTTGTCTTTTTTTCTTTTATAATTTTATATATTATATTTTAATAAAATAAAACTGATCGTGGTAGTTCATTATGATATCTGTTATTGTTACGATAATTTTTATGTAATTTTTATGTTGGCAGTTGTAGTTTAGATATTTAGGTTTTCAGCTCTGGCCATGTAAGTCCGGCCAAATTTTAATTTTTACCTTTATTTCTTATGTAAACTTATATATATATAGATATATATATATATAGATATATATATATATATCTATATATATATATATGTTTATATTTAATATTTATTTTATTTTTCATATATTTATTTATATATAAATTTAAGATGTAAGAGCCTCCATCTAATTAAATCTTCATGTGCATATTTGTAATCTAGAATGCACATAATATATGGCTGCTTTACAACCTACCAGGTGCCATCCAGCTTTATCTGATTACCTTCTAATCTTTGAATTTTTGCACAATGTGTTCTAATTGAATACATTCTGCTTATTGTGAATGATTTCGGTGGATGGCTAAGCTGGTGGATGGGAGTCATATGACCACTCTCTAGAAGGGGGTTTGTTTACCTCCTGGAGTGGCGTTGTGATGCTGTTGCGTTATTGCATAGTGGCGTCACGTTAGGTGGCAGTGCTATCTCTGTCTATCACTGCCGTACTGCCCTCATAGGGGGTCATATGACCTTATTCAGATGGAGGCTTGGCTCATCTCTCTTGGAGCGCTGTGACGTCGCCAAGTGACTGCGTGATGACGTCACCGCGCAAAAGGAATAAGAGGCTTGGCTCTGTTTAGTGCAGACAGCCTCTGTAGAGCTGGAGCGCTGTGACACCGTCACGTGACTGCATGATGATGTCACCATGTGAAACGAACAAGAGGCTTGGCTCTGTTTAATGCAGACAGCCTCTGTAGATAGAATATTAAAACGAGGCTTGGTCTTGTTCCCTGTACACCGGTGGATACAGTTCATTTACATGCTCTACATTTAATATAGTTTTATATTTATTAATTATTCTTTCTAGAAGCATTTTAGTCCTCTGTCTGTTACTGATTATTTTGGCTGTTTTTTAGATATACTGACCGGAAGTGATGCAATTCAGTTCCATTTCCAGTACCATGACACTTCCATAGGGGGTCATTAGTCCTTTATATAGCAGTGAGGTGGGTGGGGGGTCCACACCCCAGATGACAGCTCTTTAGCAGAAACACGTTGGGTGGACCCCTCACTATTACCGCTACTTGACCTTTGAAACTCTTTGATGATCTATGAAAATGTGAGTTTGTTTTCAATAATTTCAATAAACCAGTACTTACGTTATTATGCTATGTGAGTCTCTTTCATCTATTTCTCACATGGCATATGAATATCCATTTGAGGCCTTTCATTGAGATACTTTTTCCATGATTGTTGAGATTTACTGTGGACGCTACGCAGATGCCCTGTTTTGGATTACTTTGAGGATACGCTAAAGGGGAATACCTTTCCGACCAGTTGGTCACCATGCCTGTTTGACTTGGATGTCATAAGTCTCCCCAGGTCAACAACCTCTGGTAAGCCTTTAATATCTTCAGGTGACGGCTTCTCCTTACCATCATTGCCTTTCCCGGGAATTCTGGTTGCTTCTACATAGCCTCTTCATACATCTTTTGTTCCAACCTTTATTCCAATATGGACATTTAAAATACTACACTTGTGCGACCCACTGGTCTCATAGCCTGTTATGACTTGGCTGCCATACGTCGTTCCGAGTCATTCACATCTGGTAAGCCCCCCATGATCCCAGGAGGTGGCTTCTTTACTCCTTTTTTCACACTGCTGATTGACTTTAACTTGCTGGCTCCTTGTGGTGCCAATTCCACTTTGAATCTTTTTGGACTTTTATAATTTATTTGGCATCACTCTTCATATGTTTTGATATATTTTTATATATCTATACATATTTTTATTGGTATATGTTATAGTATATACACAGTGTATTATTCGTAATTTACACTAATATTGTAGAATTTTCTCACACATCGGTTCATACCTTTGTATATTATATAGATGTTATTTGGTTTTTCATATCACATGTAACCATATGGTATGTTAATATTTACACACTGTATTTGGCTTTAGATATGTCACCCATGTTATTATAATCTCTTTTTTGAGTCTATAGCGCCACACTTTTTCATATTTTTCTACTACCTGGGTCTATAGGTGTGTTGGCAGCTGTTCACTCACTTTTTTACGCAGCGCTGTTTTATTTACATTTTTTTGGATATCTGCAGATGAGGTTGGTGATGTAGCTGGGGGCGATGTTGTGGATGGCCTTGTATGTTGTGGTTAGCATTTTGAATTTTATACGGTGGGGTAGGGGAAGCCAGTGAAGGGATTGGCACAGAGGGGCAGCAGTCACAGATAGATTAGTGAGCTGTATTAGTCTAGCAGCAGCATTCATAATAGACTGAAGGGGGGATAGCCTGCATAAGGGTAGGCCATTAAGGAGAGAGTTGCATTAGTCAAGGCGGGAAATAATCAAGGAGTGAATAAGTTGCTTTGTAAACATGTAAACTGTTACTAATATTTAGAGCTTTATTTATAAAGCAAACCAGTATGATTTTTAAATTTGCTTGTATCAGTACATTTAAGCAAGCAGAGCATAATTTAAATGAATGGGGAAGAAAAAAAAGTCTCAGGAGCCCTGTAATGTGATCTGTCAAAATCAGGTGGCCAGCCTCTCCTTTTATAAGTGACATACAGTATCTCACAAAAGTGAGTACACCCCTCACATTTTTGTAAATATTTTATTATATCTTTTCATGTGACAACACTAAAGAAATTACACTTTGCTGCAATGTAAAGTAGTGAGTGTACAGCTTGTATAACAGTGTAAATTTGCTGTCCCCTCAAAATAACTCAACACACAGCCATTCATGTTTAAACCACTGGCAACAAAAGTGAGTACACCTCTAAGTGAAAATGTCCAAATTTGGCCCAGTTAGCCTCCCAGTGTCATGTGACTCGTTAGTGTTACAAGGTCTCAGGTGTGAATGGGGAGCAGGTGTGTTAAATATGGTGTTATCGCTCTAATGCCCCGTACACACGGTTGGATTTTCCGATGGAAAATGTGTGATAGGACCTTGTTGTCAGAAATTCCGACTGTGTGTAGGCTCCATCACACATTTTCCATTGGATTTTCCGACACACAAAGTTTGAGAGCAGGATATAAAATTTTCCGACAACAAAATCCGTTGTCGGAAATTCCGATCGTGTGTACACAAATCCGACGGACAAAGTGCCACGCATGCTCAGAATAAATAAAGAGATGAAAGCTATTGGCCACTGCCCCGTTTATAGTCCCGACGTACGTGTTTTACGTCACCGCGTTTAGAACGATCGGATCTTCCGACAACTTTGTGTGACCGTGTGTATGCAAGACAAGTCTGAGCCAACATCCGTCGGAAAAAATCCATGGATTTTGTTGTCGGAATGTCCGAACAAAGTCCGACCGAGTGCTGCCAGCATTGCTGCAGAGGTTAAAGGGGTGGGGAGTCAGTCTGTCAGTGCTCAGACCATACACCGCACACAGCATCAAATTGGTCTGCATGGCTGTCGTCCCAGAAGGAAGCCTCTTCTAAAGATGATGCACAAGAAAGCCTGCAAACAGTTTGCTGAAGACAAGCAGACTAAGGACATGGATTACTGCAACCAAGTAATTACTGGAACCAATACCAAGATAAAAATATTTGGTTCAGATGGTGTCAAGCGTGTGTGGTGGCAACCAGGTGATGAGTACAAAGACAAGTATGTCTTGTCTACAGTCAAGCATGGTGGTGGGAGTATCATGGTCTGGGCCTGCCTGAGTGCTGCCAGCACTGGTGGGCTGCAGTTCATTGAGGGAACCATGAATTCCAACATGCATTGTGACATACCGGAGCAGAGCATGACCCCCCCTTCGGAGACTGGGCCGCCTGCAGGATTCCAACATGATAACGACCCCAAACACACCTCCAAGATGACCATTGCCTTGCTAAAGAAGCTGAGGGTAAAGGTGATGGACTGGCCAACCATGTCTCCAGACCTAAACTCTATTGAGCATCTGTGGGGCATACTCAAATGGAAGGTGGAGGGATCGCAAGGTCTCTAACATCCACCAGCTCCGTGATGTCATCATGGAGGAGTAGAAGAGGACTCCAGTGGCAACCTGTGAAGCTCTGGTGAACTTTGCATGTCTGAGCATGCGCACTTGTGTTGGTACATAGTTGCAGAAAGAGGGGGAATTTATCTCTTCTCAGACTTTCAGTTCAGTTTTACATCAATTTTTTCAGCAGTTTAAAAGCAGATTATCTTTAAACAATATTTATTTATTTATTTATGGTACTTATATAGCGCCGTACATTGTACATTCACATCAGTCCCTACCCTCGAGGAGCTTACAATCTAAGGTCCCTAACTCACATTCATACATACTAGGGACAATTTAGACAGGATCCAATTAACCTACCAGCATGTCTTTGGAGTGTGGGAGGAAACCGGCGTACCTGGAGGAAACCCACGCAGGCACAGGGAGAACATGCAAACTCCAAGCAGGTAGTGTCCTGGTTGGGATTTGAACCAGTGACCCTTCTTACTGCTAGGCGAGAGTGCTACCACTACACCACTGTGCCGCCCATAAATATACCACATAGTTAAGAACCATTTAGGCTATCATATTATACTCTAAACATTAAACATTATTTCCATGTGCAATTCCTGTGTTTTTAGCTTGACTAATGATTTAGACGGTCTCTGTTGTCTGTAACCTATAGTGAATTTGATTTTGTGAGTAATTTTCCCAAGTGCTATAGTGAATTTATTTTTGCGCTAATTTACGCGGCTTTGGCCATTTTGATCATTTATTTGCGCTTTTATATATTCGCACTATAGAAAATAAACCCCTATTTGTTTAAACTATGTATAAATAAAGGAGTGACAATTTATGAAAAGTATATTACAGTGTTTGTGGTGCCTCAAAAGTCCTGGCTTATGTACATCGTGATGCTAATATTCTATGATTAGGATTTGGCACTTTGAAACAGCCTTTCCTTATTAATGACTCAATGAACTTCATGGAGTTCAACCTGAAATACTAGCAATCTCTAGTGGCCGAAAGGAATTACTGCAGGTGACAGCTCTAGATTGAAAGTAGGTATTTCAGCAAAAACTCTTTTTTTTTTTTTTTTTTTTTTTTTTTTATAATTGGGCTAGTTATTTTTACTCTGGCATTTCCTTCAAACTGATACTATAATGGTAAAAAAGAAAAAGAAGATATCCCCCGTGGGGCTTTAAAGCAGCAAAAAATTATGAAAATAATGAGTTGTTACTTGAAAGGGTTTTTTAATTAGTGGGACTTAACCGTAATGGTTAAAATAAGAGCTGTGCTACAGGAGATAACACAAATGAAGCTGGCACAAGTTTATACAATGATCAAGCGCTATAATAGGGTGATAATCCTGATGCGTTTAGACCCCGTTGGGTCATCTTCAGAGGATTGAGGCGCTGTGACAAAATTTACGTGTTAGAGTTCATGGATGTGACCATAAAAATATAATATAATATATATATGTTTAACAGTATAATTACCAATCACATTGTGTTTGAGCAGTTTCTCCTGAGCTTATAATTCTCCGACGTCTTCCCCACCGGGTCCCGACAGGGGTCCCTGGCCGTCCACCACGTCAGCAGGGGAAAAGGGGGAGTTTACTCGTCCATGCGTGTCTTACAAGGAGTCACACCAAGTGGATATTTCCCAAAACTGGGGAGGAGCGTGGGGGCAAGCGAGCGACACCTGCAGCCAAAGCATCAAATAACAGACAACTGTACCATCAGTGCGTTCTGTTTAGCACGGATAGAGATATATGTATCATGTGTCACTTTTTGAAAAAAAAGGATAACTCTGTTTATAATTTATTTATTATTTGTTTGATGTTGTCTGTACTTATTGGGGTCAGCGATGTATGAATATTCCCATAGTGGTGATGGTAACAAGGGGGGGGGGAGGAAGGGGTTAACAAGGGTAGATAGGACTGCATGTAGATATCAGTATGTCAGAGTATGTAATAAGTAAATAGTGGTATCTATGTGTTGGCCGTGAAATAAGTGACAAAGTAGGGTGAGAATATAGGAATGTAAAGAAAAGGGCGAGTGTGGGGAGAACATGTGAGGAAAGAAAGGGACGGGCAGACTAGTAGGGAATGGAAAAAAAAAAAAAAAATCAGGGGAAAGGAAGGGGATGGGAAAGAAAGAATGGGAAGGAGGGGGGGATGGTTAAGGGGAGAATGGGAAAAAAGATTAGGGAGTGAAGGAAAAAAGCTTAAGAGGAAAAGATCCAGGGAAAAAAAAAAAAAAGGAAACAGATTGGTGAAGTGTGAGGATAGTGCAGGTGGGGTGATGCTTGTGAGTGGAAGGGAGGCATGGGGGTGGGGAAATGGGAAGGTGCAGTGCAAGTGGCCAAATAAAACAATCAAAAAGCAGTGAAAGCAAAAACATCAGCAAAAAACACAATCCAACCGTGTGTATGTGAGAGATGGGTGTGTGTGATGGTGTACTGAAAAATGCATAGGTGCTGGAAAAGGGGTGATGAGGTGTCAAGATGGGAAAAAAATGGGACAGAAGTGAGACAAAGAAACACACAAGGTGAAGTGCAATAAAGGTGAACATGTATTGAGGGTGGATAGAATCGGATGTACATTGTACAAAATGGTGTAACTAGTCACAGTGGGAGGGAATGACGTGAAAAAGACCCACAATACAGGGTATGTCACGTCAGGTCCAACTCATCAATGTGTTCAGATACTGGTGATTACCTGTCTCCAGAGTATAGGTCAGTTGGTCAGTCTGATGAAACAGTAGGAACTAAATGCAGATCCCCCAATCTGCTTGGTCATTATAAATAAAGTGCTGGCCGCTGATTGGATGCCTAATTGGGCTGCAGGTGCACGCAGGCTGTCCCCACCCCCCCTCCTCTTCCCCTCTTCTCCTCCTCCAGCAGGGATTTACTTATTACATACTCTGACATACTGATATCTACATGCAGTCCTATCTACCCTTGTTAACCCCCCCCCCCCCCCTTTGTTACCATCACCACTATGGGAATATTCATACATCGCTGACCCCAATAAGTACAGACAACATCAAACAAATATTAAATAAATTATAAACAGAGTTATCCTTTTTTTTCAAAAAGTGATACATATATCTCTATCCGTGCTAAACAGAACGCACTGATGGTACAGTTGTCTTTATTTGATGCTTTGGCTGGAGGTGTCGCTCGCTTGCCCCCACGCTCCTCCCCAGTTTTGGGAAATATCCACTTGGTGTGACTCCTTGTAAGACACGCATGGACGAGTAAACCCCCCCTTTTCCCCTGCTGACGTGGTGGACGGCCAGGGACCCCTGTCGGGACCCGGTGGGGAAGACGTCGGAGAATTATAAGCTCAGGAGAAACTGCTCAAACACAATGTGATTGGTAATTATACTGTTAAACATATATATATTATATTATATTTTTATGGTCACATCCATGAACTCTAACACGTAAATTTTGTCACAGCGCCTCAATCCTCTGAAGATGACCCAATGGGGTCGAAACGCGTCAGGATTATCACCCTATTATAGCGCTTGATCATTGTATAAACTTGTGCCAGCTTCATTTGTGTTATCTCCTGTAGCACAGCTCTTATTTTAACCATTACGGTTAAGTCCCACTAATTAAAAAACCCTTTCAAGTAACAACTCATTATTTTCATAATTTTTTGCTGCTTTAAAGCCCCACGGGGGATATCTTCTTTTTCTTTTTGACATTAATCGGGGTGTGCAGCACTCTATATCTTCTCAGTATGTGTCTCTCCCCTTTTCTCGAATATTGGGTGGCTAAACACCCCTCCCCCTACTTTTTGACACTCGAGTTAAGATATGAGCTGTGGGATGATTCTGGTTGAATTGTGCATTTCTTGTAATACTTTTATTGTGACTGTTTCTACTGAATAAGTATTGTGTTACATTGTTTACAGGATGAGCCAATGTATATGTATAGGTGATGATTGGACTATCCCCATGTAATTACACGCTAATATTTTAGAACAGGCGAGATCGGATAAAATTATCTGTCATTCTCCCCTGTTTTCACCAATCTATCATAATACTGGACACTTTAGTGTGCCCCCTCAGGCGCACTTAACATGTTTACAATACATTGGCTAGTATTTTCATTCTGCTGTAATGACAACCCCTACCATCTGGAGCATCACATGTACGTTTTTTGGTAAATCCAATGGAGGTAGCCCATGGCTGCCTCAAATGCATTCCAACCACCCACAGCTTTCTAGATCTTTGTACACTTGAATGCAATTTATAAATTTATAGGTTTCTCATAATCCTTTTACATATTGTCTGCATTGTGTTGTTCCCCCGCCTCTCCCCCTTCCGCAGCCCGATGTGGGTTCCATGGACCGTGGACCCGTCCTGGGGATGGGGGCTTCGTCGTTGCGTCTCTTCCTGGCAGGAAAAGAGGGGGGGCACAATTAAAGGGTCCGTGCCTCCTTTCTGCACCCTCGGGTGTATCATTTCCTGCCAGCGGCGTTCCGGATCACATCCGGATGCCGTGGCGTTGCGGGCACGCGATGCTGCATGCGTGCGCGTGACATCACGACATCACGCTATTACGGCGGATGTGACGGCTGTGCTGGGATATCCATCTTCCTGAACGCCGGGGGAGCCACATGTGAAGTGTTAATCCCTGCTGGAGGAGGAGGGGGGGTGGGGACAGCCTGTGTGCACCTGCAGCCCAATTAGGCATCCAATCAGCGGCCAGCACTTTATTTATAATGACCAAGCAGATTGGGGGATCTGCATTTAGTTCCTACTGTTTCATCAGACTGGCCAACTGACCTATACTCTGGAGACAGGTAATCACCAGTACCTGAACACATTGATGAGTTGGACCTGACGTGACATACCCTGTATTGTGGGTCTTTTTCACGTCATTCCTTCCCACTGTGACTAGTTACACCATTTTGTACAATGTACATCCGATTCTATCCACCCTCAATACACGTTCACCTTTATTGCACTTCACCTTGTGTGTTTCTTTGTCTCACTTCTGTCCCATTTTCTTCCCATCTTGACACCTCATCACCCCTTTTCCAGCACCTATGCATTTTTCAGTACACCATCACACACACCCATCTCTCACATACACACGGTTGGATTGTGTTTTTTGCTGATGTTTTTGCTTTCACTGCTTTTTGATTGTTTTATTTGGCCCCTTGCACTGCACCTTCCCATTTCCCCACCCCCATGCCTCCCTTCCACTCACAAGCATCACCCCACCTGCACTATCCTCACACTTCACCAATCTGTCTCCTTTTTTTTTTTTTTTCCCTGGATCTTTTCCTCTTAAGCTTTTTTCCTTCACTCCCTAATCTTTTTTCCCATTCTCCCCTTAACCATCCCCCTCTCCTTCCCGTTCTTTCTTTCCCATCCCCTTCCTTTCCCCTGATTTTTTTTTTTTTTCCATTCCCTACTAGTCTGCCCGTCCCCTTCTTTCCTCACATGTTCTCCCCACACTCGCCTTTTTCTTTACATTCCTATATTCTCACCCTACTTTGTCACTTATTTCACGGCCAACACATAGATATCACTATTTACTTATTACATACTCTGACATACTGATATCTACATGCAGTCCTATCTACCCTTGTTAACCCCTTCCTCCCCCCCCTTTGTTACCATCACCACTATGGGAATATTCATACATCGCTGACCCCAATAAGTACAGACAACATCAAACAAATATTAAATAAATTATAAACAGAGTTATCCTTTTTTCTTTCTCGAACATCACGGGACACAGAGCCACAGTAATTACTGATGGGTTATATAGGTATCACTGGTGATTGGACACTGGCACACCCTATCAGGAAGTTCAACCCCTATATAATCCCTCCCCCTTGCAGGGATACCTCAGTTTTTACGCCAGTGTCTTAGGTGATGGACGTGTAAAGATGTCCTGTGCTGAGCTCCAAAGGGAATATCTTGATATCCTATACTGGGGCAAGCCAGGCGAACCGGATCCATTCAAAGTGTCTTTTCATGGCCGAATTGAATGGTACCCGGGCCTCGTGTCCGAAGAAATGAGGTTTTACCCGTAATGCTTCTCTTTTTAGAGAGCTGGACCCCGCAGATCAGAAAATGGCTTTAAACTTCCTAATTTCTGGCGAGGTGCTTTACGGTCCCAGAACTGTTGGATCCCCCTACTGATGGGGGCCCCAGTCTCTGACGGTTTTTTCAAACGGAGCCCACCGTGAGAGGTGAAGATTGGGTCTGTGTAAACAGCACCCTGCGGCTGGATAAGGTAAGAGGAGATTCCACAGAATTTTTGAGTTCTAGTGGCTTTTCTCCTTTAAGGTAAATGCATGCTATGCCTATTGTGACCACCGGGGGCTGCCAAGAGCACAAACCTACACATGCTGACTGTCTCAGGTGTTGTAATCGCTGTTTATGTCCCAGCGTATCAAGCAGGCTGCAAACAGGTAAGGTGGAAAGGGGGATTTCTCATGTTTGAATGTTCCCCCCCAGGCTAGAGAGGGGCCACAGGGGTCTAGAAAGTGGTTATACCACCCGGGCTCTGCGGCCTAATGGCCACCATCTCTCAAGATAGCCGTTCAGGCAGATCTTGTTACCAGCCTCCCCCCCCCCCCCCCCATCCCCAGTCTTTCTCCGGAAGCATGACAGGAGAGTCGGCAGCGCGGGAAGCGCTCGTTTTTTTCAAAACTCGAGGGGGGGGCGGTAGAGGAGGGGGCGGGACGTCAGCACAGGTGCTTAGACTCCCACTCAGGCCAGCTGCAGGCTATTAGAGGCACTCTGTACAGGTGCACACAGCCTTCTGAGACACACAGAGCTGACGGTCGCATGTAAGGTGGGACACAGGCATTCTCCTAGGCAGCATTTACTGAAGTAACACCAGACTGAGCATTGGGTAGCAAGGCTTTTAGCCAGACTACATCGCTCAGCGGGCAGTGTTCATTTGTATACCTCACACCTTGTTGCTTTGCACTATGGGTAGAAGAGGTTCAAGCACCCCAGGAACCAGAGACACTAGGGGATCTCGTTCAGGTTCTGAGGGCCCCCTGTCGGCAGCATCCTCCCCCCCTAAAGATGGGCCAGGGACGGCTAGCCAGGGAGAGCCATCGGGGTCAGGGGCTACACCTGCTTCTGGCACTTCAGCCCCTGTATATATTACACAAGAGGTTTTTTCCTCAACCATTAATGATCTAGAGGAAAGATTAATGGCCGTGATTACGTCTTCACTCAGTGGAAGAAAACGCACTAGGCTTTCCTCTGTTCCCCAAGACCCTCAGACAGAGGAGCTCTGGGATAAAGGAGATGAATCCCTTTCAGAGGATCGGGATGGGATGGATGATTCCTCTTCGGAGGATTCAGGTGGAGAGGGACCCTCTGCGACTTCCCAAGAGGAGAAAGTCTTAGTGCAGATCCTCAGTGGATTGGTCCGCTCCACATTTAAGTTGCCCATACCTGAAACTGCTAAAGAATCCTCTTCTGCTTTGGGGTCACTGCTTTTCCTGTTCATACTTTACTTGAAAAGCTTATTTATTCTGAGTGGGATCACCCAGACAAACGTTTTTTTCCGCCGAGAAAGTTTTCAACACTTTATCCGATGGAAGAAAAGTTTATTAAAATGTAGGGAATACCGGCTATTGATGTCGCCATTTCCTCCGTAAATAATAGCCTGACTTGTCCTGTAGACAATGCTCAGATGCTCAGGGATCCTGTAGATAAAAGGATGGAATCCCTATTGAAGGATGTTTTCTCCTTAGCAGGATCAGTGGCCCAACCTGCAGTAGCAGCGATTGGAGTCTGTCAATACTTAAGAGACCATGTTAAGCAGGTCTTCAAAGTATTACCTGAACAGCAGGCCCAGGGGTTTGCTAACCTTCCAGCGGCCTTATGCTTTGTGGTTGACACCATTAGAGATTCTATCGTGCAAACCTCCCGTCTTTCACTGGGGTTGGTGCATATACGTAGAATCCTATGGTTGAAAAATTGGTCAGCCGAAGCACCATGTAAGAAGCTACTGGCTGGGTTTCCATTTCGTGGTGCAAGGTTGTTTGGAGAGGACTTGGATAACTATATCAAGAGAATCTCTTGTGGGAAAAGCACTTTCTTACCTGTCAAGAAGAAGAGTAAGCGTCCCTCTTTCAAACGGACTCTTTCCCCAGCGCCGGGGGCTTCAGCCTCCAGGCAGTCTCGACGGCCGCCTCCATCGGGGTCCAGAGACAAGAGTCAACCCCAGGGACAAAAGAAGTCCTGGGGAAAGAAGCCTACTAGGCAAAACACTAAGACCTCTGCATGAGGGGGCGCCCCCGCTCACTCGAGTGGGGGGAAGACTGCGACAGTTCTCAGAGCTCTGGCACGAGGACTTCCAGGACAGATGGGTAGTCTCCACGGTAACCTTAGGGTACAAGCTGGAGTTTCAGGAATTCCCTTCTCCTTGGTTCCTCAGATCAAATGTTCCCAGAGACCCAGAGAAGAAGCAGTCGCTCCTCCTAGCGTTAGAGCGACTTTTGTCGCAGGAGGTCATTATGATAGTTCCCGCAAAGGACCAGGGATTGGGCTTCTATTCCAACCTTTTTACGGTCCAAAAGCCAAATGGGGATGTCAGGCCGATTCCTAAGGATTCAATCCTTCCGCATGGAATCAATTCGAACAGTAGTTCCCACCCTGCAGGGAGGAGAATTTCTGGCATCAATAGACATCAGAGATGCATATCTGCATGTGCCCATTTTTCCTGCTCATCAGAAGTTTCTGCGCTTCGAGGTAGGAGGGCGCCATTTCCAGTTTGTGGCTCTGCCTTTCGGGATAGCCACTGCACCTCGAGTGTTCACAAAGATCTTGGCTCCTCCTCTGGCCAGATTAAGGGCTCAGGGTATAGCTGTCATAGCATACCTAGACGACCTGCTCTTGATAGACCGGTCGGTAGCCTCTTTGAATGGAAACTTGAGGACCACGGTCAGGTATCTAGAACACCTGGGTTGGATCCTCAACTTAGAAAAGTCTTTCCTAAAACCAGTAAGAAGACTGGAGTATTTAGGTCTGATTATAGATACAAGCCAGGAGAAAATATTTCTACCCCAGGCAAAGATCACTGCTTTGAGAGAGCTGATTCTGACAGTAAGGACCAAGAAGGGTCCCTCAGTCCGCCTTTGTATGAGGCTACTAGGGAAGATGGTGTCTTCATTCGAAGCAGTTCCCTATGCGCAGTTTCACTCAAGAATGCTGCAACACAGTATTCTGTCGATCTGGAACAAGAAGGTTCAGGCATTAGACTTTCCGATGCACCTGTCGCATGCGGTGCGTCAGAGCCTCAATTGGTGGCTCATACCCGAAAACCTGCAGAAGGGGAAATCCTTTCTACCGGTTACCTGGACGGTGGTAACAACAGATGCCAGTCTGTCAGGTTGGGGAGCAGTTCTGGAACAGGCTGCGGTCCAAGGGGTATGGTCCAAGACAGAGAGGACCTTACCCATCAACATTCTGGAGATCCGGGCGATACATCTAGCTCTAAAAGCCTGGACTATCAGGCTACAGGGTTGTCCGGTCAGGATCCAGTCCGACAATGCCACAGCAGTGGCTTATGTCAATCATCAGGGAGGCACCCGGAGCCGAGCTGCTCAAAAAGAGGTAAACCAGATCTTAGTCGGGGCAGAGATGCATGTGCCATGCATATCGGCAGTTTTCATCCCGGGAATAGAGAATTGGCAGGCGGACTATCTAAGTCGCCAGCAGTTACTTCCAGGGGAATGGTCTCTGCATCCCGACGTCTTTTGGGCCATATGCCAAAGATGGGGGGTTCCAGATGTAGATCTCTTTGCATCCCGATTCAACAAAAAGATAGACAGATTTGTGGCAAGGACAAAAGATCCTCTTGCATGCGGGACGGATGCGTTGGTGATTCCGTGGCATCGGTTCTCACTGATTTACGCATTCCCGCCTATTCTGCTACTACCACGACTCCTTCGCAGGATCAGGCAGGAAAGGAAGTCGGTACTTCTGGTGGCCCCCGCTTGGCCCAGAAGGACTTGGTATGCAGAAATAGTAAGGATGACAGTGGGTTCCCCGTGGACCCTACCGGTACGCTCAGACCTGTTATCTCAGGGTCCAGTGTTCCATCCTGCCTTACAAACGCTAAATTTGACGGTTTGGCTATTGAGACCCACGTTCTGAAGAGTCGTGGGCTCTCAGGTCCTGTCATATCTACCTTGATTAATGCAAGGAAGCCAGCTTCCAGGATGATTTATCATAGAGTCTGGAAGGCTTATATAACCTAAATATGTCATAGGTAGAATCCTTGATTTTCTACAGATGGGATTAGAGATGAAGCTGGCCTTGAGTACCATCAAGGGCCAGGTTTCTGCTTTATCAGTATTATTTCAGCGGCCACTTGCTTCACATTCTTTGGTCCGAAACTTTATGCAGGGGGTGATGCGTCTTAATCCTCCGGTTAAAGCGCCCCTAAACCCCTGGGACTTGAATTTGGTCCTGGCTGTGTTACAGAAACAGCCTTTTGAACCAATAAGTCAGATTCCTTTGGTCTTGTTGACAAGGAAATTAATTTTTCTGGTGGCCATCTCTTCTGCTAGAAGAGTATCAGAATTAGCAGCTCTTTCCTGTAAGGAGCCTTATTTGATTATACACAAGGATAGAGTGGTACTACGCCCTCATCCTAGTTTTTTACCGAAGGTGGTTTCTGATTTTCATTAAAACCAAGACCTTGTTCTACCTTCCTTTTTTCCAGATCCCTGTTCTCCGGAAGAGAGATCTCTACATTCGTTGGATGTAGTAAGAGCAGTTAAGGCCTATCTAGGGGCAACTACTCAGATCCGCAAGACGGATGTTTTGTTTGTGCTGCCAGAGGGTCCCAATAGAGGACAGGCAGCGTCAAAAGCTACCATTTCTAAATGGATTCGACAGTTGATCATTCAAGATTACGGTTTGAAACAGAAGATTCCTCCGTTTCAGATCAGGGCACATTCCACAAGGGCTATTGGTGCTTCATGGGCAGTGCATCACCGGGCCTCTATGGCTCAAATCTGCAAGGCCGCAACCTGGTCTTCAGTTCATACATTCACCAGATTCTATCAGGTGGATGTGAGAAGGCATGAGGATATCGCCTTTGGGCGTAGTGTGCTGCAGGCAGCGGTACAGGGTCCTCAGGTCTGATTGCACCCTACTTGGTCGTGGTTCCCCCCCTCAGGTAGCATTGCTCTGGGACATCCCATCAGTAATTACTGTGGCTCTGTGTCCCGTGATGTTCGAGAAAGAAAATAGGATTTTTTAAAACAGCTTACCTGTAAAATCCTTTTCTTTCGAAGGACATCACGGGACACAGAGGTCCCGCCCCTCTTCTAATACACTATATTGCTTGGCTACAAAACTGAGGTATCCCTGCAAGGGGGAGGGATTATATAGGGGGTTGAACTTCCTGATAGGGTGTGCCAGTGTCCAATCACCAGTGATACCTATATAACCCATCAGTAATTACTGTGGCTCTGTGTCCCGTGATGTCCTTCGAAAGAAAAGGATTTTACAGGTAAGCTGTTTTAAAAAATCCTATTTTTTCAAAAAGTGACACATGATACGTATATCTCTATCCGTGCTAAACAGAACGCACTGATGGTACAGTTGTCTGTTATTTGATGCTTTGGCTGCAGGTGTCGCTCGCTTGCCCCCACACTCCTCCCCAGTTTTGGGAAATATCCACTTGGTGTGACTCCTTGTAAGACACGCATGGACGAGTAAACCCCCCCTTTTCCCCTGCTGACGTGGTGGACGGCCAGGGACCCCTGTCGGGACCCGGTGGGGAAGACGTCGGAGAATTATAAGCTCAGGAGAAACTGCTCAAACACAATGTGATTGGTAATTATACTGTTAAACATATATATATATTATATTATATTTTTATGGTCACATCCATGAACTCTAACACGTAAATTTTGTCACAGCGCCTCAATCCTCTGAAGATGACCCAACGGGGTCGAAACGCGTCAGGATTATCACCCTATTATAGCGCTTGATCATTGTATAAACTTGTGCCAGCTTCATTTGTGTTATCTCCTGTAGCACAGCTCTTATTTTAACCATTACGGTTAAGTCCCACTAATTAAAAAACCCTTTCAAGTAACAACTCATTATTTTCATAATTTTTTGCTGCTTTAAAGCCCCACGGGGGATATCTTCTTTTTCTTTTTGACATTAATCGGGGTGTGCAGCACTCTATATCTTCTCAGTATGTGTCTCTCCCCTTTTCCTGATACTATAATGGTTATGATTCAGTTTTGGTTTTTCTAAACTTTTTTTTTTTGTTTATCCTTTTTTCAATTAACCTCTTTCTCAGATATCAGAAGAGGGCAGCAGTGAAAAGGAATAGCAAAGATCAGCTCTGTGCATACTTGCTGCACATATTCCAAGAGCACTTGAACTACAGTTCCACTTTAAAAAGGCTAAGTAGGATACATTAGAATGTGATAAGAAATCAAGAACTAAATAACAATAATAATAACAAAATATTAAAATGTGAAAAAATGGAGCCACACCCATTGACCGTCCTACACAGGTTAGGAGGGTCACAGAAAAGCCAAATACATTCTACAGATGCATTGTCCCCATGAAGCTTGGACCAAACAGTTCATTGGATAAATAAGTTTGTTGTTTATTGAAGTGTTATTTCCTTTAGGGCAGGGGAAGATTTAAAACATAACTGCCTTCCCACAATATCCCCACATCACCTTAGCGGGTAGAGGTCAGGCGGAAGAGAATTTTTCCTGTTAGCCCTGAACTGGTATTTTTATAGGGGCAATTCATTCCACTAGCCCCTAAGCCTGATATGTTACCAAGTATCATTGGGGGGGGGGGGGTGGCTACACATAAAGGAAATACTAAAACTGTTATCAGAAAATGTAATGAAACGAGATGGATCTGTCAGCAGGCTGGGTGGTATTCACAATTATGCCCAACCCAATCTGTTGAGTATATACGTTGATGGAAAAAACAACCGCGCTTAGGATAGGGGTAGGGGGATAGGTTTGCTGCCTCCCCTAATAATGCTCCCCTGTGGGAACACTAGATAGTGAAAAAACAAAACAAAGAGGTGGGGTGTATGGCGCTACCTAAAAAGCAAATATATATAAAGGAACGTAAAAAAGGCTAGTGAGCCCCTAAAATGCACAATACATAAACAACCCGACCTCAAAAATGGTGTCAGTGTCTCATGTATCGAAATAGCTGTGAAGTGTGTATACCAACAAAAAACATTTACACCTATAAATAGTGTAAGTGAACTGCCATGCAAGATAGCTCCTGTTAGGTAGCCACAAAACACGACCTAAGAGTATGTGTTATATGTGCTTACATAAACAGAGTGAAATGGTAACATGTGAGTCTCAACAGCTACGCCAGGACATAGACCATAATAAAGTAAAATCAAATGATATAGCAATAGTAAGCACCTAGTGAGAATGCAATAAAAATTAAGTGAACTGAATTAAACCACTATCAGGCATATCATGTCATAAATATCAAACATAATGCCCTGGTACATAAAATATACCAAGATATCAGAATAAAGGCACATATCAAAGGCATGTAAAAGTCGACGGTGCCACGCGCGCTACGTCATTTCCAGGTACTCGAGATGGTGGAACGCAGTTGGAATGCAGCGGACCGCTGCTGTCCCCATCTCGGATCACTTTTTTTTTAAGTGTGGTTTGTGGTCTGACTATCACTGCCTAGGAGTTGGCCATACACATATATGTTGTATATATGTTATCTGGAACTTTTGTTGCATTATTTTTTACTGTTTTTTACCAAATTTTTTCTCGTCAAAAGAAGTTTATTGAGTATACAATGTTATAAAGATACATAAAGTAAGTTTACAAGGATCTATAAAGTAAGCTCATTGTTTTACAGTAGGGTTTATATAGGTAAATATCATGAAATGTCAAATATTAAACATTGGGTTCACGTAAACCTAAATTAAAGATATATATCATTTCCTTAGTTACTTTTGTAGGTATTTAAATGATTTATACCTACTATACATATTGTTTACAAGTAGAGTGTATATAGGTCAAATAAATTCTGATAATGAGCTTTAATCGTAAGGTGGAGAAAAGGAAAGAGAAAGAAGAAAAAGGGTTGAAAGGTAGAGGTATGGTCCACAAGGTTGTCCCGCTCGTCAGTTTATTATTCTTTTTAGTTCTCTTTGAAGCCTTAGAATGGGTGTCTCTGTAAGTCATTTAATCTGTTACCATGGCAACAGGACAGAGTCATTGAAGTTTGACAGGAACTGTTGTTTTATCCAAGGATGCCAAAGTTTTTCAAATTTTGGAATTTGATTTTGATCGATGGCTACCATCTTAGCATGGGACATTGTATTATTCATTCTGTGAATTGTTTCTGCTAGTACCAATGTAGGAGATTTCCATGCCTTGGCCACTGTTTGTTTTGCAGCCGTTATTAGTTGGATCATAAGTTTGAATTGAGAGAGTGTTAACCATTCCGGTTTTAGATTAGTAAGATAAGTAAAGTTAAATATGGATCTGGTTGTATTATTTTTTTAAATATTTTAGATGCAATCACGAAGACTTCCTTCCAGAAGGTTTGGATTACTGGGCATGTCCACCATATGTGTAAATATGTGCCTATTTCTGGGCATCCTTGAAAACAAAGAGCTGAGGTATTAGGTGAATATTTTGCCACTCTAGCGGGTACAAGGTACCAGCGAGTTAGGACTTTATAATTTGTCTCCAGTGCTAAGATGTTGGGTGAAGATGACTTAGATGTGAGCCATATGTTAGACCAGTCCGTGTCTTCTAAAGTTCGTCCCAGGTCCTCCTCCCACCTCTGAACGTAAGAGGGTCTATTAAGATTTGCTACTCCATATAATTGATTATAAAGTGATGAAATTGTACCTTTAGCAAATGGATCTTTTGTACAGATTGATTCAAAAATGGATAATTGGGATAATGGTGTATCCCCCTTTAGGAATGGTGTATAGAAATTTTTGATTTGGAGATATCTAAATATCTCAGAGTTTGGTAGATCATATTTTTCTCTAAGCGATGGGAATGAAAGGAATGATTTAGATGCTATGAAGTCATTTAGTGTCTGAATGCCTGATGTTGTCCAAGCTTTAAAAGAATTTGGGTAGATCCATGCCGGATAAAAGGCCGGATTTCTGATAAAAGAAAGGAGAGGATTGTGTGGAGATTGTAACTGATATTTGGTTTTTAGTTTATCCCAGAGAGATAAGAAGTGTTTAGTTATGGGATTATGAATTTTAAAGCGGTCTTTAGGATCAAGCCATAATAAATTTGATATTAATAGAGGGTCATTTTCTGAAGCCTCTATAAATACCCATAATGGGATTTCCTGTTTTGCATGGTATTTGGACAGACTGGCCAAATGTGCTGCTCTGTAGTAGTTAGTAAAATTAGGGTATCCCAGGCCTCCTTTATTTTTGGGAAGATGTAGTGTGTGTATAGGTATACGTGGTTTAGAAGAGCCCCATATAAATGAAGTTGCTCTTTTTTGTACTATTCTCAAAAAATAGGAAGGAATTGGAATAGGGAGGACTCTGAATAGATAAAGCAATTTGGGTAGAATAGTCATTTTGATTGCATTAATCTTCCCTATCTAGGATAAAGGAAGTTGCGACCATTGTTTTATTAGATTTGTGATCTGTCTTAATACAGGAGGATAATTGGTTGAGAATAAGTCAGAATGAGATGCTGTTAAATGAATTCCAAGATATGGGATTGATTTTTCTGCCCATGTGAATGGGAGTGCAGCCCTATCCGGGATCAATTCCATGTTTGTGAGTGAAATATTAAGCACTAGGCATTTCTTAGGATTAATCATAAGGCCGGATAGGGCTGCAAACCCATCAAGAGCTGGTATTAAGTTAGGACCAGAGACCTGTGGTGATGATAGAAAAAGTAATATATCGTCTGCAAATATACATAATTTGTGTGTAATACCTCCTACTTCAATGCCAGTTATAGTTTGGTTTGTTCTGATGTATTGGGCCATGGGTTCGAGTATAAGGGCAAATAATAAGGGAGATAATGGGCAACCCTGTCGGGTACCTCTTTCGATATTAAAGGCTTCAGATTTGTATCCAGCATATTTTATATAGGCTTTGGGTTTATTATATAATGCTTTGATCCATGTTAAAAAGTGGGGTCCAAAACCCCATTTTTGTAATGAATATTGCATATATTGCCAGGATACTGTGTCAAATGCCCTCTTAATATCGAGAGATAGAAAACATAAAGGGATTTTCCGTTTTTTAGCAATATGTGCCAGTAACACTGCCCTGCGTATATTATCGCCTGCCTGTCTATTTGGCATGAAGCCTACTTGATCTCTATGTATTAATTTTCCTATAATGCTATTGGGGCGTTTTGCTATTATTTTTGCTAATAATTTAATATCGAGGTTTAACAGAGAGATAGGCCGATAATTCACACAGGAAGTATCATCAGAAAGGGGTTTTGGGATCATACAACCAATTGCCATTAGTGTTTCTTGCCGAAAAGAATGTCCATCTAGAAGTTTGTTAAAAGTTTCAGTGAGAATGGGAGAGAGTATTTCTGAGAATGTTTTATAGTCTAAAGCCGAGTAGCCGTCTGGGCCTGGTCTTTTGTTAAGTTTTAGGTCTTTTATGGCGTTAGCAACTTCATCTATAGTTATAGGCTCATCCAAACTGCTTTTTTGATTCTGAGATAACTCAGGTAAGGTTATTTTTGAGAAGAAGGATTCAGCCTCTGTAGGATTAAATTCATTGTTTGTCTTGTATAAAGTTGCGAGATGTGAGTGAAATTTATGGACTATTTTAACTGGATTACAAGTGTAAACATTTTTTGATAATTTCAAGCGTATTGGTTTGAAAGATTTGTTAGTTGAATTTAATGCCCGAGCCAAATATGTACCTGGTTTGTTTGTATTCATGTAGAAATTGTGTTTGGAGCGTTTGAAGGATTTATCAACTGACTCAGTGAGAAATAGATCGTATTCCAATCTAGATTTTTCCAGATGAGATTTTGTACTCTGAGATGGATTATCTTGAAATGATATGTAGGCTGCATTAAAATTGAGTTCTAGTTTTTTTGCTAGACTTTTGCGTTCCCGTTTAAATAGTGCCATTTGTCTTTGTATTGTACCACGCAAGACAGGCTTATGAGCTTCCCACAGTGTTATTGGGGAGATGTCTGTTATATTATTAATTGATATGTATTCCTTTAAAGCTTGTTCAATGGCCATCTGATGTAGTGGGTGTTTGAGCATTATGTCCGGTAAGTACCACGTTGGGTCATGCGCTTTTGGTATGGCTGAGGCTATAGTAGTGTATACTGCATTATGGTCAGACCACGGAATCGGAATTATATCTGATGCAATAATTTCTGGTATCATTCCTATTGTTAGAAAAATATGATCTATTCTGGTGAAGGTTTGATGAGGGTGCGAGAAATAAGTGAATTTCTTTTTCATTGGGTTACTTTCTCTCCATGAATCTACCAGATTGTATTTGGAAAGAAGTTGAGAAAAAGGTAATCTAGAGGTTATTTTGGATGGTGTAAAAGGTGATTTATCTAGAAATGGGAGGAGGACCTGGTTCGAATCCCCACACATTATCACTGTTCCTATTTTGTGTGTATTAATCACTTGTAATATATGTGAGAGGAATGGTGTAGGTTGTTTGTTAGGAGCGTAGTAGGAAATCACCGTGATTGCTGTATCCATTATATAACCCATGAGTATCAGGTATCTACCTTCTGGGTCTTTAATTTCTGATGATAAGGTGAATGGTGTGGATCGGTGAAATGCAATTAGAGTTCCCCTTTGTTTGGTACAGGCAGAAGCCGTGTAAATTTGTTGATAAAAAGGAGAAATATATTTTGGAGTAGAATCTTTGGTGAAGTGTGTTTCTTGGAGGCATACTATGTGAGCCTTCTTGTTATGGAAAGTACGGAAGGCTTTGGTCCTTTTTTGAGGGACATTTATTCCCTGAACATTCAGGGAAAGTATATTCAGTGGTGCCATGGCAATAGATCAAATAGTTTTGACTTACTTTTTGTTATGCAGAGCTGACTGCGCAGATCAACCTGTGTGGACTGAAGAGATGAATAGATAGAAAAGAAACCAGTGAATTCTGGAGTAAAGAGTAAACAAAAAACATATGAGATTAGATGATATATTGTATAAATTATTTTTTGCAAGTAATCACAATTTACCCTTGAAAGAGAATAAATATCTCTCTCAGGGGAATAAGTGCCTTCGTCACACTCCCACATAATATGGTTGGGAGAATGAGGAGGGCTAATGGGGGTACACGGATCTTCCGCTTACAGGAGAGAAGTGCTATGTCAAAAGACATCAAAATGATGTTTCATTAATTGGAGTGCAGAATATAGTTTTTGTTGAAATTATTTATTCCAGGGTGGTTGTATATGGTTAGTCTTGCCCTAGGCTAAATAATTCAGTTAGAAAGGTACTGTTAATAACTTTGGTATTGATGAAGATAGTTTGAATTATTTGGGGATTTTAACCCTTTTAGAGTAAACAATTACATATTTTATTCATATGTAACTGTTTAGATATGTTAACTCATAAAATTGAGGTTGTATTGCTTCAGATTAGAATAAACAAAAACATAATTCTAGGAACTAGTTAGGTAATAATATATTTGTTTTAAGAAAAGAAAGAAAAAGCTTCCATTACTTCTGGATTATTGAACATATTTGTCCTAAAAAGTAATAAATCTATTGTTATTACCTGATAATATATAACTGAACAAGAATTTCCTTATTTCACTTATCTATTCTAAGGCTATATGAATCAGAAGTAATAAGAAATATAACTGGAATGTAACATGATCCCACACAGTGTGTGACTATCAGAATGCAGTTACATTCAGTTATAAATATAGGTTTTTTATAGAGAACCATCTCTTAGTATAATAAATGAAGAGATATCAGGAATTAGGATGTCAGTCCATTGAATCTTCTTGGTCCATGGATGATGTGGCATAACGGCCTTTTTTGTGAGAATGATGATTCCCATTTTGTACTGAAATTTTCTGGGTGCTGCCTGAAGGTGAAGATGATGCCATTCTTCTGCATGTGGGAGTGTTGCTGCTTGTGGGTTCTGTCAGATTTAATTTTAAAAGGGTTTGTTGTAGTTCATCTGCTGATCTGCTTCTGTAAATTGTACCTTGGTAGTTAAATCTGACTGAAAAGGGGAAGCCCCATTGATACATAATGTTGTGGCGTTGCAGTTCCATTAGTTGGGGTTTCATGGATCGTCTTTTAGTAATAGTAAGTTGGGATAGGTCAGCAAAAATTTGATAATTGTGTCCTTGAAAATTAAGTTCCTTTTTTTCTCTTGCAGCAATTAGTATTTGTTCTTTCGTTCTGTAATAATGAAATTTTGTGATTATATCACGTGGGGTTCCATCTTTCTTTTTGGCTGTGAGGGCTCTGTGTACTCTGTCCAGTTCTAAACGTTCAATAGGGATATCTGGCTTTAGTTCTTGTAATAGAGCAGTAATAGTAGATTGCAGGTCTGTCACAGTTTCAGGTATTCCCCTTATGCGCAAGTTTGAACGTCTGGCTCTCTCGTAATCTTCGAGCTTAGTTTGAAGTATTAAATTCTCTTTTTTTAATTGTTCCAATTCTGTTATATTTTCTTGGGTTGTAATTTCAATTTCATCCATTTTTATTTCTAAGGCTGCGGTGCGGTTTCCCAGCTTTCTTATTTCTTTGGTTAGGCTGTTTGTTATTTGGTCTGAGGTTTGTTTTAAAGCTTTATGAAGCATCTTTTCAAATTGTAATAATATTACTGGGGATACTGAGGAGGCTTGTGGAGAAGTTTGTGAGAGGATTTGTTTTGTATCTGACTCAAATGGAGAGTCTTGCTGTGACATTTTCTGTCTGTGAGAGCGCCCTGATGCTGTATCTTGTGAGGTGACTGGAGCTGCTTCAGCTGCAGTGAGTGCCTGTGAGCTCTTTGTGAGGTGATTTTTATTTCTGCCACGGTTTCTTCCCAGTACCATATTTCCTGCCCAAACTTTCAGTTTGTTCCCTGGGGCAAAAAGGTTCAAATGGATACCTTTTGAGCCTGCAGGCTCCGCTTTGTCCTTCTCTTCTCTCCTCAGCGGTGTGGAGCTCTAACAATGAATGTCTGCTCCGCTAGGCTCCGCCTCCTGCCCCTCCGTTTTTTTACCAAATTTTAAATAAATGAACGTTTTCTTGCTACACTATGGGAGCCTATATTTTTTTCTCCTATGAGGGATTTATTAAGGATTATGTCCTATCCATCTGAAGTTAGAGGTGTGTTTCCGGAGCACACATTACAGTTATCGTGGTGAATTGGTTGGCTACAGTGACCTTACCCATACGCGCACTGCCCCTTTGGGGGTGAGAGGATTAGTTGAGTGGGGACCCTTGAGGGGGAGCACAAAGTCACCCAAGGATATTGTGAGCACTCAAGTCACCATTATATTGTTTGCCATATATCTGAACATTGCTGGACCCGCACTTCATATGAACTGTCAGATATTCACTTACATGTGAACGCAATTTCCATTATTGTAATGGACTAATACATGCCTTTGATATGTGCCTTTATGCTGGTATCTTGGTATATTTTATGTACTAGGGCATTATGTTTGATATTTATGACATGATATGCCTGATAGTGGTTTAATTCAGTTCACTTAATTTTTATTGCATTCTCACTAGGTACTTACTATTTCTATATCATTTGATTTTACTTTATTATGGTCTATGTCCTGGCGTAGCTGTTGGGACTCACATGTCACCATTTCACTCTGTTTACGTAAGCACATATAACACATAATCTTAGTTCGTGTTTTGTGGCTACCTAACAGGAGGTATCTTGCATGGCAGTTCACTTACACTCTTTATAGGTGTAAATGTTTTTGTTGGTATACACACTTCACAGCTATTTCAATACATGAGACACTGACACCATTTTTGAGGTCGGGTTGTTTATGTATTGTGCATTTTAGGGGCTCACTAGCCTTTTATATATATATATATATATATATATATATATATATATATATATATGGTTTTTAGGTAGCGCCATACACCCCACCTCTTTGTTTTATTTTTTCACAATCTGTTGAGTATGCCTAATCTAGTGGATTAATTGACTCATCTCTGTTGAGAGCAATTAAGTAGAATTCAACATTTACACAAGAAAAAAAAAGTAAAATATCAAATGTTTATAAGAGAAAACCTTTTAAAAACTTTCTGCTAATATTGTAAATTATGTTTATTAAAAACAACTGATTTTTACGTTATTTGGTGGCTAAGCATTATTGCACATTCATGGTTTTAAATTGGAAAAGAATTTAACATCTAATGGAAACCTGAGACACTAAGTGCTTTTTAATAGCGTACCCTTCTGTATCTAAATGTGAAGAGAAATGTTCCATAGAAGCTCATTGTTCAGTTACTAGCTTTTCCAAATGAAGATTCTTGATTTATAGTTATCAGGATAACGAGAGTCTGTTTGAAATTTGGCTTAGAAAAATTAGCAAGAATGGTGTGGAACTTTAATAACAGGTCAGAAAAATGTATACAAAATATACAGTATATACAACTAACCAATGACATGTTACTGTAAATTATTGCAGCATAGACATACAGTAGCTAGGTTGGCTTCTGATTTTAGGTCATAAAGGACAGTAAAAAAATCATCCGAGTTCGCCGCACGCCATTCAGCGGTGAGCTCAGATGATTTTTTTACTGATGCCTGTTTTTCGCCAAAAATCCTGTAAGTTGTGCATTAAATGCACTTGATAATTGATGCCAAATGTTATTTTACTATGAGTTCTCTCTCTGTTTCCCCATCTATGGAGTGTGGTATGTCATTCTTGTCTTAAAACGTCTCCCTGCAAGATTTTACTGAGGAACCATCCAGCATATCCCCAGATCATTTGATCAATGCCTTTTTTATCCCAGACTGAGAAGCTAAGGATCCAATAATTTTGGTGAGTGGGGACACCAAAGGGGGAGCCACTTCACTGATTCAAAAGTTTTGGAGCACTATTGTACTTTTCACTGAAGCACCTGAGCACTTTTAGATTTTATGTTTTTTGTTTTCTCTTAACATTGATACAATAGGCACTGTTTATTAGGATGTATATTGCTTGATATAGGCTGCTAGTGCTGTTTTATATATTTTTCATTGTAGCAGGGGTACGCCCCTGTCCAGCTGCTATTGCACCTTAAGGGGGCATATTGGCCCCCAAACACATTTAAACTAAGCCCTAAAGTGTATCTTAAGGCAAAAAAAAAACATACGTAGTACATATCTGCAATACATGACCTGTCTTTTCTCCCTTTGAAGATTTTGAAAAAATACCTTTTAATCTGCAAGAAATAAGCTCTGCTGTGGCTTCACAATGCCGACTGAGTGTAGTCAGGCCTGCTCCTTTGTCATTTAACCACTTCCAGTCTGTGCTTTTTCTGGCACTTTTTGTTCACATGTAACAATCAGTATGTTTTGCTAGAACCCTCAAATATTATATATTTTTTAAACCAGAAGCCCTAAAGAATAAATTGGTGTGTTTTTCAATTTTTTATGTTACACGGTATTTGCGCAGTGGTTTTTGAGATGCAATTTTTTGGGAAAAGCACACTTTTTTAACTTTGATGCAACAAAGCACACAGGGCAGATTTTTGCTGTGATGTGATGCAAGACCTTAAGGTTTGTGCGAGAGGCAGTGCAGGGTTTACTCCATTTCTGCCTGTTAGGAGATCAGCCAACTATTTGGCCCATTTGCCTGTGTGGGGTTCCTTTGTAAAATCCATACCAGCCCCTCATCAAAATTAAAGACAAAAACAACATGCATCACCCCAAAATCAATATCAGAACCTGATAATGATATGTTTAGGGTTTTATAAGTAATCCCAGGAAAATAAAAAACAAACAGCGTGGAGTCAACCCCAAATTCCATACTAGATCTTTTAGTTCTTGGGTAGATTTGATTAAGAAACTAACAAAAATATTAAGAAAAAAAGGTATGGGGTTACCCCAAAATTGAGAAAACTGTTGAGTGGGGAAGGCCAGGCTTCTGGCAGGATTGAATTCTAATTGTGATCCATTCAATTCCGCCCAGTAGCAGCACTGCTAGCTTTTAGAACAAGTTGTGTATGAAGGGGTTTCCTTCTTTGAATAATGCTGTGATCTGTGAGGCGGGACTTGGAAGGTTTGAACTCTTCCTGTAGGTATTACTGGGCGGGACTAAATGCTAATTAGGATGTATTCAATCCCACCCACCATCAGAGTTGTTAAGGACGTTACATCATTTGCAGGATCTGAAAGACTACAAAAGGGAAGTGTTACAGACTCTAGCTGCTGCAGGAAGTGGCTGTGGAAGGGACAGAGTCTATCAGCAGGATATGCAGAATGTCACATGATACAAAGCCATAACTAAATCCAGAATATTAGTTGATCTACAAAACACTGAGCAACATGGTACATAGGTATGATCTATGCTAGGATTGATTATTCCATTCATTTCTAGTGAAAAGAAAGTTGGAGTTCAGCTTTAAGAGAAGGTATCCTGACTGATTACATGACTTTCTTAAGAACATCACTGATCTGTTCCGGTATAAAGTCTGAAGACTGCTCCCCAGCCCCCCTATAAACAAAGAGAAATAATAGGATTTTACATTGCTGAAATTTGCAGAAAAGAGTATATAAAAAAGGTAAACTGCAATTTTTAAATATTTTTTATGTTATTTTATGTGGGAGACATATCAAATATAAAGAAGAAGGTGTTATTCCAACTGTAAGCCCAGTTACAAAAAAGTATTGCCCAGCATGGAGTAATATTTTAAATCAAATCTTGCTGCAATACTCAGCTCCTCTCCAGCACTGTCCATTGAAAACTCAATGCTCTGTGATCCAGTGCTAGTTGTTTTCCAGGTTGAGTGACACAACATCATTCAGCCTACTACCTGTGAGCCCACAGTGTCAAGGATCCACTCCCTGGACAGGCAGATTTTGTAGAGAATGGCACAACATAACAAAATAAAATGAAGTGTACTATAACTTTTAGCATGTGGTATACAATACTGCAGCTTGATGCAATGGGCCCTGGATTGTTTGCAAAGTCCACAAAGCTAAGCAGTTGACTTCTACAATTAATGATAATTCCTATTTATGGTATTTCTAATAATACATTATAATCGGCATACAAACGTGCTCATAAAATATGTGAAAATCAACACAGCTGACTAATAACAGCTCTATTCAGTGAACTGATGCTAACATATTTACAGTATAATAAAATACCAGAAAACATTATCTATTCTATTGTGCATAAATTCACATGAAGCTCAAGTCTACACTAAGCAAATGTCAAATTACTTGAATGCCTATTAGAACAAGTGCTCATTATGTTAACAATGTTTAGTGATATTTTATTCATCATTACTAGGGACATCTGGTGCACCATTAACATATGTTCTGAATTACCATCTATAGGAACATGGGTTAACGGATTAAAGAAAGTCAATTAAATTGCACCAATAAACCAGTAAAATAAAATGCAAATTGGGAGTGTTTACCATGATATTTTAAAGAAATACAAAAGTGGTGTATATAAAGGTGTGTGTGTATGTGTGTGTGTATATATATATATATATATATATATACATATATATATATATATATATATATATATGTATATATGTATATATATGTGTGTGTGTGTGTGTGTGTGTGTGTTTTTAAATGGCACAATATATGAATTATACACATTCATTTCCTAATGTTATCGGAAGCCTTAAAAAGACCCTGTCACCTCCTGTAACTTTCAAACTGAAGGAGTGTCAGACTAAATGGTAAAGCTGTCTTAATCACTTTAATGCCCTGTACACACGGTCGGATTTTCTGACGGAAAATGTGCGATCGGAACTTGTTGTCGGAAATTCTGACCGTGTGTGGGCTCCATCTGACTTTTTTTATCGGATTTTCCGACACACAAAGTTTAAGAGCAGGCTATAAAATTTTCCGACAACAAAATCCGATCGCGTCAATTCCGACTGTGTGTGGACAATTCCGACGCACAAAGTGCCACGAGTGCTCAGAATAAATTCCGAGACGGAGCTGCTCGGTCTGGTAAAATTAGCGCTTGGAATGGATATAGCACTTTCGTCACGCTGCAATGTTTTAAATAGTTTAATGCAGCGCACTCTCTTCTTCTTTATAATGCTCGAAGAATGAAGTAGTTTTGCTGCTCATATTCACACAGAGTTCTCACAAACTTTGTGTATTATTTATCATGATTTCATCACTATATTTTGATTTGTCACATCTGACTAAAAAATTAAATTTTTTTTGTTTTTTGGGTTTGTATTTTTTTCAAGCCTGATCTTGTGTTTTCTTTTTTAATTTGTTTTTAACTCTAGAATAGTTTTGGGTGTGTTTTGTGTGTCAAGTTACCACAACACCATTATTATCTTGTATTATTTAATCTCAAGGAGGTTGCTTGGTGTTGGTGTCTCTCGTTAATTTCACATTGTAGTTGTGAAATGTACCTGCCTCCTCACAAACAAATTGTCCTTTTTGAAGGAAAACACACATAGGCGAGTATAATTGAAACAAAAAATCCTTTATTAAGGGCTCATAACCAAAGAGGGAGGCAACGCTGGAGAAACAGAAGAAATTGGCGAAGCCTTTGGCCCCCAGGGCACACATCAATTATTTCCAGGCAAAATTGGTGGCTTGAGGAGTCCTTATCTAAGAGAGTTCAATCTGGTCCAGAAGTCCAAGAGAATCATGAACAGCAGCAGATGACATGTATGTCCCCAGGCTGTGGTCATACAAGAGCCTGCATCTTTTGTCAGACCAGACTGAACCCAGGTCATCATTTTCTGGTCTTCCTTCCATGCTTCCTTCCATGCTGTGTCTGTGGTGGTGGAGTTGTGGCAGGAGGAGGAGGAGGAGGATGGTCCAACTCGCACAGGTGGGTATTGGGTGTGATTTCGCCCCTCACCCCCTTAGTTAAGGTTTTATAAAGAATTTCCTCACACATGAGGCGTTGACCCTCCTGCATGTCCTTCAGTTTTGTGGCAGCCATGCAGGCAAAGGCCTCTTCACGAGTGGGGAAGGTTCTGAGGGACGCAGAAGCCTCCTGAATCAGCCTGAGTGCTGAATCCTGCACGTTACTCTCCTTCCTGGGTCTTTTGTTTGGAAGGCGGAGGGGAGGGACCTGCGATTCTGTCAGGCTCCTACTGGGCCTAGCCTTCTCCTGGCTGCCACTTTGCCCCGCCTCCTCCTGGCTGCCACTAACCCCGTCTCCTCCTGGCTGCCACATTCCACAGCCTCCTCCTGTGTGCCACATTCCACAACCTCCTCCTGGCTGAGGTCTTCCTGTGTATGAAAAAGGGACATAGTTTTAATTTTTTCTTCATCAATCACACACAATTTTCACCTCATGACTGTTGCAAATTGAATGTTAAGAAATATAAAAGACTATCATTCTGAGCCTAGCATTTTTCATTCTTGTCCCAATTATTTGTGCACACTACTGTCTATTGATATGTCAACTACTTTATTACATCAGCAATTAGTGATCGATAATAACATCTAGGAAACATCATTTATTTCTTGACCAGAAATCTGTAGAAGAATGCTATACCTGGCTCCAGCTGGGCTCTTCCACTCCTTCCTGGCTGGAAGTCCCAGGTTGGACATCAGAAGCCTCAGCTGGGGTGGAAGATAGGGTGGAAGGAAGAGTGGAAGGAAGAGTAGAGAGGGATTCCCTGACTTCAGTCTGGTCTGACAGAAAACAAAGTATCTCATAGTACCACAGCCTGGGGACATAAATGTCATCTGCTGCAGCTCCAGATCTCTGGGAATCCATGACCTTCTTGTGCTCCCTAAAATAAGTGCTCTTCAGGCCACCAATTTTAGGGGATGGTTGCTGTGGGGATCACCGGCTTCACCAACTCCAGCAGTTTCTCCAGCGCTGCCTGCCTCTTTTGTTTATTATTGTATTGGGAGTGTTTGATCTGCCACAGACAGGGCAGCTCCTTGTATTTGTCTATGAACAGGGGGAGGAAGTTGTGGTCATTAAAGCCATCCATTTTATCTGCAAGACACAACACAAGACAAATTCTTAATGTCAGGCTAAAGTCTCCTAATCTTGTCACAATATAAGCCTCAATCTAGAAGCAGTATAGGCCCAATTTTCAATCTTACCTTCGTTATCATGATCGGCGCCTCCGATACTCCTTCCTCCGCTCACAGATCGTATGTACTACGCACGCAAGTTACGCTTTATATACACTGTGCATCCATGAAGCTCTGCCCGCCCCTGATGTTCTTTCTAGTCTATTCTCCGCACCTTCTCGTTCGGCGCAGTGGGGGAAGAGGACATGGCAGAGACAAAGCAGGTGCGTGCTAATTACACCAACGAGGAGGAGGAGGAAAGCCCGGAGCCAGAAACGTCCCGATCCCGGAGGAGATGATTTAAGGTATCAAATATGTCCTTTGGGGAGATGTTGGAGATGGTCAACATCCTGAAGAGGGCTGACTATGACGGGAAGTATGGACCTTACCCCAACCCCAATGTCAGAAAGGCCAAGATCATGGTGAAAGTTGTCAAGAGTCTGCAGAAGAATTTTGGTGTATGACGATCCAAGGATCAACTGAGGAAGCGGTGGTCAGACCTCAAATTAAGGGAGCACGAGCAGTACAGAAGGATCAGGAGAGTGCTGCAAAAAAGTAAGTAGTTGTCCTGTATTCCTATTCTTTATTTTCTCTAATGTTTGTGCTGCTCCATGTGCTTTTCTTAACTGTTATACAGTTTAAAATGGCAAATTTCATGTTCATGGGCACATTATTCGTTCGTATGAAACATTGTTCGTTCGGCATACAAAACACCATGTTTTGGACATATGCATTTGAATACATTTTTGCTAGCCTACTTCTCTTAAAATAATTTTGGTGTGTAGATGGGATGGTAATTAGAATGAAATGCAAACTAGATTCTGTGTAAGGAGAGGACACTCAGCAGCTGTTTAAACATCTGGACACTGGAGCACTAGTGTGGGACACCAGAACACCCTTTTTATTAGGGGGTACCACACAGGTGCTCCAGTGTATACTATAGGGGGGTCTCCATCTGTGAAGCTTGTACAAAACAGGTAAGTATTCAAGCTTGACAAAGGACAAAAAAGTTTCTTCATCTTGGAACTCTGCCAAAGCAGACAATTGTACCCCACTTCCAAGCAATGTTTCATATTCCTATTTATGCCATCAAATACTTGTGTGCTAAGTATACCTATTTTTTTTTTACATGGGGCTAAAAGACTTGGAGGACACCACTCATCCGAAGAGACCACAGACCCCCCACCTCAGGAAGAAGGGGAAGGAGGAGGAGGGAGACGTTGTGGAAATTGTCACCACAACAGGTGAGTGTCTACGACCACAGGCTCAGGTAAGAGATGGATGTCGGCATACATGTTTTTTTTTTTTTTTTATATATTTTTAGGTGATCGTGATGCTGTGGATCCAGGTCATTCCACCAGTGAAAGTGCCCAGATCCTGATCAGGGAGATCATGGTGTGTAATAAGGACTTGGAAAACATCCCAGAAAAACATAAATGATAATAAAAACAAAATGAAGAACATCATTGATGTTCTAGGGAGAGTTTAAAACCCCTCAAAATCCCTTTCCAAAAAAATTTCTTGCACCTTTTTTTACCTCTTGTCGAAAAGCAAAATTTTGAAGATGCACATAGTGTGTCAACATGTGCTATCTGCCATCACGGGAGATCAATGTAGGCGTTTTGTGGGTGCAACCCCTTCCTCAATAATAAAGTAGCTGAGAGGAAGGGGTTGCACCCCAAAACACGTCCCTTGATCCCTCATGATGGCAGCTAGCACATGTTGACATTCAACAATTTGTGTGCATCTTCAAAATTTGGCTTTTCCAGGGGTGACTTCACCCCATCTGAATGCAATATCAAACACAGTTTATAAATACTTATGTCTTATATTGCCTTCAATCTCTATAAAAGTTGAACTTTGTAAGTTCCAGATTTGTGTATTTCTTGTTGGTTTTAAACATGCCTGTTTTACCTTAAATGGACATTTCTACTTTTATTAATGTGACCCAAAAAATTGTTATACAACAAAAATGTTGGTTTGTTTTAAAAACCTTTTATAAATGCACATGTGATTGTGCTTGTATTAAAAAGATTGATAATCAAGAATGTGTGGATTCTTCTTTCAATGCTCCAAAAATTTTTTGTTGGTAAAATTGTTGGTTTCTGTGACAATGGGGGTTATTTCCTAAGGGCAAATCCACTTTGCACTACAAGCGCAGTTTAAGTGCAGTCTCAAGTGCACTTGTAGTGCAAAGTGTTTTTGCCTTTAGTAAATAACACCCAACAGTGCTTTCTAATGTTACACAATCACGCCATTTTCAGGACTCCCCAAATTTATGTCAGGGTCAGCTAAAAGAAAGACAAGCAGTAAATGTCAGCAAATATTTTAGTAGTTAAAATTTGTTTTTTATTTAAAAAATTTCTAAGACATTGTCTGGCATATCGATGTACCCCCCACCTGCAAAGTACTCCATGTATCTTAGACGGACCTCGTGGGCACTCAGGGGAGGCAAGCCAGGACGTCCAGCTTCAAGCACCGTCAGGGTTGGTTCATTTACATGAATTCTGGCTTCAGGCCCAACTGAGCCAGCATAGTTCACAGAATTTCTCCTTAAAAAGTTGTGGAGAACACAGCAAGCCAGAATTATATGATTGAGTTTATACTCCGCCATATGTATGGGTGTAAGAAATAGGTTGAACCGGGTGGCCATTATTCCAAATGTGTTCTCCACCACACTTTTGGCTCTGGCCAGCCAGTAATTAAAAACCCTCTGGTACGTGGGTGAGGGTCCTCATAGGGAATGGCCGCATAAGATGGTCCCCCAGCGCAAATGCTTCATCCGCAACGAAGACGAATGGGAGTCCTTCCACATTGTCTTCTGGAGGTGGCAAGTCCAAGCTGCCATTCCGGAGACGCCTGTAGAACTCCGTCTGGGCGATGACTCCACCATCTGACATCCGGCCATTCTTCCCTGCATTCACATACAGGAACTCGTAAGTAGCCGACACCACCACCAACATCACAATACTATTGAACCCTTGTAGTTGTAATAGTATGACCCCGAGTTGGGTGGTGGGACTATGTGGACTTGTTTCCTATCAATTGCCCCTCTGCAGTTAGGAAAGTCCCACCACTGGGCAAAGTGGGAGGCCACAGCCTGCCATTCCTCTGGGTTGAAAGGAAACTGTGGAGTCAAACAAGAAAATAAAATGAATCATTTTGCACATAAACATGGAAAGCAGATTAGACACAAACATTCTTGGCCAACATCAGTATAACATTTATTTTAGGGACTATTTAAAGACAAAGGTATAAGGTCCACCTATCAGATTCCTCCTCTCCCCCCTCTCATGGGCCATTTTGTGAATTTTACAGGGGGGAGATGTTTTGGACAGGTCATCCTCTACACTTCATTGAGAGATGAATGCTTAAATAATGTGGATTACTTTGGTCAGCCCCTCCTTACTTTACACTATTGGCAGCTCACTGGACAGGTAAGAAGTGTCATAATACAGAAGTCTCATAATACAAAGATATAAATACACACTGTACACATTTTAGCACATTTTTACATTCTGCTATGACCTATCAAGATAATAATAGTATACAAAAACTTTAATCAGTACCATTTGAAAGTATTCAGGCAGGCCCTTGGCTTTGGGGAATTCATCCATAAATCTGACCACAAAAGAGGTGGGTATAGTGTGTAGGGGTTTGGCAAAGTCAGCAGATAGAGGATTGGTATCAGCTGATTTAGCAGTTGGGGGGAGGGAGGATTCAAAAACATTTTGTGAACTCAAAAAAACAGCCTCTGGCATGCTGCCAGAATTTCAAGCACACATCACAATTTTAGACATTTTAGGGGGTATTTAGGGTAAAGCACTACTATGGAGCTGACAAAATACATTGTTAAGTGACTACACAAGGTGAATATAGGGTATAGGGCCAGGAGAGCATGCTGGGGAGGTAAGTGAAGGCAAATATGTATGAAGGACAAAAATAAAGATTACATAAAAATCCTGCATGCATGAGGACAAAGGGGACATTCACAGCATATTACAATCATGGTAATTAGGGAATGAGGAAAGAAATACAATACATTAGCAAACATTCTATACAATAAAATGTGATATTACAGGATAAAAATCTTACCTTAATATACTCCTTCTGCAGGACCTGAATTATGGCAGAACAGGTCTCTGGGATAATGATCCCCAGAGCCTGGGGGGATATGCCTGTCAAGAACTTGAGGTCCTGCAGGCTTCTCCCCGTCGCCAAGTACCGCAGGATGGCGACTAGCCTCTGCTCCAGACTCCGGAGTGATGGCTTGCCTCATGCAGGTAATCTGCCTGCTGATATAGGGGGTCAGCAAAGACAACAAACGGTGAAATACGGGGTCCGTCATCTTGAGAAAGTTCCTAAAATCATCAGGATTATTCTCACGGATCTCACGGAGCAAAGGCATATGACAGAACTGGTCACGCTGAAGCAACCAATTCTTGGTCCATGAACTCCTCCCCACCCTGTTCATGGACTGGGCTTGTGTCAAGGTAAGGACCCCAACACCAAGCCCCCGCACAGCACGAACTCTACGAGGAGTACGTATACGCAACATGGCTAGAAAACGGTCGGCTGCTCAGAACGAACAGCAAGGCCTGTGAAGAGCGACCTGAAAAAATAGTAACGAACGAACAAGAACACAATGACAGAGTCAAGGGGAACGCGCTGTACGCACTGAAGAGCAGATACAAACCCACAAGCAGAAACTGAACAGCAGAAAACGATCTGAAAACCACGAGTCTGAAAAAGCGCGAATCGTCTCTCACCAAACTTTTACTAACACGAGATTAGCAAAAGGAGCCCAAAGGGTGCCGCGCTTGGTTTTGAACTGCCCTTTTATAGTCTCGTCATACGTGGTGTATGTGACGCGGTCTTGGCGATCGGAAATTCCGACAACTTTGTGCGACCGTGTCTACACAAAACAAGTTTGAGCTAACATCCGTCGGAAAAAAACCATGGATTTTGTTGTTGGAATGTCCGATCATTGTCCGATCGTGTGTACGGGGCATAATGGTAGACAGTTGATTAAAAAATAGTGAACAGGGGCTTCAGGGGGTTTCAGGGGCTGAAAGCACTCCCTCTTCATCAGGACTTGAGATACTGTAATATTCAAAAACAGATAATAAAGAATATTGAATGGTCTCAAATATAGCTTTCTAAAACTGGTACTAAACTCTGTATTTTGATTTTTACCTACAGGTAAGCATAAAATAAAGCTTACCTGTAGGTTAAATGAATATCTCCTAGGAGATAATCGCTTGGTTGGGAGACAGTGATGTCACCAGTGCATGCTCTCTGAAGAAACAGCCTGCCTCCTGTACACATGATGACAGTGATGGCATCATGGCTCGGCCATTCAAGCAGCCGCAGCTCCAGAACATGGAAGGAGGACCGGGTGAAGATGGAAGCCTCTGCAGTGGTGACATTGTGCCACTGGGGGGCTTTGTTTCAAGGTAAGTCTTTCATAATGTGCTAGTATGTGATGCATACCAACACATTATGCCTTTACCTTGCAGGGAGACATTTTTTTCTTTTTTGTTTGAAAGGTTTACTACTGCTTTTATAGTGATTATTAGGGATGAGCTTCGTGTTCAAGTCGAAACCATGTTCGACTCGAACATTGTCTGTTCGCCCGTTCGCAAAATTGTGAACGATATGGGCTGTTCGCGCCAAATTCGTGTGGCGCATCACGGCCCATAATTCACTGCGGCATCGCAGTGCATTGCTGGCTGATGATTGGCCAAGCATGCACTATGACCCGCATGCTTAGCCAATCACAGCGCCATCTGTAGAGAGAGCTGTAATTGGCCAAAGCCAGGGTGGCTCAGGGGGTTTAGTACACTCCCCACACTATATAAGGCCGCCTGCACGGCGGCCCTGTGTAGTGTGTGTTCCGGCGTTGAGAGACAGAGAGACAGTGTCATTTGATTTAAGTTAGATAGATTAGGCAGGACAGTCAGTCAGTTAGCTGCACTTACAATGTATTGAGTATATATATATATATATATATGCATCCCAGGTGTTTTATATATATATATATATATATATATATATATATATATATATATACATTGTATTCAGTTTAGCTAGATCAGTTCCTGTTATTATCTTCCTACTGACAGGCAGGCTTGTGTTGTTACAGTATTTACAGCTACCTAAAGAGAATTGCTGGTGCTCTTCTGATCCTATTAGTACCACAGTCAGGCAGCTAGACTATTTACAGTTAGTGTAGTGCGTCCTCCTCACAGTGTTCAGCTAAAGCTACAAGTTAGTTTAGTGTGACCTCTGCACAGTGTTCAGCTAAAGCTACAAGTTAGTGTAGTGCGACCTCTGCAAAGTGTTCAGCTAAAGCTACAAGTTAGTGTAGTGCGTCCTCCTCACAGTGTACAGCTAAAGCTACAAGTTAGTGTAGTGCGTCCTCCTCACAGTGTTCAGCTAAAGCTACAAGTTAGTGTAGTGCGACCTCTGCACAGTGTTCAGCTAAAGCTACAAGTTAGTGTAGTGCGTTCTCTGAACAGTGTTCAGCTAAAGCTACAAGTTAGTGTAGTGCGACCACTGCACAGTGTTCAGCTAAAGCTACCTGTAGAAGGTTGGTGGTGTTTTCCTGATCCAATCACTACCGCAGGCAGCTACATTATTTTAACGTTAGTGTAGTGCGTCCTCTTCACAGTGTTCAGCTAAAGCTACCTGTAGAAGGTTGGTGGTGTTTTCCTGATCCTATCACTACCACAGGCAGCTACATTATTTACACGTTAGTGTAGTGCGACCTCTGCACAGTGTTCAGCTAAAGCTATCTGTAGAAGGTTGGTGGTGTTTTCCTGATCCTATCACTACCACAGGCAGCTACATTATTTACACGTTAGTGTAGTGCAACCTCTGTACAGTGTTCAGCTAAAGCTACCTGTAGAAGGTTGGTGGTTTTTTCCTGATCCTATCACTACCGTAGGCAGCTACATTATTTTAACGTTAGTGTAGTGCGACCTCTGCACAGTGTTCAGCTAAAGCTACCTGTAGAAGGTTGGTGGTGTTTTCCTGATCCTATCACTACCGCAGGCAGCTACATTATTTTAACGTTAGTGTAGTGCGTCCTCTTCACAGTGTTCAGCTAAAGCTATCTGTAGAAGGTTGGCGGTGTTTTCCTGATCCTATCACTACCGCAGGCAGCTACATTATTTTAACGTTGGTGTAGTGCGTCCTCTGTACAGTGGTCAGCTAAAGCTACAAGTTAGTGTAGTGTGACCTCTGCACAGTGTTCATCTAAAGCTACCTGTAGAAGATTGGTGGTGTTCTCATACTACAGGCAGGCAGTTGATTTTGCTAGCGACAGTATCAGTACATATAGATAGATAGATAGATAGATAGATAGATAGATAGATAGATAGATAGATAGATAGATAGATAGATAGATATATCTTATATATCCCAGCTTAGTGCAGCTACATCTCACTGCAGGCCATTAGTATGTCTGGAAGGCCAACAAGGAGAGGCAGACAGTCACAAGCCAATAAAAGAGGGCAAGCAGGCTCTGTATCTGGAGGCAACAGTGCTGGTCGTGGAGACGATGCATCCTCATCAGCACGTGGCCGTTGGACACGCTTGGCCTTTTTTTCGGCAGCTGGCCGTGTTGAGCCGCAACATGCGGAAGACTTGGTCAAGTGGATGACCAAGCCATCCTCATCCTCCTCATCCTTTCTCACCCATGCTCAGGGTACTTTGTCTGGCAAAGCAGCGGCCTCTTCCCTCGGCTCAATGGCATCAGTGACTCCTTCCGTAGCCCCACTATGTCCTCCTGAGGAGTCCCTCGAACTGTTTGACCACAGTGTTGGGTACATGCTCCAGGAGGATGCCCAGCGTTTAGAAGGCTCTGATGATGATACTGAGCTAGATGAAGGCAGTAACGTGAGCACGGACAGAGGGGGTGCCCAAGAAGGACAGCAATCTGGCAGTCATGCTCCTCCTGCTGCAGCATACTGCTAGGTTTGCTCCAGTGATGAGGAGGGAGGAGATGATGAGGTCACTGACTCAACGTGGGTGCCTGATAGGAGAGAGGAGGAAGAGGAGGCACATCACCAACGAGGCAGGATGCCCTCCAGGGGCCAGCCTAACGGCAGCACACTGACTGCTTTACACCGCAAAGCTCCGCATGTGCAGGGCGCTGCAGTCTCTGCGCGTTATTCCAAAAGTTCTTTGGTGTGGGCCTTTTTTGAGACGAGTGTATCAGATCGCACAGCTGCTATTTGCAACATATGTCTCAAGCATATCTCGCATGGCCAAAACATCTCCTGTTTGGGCACCACATGCTTGACTAGACATATGTTGACCTGCCATGCAGTTCATTGGCAAGCATATCTAAAAGACCCACAACAAAGAACAAAGAGGTCCTCTCCTTGCTCCTCATCAGCTGAGATCTCCAACCCCACTATACCTTCAGTCCTCTCTGAGACCTGCACTGAGAGGAATGAAGGTGTAGAATTAGGTGTGTCACAGCCAAGTACTTGTGGGCAATCTGCTTTCGGTACACCGACGTCAGATTGTACCAGGCAAATTTCCCTGCCCCAGCTGCTGCACTGCCGAAAGAAGTTCGCTCCCTGCCATCCACATGCCCAGCGGTTGAATGCTAGCTTGGCAAAATTGCTAGCACTTCAACTGCTACCTTTTCAGTTGGTAGACTCTGCCCCCTTGCGTGAGTTTTGGAATGTGCGGTTCCTCTGTGGCAGGTTCCCAAATGCCACTTTTTCTCACGGAAGGCGATTCCGGCTCTCTACCGGCATGTGGAAGGCAATGTCCATGCCTCACTGGACAGGGCGGTCAGCGGTAAGGTACATATTACTGCTGACTCATGGTCCAGCAGGCATGGACAGGGATGTTACCTAAGTTTCACAGCACATTGGGTGACTCTGCTGGCAGCTGGGAAGGATGCAGGACAAGGTGCAGTAGTGTTGGAGGTTGTTCCGCCACCATGCCTCCAAAATGCCACTACTAATGATTCTGAAACACCTCTCTCCTCCACCCCCTCCTCTTCTTCTTCCTCCATGGCCTCTTCCTGTGCTTTGTCCTCGGAACCAGCGGTGCTCTGTAGGCGTTCAAGGGGCTCCACGAGTATGCAGGCCAAAAGATGCTATGCGGTGCTTGAGCTGGTGTGCTTGGGGGACAGGAGCCACACTGGGGCAGAGGTTCTGTCAGCTCTGCAGGGGCAGGTTCAGAGGTGGTTGACGCCATGCCAACTTAAGGCAGGAATGGTGGTTTGCGACAATGGCACCAACCTCCTCTCTGCCCTCCGACAGGGACAAATGACCCATGTGCCCTGTTTGGCTCACGTCCTTAACTTGGTGGTGCAGCAGTTCTTGGGCAGGTACCCGGGTTTACAGGATGTCCTGAGGCAGGCCAGGAAAGTCTGTGTGCATTTCCGCCAGTCATATAATGCCAGTGCTCGGCTGGCAGACCTCCAAAAGGAATTTAACCTGCCCAAGAACTGCCTAATCTGTGACATGCCCACCAGGTGGAACTCAACGTTGGCCATGCTGCAGCGACTGCACACACAGCAGAGGGCCATCAATGAGTACCTGTGCGACTATATCACCAGGACAGGGTCAGAGGAGCTTGTTTTTTTTCCCCATGCCAGTGGGCCATGATCAGGGATGCATGCACTATCCTGTCACCATTTGAGGAGGCCACAAGGATGGTGAGCAGTGACAGTGCATGCATCAGTGACACTGTCCCCCTTGTCCACCTGTAGGAGCACGTGCTGCGTGGAATAATAGACAGGACACTTGAGGCAGAACAGAGGCAGGAAGAGGTGGACTTCCTTAGCACTCAAGGCCCCCTTTATCCAGACAGTGTTCCTGCGTGCCTGCCGATCACACAGGAAGAGGCTGATCACACAGGAAGAGGAGGAGGGGGATTGTGTCAGTATGGAGGTGGAGCCTGGCACTCAGCATCAGCAGCAGTCTTTAAGGGATCATTTACAGTCCCAAGAAACACATGGACTTGTACGTGGCTGGGAGGAGGTGGCTGCAGATCATGTCGTCCTTAGTGACCCAGAGGACTCTGGACTGAATGCCTCAGCAAACCTGTGCTGCATGGCCTCCCCGATCCTACAAAGCCTGCGGAAGGATCCTCGTATTCGTGGTATCAAGGAGGGGAATCGTTACTGGCTTGCAACCCTCCTTGATCCACGTTACAAGGGTAAGGTTGCGGACCTTATCTTGCCGTCACAGAGGGAGCAGAGGATGAAACATCTTCGGGAGGCCTTGCAGAAAGGTCTGTACAACGTGTTCCCAGAGACTGGGAGTTTACAAACTCCTGTTTCTGGACAATGTGTTGCTGAGGCTTTGGTCAGTCAAAGAAGGAGCGGTGGAGAAGGTGGCCATCTGACCGATGCGTTCAGAAATTTTTTTAGTCCACAGCCCCAAGGTATGATCGGTTCCAGCAACCATCGCCAGCATCTGTTTTACATGGTGCAGGAATACCTAGGGGCAAGATCTGACTTGGACACCTTTCCCACCGAAAATCCTCTGGGTTACTGGGTCTTGAGGATGGATCACTGGCCAGAGCTTGCACAGTATGCAATTGAGCTACTGGCCTGTCCTGCATCCAGCGTTCTTTCGGAACGCACATTCAGTGCTGCTGGAGGCTTTGTAACCGATCACAGGGTGCGTCTGTCTACCGACTCGGTTGATCGACTGACCTTCATAAAAAATGAATCGGTCTTGGATCACCACCAGCTACCAAGCACCTGATGCTGATGTCACCGAATAATTTTTTTTGAAATGTCAGATCCCTTCAAAGACTAAATAGATAAAGTGATGCGCTCGTAATATCTATAGGATATCCTACTATTCAATGTGCTGACAGGTCACATTCTACTTGTGGATACTTTGTTACAAACTATACAAAAACTTTAACAGTGATTAGCATAATATAAATAAATATAAATACAATGTGTTGAAAAGTCTGCTGTGGGAGGGCAGGAGGCGGAGCCTAGCAGAGCAGACATGCATTGTTAGAGCTCCACACCGCTGAGGAGAGAAGAGAAGGACAAAGCGGAGCCTGCAGGCTCAAAAGGTATCCATTTGAACCTTTTTGCCCCAGGGAACAAACTGTGAAAGTTTGGGCAGGAAATATGGTACTGGGAGGAAACCGTGGCAGAAATAAAAATCACCTCACAAAGAGCTCACAGGCACTCACTGCAGCTGAAACAGCTCCAGTCACCTCACAAGATACAGCATCAGGGCGCTCTCACAGACAGAAAATGTCACAGCAAGACTCTCCATTTATGTCAGATACAGAACAAATCCTCTCACAAACTTCTCCACAAGCCTCCTCAGTATCCCCAGTAATATTATTACAATTTGAAAAGATGCTTCATAAGGCTTTAAAACAAACCTCAGACCAAATAACAAAAAGCCTAACCAAAGAAATAAGAGAGCTGGGAAACCGCACCGCAGCCTTAGAAATAAAAATTGATGAAATTGAAATTACAACCCAAGTAAATATAACAGAATTGGAACAATTAAAAAAAGAGAATTTAATACTTCAAACTAAGCTCGAAGATTACGAAAATAGAGCCAGACGTTCAAACTTACGCATAAGGGGAATACCTGAAACTGTGACAGACCTGCAATCTACTATTACTGCTCTATTACAAGAACTAAAGCCAGATATCCCTATTGAACGTTTAGAACTGGACAGAGTACACAGAGCCCTCACAGCCAAAAAGAAAGATGGACCCCCACGTGATATAATCACAAAATTTCATTATTACAGAACGAAAGAACAAATACTAATTGCTGCAAGAGAAAAAAAGGAACTTAATTTTCAAGGACACAATTATCAAATTTTTGCTGACCTATCCCAACTTACTATTACTAAAAGACGATCCATGAAACCCCAACTAATGGAACTGCAACGCCACAACATTATGTATCAATGGGGCTTCCCCTTTTTAGTCAGATTTAACTACCAAGGTACAATTTACAGAAGCAGATCAGCAGATGAACTACAACAAACCCTTTTAAAATTAAATCTGACAGAACCCACAAGCAGCAACACTCCCACACGCAGAAGAATGGCATCATCTTCACCTTCAGGCAGCACCCAGAAAATTTCAGAACAAAATGGGAATCATCATTCTCACAAAAGAGGCCGTTATGCCACATCATCCATGGACCAAGAAGATTCAATGGACTGACATCCTAATTCCTGATATCTCTTCATTTATTATACTAAGAGATGGTTCTCTATAAAAAAACCTATATTTATAACTGAATGTAACTGCATTCTGATAGTCACACACTGTGTGGGATCATGTTACATTCCAGTTATATTTCTCATTACTTCTGATTCATATAGCCTTAGAATATATAAGTGAAATAAGGAAATTCTTGTTCAGTTATATATTATCAGGTAATAACAATAGATTTATTACTTTTTAGGACAAATATGTTCAATAAGCCAGAAGTAATGGAAGCGTTTTCTTTCTTTTCTTAAAACAAATATATTATTACCTAACTAGTTCCTAGAATTATGTTTTTGTTTATTCTAATCTGAAGCAATACAACCTCAATTTTATGAGTTAACATATCTAAACAGTTACGTATGAATAAAATATGTAATTGTTTACTCTAAAAGGGTTAAAATCCCCAAATAATTCAAACTATCTTCATCAATACCAAAGTTATTAACAGTACCTTTCTAACTGAATTATTTAGCCTAGGGCAAGACTAACCATATACAACCACCCTGGAATAAATAATTTCAACAAAAACTATATTCTGCACTCCAATTAATGAAACATCATTTTGATGTCTTTTGACAGAGCACTTCTCTCCTGTAAGCGGAAGATCCGTGTACCCCCATTAGCCCTCCTCATTCTCCCAACCATATTATATGGGAGTGTGACGAAGGCACTTATTCCCCTGAGAGAGATATTTATTCTCTTTCACGGGTAAATTGTGATTACTTGCAAAAAATAATTTATACAATGTATCATCTAATCTCATATGTTTTTTGTTTACTCTTTACTCCAGAACTCACTGGTTTCTTTTCTATCTATTCATCTCTTCAGTTCACACAGGTTGATCTGCGCAGTCAGCTCTGCATAACAAAAAGTAAGTCAAAACTATTTGATCTATTGCCATGGCACCACTGAATATACTTTCCCTGAATGTTCAGGGAATAAATGTCCCTCAAAAAAGGACCAAAGCCTTCCGTACTTTCCATAACAAGAAGGCTCACATAGTATGCCTCCAAGAAACACACTTCACCAAAGATTCTACTCCAAAATATATTTCTCCTTTTTATCAACAAATTTACACGGCTTCTGCCTGTACCAAGCAAAGGGGAACTCTAATTGCATTTCACCGATCCACACCATTCACCTTATCATCAGAAATTAAAGACCCAGAAGGTAGATACCTGATACTCATGGGTTATATAATGGATACAGCAATCACTGTGATTTCCTACTACGCTCCTAACAAACAACCTACACCATTCCTCTCACATATATTACAAGTGATTAATACACACAAAATAGGAACAGTGATAATGTGTGGGGATTCGAACCAGGTCCTCCTCCCATTTCTAGATAAATCACCTTTTACACCATCCAAAATAACCTTTAGATTACCTTTTTCTCAACTTCTTTCCAAATACAATCTGGTAGATTCATGGAGAGAAAGTAACCCAATGAAAAAGAAATTCACGTATTTCTCGCACCCTCATCAAACCTTCACCAGAATAGATCATATTTTTCTAACAATAGGAATGATACCAGAAATTATTGCATCAGATATAATTCCGATTCCGTGGTCTGACCATAATGCAGTATACACTACTATAGCCTCAGCCATACCAAAAGCGCATGACCCAACGTGGTACTTACCGGACATAATGCTCAAACACCCACTACATCAGATGGCCATTGAACAAGCTTTAAAGGAATACATATCAATTAATAATACAACAGACATCTCCCCAATAACACTGTGGGAAGCTCATAAGCCTGTCTTGCGTGATACAATACAAAGACAAATGGCACTATTTAAACGGGAACGCAAAAATCTAGCAAAAAAACTAGAACTCAATTTTAATGCAGCCTACATATCATTTCAAGATAATCCATCTCAGAGTACAAAATCTCATCTGGAAAAATCTAGATTGGAATACGATCTATTTCTCACTGAGTCAGTTGATAAATCCCTCAAACGCTCCAAACACAATTTCTACATGAATACAAACAAACCAGGTACATATTTGGCTCGGGCATTAAATTCAACTAACAAATCTTTCAAACCAATACGTTTGAAATTATCAAAAAATGTTTACTCTTGTAATCCAGTTAAAATAGTCCATAAATTTCACTCACATCTCGCAACTTTATACAAGACAAACAATGAATTTAATCCTACAGAGGCTGAATCCTTCTTCTCAAAAATAACCTTACCTGAGTTATCTCAGAATCAAAAAAGCAGTTTGGATGAGCCTATAACTATAGATGAAGTTGCTAACGCCATAAAAGACCTAAAACTTAACAAAAGACCAGGCCCAGACGGCTACTCGGCTTTATACTATAAAACATTCTCAGAAATACTCTCTCCCATTCTCACTGAAACTTTTAACAAACTTCTAGATGGACATTCTTTTCGGCAAGAAACACTAATGGCAATTGTTTGTATGATCCCAAAACCCCTTTCTGATGATACTTCCTGTGTGAATTATCGGCCTATCTCTCTGTTAAACCTCGATATTAAATTATTAGCAAAAATAATAGCAAAACGCCTCAATAGCATTATAGGAAAATTAATACATAGAGATCAAGTAGGCTTCATGCCAAATAGACAGGCAGGCGATAATATACGCAGGGCAGTGTTATTGGCACATATTGCTAAAAAACGGAAAATCCCTTTATGTTTTCTATCTCTCGATATTAAGAGGGCATTTGACACAGTATCCTGGCAATATATGCAATATTCATTACAAAAATGGGGTTTTGGACCCCACTTTTTAACATGGATCAAAGCATTATATAATAAACCCAAAGCCTATAAAAAATATGCTGGATACAAATCTGAAGCCTTTAATATCGAAAGAGGTACCCGACAGGGTTGCCCATTATCTCCCTTATTATTTGCCCTTATACTCGAACCCATGGCCCAATACATCAGAACAAACCAAACTATAACTGGCATTGAAGTAGGAGGTATTACACACAAATTATGTATATTTGCAGACGATATATTACTTTTTCTATCATCACCACAGGTCTCTGGTCCTAACTTAATACCAGCTCTTGATGGGTTTGCAGCCCTATCCGGCCTTATGATTAATCCTAAGAAATGCCTAGTGCTTAATATTTCACTCACAAACATGGAATTGATCCCGGATAGGGCTGCACTCCCATTCACATGGGCAGAAAAATCAATCCCATATCTTGGAATTCATTTAACAGCATCTCATTCTGACTTATTCTCAACCAATTATCCTCCTGTATTAAGACAGATCACAAATCTAATAAAACAATGGTCGCAACTTCCTTTATCCTAGATAGGGAAGATTAATGCAATCAAAATGACTATTCTACCCAAATTGCTTTATCTATTCAGAGTCCTCCCTATTCCAATTCCTTCCCATTTTTTGAGAATAGTACAAAAAAGAGCAACTTCATTTATATGGGGCTCTTCTAAACCACGTATACCTATACACACACTACATCTTCCCAAAAATAAAGGAGGCCTGGGATACCCTAATTTTACTAACTACTACAGAGCAGCACATTTGGCCAGTCTGTCCAAATACCATGCAAAACAGGAAATCCCATTATGGGTATTTATAGAGGCTTCAGAAAATGACCCTCTATTAATATCAAATTTATTATGGCTTGATCCTAAAGACCGCTTTAAAATTCATAATCCCATAACTAAACACTTCTTATCTCTCTGGGATAAACTAAAAACCAAATATCAGTTACAATCTCCACACAATCCTCTCCTTTCTTTTATCAGAAATCCGGCCTTTTATCCGGCATGGATCTACCCAAATTCTTTTAAAGCTTGGACAACATCAGGCATTCAGACACTAAATGACTTCATAGCATCTAAATCATTCCTTTCATTCCCATCGCTTAGAGAAAAATATGATCTACCAAACTCTGAGATATTTAGATATCTCCAAATCAAAAATTTCTATACACCATTCCTAAAGGGGGATACACCATTATCCCAATTATCCATTTTTGAATCAATCTGTACAAAAGATCCATTTGCTAAAGGTACAATTTCATCACTTTATAATCAATTATATGGAGTAGCAAATCTTAATAGACCCTCTTACGTTCAGAGGTGGGAGGAGGACCTGGGACGAACTTTAGAAGACACGGACTGGTCTAACATATGGCTCACATCTAAGTCATCTTCACCCAACATCTTAGCATGACTGGGACTGACTGGGGGAGGTGACCGATCGCTGTCCCTATGTACAAGGGACACGCCATCGGTCTCCTCTCCTCTCTGACAGGATGTGGATCTGTGTTTACATGCACAGATCCACGCTCCTGCTCTGTTACCCGGCAATCGCGGGTGCCCGGCGGACATCGCGGCCGCCGGGCACGCGCACCGGGTCCCGAGTGACGCAGCGGGCCCCTAGTGGCTCGGGAGGGCGAGGACGTCATATGACGTCCTCCCAGAACAACAGAAGCCTCGTCCAGCCGTCATATGACGGTGGGCGGTGGCTTAGCGGTTAATCATTTGTGAATAAAAATTTTGTCAATTTATCTTATGGTTTTGAATTATTGCTTGGCACCATGATAATCCCCTAACCCTCTCTGACTATTAATGTTCATGCCATTGGGATGAGGTGCCGTATTGTTATGAGGACTATCCAGTCATATAATTTAATTCTGTATTGGGCACAGGTCACGCTGTATTGGGCACAGGTCACGCTGTATTGGGCACAGGTCACGCTGTATTGGGCACAGGTCACGCTGTATTGGGCACAGGTCACGCTGCATTGACACTAGGGCAGCTGTGGGGGGGGGGCTGTTTGCAGAGGGGCCCATACAACATTTTGCTATGGGGCCCTGCTATTTCTAGTTACGCCCCTGCTGCCCAATATGGAATAGGGCTGAAATCCCAGCATCTCTTGGATTTTTTTTTATGCTATATACTGTAGCTCCACTGATATTGTCAATTAAGTAAATTAGGGAGAAGTTCAATAAAAGAATTCATCAAGCATGTCCTTACTTTTTCTAAATGTCTGTTTTCTTCTCTGCTACAATCACCATTGTCAAGCCTTGCTCACATACCCTCTCAACATCACTGCTCACTCTGGGGTTTATTTACTAAAAGCAAATCCACTTTGCACTACAAGTGCGCTTGTAAGTGCAGTCGCTGTAGATCGCTGTAGATCTGAGGGGAAGCTCTGAAATTAGGGAAAGCTCTGCTGATTTTATCATCCAAAGCTGTTTTTTATTTTCCTTGCATGTCCCCCTCAGATCTACAGCGACTGCACTTCCAAGTGCACTTGTAGTGCAAAGTGGATTTACCTTTAGTAAATAACCCCCTCTGTCTTTGCTCTTAGCACAGTCTCATATATCCAATGTATGAATCTCTGACCTGGTTGTTTTTTCTCAAGATCTGCTCGCACTTTGTGCCTGGTGCCTGTATACTGACAACACTAAATAACATTACAGCAAGACAAGGTAAGTGTATTGCGAACATACATTGCAATGTTTCATATTCCCATCGCACACGTTCCTGGTATAAGCTCTTAAAGGTTGGGTACTGCAGCAACAACCAGCTGGATACTGGTTCAAGTCACAATGTAGATATTTGCCAGCACACCAAGGATCAGCACATGGTGGCGTCCAAACGGTTTAATTTATTGCATGATCACAACACAAAGGTGCAATGTTTCAGAGTCGCGCAGGACCCCTTCGTCAGGCATGTCGAAGGGGTCCTGCGCGACTCCGAAACGTTGCACCTTTGTGTTGTGATCATGCAATAAATTAAACCGTTTGGACGCCACCGTGTGCTGATCCTTGGTGTGCTGGCAAATATCTACATTGCGAACATACATTTCTCTTTGATCATAGAACAAATCTTCAAATCCTACCACATCATCACTTGATAGCCAACTGCAAGGGACCGCTAATGTCAAAGACAAGATGGCAGCACCCAGAAGCACACAGCATGCATTGAGACAGAACTATGCTTTTATTCACTTTTCTGACGTCCTGACAATAAAAATCTGTTTTCCTCAAGCCTTCTTCCAGAAAGACAAACGTCTCAAAGGCAAGGTGACAAAAGCTGTATCACATTGCTTCTATGCACATTTCAAAATAACTATCATTTCATGTAAGAATTGTAGAATTCTATAATCCTTATCTCTGGCTGGTTATAGACAGAGCAAATTTTTTTCCTGCAACTACAAACAGTTTTGACAGGGGGATCCCTCTTGCAGAGCCATTGTGTTCTCCCACCGAGAAAACACAATGGTGTGTTAGCAACAGTTTCCATTAGGGCTAATTCACACTATATGCAGTGACAGAAGGTTTATTGTATTGTAAAACATCTGTCACTGCAGGAACACACAGATGAATCTGCATTGCAGTGTGAATTCACCCTTATGCCCTGTACACACGGTCGGACTTTCCGATGGAAAATGTGCGATCGGAACTTGTTGTCGGAAATTCCGACCGTGTTTGGGCTCCATCGGACATTTTCCATCGGATTTTCTGACACACAAAGTTTGAGAGCAGGCTATAAAATGTTCCGACAACAAAATCCGATTGCGTCAATTCCGACCGTGTGTGACCAGTTCCGACGCACAAAGTGCCACGCATGCTCAGAAGAAATTCCGAGACAGAACAGCTCGGTCTGGTAAAATTAGCATTCGGAATGGATAGAGCACTTTCATCAGGCTGCAATGTTTAAAATATTTTAATACAGCGCACTCTCTTCTTCTTTATAATGCTAGAAGAATGAAGTAGTTTTGCTGCTCATATTCACACAGACTTCTCACAAACTTCTTTATTTATTATTTATCGTGATTCCCTCAATATATTTTGATTTGTCACATCTGACAAAAAATATATATATTATTCTTTTTTTGGTTTGTATTTTTTTCAAGGCTGATCTTTTTTTGTTTTTATTTTTTTTTTTACTCTAGAATATTTTTGTGTGTGTTTTGTGTGTCAAGTTACCACAATACCATTGTTATCTTGTATTATTTAATCTCAAGGAGATTGCTTGGTGTTGGTGTCTCTTGTTAATTTCACATTGTATTTTTGAAATGTACCTGCCTCCTCACAAACAAACTGTCCTTTTTGAAGGAAAACACACATAGGCGAGTATAATTGAAACAAAAATTCCTTAATTAAGGGCTCATAACCAAACAAAGAGGGAGGCAACGCTGGAGAAACATCATAAATTGGCGAAGCCTTTGACCCCCAGGGCACACATCAATTATTTTACAGCAAAATTTGTGGCCTGAGGAGTCCATATGTAAGGGAGTGCAGTCTGGTCCAGAAGTCCCAGAGATCATGAAAGCAGCAGATGACATGTATGTCCCCAGGCTGTGGTACTACAAGAGGCTGCATATTTTGCCAGACCAGACTGAACCCAGGTCATCACTCTCTGGTCTTCCTTCCACGCTTCCTTCCCGGCTGTGGCTCTGGTGTTGGAGGTGTGGCAGGAGGAGGAGTAGGACCTGGAGGAGGAGGAGGGACCTGGAGGAAGAGGAGGAGGACTATGGGTGAGTTGACAAATGTGGGTTGCACATGTGATTTGGCCCCTCAACCCCTTATTTAGAGCTTCCAAAATTAAAAACTCACATAAGAGTCATTGGCCCTCCTCCATCTGCATCATTTTGCATGCAGTTATGGCAACAAAGTCCTCCTCCACACTGTGGGGTGTTCTGAGGGCCTTAGTAGCCTTCCAAAATAGGCCTATGGCAGCCTCCTCTAGGTTACTCCTCTTCCTGACACTTTGTCTTTGAAGGCAGAGGGGAGGGACCTGGGTATCGGGCAGCCTGCTTGGCCCGGCCACCTCCTGGCTGAGACTTTCCTGTGTATGAAAAAGGGACATGGTTTTAGTTTTGCTTCATCAATCACAATAATAAATTAGTACTCCAAACTAACATATATTTAACATCATTGATTGGACAACCAGCAATATTCAGAAGAATGCTATACCTGGCTCAAGCTGGGCTCCTCCACATGTTGCTGCCTTGAAGGCCCAGGTTGGGTGTCAGAAGCCTCAGCTGGGGGGGGGAATGAAGCATGGAAGGAAGAGTGGAGAGTGCTGGCCTGGGTTCAGTCTGACCTGCCAGAAAATGCAGTCTGTCATAGTACCACAGCTTGGGGACATAAATGTCATCTGCAGCTCCTGATCTCTGGGAATCCTGGACCTTCTTGTGCTCCTTTAGATAAGTGCTCCTCAGGCCGTGGAGATCACCGACTTCACAAATTGCAGCAAATTATCCAGCGCTGCCTTCCTCTTTGTTTGGTTTTTATAATCAGGGTGGTTTATCTGCCACAGACAGGGCAGCTCCCTGAACATATCTGAGGATTGGCATAAAGTCATGATCCTTCAAGATATCCATTTTAACTGCAAGACACAACACAAGACAAACCCTAATGTCAGCCTAAAGTCTTCTAAACTTGTCCAAATACAGGCCTCAATCTAGAATCAGTATAGGCCCAATTTTAAATCTTACCTTCGTTATCATGATCAGCGTCTCCGTTACTCCGCTCACAGATCGTACGTACTACGCACGCGTGTTACGCTTTATAGACACTGCGCATGCGTGAAACTCCGCCCGCCCCTGACGTTCTTTCTAGTCTATTCCCAGCCCCTTCTCATTCGTCGCAGTGGGGAATAGCACATGGCGGAGACAGAGCAGGTGTCTGATAATTACACCAACGAGGAGGAGGAGGAGGAAAGCCCGGAGCCTGAAACGTCCCGATCCAGAAGGAGATGATTTAAGGCATCAAATATGTCCTTTGTGGAGATGGTGGAGATGGTCGACATCCTGAAGAAGGCCGACTATGATGGGAAGTATGGACCTTACCCCAACCCCAATGTCAGAAAGGCCAAGATAATGGCAAAAGTGGTCAAAAGTCTGCAGAATAACTTCGGGGTACGACGATCCAAAGATCAGCTCAGGAAGCGGTGGTCAGACCTCAAATTAAGGTAGCACGATCAGTATAGAAGGATCAGGAGAGTGCTGCAAAAAAGTAAGTAGTTGTACTGTGTTGCTATTCTTTATTTTTATTACGTTCGTGCTGCTCCATGTGCTTTTCTTAACTGTTGTACAGTTTAAAATTGCAACTTTCATGGGCATATTATTCGTTCGTATGAAACATTGTTCGTTCGGCCTAGAAAACACCATTGTTTTGGCCATATGCATTTGAATAAATTTTTTATGGCCTACTTCTCTTAAAATAATTTGGTTGTGTAGATGGGTTTGTAACTAGAATGAAATGCAAACTAGATTCTGTGTAAGGAGAAGACACTCAGCAGCAGTTTTCACATCTGGACACTGGAGCACTAGTGTGGGACACCGGAACACCCTTTATATTAGGGGCCCCACATAGGTGCTCCAGTGGATACTATAGGGGTGACTCCATCTGTGAAGCTTGCACAAAACAGGTAAGTATTCAAGCTTGACAAAGGAAAAAAATATTTCTTCATCTTGGAACTCTGACCAAACAGACAATTGTACCTCACTTCCAAGCAATGTTTCATATTCCGATTTCTGACATCAAATATCTGTGTGCTAAGTTTACCTATTTTTTTTACATAGGGGATAAAAGACTCGGAGGACACCCCTCATCTGAGGAGACAACAGACCCCTCACCTCAGGAAGAAGTGGAGACCCACCAAAGACAACAGGAGGAGGAGGAGGAAGGAGATGTGGTGGAAATTGTCACCACAACAGGTGAGTGTCTGTGACCACAGGCTCAGGTAAGAGATGGATGGCGGCATATTTATAATACATGGTGTGTTTTTGTTTCTTTTTAGGTGATCGTGATGTTGTGGATCCAGGTCATTTTACCTCTGAAAGTGCACAGATCCTGATCAGGGAAATCATGGGGTGTAATAGGGACTTGGAAAACATCCAGAAAAACATCAATGATGTTCAAAAAAAAATGAAGAACATCATTGATGTTTTAGGGAGATTTTAAAATCCCTCCAAATCCCTTCCCTTTTTTGTGCTTTTTGTGATCTAAAAATTTCTAAGATTTTTTGACATATTCGAGAAAAGCCAAATTTTGAAGATGCACACAGTGTGTCAACATGTGCTACCTGCCATCATGGGGGATCAAGGGACGTGTTTTGGGGGTGCAAACCATTCCTCAATAATAAAGTAGATGGGAGGAAGGGGTTGCACCCCCAAAACACGTCCCTTGATCCCCCGTGATGGCAGGTAGCACATGTTGACATTCAGCAATTTGTGTGCATCTTCAAATTTTGGCTTTTCCAGGGGTGACTTCACCCCATCTGAACACAATATCAAACACGGTTTATAAATACTCATGTCTGATATTGCCTTCAATTTCTTTAAAAGTTGGACTTTGTAAGTTCAAGATTTGTGTCTTTCTTGTTGGTTTTAAACATGCCTGTTTTACCTTAAATTAACATTTCTACTTTTAGTAATGTGACCCAAAAAATTGTTATACAACAAACATGTTGGTTTGTTTTAAAAACCTTTTATAAATGCACATGTGATTGTGCTGGTATTAAAAAGATTGATAATCAAGAATGTGTGGATTATTGTTTCAACGCTCCAAAATTTTTGTTGTGCTCAAATTGGTGTTTTCTGTGACAATGGGGGTTATTTCCTAAGGGCAAATCCACTTTGCACTACAAGTGCAGTTTCAGTGCAGTTTCAAGTGCACTTGTAGTGCAAAGTGTCTTTGCCTTTAGTAAATAACACCCAACAGTGCTTTGTAATGTTACACAATCACGCCATTTTCAGGACTCACCACATTTCTGTCAGGGTCAGTTAAAAGAAACACAAGCAGTAAATGTCACCAAAAATTTTAGTAGTTAAAATGATTTTTTTATTTTAAAAATGTTTCAGACATTGTCTGGCATATTGATGGCCCCCCTACCCACAAAGTAATCAAGGTATCTAAGACGGACCTCACGGGCACTCAGGGGGGGCAAGCCAGGACGGCCACTTTCAAGCGCCGTCAGGATTGGTTTATTATGAATTCTGGCCTCAGGCCCAACTGAGGCAGCATAGTTGGCAGAATTTTGCCTTAGAAAGTTTTGTAGAACACAGCACGCCAGGATGATATGATTCAGTTTGTATTCCGCCATGTGTATTGGTGTAAGAAATAGGCGGAACCGGCTGGCCATGATTCCAAACGTGTTCTCCACCACTCTTCTGGCTCTGGCCAGCTGGTAATTAAAAACCCTCTGGTCCGGGGTGAGGGTCCTCATAGGGAATGGCCGCATAAGATGGTCCCCCAGCGCAAACGCTTCAACTGCAACGAAGACGAATGGGAGTCCTTCCACATTGTCTTCTGGAGGTGGCAAGTCCAAGCTGCCATTCTGGAGATGCCTGTAGAACTCCGTCTGAGCGATGACTCCACCATTGGACATCCGGCCATTCTTCCCCACTTCCACATACAGGAACTCATAAGTAGCCGACACCACCGCCAACATCACAATACTATTGAACCCCTTATAGTTGTAATAGTATGACCCCGAGTTGGGTGGTGGGACTATGTGGACGTGTTTCCCATCAATTGCCCCTCTGCAGTTAGGAAAGTCCCACCGCTGGGCAAAGTAGGAGGCCACATACTGCCATTCATGTGGGTTGGAAGGAAACTGTGGAGTCAAACAAGAAAAAATTATCATTTTGCACCTAAACAGGGAAAGCAGATTAGACACAAACATTCTTGGCCAACATCAGTATAACATTTATTTTAGGGAGTTTTGAAAGACCAAGGTATAAGGTCCACATATCAGATCCCCCCCCCCCATTGGCCATTTCTAACATTTTAGGGGGGCAGATGTTTTGGACAGGTAACCCTCTCCACTTCATTGAGAGATGAATGCCTAAATAATGTGTATTACTTTGGCCAGCCCCTCCTTACTTACACTATTGACATCCCACTGGACAGGTAAGAAGTGTCATAATACAAATATACAAATACACACTGTACACATTTTAGCACATTTGTACATTCTGCTATTACCTATCAAGATAATAATAGTATACAAAAACTTTAAACAGTACCATTTGAAAGTATACAGGCAGGCCCTTGCACTACATGCTTTGGGGAATTCATCCATACATCTGACCACAAAAGAGATGGCTATAGTGTGTATGGGTTTGGCAAAGTCATCAGATAGATGATTGAGGATAGATAGAGAATTGGTATCAGCTGAATTAGCAGTTGGGGGGAGGGAGGGTTCCAAATGATTTCGGGGAACCCAAAAAAAAGCCTCTGGCACTCTGCCTGAATTTAAAGCACAAATCACATTTTTACACATTTTATGGGGTATTTAGGGTAAAGCACTACTATGGAGCTGACAAAATACACTGTTAAGCCACTACATGAGGTGAATATAGGGCCAGGAGACCATGCTTGGGAGGTAAGTGAAGGCAAATATGTATGAAGGACAAAAAAAATAAGTACATAAAAATCCAGCATGCATGAGGACAAAGGGAACATTCACAGCATATTCCAATCATGGTAATTAGGGAATGAGGAAAGAAATACAATATATTATCTAACATTAAATACAATAAAATGTGATATTAAAGGATAAAAATATTACCTTAATATAATCCTTCTGTAGGACCTGAATGATGGCAGAACAGGTCTCCGGGATAATGATCCCCAGAGCCTTAGGGGGAGATGCCTGTCGAGAACTTGAGGTCCTGCAGGCAAGTACCGCAGGGTGGCGACGAGCCTCTGCTCCGGAGTGATGGCTTGCCTCATGCAGGCATCCTGCCTGCTAATATAAAGGGTCAGCAAAGCCAACAAACGGTGAAATACAGGGTCCGTCAACTTGAGAAAGTTCCTGAAATCATCAGGATTATTCTCACGGATCTCACGGAGCAAAGGCATGTGACAGAACTGGTCACGCTGAAGCAACCAATTCTTGGTCCATGAACTCCTCCCCACCCTGTTCATGGACTGGACTTGTGTCAAGGTAAGGACCCCAACACCAAGCCCCCGCACAGCACGAACTCTACGAGGAGTACGTATACGCAACATGGCTAGAAAACGGTCGGCTGCTCAGAACGAAGTAACAAAACGCACTGAAGAACAGCAAGGCCTGTGAAGAGCGACCTGAAAAACAGCAACGAGCGGACAAGAACGCACTGAATAATCCAATATGAACTGACTGCACGCACTGAAGAGCAGATACAAACCCACAAGCACAAACTGAACAGCAGAAAACGATCTGAAAACCATGAGTCTGAAAAAGCGCGAATCATCTTTCACCAAACTTTTACTAACACGAGATTAGCAAAAGGAGCCCAAAGAGTGCCGCGTTTGGTTTAGAACTGCCCTTTTCTAGTCTCGTCGTACGTGGTGTATGTCACCACGTTCTTGGCGATCGGAAATTCCAACAACTTTGTGCGACCGTGTGTATGCAAGACAAGTTTGAGACAACATCCGTTGGAAAAAATCCATAGATTTTGTTTTCAGAATGTCCGATCAATGTCCGATCGTGTGTACTGGGCATTACTGTTTGCTGATTACCCCTTGCTTTTTTTGGTGGGGGGCGCATTTTTCTTTCAGGTTTTCATTTTTTTTTCTTTCAGTTAAATTTAAAAAAATGGAGAGAGGTGGGGTGTAATGTTTTGTAAAAGTGTTAGACCACTTCTCGCCCACCATATAGCAATATGACATGCGCAAAGTGGTTTAGCTATCCTGACTGGACGTCAGGATAACAAGCCGGCGGGCGACCGGGGCACGCAATGCGGCAATCAGTGGTGCAGCACTGTAACTCCGATCTAGGTAAAGAGTCTCTGACTGTTTACCATGTGATCAATTGTGTCCAATCACAGCTGATCACGGTGTAAACAGGAAAAGATGTGTATCGGCTTTTCCTCACTCGCGTCTGTCAGACTTAGGTAGAGGAGAGCCAATTGGCTGCTCTTCTGACAGGGGGGTCTGTGCTGTTTGATTATCAGCACAGCCCCCCTGAGGAATCTCTACCAAGGACCACCAGGGTTGCCCACCACTTGTGACCACTAGGTATGCCACCCATGGCCACCAGGGATGCCAATCAGTGCCCATCACTAATGCCTGCCAGTGCCTCTTTATCAGTGATACCCATCAGTGACATCTATCAGTGTACATCAGTGCCACCCATCAGTGTCAATCAATGCCACCTATCAGTGCCCATCCATGCCCATCTGTGCTACCTATCAGTGCCCATCAATGCCGCCTTTCAGTGCCCATCATTGCCGCCTATCAGTGCCGCATATTGGTGTTCATCATCAGTGCCACCTCATTGGTACAACCTCATCGGTGCCCACCAGTGCCTCCTTATCAGTGCCAGTCAGTGCAGCCTCATCAGTGCCCAAACTTATTTACAACATTTTGTAACAGAAACAAAGAAACCGTTTTTTTTTTTTTCAAAATTTTCAGTCTTTTTTTTATTTGTTTATAAGAAAATAAAAATCCCAGAGGTGATCAAATACCACCAAAAGAAAACTCTATTTGCGGGAACAAAATGATAAAAATGTTGTTAGGGTACAGTCTAGCATGACCGCGCAATTGTCATTTAAAAAGCATTGGCTTGGGCAGGAAGGGGGGAAAGTGCCCTGTACTGAAGTGGTTAAAAACTGCATTTACTAACTAGAATATTTTGATGGCTTTTTTTCAGTGAAATAGTTACTCTAATATTGATTTCTTGATTTTAGAATGGATGTTGTTTTAGTCCTGATAGAAATGGGACCTATCCAAAATGTTCTAAAGCTGGTGCACGCCCTCACTACAGTATTTTGGGAGCTTTTTACTGGGAAATAAATACACTACACATCATGCAGATGGGTTTATTAAAAACTGGTTAGTGTGGGTTCTGTTAACAAAGAAGCCTAAAGGATAAGTTCACCTTTTTGAACATGTTTCATGCATATTTAGGGTGTAACATGCCGAGTATCCACCAACTCAGCCCCCCCCCCCCTATTTGTCCCTATCCCTGTGACAGCGGGCAGGGGAACCTTCTCCCCGCACCAGATTTCACAATTTGAAAACAGCTGAGCCCCACAGGACCGCGTCATTCATTCACAAATTTCTAAATGAATGAATGAACTACAACTATAGCTATTGTGGCTGATGGCTTGTAGTTCTCAATAGACATGTGCATTCATTTTCGTCCGAATGCATTTTCGTCCGAATTTCAGGTATTTTCGGTACGATAACAAAAGTGCAGAATCCGAAAAACAAAAGATCAGACATAAACAAATGCTTTATTTTCGTTTTCGTTGTGTAACAAGGGGTTAAATTCTGTGTTACATTTATTCATAGACTAATTTATATATTTACCCTTTCAGATATGTGGTCAGTAAATAAAATGATTAAAACACAAAACAAAGAATGTAATAAAAGAGATTCACTTAGCTTCGATTAAAGATGTATTACAGATGATACAATAAGGGATAAAGTCAGCATTCAATCCAGGGAACACCTCAACTTTTGAATTTTCAGATAGTTCTGGAAGCCGACAGCCTGTTCAAGATCTAGGCACACTCACGTCCTAGAAGAAGTTCTCCCCTGTTCTCTATTGTCGAAACATTTAAAGGCTTGATGGAAGGCGCGAAAAAGCTGGTTTAATCTGGTACTAACAAAAGACTGGCCATAATGGTCGTCCTGAGACAATGTGACCCTCTGTGAGTGACCATCTGTGAGCTCAGAAGCATACATTTTTACATATATAGAAATAATCACCTTAAAACTATCATAGTTAATAACTCATAATACCAAGTTCTTTGTAAATCAATTATGAATATAGACCCGTACTACATTCCACACCTTGATTCACAAGGAACTCAGGTCATAGACATAATCTACAGACTTATGTATAGGTAAAGCCTTAATAGTAGATGTTGTACATTTGCTAATACAGACAAAAATAATCTTCACTATAATAAAAATTCCTAATGCTAATAAAATAAACCATGCAATATACATAACCACTTGTTGCCCAATTGACCAAGCCAAGCAAATATTCCATCATTGGAGATAGAATGAAGTTTACCAACAGCTTTTTGGGCCTCTGGTAATTCGGACTCAATGTTTTCACTACTATCTGTAATATAAGAACAACATTCATCCACAATTAGAGCACATACCCCTCCCTTAGCAGCAAGAATAAAATCTAGAGCAGCTCTGTTTTGTAGTACCACCAATCTCATTTGCCTAACCTCTTCTGTAAGAGCATCAATACTATCAAATGTTTTGTTGAACGCATATTCTATGATTTTAGACATTCTCCTCAGCGTTTGCACTGTCCGAGCCACTCCATACTGAGGAAGAATAATCATACCCAATCTATCTCCTTCTGTGACATCCCACCCCTCGGGTACATCTTGTATTTCTGAGGAACCTATGCTCCTTTTCCAAATCCTTACCCTCCCAGGTGGATTATTAAAAACTATACAGACTTTTGGTACTATATGTACAATATAGCAGCTCCCTGACCAATTTGGTGGTAGCCATTTATAAGCGTTCAGACCACATATAAAATAGAATTGATAAGGCAATGGAGTACGAGTAGTTTGGTGAATCCAGTACTGCCAAAACATATCTGCTCGTGTTTGATTTTTAGACAGATTTACACAACTAATAAGGGCACTATCTTTGGCCACACACACATGTGTATCATTTTTAAATGCAGATCCTCCTATGTGGTACCCATCTACTTCAAAATGAAATACTTCTCCTCTCCCCACCACCTGCACCATAGAGATATTATTCCAATGATCTATTACTACATAATCACAGTTACTATTTCCTAATTCTATGGAATATGTGTCATTGGTACTAGGTCTTTGTACACAAAATACACCAGTGGCTTTACGGGATAACGTTATAGAATATTCCTCTGGGCCAAAATTAGTTGGTATGTTTTTATGTGATGGATTAGTCAAACTGTCCATAGCTCTATTCATTATTGCTATTCTCCAAGGGTCATCCAAAGGCAACCAGCTAATGTTAACTGGTAGTCCATATAATGGTATGCCCTCAGGTGCAGCACGGGGTGTTTGTCCACACGCCCAACAGTTTGTAACGTTAAAAACATGAGCTGTTGCTTTCAAAGTCTCATGGAAGAAGTTCTTCTGTGCTGTTCCACTGAAAACGAGGCTGGTCATCATCTGAAACCATAGTATTGTCCTCATGGCAATGGCAACAATCTGTGGATAGGAACATAAATAGGTTGGTCTTCCAGTTCAATTAAAACTAAAGCTGTAGACCCGGGTCCCCAGGCCATAATTTCTCCCTTCCTTCCTTTAGCTCTTCCCCTCTCAGCTACACTTGGGGCTACCCACACCTTGGTACCTAATTGGGCAGAATACATTTTCCCATGTACCCTTAGACATTTAGGTATAATTATTATCTGTCCTATTTGTTGTCCTTTTTTCAGATATCCCATTTCTAAAGGTACTAGGGTAACACAATATTCTCCCAGTGCATCTTTTTTCACTTCTGTATCCCACTCACACCACTCAGTCAACTTAGAGTCTGGAATGAACTGCAAATCACATGTGGGATCTAACTGTAAAATGCCAGTGGGTACTAATATGTGGGAGACAGTGCTAGGACTCACTTCCCCCTCACCCCCCCTACTTCCACATCTTGGAGCATTATAACTGGTATAGGTTGAATTACGGGAATTGTTGGACCTTTAGTAGTTACAGTGACTACCCGTTCTCCTAAACTTTCAACACCACTCCTCAACATTCGCTGCATAGGAGTGTTCTGTCCTACCAATCTGTTGTTCAGAATGTACACTGCTTCTTGTATCACCTTATCCCATCCCCTGAGTGTGTGTGTAGGTGTTACTTTCCGTATTTGCTCTTTAAGCAACCCATTCATTCTCTCAATTAAACCTGCTGCTTGTGGCTGATAGGGAATGTGAAACACCCAGTGTACACCATGTTCCTCCGCCCATTGTTTAACGACTTGTCCTGTAAAATGTGTGCCATTGTCTGATTGGATTTCTTGAGGCACTAAATAATGCTGTGTCAGCAATTGCATAAGTTTCAAGGTTGTCTTCTGATCCACATGTTTTGTAGCGGAAACTTGCAAAAGTCCACTATATGTGTCCACAGCCGTGGCACAATATTTCAATCCACCTCTTCCTCCCGGCAGGGGACCTAAGAAGTCTACTTGCCAAACTTGTCCTGGTTGCTGACCTTTGTAAATATTTCCTGGCATGGGTGTCATTCGCGGCCATTTCTTTGCTTCTTGGCAGAGGGGGCACTGGGCAACAATGTCTTTTGAATGAATCTGAGTTAATGGTATGCCTTTGTGCTGCGCCCATTGCCACGTACTTTGTGCACCTCTGTGTCCAGATTGACTGTGTGCCCATTTTCCCAGGATTTACAGAATAGTGTCATTACCTTGGTTAGCAACAGACACTTGTGCCAGGCCATCAACCGTATCATTGTTAGGATCCCCACTATGGGCGTGGACATGTCCGATTTGAATAATTCGATTGTGACCTTCTTGCCACAAAAACTCCCAGATTTGAGGCCCACCCCACAGTTCTTTTCCATTTAATTGCCAGTTGTCTTGTTTCCATGCTCTTAGCCAAGTAGTTAGTCCTTTAAATACTGCCCAACTATCTGTATAGATGATCACATTTCATGGTATATCTTGCACCACCATATATACAGCTTGGAGCTCAGCATATTGACTCGATCCACCCTGACCACTTTGGTGAATTACCGCTTCAGTACCTAGCTGGAAAGCTGCTGCAGTTCCATACTCTACCCTGAGGGGTGATTTTGGCTGATCCATCTGTAAACCAAGCATTTTGTTTGTCTTCATCTGACAGCTCAACAAAAAGAGGTGCTTCCTTGAAAGGCGATTCTCCCACTTGCATTGGAGGCAACTCAGGAACCTTTGATTCAAAGTCCACATGTCCAGCCAGTTGTTGTGATATCTGACTGGGATCCTGAGATGAAATGTTTGCCCTTTCACTTAAATACCATCCATTTCTTTAGGGTCTGCTTTTGTGCTACACTTGTATGAGCCTGGAAGCCTTCTTGTCTCACCCACCCAGAAATGGGTAAGTCAGTCCTCACTGTCACAAACTGCTGCTTTGTTGTTACTTCCACATGTTGTAATGCAGTGTAGGCAGCCAGCAACTGCTTCTCCAAGGGGCTGTACTTTCTCTGTGCAGCGGTGAACTGTTTGGACCAGAATCCGAATGGTATCTTCCGCTCCCTTGGATTTTGGCCTTTCTGCCACAGACCCCACGGCATCCCATGTTCAGTTGCAGTCACATCTAAGATGAAAGGCTGATCTGGTTTCAAGGGGCCTAAAGAGAGCTGTGTTCTTACAGTCTCTTTGGCAGTGTCTAGTGCCAACTGCTGGTCTGGTCCCCATAAGAATTTTCTAAGTGACATTATAGATTGGCCTGAGAATCGGGCCCAAGTGAGGAATGAAAGGTCTCCAAAAACCCAGTAAACCAAGTAAACTTTGAGCCTCTTTCACATTTTTGGGAGGCTTCAATGCTGCAATAGAGTCTAATACAGGTTGTGGAATATTCTTGATGGGCCCAGACCAAATCATTCCTAGAAATTTGACACTTGTAGCTGGTCCTTGGATCTTTGTAGGGTTAATGGCCCATCCTCTTTTCTGTATATGGGCCTGCACTGTAGTCAAGTCTTGTCTTACTTGTCCTTCTGTATTACCAGAGAGCATGATATCATCAATGTAATGATACAGGTTACATTCCAGTTTTGGTAACATAGTCAGATCTCTGGCTACCATACCATGGCAAATTGCTGGACTATGCAAATAGCCCTGAGGGACAACATTGGCTGTATACTGTCTTCCATCCCAAGAAAAAGCAAATTGATCTTGTGATTCCTCATCAATAGAAATGGAGAAAAATGCATTTGCTAAATCCAGTACTGCATGCCATGCTCCAGCAGTTTGAGAAATAGTCTCTACAAGTGACACCATATCTGGGACAGCTTCTGCAAGGGGTGGAGCCACTTTGTTTAGCGTTTGATAGTCTATAGTCATCCTATAAGTTCCATACGGTTTCCATACAGGAAAAATAGGCAAGTTAAAGGGGCTCACCGCAGGCCTGAATACTCCTATATCCAGCAAGGCCTTTATTGTGTCAGTCACTTCTTGGTGTCCTCCAGGTATACGGTTCTGCTTGAGATTGACAGGGTGTTTGGGCGGAGGGATGTACACTGGCATCCACTTTGCATGTCCCCTGATGATAGGTTTTACTGCAGACACAAAGAAAGAACGCACTGAGTTACCAAATGAAAACACACCTGCATCAGTTTGGCTTGTCTGACCCCTCAAGTTTAGGGATGAGCTTCGCGTTTGAGTCGAACCCATGTTAGACTCGAACATCGGCTGTTCGATCGTCCGCTGAATTGCGAATGTTATGGGCCGTTCGCGCCAAATTCGTGTGGTGCGTCACGGCCCATAATTCACGGTGGCATCGCAGTGCATTGCTGGCTGATGATTGGTCAAGCATGCACTATGACCCGCATGCTTGGCCAATCACAGCGCTGTCGGTAGAGAGAGCTGAGAGATAGAGAGAGAGACAGTGTCATTTCATGTGAGTTAGCTAGATTAGGCAGGACAGTCAGTGAGTTAGCTGCACTTACAGTGTATTGTGTATATATATATATGCATCCCAGGTGTTGTGTGTATAGACTATTTATAGTTAGTGTAGTGCGTCCTCCTCACAGTGTTCAGTTAAAGCTATAAGTTAGTTTAGTGTGACCTCTGCACAGTGTTCAGCTAAAACTACAAGTTAGTGTAGTGCACAGTGTTCAGCTAAAGCTACAAGTTAGGGTAGTGCGTCCTCCTCACAGTGTTCAGCGAAAACTACAAGTTAGTGTAGTGCGACCTCTGCACAGTGTTCAGCTAAAGCTACAAGTTAGTGTAGTGCGTCCTCCTCTAAAGCTACAAGTTAGTGTAGTGCGACCTCTGCACAGTGTTCAGCTAAAGCTACAAGTTAGTGTAGTGCGTCCTCCTCACAGTGTTCAGCTAACACTACATTTACTGTAGTGAGACCTCTGCACAGTGTTCAGCTAAAGCTACAAGTTAGTGTAGTGCGTTCTCTGAACAGTGTTCAGCTAAAGCTACAAGTTAGTTTAGTGTGACCTCTGCACAGTGTTCAGCTAAAGCTACAAGTTAGTGTAGTGCATCCTCCTCACAGTGTTCAGCTAAAACTATAATGCCCCGTACACACTGTCGGATTTTCCGACAGAAAATGTGTGATAGGACCTTGTTATCGGAAATTCCGACCGTGTGTAGGCTCCATCACACATTTTCCATCGGATTTTCCGACACACAAAGTTTGAGAGCAGGATATAAAATTTTCCGACAACAAAATCCGTTGTCGGAAATTCCGATCGTGTGTACACAAATCTGACGGACAAAGTGCCACGCATGCTCAGAATAAATAAAGAGATGAAAGCTATTGGCCACTGCCCCGTTTATAGTCCCAACTTACGTGTTTTACGTCACCGCGTTTAGAACGATTGGATTTTCCAACAACTTTGTGTGACCATGTGGGTGCAAGACAAGTTTGAGCCAACATCCGTTGGAAAAAATCCTAGGATTTTGTTGTCGGAATGTCCGAACAAAGTCCGACCGTGTGTACGGGGCATAAGTTAGTGTAGTGCGACCTCTGCACAGTGTTCAGCTAAAGCTACAAGTTAGTGTAGTGCGTCCTGCTCAGTGTTCAGCTAAAACTACAAGTTAGTGTAGTGCGACCTCTGCACAGTGTTCAGCTAAAGCTACAAGTTAGTGTAGTGTGTCCTCCTCACAGTGTTCAGCTAAAGCTACAAGTTAGTGTAGTGCGTCCTGCTCACAGTGTTCAGCTAAAACTACAAGTTAGTGTAGTGCGACCTCTGCACAGTGTTCAGCTAAAGCTACAAGTTAGTGTAGTGTGTCCTCCTCACAGAGTTCAGCTAAAACTACAAGTTAGTGTAGTGCGTCCTCCTCACAGTGTTCAGCTAAAGCTACAAGTTAGTGTAGTGCGACCTCTGCACAGTGTTCAGCTAAAGCTACAAGTTAGTGTAGTGCGTCCTCCTCACAGTGTTCAGCTAAAACTACAAGTTAGTGTAGTGCAACCTCTGCACAGTGTTCAGCTAAAGCTACAAGTTAGTGTAGTGCATCCTCCTCACAGTGTTCAGCTAAAACTACAAGTTAGTGTAGTGCGACCTCTGCACAGTGTTCAGCTAAAGCTACAAGTTAGTGTAGTATGTCCTCCTCACAGTGTTCAGCTAAAACTACAAGTTAGTGTAGTGCGTCCTCCTCACAGTGTTCAGCTAAAGCTACAAGTTAGTTTAGTGTGACCTCTGCACAGTGTTCAGCTAAAGCTACAAGTTAGGGTAGTGCGTCCTCCTCACAGTGTTCAGCTAAAGCTACAAGTTAGTGTAGTGTGTCCTCCTCACAGTGTTCAGCGAAAACTACAAGTTAGTGTAGTGCGACCTCTGCACAGTGTTCAGCTAAAGCTACAAGTTAGTGTAGTGCGTCCTCCTCACAGTGTTCAGCTAACACTACATTTAGTGTAGTAAGACCTCTGCACAGTGTTCAGCTAAAACTACAAGTTAGTGTAGTGCGTTCTCCTCACAGTGTTCAGCTAAAGCTACAAGTTAGTTTAGTGTGACCTCTGCACAGTGTTCAGCTAAAGCTACAAGTTAGTGTAGTGTGTCCTCCTCACAGTGTTCAGCTAAAACTACAAGTTAGTGTAGTGCGTCCTCCTCACAGTGTTCAGCTAAAGCTACAAGTTAGTTTAGTGTGACCTCTGCACAGTGTTCAGCTAAAGCTACAAGTTAGGGTAGTACGTCCTCCTCACAGTGTTCAGCTAAAGCTACAAGTTAGTGTAGTGTGTCCTCCTCACAGTGTTCAGCGAAAACTACAAGTTAGTGTAGTGCGACCTCTGCACAGTGTTCAGCTAAAGCTACAAGTTAGTGTAGTGCGTCCTCCTCACAGTGTTCAGCTTAAGCTACAAGTTGGTGTAGTGTGTCCTCCTCACAGTGTTCAGCGAAAACTACAAGTTAGTGTAGTGCAACCTCTGCACAGCGTTCAGCTAAAGCTACAAGTTAGTGTAGTGCGTCCTCCTCACAGTGTTCAGCTAAAACTACATTTAGTGTAGTGAGACCTCTGCACAGTGTTCAGTTAAAGCTACAAGTTGGTGTAGTGTGTCCTCCTCACAGTGTTCAGCGAAAACTACAAGTTAGTGTAGTGCGTCCTCCTCTAAAGCTACAAGTTAGTGTAGTGCGAGCTCTGCACAGTGTTCAGCTAAAGCTTCCTGTAGAAGGTTGGTGGTGTTTTCCTGATCCTATCACTACTGCTGGCAGATAAATAAGCTACAAGTTATTTTTTGGCGAGCTCTGCACAGTGTTCACCTAAAGCTACCTGTAGAAGGTTGGTGGTGTTTTCCTGATCCTATCACTACCGCAGGCAGCTAAATAAGCTACAAGTTATTTTTTGGCGAGCTCTGCACAGTGTTCACCTAAAGCTACCAGTAGAAGGTTGGTGGTGTTTTCCTGATCCTATCACTACCGCAGGCAACTAAATAAGCTACAAGTTAGTTTTTGCAAGCTCTGCACAGTGTTCAGCTAAAGCTACCTGTAGAAGGTTGGTGGTGTTCTCGTACTACAGGCAGGCAGTTGATTTTGCTAGCTGCAGTATCAGTACATATATATATATATATATATATATATAGATATATATATATATCTATATATATATATATATCTATATATATATATAGATATATATATATATATCCCAGCTTAGTGCAGCTACAGGCCATTAGTATGTATTGAAGGCCAACAAGGAGAGGCAGACAGTCACAAGCCAATAAAAGAGGGCAAGCAGGCTCTGTGTCTAGAGGCAACAGTGCTGGTCGTGGAGACGGTGCATCCTCATCAGCACGTGGCCGTGGGACACGCTTGGCCTTTTTTTCGGCAGCTGGCCGTGTTGAGCCGCAACATGCGGAAGACTTGGTCGAGTGGATGACCAAGCCGTTCTCATCCTCCTCATCCTCTCTCACCCATGCTCAGGGTACTTTGTCTGGCAAAGCAGTGGCCTCTTCCCTCGGCTCAATGTCATCAGTGACTCCTTCCCTAGCCCCACCATGTCCTCCTGAGGAGTCCCTCGAACTGTTTGACCACAGTGTTGGGTACATGCTCCAGGAGGATGCCCAGCGTTTGGAAGGCTCTGATGATGATACTGAGCTAGATGAAGGCAGTAACGTGAGCATGGACAGAGGGGGTGCCCAAGATGGACAGCAATCTGGCAGTCATGCTCCCCCTGCTGCAGCATACTGCCAGGTTTGCTCCAGTGATGAGGAGGGAGGGGATGATGAGGTCACTGACTCAACGTGGGCGCCTAATAGGAGAGAGGAGGAGGAGGAGGAGGCCCCTCCAGGGGCCAGCCTAAGGGCAGCACACTGACTGCATCACACCCCAAAGCTCTGCATGTGCAGGGCGCTGCAGTCTCTGCGCGTTATTCAAAAAGTTCTTTGGCGTGGGCCTTTTTTGAGACGAGTGCATGAGATCGCACCGCTGCTATTTGCAACATATGTCTCAAGCGTATCTCGCATGGCCAAAACATCTCCTGCTTGGGCACCACATGCTTGACCAAACATATGTTGACCTGCCATGCAGTTTGTTGGCAAGCGTATCTAAAAGACCCACACCAAAGAACAAAGAGGACCTCTCCTTGCTCCTCATCAGCTGAGATCTCCAACCCCACTATACCTTCAGTCCTCTCTGAGACCTGCACTGAGTGGAATGAAGGTGTAGAATTAGGTGTGTCTCGGCTATACGGCCGGATACTGTGAGTACTGTTGCCATTGGCAGAAGATATCAGGCTCCATTTTACTTCTAATTGTCCTCTTTGCTGTGGGGGGGTAACTTCACCCCATCATTTATTATATTTTCTTACACAAAAGTTCGAAAGCCTCCCTCTCCTTCTGTTTTTACCCCCTCCCCTATTCTTACGACCCAAGCATTACCGAATGTGAAACTGGAGACTTCCTCTATTGAAGACAGAGGGTCAGCTCCTCTTGCGACAACTCTGGGGAGGTGGGGGAAACCCTCAGCTTGCTGACATTCATATATACACGGCTTTGGATCTACAGATACCTGGACTACAGAGTGTATCAACCTGTGTATTGTAATGCCCCCACAGCGCATTTATGTAGATACTGTGGGGCTGCAGCTCCAAATATCTAGCACACTAGGATGACTATATATCCTTGCAGCGAGAGTCTCACTCAGACAGAGCAAGAGACACATAGGACATCCCCTGTGCCTCACACAGTGAATAATTGCCCCCACTTTGTATGCAACCCTTATTTTTTTCTTTTCTTTTTTATATTGAACGTTCCAGCTCATAATACCCTAAGTACTGCACCTTCAGCCAATGTTGACAGCTGGACGCTAACTCATATAAAGGTTGCTGGTTTAAGTAGAACACCTCCAGTCAGTTTGGAAGGCTGGAAGAAAATCCAAACAATGGTTCATGGGTACAGTATGCTTTCGCCAAGTTGGGGAGGTAAAAAGCTGGGAGGGAAGGAAAATTCCAAATCAGTAGACCAAAGCATTGGGAAATGTTGCACCGTTGTGCGCAAGTTATTGTGTTGGAAAAAGAACCTGAAATTATGTGGTTAATGTGTGAATTCTAGAGATGTTCTTAAAGTGATTAGGCAATGTGTGTTGATGAGATGCGCTACCCTGCCAGTATATGTGTCCCCTGTAAGTCATGACCAATGGGACAGATATTAAATTTATGACTTGGAATGTGCGAGGTATGCGGGATAAAATTAAACGTACAGCTATACTAACATTTATTAAAAGACAAAAGGCAAACATTGTAGCACTGGTGGAGACACATGTCACTGGCCATCTGCAGGCAGCGCTGTGGCGCCCCTGGGTGGGATGGGCATATCACAGCACACATACGAACTTCTCCAGGGGGGTCACGGTGCTAGTGGCTAAATCCAGCCCATTTGTATTGATTGCTTTGGAGACTGACCGGCAGGGTAGATATATCTTTATACATGCACTTATTGGAGGAACCCCCTTGCTAATCATAGCCAGCAACATTCCCCCCCCCATATAAATCTGATGTTGTAGCAGAGGGCCTAGCGTTTATAGCGCAACACCCCACAATACCAGCAATTTGGATGGGAGACTTTAACAGGACAATGTCTCCATATCTAGACCGACCGACACAAATAGGGGTTCCACTAGGCACACCCACGCAGACCAGACTATCTCGCACCATGACGGAGTTTGCCCTAGTAGATGTGTGGAGGCTTAGTAACCCAACAACCAGAGCATATACGTGCCATTCCACAAGCCATAATACCATGTCTAGAATAGACTTTGTACTGGTGTCCCAGATTCTACTTCCTAAAGTCACGGGGTCAGGGATTGCGCCAAGGTTATTATCAGACCATTCCCCATGTTGGGTGACAGTATCTCTGGGGAATGCCCCCCCATACGCATATGGAGATTAAACCCCCACTGGCTGTCGGCCCTTACAGTCCATGAATCCATTGAAAGAGAGATTAAATATTTCCTGGACAGACCTAGAATCCCACCCTCCCTCAACGCATTCTGGGATGACTTTAAGGAACAGGCCCGTTGGATTCTTACTACCAGAATAAACAGACTAAAACAGACATCCAATCTATCACTACAATTAACAACTGACAAGCTACAAGAACTGGAAACAATTTATAACTCCAATCCCACTCCCGAAAACCTAGGCAGGGTAAAATTACAGTCCCGCATGGTAACACAATTATGCACTGAAAAGGCCAAGCAAAGTATATTTTTTGTAGGCAGAGAATATATGAACTGGGGGAGAGGGCAGGCAGGTTATTAGCCTATCTAGCTCATATGGATGACAGGCCCCCGGTAGTAGTTTCCCTAATAGACACTGAGGGAAATAGTATTACAGACCCTTTCCAAGTAGCATCCCAGTTTTTACAATTCTATAAAAACCTATATAAATCCCGTACAACGCATACACAAACAGAACTTCAGGCGTGCTTAAACACTATCCAATTCCCTAGATTAAAACCAGAACAAGTGAAATTACTAGATGCACCCATAACTACACAGGATATTTCCGATGCGATTGCCCAACTGGCCAAGTCTAAAGCTCCTGGTCTACCCCTGGAGTTCTATGCAACATATTCAGAAACGCTCATACCTAAACTCAAGGATCTTTAACAATCCATATTTGACACAAATTCGCTCCCTTTATCCATGCAGGAGGCCCAGGTAATTGTACTCCCTAAGCCGGGCAAGGATCCCCATTACCCTGAGTCATATTGGCCTATATCACTCCTACAGGTGGATATAAAGATACTAGCTAAAATACTGGCCAATAGATTGAACACAGTTATACCCACGTTAATACATCCTGACCAAACAGGATTTATGCCAGGAAAAAACACTGCCATGAACATTAGGAGATTATATATGAACATACAGGCTCAGCATGACAATTACGGAACCAGGGTGGTGGTAGCACTTGACACTGCCAAAGCCTTTGATTCCGTAGAATGGCCGTATCTGTGGGAGTGTCTACATAATTATGGCTTTGGTCCACAGTTTATGCAGTGGGTTAAGCTTCTTTACCAGACACCTAAAGCAAGGGTGCTTGTTAATGGCTGGCTTTCGGAGCAATTCCCTCTGGAGAGGGGAACACGACAGGGATGCCCCCTGTCCCCCCTACTATATGCCCTGGCGGCGGAGCCACTGGCAATTGCCATTAGAGCAGACTCTAATATAAAGGGACTGAGAAAAGGTCATACAGTAGATAAAATAGGACTATATGCTGATGACGCAATTCTGTATCTGGCGGACCAAGGACCTTCACTGCAGGCTGCACTCGAAATTATTGAAAAAATGGGTAGCTACTCTGGATTGCGTATTAACTGGGACAAATCTCAAATTCTCCCACTGGACATCTTTCCCCCCCTAAAACAATCCCAACTCTTCCATTACCCAGAGTATCTAAAATTAAGTACCCAGGGGTAGAGGTCACTAGGACTTTGACAGACTACACACACTTAAATGTTACACCCCTATTTGACCTAATAAAGTCCAAAACCCAGACATGGTCCGGGCTGCCACTGGGGGTGATGGGACGTATAAATATAATAAAAATTATTTTGCTACCCAAAATACTATATATGGTTTGACATGCCCCTCTTTATATTCCTTTAAAAGTCTTTAAACAAATGGAAGCCATATTAAACTCATTTGTATGTGGTAATGGCAGACACAAACTGGCTTGGCATGTTTTAAAGAACCCCACAGATAGGGGAGGAGTGTCCCTTCCTGATCTACAAGATTATTACTTAGCAGCTCAACTCTTCCATATATACCACTTTAATAAAGAGGAAATGCAACGTTATAGATCCCTAGTATGCAACAAACTGGGACACCCAGCATTTACCCCGATACAAGCTATTCTTAGAGGGAAACAAATTACTAAAAATCTCCCAAGGTATAATATGGGAATGTTGCTCCATCATCAAAGAATATGGGAAATCACGTTGAAAAAGCAAAACATTGGGAAAATTCATACCCACACCCCACTATGGTTTAACAAACACCTCCCGGAGTTAGAATACCTGTCAGACTCAACAGTATGGGCTACATATGGCATAATATACATTCATCAGGTGCTATCAGACTCAAGCAGTTTCAGGTGCTTAAGGAAGAATATACCCTCCCTAACCAGATGGCTTTTAAGTACTTGCAACTTCGCCATGCACTAAAACCACAAATACCAAATATGGAAGTGGTGTCGGATTCTCCCCCAGTCCTGGATGTAATAATGGGAGAGGAACCCTCTAAACTCATTTCAACTCTGTACCTGCAGATTAGAAACAGTAGATCAAATGCTACTGCACAGAAGGCGAAAATGGAATGGGGAAAAAGACATAGGCCCCATAGGGGAAGAAGACTGGGGTGAAATAATGGAAGGGACCAGATTGACATCCCCTAAGCTATCAGACAGACTGACACAAATATACATTATACACAAAGCATACTTGACTCCCCTTAAAAAGGCAAAATTTCTCTGTACATATGACCCGTCATGCCATTTGTGTCACGCAGCACCAGGTACGTTCTTCCATCTCATATGGAGCTGCCCAAATATACAGACATATTGGACACAGATTGTCCGATTCTTACATGACAATATGGGATCCCCAGTGGTATTGGACCCCAAACTATGTCTTCTGCCAGATGTAGAAATTGACAAATACCAAGCTACATTTCTAAGGGAAACTCTGTTTATGGCGCATAAAGGCATAGCTAAGGTATGGATGCAGGCTCAGCCTCCCTCCATACGCCAATGGAAGAGGGATGTTAATGATGCACTGCCATTTAAAAAGTTAGTCTATGCCCATAGAAAATGTGCACATAAGTACTCAAAGGTGTGGGATAGATGGTTAGAGGATGGAGAAACATGTGCTTAAAACACCCTAATGCCTCGCAGACAGACCTACTTAGATAAAAGTAGAAGATGACTGTTCTAATGAAGGTCTAAAACAGGTAAATCTCAATTAAAAATATATTGGTAGTAGAATGACATGAAGTCTCTTATATACTGGATGTATTCACCATCATAACCTTGTACTTTAACATGTTTGTATGTAAGAAGAATCTCACACAAAATGCCAGTAAAAATGTAATGTTTATTATTTAGCATAAGTAACTACATTGTAAAATGATTTTCATTCAAATAAAGTTGTTTTTTTCCAATTGAAAAAAGAATTAGGTGTGTCACAGCCAAGTACTTGTGGGCAATCTGCTTTTGGTACACCGACGTCAGATTGTACCAGGCAAATTTCCCTGCCCCAGCTGCTGCACCGCCGAAAGAAGTTCACTCCCAGCCATCTACATGCCCAGCGGTTGAATGCTAGCTTGGCAAAATTGCTAGCACTTCAACTGTTGCCTTTTCAGTTGGTAGACTCTGCCACCTTCTGTGAGTTTGTGAAACGTGTGGTTCCTCAGTGGCAGGTACCCAAACGCCACTTTTTCTCATGGAAGGCGATTCCGGCTCTCTACCGGCATGTGGAAGGCAATGTCTTGGCCTCACTGGACAGGGCGGTCAGCGGTAAGGTGCATATTACCGCTGACTCATGGTCCAGCAGGCATGGACAGGGATGTTACCTAAGTTTCACGGCGCATTGGGTGACTCTGCTGGCAGCTGGGAAGGATGCAGGACAAGGTGCAGTAGTGTTGGAGGTTGTTCTGCCACCATGCCTCCAAAATGCCACTACTAATGATTGTGACACACCTCTCTCCTCCACCCCCTCCTCTTCTTCTTCCTCCATGGCCTCTTCCTGTGCTTTGTCCTCAGAACCAGCGGTGCTCCGTAGCTGTTCAAGGGGCTACGCAAGTATGCAGGCCAAAAGATGCCATGCGGTGCTTGAGCTGGTGTGCTTGGGGGACAGGTGCCACACTGGGGCAGAGGTTCTGTCAGCTCTGCAGGGGCAGGTTCAGAGGTGGTTAACGCCACGCCAACTTAAGGCAGGAATGGTGGCTTGCGACAATGGCACAAACCTGCTCTCTGCCCTCCGACAGGGACAAATGACCCATGTGCCCTGTTCGGCACACATCCTTAACTTGGTGGTGCAGCAGTTCTTGGGCAGGTACCCGGGCTTACAGGATGTCCTGAGGCAGGCCAGGAAAGTCTGTGTGCATTTCCGCTGGTCATATAATGCCAGTGCTCGGCTGGCAGACCTCCAAAAGAAGTTTAACTTGCCCAAGAACCGCCTAATCTGTGACATGCCCACCACTCAACGTTGGCCATGCTGCAGCGGCTGCACACGCAGCAGAGGGCAATCAATGAGTACCTGTGCGACTATGGTACCAGGACAGGGTCAGGGGAGCTTGTTTTTTTTCCCCACGCCAGTGGGCCATGATCAGGGATGCATGCACTGTCCTGTCACCATTTGAGGAGGCCACAAGGATGGTGAGCAGTGACAGTGCATGCATCAGTGACACTGTCCCCCTTGTCCACCTGTTGGAGCACACGCTGCGTGGAATAATGGACAGGGCTCTTGAGGCAGAACAGAGGCAGGAAGAGGAGGACTTACTTAGCTCTCAAGGCCCCCTTTTATCCAGACAGTGTTCCTGCGTGCCCGCCGATCACACAGGAAGAGGACGAGGAGGAGGAGGATTGTGTCAGTATGGAGGTGGAGCCTGGCACTCAGCATCAGCAGCAGTCTTTAACCACTTGACGACCGCCTCACGCCGATGTACGTTGGCAAGGTGGCACGGACAGGCAAAATCACGTACAGGGTACGTGATTTGCCTTCCGCGGGTGGGGGGTCCGATCGGTCCCCCCCCCGGTGCCCGAGGCGGTCGCCATTTCTTCCCGGGTGATGAGAGGTGAGGGGGAGGCCATCCATTGTTGGCCACCCCCTCCCGATCGCTCCCGGCGAATGAAAATGCTTCCTTTCCCTCTGTAATGTAAACAGAGGGAAAGGAAGTGATGTCATCTCTCCTCGATCGGTCTTTTCGTCGCCGCGCCGAGGAGAGAAGACATCCAAGTAAGTCTGCACAACACTACACATTCAGTAGAACATGCCAGGCACACTTGTCACCCCCCATCACCCCCCGATCACCCCCTGATCACCCCCCTGTACCCCCTGTCACTCTGACACCAATAGCATTTTTTTTTTTTTTTTGCATTGGTGTCAGTTTGTGTCAGTTAAAAGTTTTAGGGCAGTTAGGTTAGCCCCCTTTAGGTCTAGGGTACCCCCCTTAGGTCCAGGGTACCCCCCTAACCCCCCCTAATAAAAGTTAACCCCTTGATTACCCCCCGTCACCAGTGTCGCTAAGCGATCGTTTTTCTGATCGCTGTATTAGTGACACAGGTGACGCTAGTTAGGGAGGTAAGTATATAGGTTCGCTGTCAGTGTTTTATAGCGACAGGGACCCCCATATACTACCTGCTAAAGGTTTTAACCCCCTGATTGCCCCCTAGTTAACCCTTTCACCAGCGATCACCGTATAAGTGTTACGGGTGACGCTGGTTAGCTAGTTTGTTTTTTGTAGTTTATTACAGTTTATTACAGTTTATTATAGTTTTAGGGCACCCGCCGTTTATTACCCTATAAAGGTTTAACCCCCTAATTGCCCGGCGGTGATAGAAGTTAAGTTTTTAGGATCAGATAAGGTCTGCGTCGCCCCAGGCAGCGTCAGGTTAGCGCCAGTACAGCTAAAACCCACGCACGCAGCATACACCTCCCTTAGTGCTATAGTATCTGAACGGATCGATATCTGATCCGATCAGATCTATACTCCCCAGCAGTTTAGGGTTCCCTGAAACGCAGTGTTAGCGGGATCAGCCCAGATACCTGCTAGCACCTGCGTTTTGCTCCTCGGCCCAGCCCTGCCCAGCCCACCCAAGTGCAGTATCGATCGATTACTGACACTTACAAAACACTAAGCACACATAACTGCAGCGGTCGCAGAGTCAGGCCTGATCCCTGCGATCGCTAACAGTTTTTTGGTAGCGTTTTGATACAGTCGCCAACAGTCAGGAGCTTTTTTGCCTGTGAGTCTCACTAGTGTACCCCTAAATTTAGAGGCCAAAATGGCAAATCCAAGGTACACTAGTGAAGAGGCCTACAGGATTCTGAGCATGACAGATAGTGAAGAGGAAGTCACTCATCTGTCAAGTTCAGGCTCAGAATACGAACCTGTAGAGGACAGCGGCTCCATGACAGATAGCTCTGACGACAGAGTTGTGGTCCCTGCTAGGGTCAGGCGTACCAGACCCCGAACTTATGCTGTCCTTGAAGTGCAAGAACCGCAGGGCTCTCGTATGGAGCAGAGCAGTACTAGCGCCGCTATTCCTTCTGGTGAACTGGCAAGCACCAGCGGCCTAGTACACCCTGGTCGTACATCCAGCACTGCAGTATCACGTGGTGACGTGGCGAGTCCCATAAGTGCAGTTCAAGCTGGCGAGGTGGCAAGCAGTAGTAGTGTCCCGCTGCCACCAAGAAGACAAAGACAGGCCCGTCGTGCCCATAGTGCCCTTCCTGCTGCATTGGCCAATCCGAATTGGGAACCTTCCACTTCTGCAGCACCCGTACTTCCCCCTTTCACTGGCCAACCCGGAATTCAGGTGGAAACAGTTGACTTTATGCCACTGGATTTTTATTCACTGTTTTTCACCGAAGATCTCTATAGATCTATTGTGGACCAAAGCAATTTGTACGCTGGTCAACACATCGCCGCTAATCCCCAGTCCTCCCTTGCCAGAGATTGGAGACCAATTACGGTCTCCGAATTTAAGACCTTTCTGGGCCTTTCCCTCCTCATGGGGTTGAATAAAAAGAGTAAGTTGCGATCATATTGGTCCACTGACCCAATTTACCATTCACCCTTGTTCTCTGCTTCCATGACCAGGGCACGATACGAGCAGATTTTGCGGTTCATGCACTTCAACGACAATGAACTCTGTCGTCCTCGTGGAGACCCTGCATACGATCGGCTCTACAAAATTCGGCCCCTCGTAAACCACTTCAACCAACGTTTTGCAGACTTGTTTACCCCCCATCAAGTTGTCTGCGTTGATGAGTCCCTGATTAAGTTTTCTGGCCGCTTGTCATTCAAACAGTACCTTCCCAGCAAGCGTGCCAGATACGGGGTCAAGATGTATAAGCTCTGTGACAGGGCCACAGGCTATACATGTAGATTTATGGTTTACGAGGGAAGAGATAGTCACGTAGAGCCGACAAACTGCCCTGACTACATAGGAAGCGCTGGCAAGATAGTGTGGGACTTGGTGTCACCCTTATTCGGAAAGGGGTACCACTTGTACGTGGACAATTATTATACGAGCGTGCCACTTTTTAGTCACTTGTTTGATCAGCAGATTGGAGCATGTGGCACCGTGCGACCTAATCGCCGGGGCTTTCCCCAGCGGCTTGTAGATTCCCGTCTTAGGCTGGGGGAGAGAGCCTGCTTGAAGTATAATAATTTGCTCGCTATGAAGTGGAGGGATAAGAAGAATGTTTTCGTTCTCACCTCCCTTCATGCAGACACGACGACCCAAATTTCTACGGCGACTGGTGTTGTGGAGAAACCCCTCTGTGTCCACGAATACAACCTTAATATGGGAGGGGTGGACCTCAACGACCAGTTGTTGGCGCCGTACTTAGTTGCCCGTAAGGCCAGACGCTGGTACAAAAAAGTGTCTGTATACTTATTTCAATTGGCTTTGCTGAATGCTCATGTGCTATACAGAGCTTCAGGACAGACTGGATCCTTCCTTAAATTCCAGGAAGAGATCGTCAGAGCCCTTCTGTTTCCAGACGGTGCTCTACCTCACCTTCCCCAACCAAATGCAGTAAGCCGGCTGCATGAGCGGCATTTTATTTATGCCATCCCGAGTACCCCTACCCAACGAGCCCCCCAAAAAAGATGTCGTGTCTGCAGCAAGCGCGGATTTAGGCGTGACACCCGGACTTATTGTCCCTCCTGTCCTGGCAATCCTGGTCTTTGCATGGGTGAATGCTTTGAACGCTACCATACATTAGTTGAGTATTAGCGTAGGGTTCAGCACTGCACAGACTAGGCACACTAACACAGGGTCTCCCAAGATGCCATTGCATTTTGAGAGACCCAAACCTGGAACAAAAGTTACAAAAGTTAAAAGTTACTAAAAAAAAGTGTAAAAAAATAAAATAAAAAAAAATTAAAAAAAATAAAAACACAAAAAAAAATATAAAATAAAAAAACCAAAAATAGTTGTTGTTTTATTGTTCTCTCTCTCTCTATTCTCTCTCTATTGTTCTTCTCTTTTTTACTCTATTCTATTCTGCAATGTTTTATTGTTATTATGTTTTACCATGTTTCCTTTTCAGATTTTTCATACTTTACCGTTTACTGTGTTTTGTTGGTAACCATTTTATTGTTTTCAGGTACGCCATTCAGTTGCAGCGCGGATTTATTTATCTTGACAGCAACAGCGTTTGCTCCCACGATATATAAAGCCGTGACTCCAACGCTGTCGGAGGTGATTTCACCACCACAGTTACATACTTCAGCATATATGCCGAAGCGTGGGGGCAGAAGTGGGTGGAGGAGCGATTTGCTCCTGCCTTTTGCGGGAGGATGCCCCCATGCTTCGGCATATATATATTTTAGGCACAGGTTGCGTTAAATGTTTTATTTTTTACTATTTTTTTTTTTGTATTTGCTTTGCAGGTATGGTAAGTCTTACTGTTATACTGTAATGTTGCTTTGTTTTATTGTTAACCATCATTTGCTTAGCAGGTATGCCATTCAGTTGCAGCGCGGATTTATTTATCTTGACAGCAACAGCGTTTGCTCCCACGATATATAAAGCCGTGACTCCAACGCTGTCGGAGGTGATTTCACCACCACAGTTACATACTTCAGCATATATGCCGAAGCGTGGGGGCAGCAGTGGGTGGAGGAGCAATTTGCTCCTGCCTTTTGAGGGAGGATGCCCCCATGCTTCGGCATATATAAATGGTGCATGTATGCCCATCATTAGAAGTGGGTGGATGAAGGGAGGTATTCTAATGGTGGGCATACCCACCGATCAATATCTTTTTTTCGTTCAGCCCACAGGCTGCATGAAAAAAAAGTTTACAATATATGCCTAACAAGGACCAGCAACGTACTGGTATGTTGCTGGACTTTGAGTGGTTATACCAGAATGATGCCTGCAGGTTTAGGTATCATCTTGGTATCATTCTTTTCAGCCAGCGGTCGGCTTTCATGTAAAAGCAATCCTAGCGGCTAATTAGCCTCTAGACTGCTTTTGCAAGCAGTGGGAGGGAATGCCCCCCCTCCCCCACCGTCTTCCATGTTTTTCTCTGGCTTTCCTGTCCCAACAGGGAACCTGAAAATGCAGCCGGTGATTCAGCCAGCTGACCATAGAGCTGATCAGAGACCAGAATGGCTCCAAACATCTCTATGGCCTAAGAAACCGGAAGCTACGAGCATTTCATGACTTAGATTTCGCCGAATGTAAACAGCGCCATTGGGAAATTGGGAAAGCATTTTATCACACCGATCTTGGTGTGGTCAGATGCTTTGAGGGCAGAGGAGAGATCTAGGGTCTAATAGAGCCCAATTTTTTAAAAAAAGATTACCTGTCACTACCTGTTGCTATCATAGGGGATATTTACATTCCCTGAGATAACAATAAAATTAATTAAAAAAAAATAAAAATGAAAGGAACAGTTTAAAAATAACATAAAAAAGCAAAAAAATAATAAAGAAAAAAAAAAAAAAAAAAAGCACCCCTGTCCCCCCCTGCTCTCGCGCAAAGGCGAACGCAAGCGTCGGTCTGGCGTCAAATGTAAACAGCAATTGCACCATGCATGTGAGGTATCACCGCGAAGGACAGAACGAGGGCAGTAATTTTAGCAGTAGACCTCCTCTGTAAATCTAAAGTGGTAACCTGTAAAGGCTTTTAAAGGCTTTTAAAAATGTATTTATTTTGTCGCCGCTGTGCGTTTGTGCGCAATTTTAAAGCATGTCATGTTTGGTATCCATGTACTCGGCCTAAGATCATCTTTTTTATTTCATCAAACATTTGGGCAATATAGTGTGTTTTAGTGCATTAAAATTTTAAAAAGTGTGTTTTTTCCCCAAAAAATGCGTTTGAAAAATCGCTGCGCAAATACTGTGTGAAAAAAAAATATGAAACACCCACCATTTTAATCTGTAGGGCATTTGCTTTAAAAAAAATATATAATGTTTGGGGGTTCAAAGTAATTTTCTTGCAAAAAAAAATTATTTTTTTCATGTAATCAAAAAGTGTCAGAAAGGGCTTTGTCTTCAAGTGGTTAGAAGAGTGGGTGATGTGTGACATAAGCTTCTAAATGTTGTGCATAAAATGCCAGGACAGTTCAAACCCCCCCAAATGACCCCATTTTGGAAAGTAGACACCCCAAGCTATTTGCTGAGAGGCATGTCGAGTCCATGGAATATTTTATATTGTGACACAAGTTGCGGGAAAGAGACAAATCTTTTTTTTTTTTTTTTTTTTTTTGCACAAAGATGTCACTAAATGATATATTGCTCAAACATGCCATGGGAATATGTGAAATTATACCCCAAAATACATTCTGTTGCTTCTCCTGAGTATGGGGATACCACATGTGTGGGACTTTTTGGGAGCCTAGCCGCGCACGGGACCCCGAAAACCAAGCCCCGCCTTCAGGCTTTCTAAGGGCGTAAATTTTTGATTTCACTCTTCACTGCCTAGCACAGTTTCGGAGGCCATGGAATGCCCAGATGGCACAACCCCCCCCCAAATGACCCCATTTTGGAAAATAGACACCCCAAGCTATTTGCTGAGAGGTATAGTGAGTATTTTGCAGACCTCACTTTTTGTCACAAACTTTCGAAAATTGAAAAAAGAAAAAAAAAATACATTTTTCTTGTCTTTCTTCATTTTCAAAAACAAATGAGAGCTGCAAAATACTCACCATGCCTCTCAGCAAATAGCTTGGGGTGTCTACTTTCCAAAATGGGGTCATTTGGGGGGGGGTTTTGCCATCTTGGCATTTTATGGCCTTCAAAACTGTGATAGGTAGTGAGGAGTGGAATCACAACTTAACGCCCTTAGAAATCCTGAAGCCGGTGCTTGGTTTTCGGGGCCCCGTATGCGGGTAGGCTCCCAAAAAGTCCCACACATGTGGTATCCCCATACTCAGGAGAAGCAGCAGAATATATTTTGGGGTGTAATTCCACATATGCCCATGGCATGTTTGAGCAATATATCATTTAGTGACAACTTTGTGCAAAAAAAAAAAAAAAAAAAAAAAATTGTCACTTTCCCGCAACTTGTGTCAAAAAATAAAATATTCCATGGACTCAACATGCCTCTCAGCAAATAGTTTGGGGTGTCTACTTTCCAAAAATGGGGTCATTTGGGGGGGTTTTGTGCCATCTTGGCATTTTATGGCCTTCAAAACTGTGATAGGTAGTGAGGAGTCAAATCACAACATTATGCCCTTAGAAATCCTGAAGGCGGTGCTTGGTTTTCGGGGCCCCGTATGCGGCTAGGCTCCCAAAAAGTCCCACACATGTGGTATCCCCATACTCAGGAGAAGCAGCTAAATGTATTTTGGGGTGCAATTCCACATATGCCCATGGCCTGTGTGAGAAATATATCATTTAGTGACAACTTTGTGCAAAAAAAAAAAAAATTGTCACTTTCCCGCAACTTGTGTCAAAAAATAAAGTATTCCATGGACTCAACATGCCTCTCAGCAAATAGCTTGCAGTGTCTACTTTCCAAAATGGGGTCATTTGGGGGGGTTTTGTGCCATCTGGGCATTTTATGGCCTTCAAAACTGTGATAGGTAGTGAGGAATGAAATCAAAAATTTATGCCCTTAGAAATCCTGAAGGCGGTGATTGGTTTTCGGGGCCCCGTACGCGGCTAGGCTCCCAAAAAGTCCTAAACATGTGGTATCCCCATACTCAGGAGAAGCAGCAGAATGTATTTTGGGGTGTAATTCCACATATGCCCATGGCATGTTTGAGCAATATATCATTTAGTGACAACTTTGTGCAAAAAAAAAAAAAAAAAAAGTGTTACTTTCCCGCAACTTGTGTCAAAATATAAAATATTCCATGGACTCAACATGCCTCTCAGCAAATAGTTTGGGGTGTCTACTTTCCAAAATGGGGTCATTTGGGGGGGTTTTGTGCCATCTTGGCATTTTATGGCCTTCAAAACTGTGATAGGTAGTGAGGAGTCAAATCACAACATTATGCCCTTAGAAATCCTGAAGGCGGTGCTTGGTTTTCGGGGCCCCGTATGCGGCTAGGCTCCCAAAAAGTCCCACACATGTGGTATCCCCATACTCAGGAGAAGCAGCTAAATGTATTTTGGGGTGCAATTCCACATATGCCCATGGCCTGTGTGAGAAATATATCATTTAGTGACAACTTTGTGCAAAAAAAAAAAAAATTGTCACTTTCCCGCAACTTGTGTCAAAAAAGAAAGTATTCCATGGACTCAACATGCCTCTCAGCAAATAGCTTGGAGTGTCTACTTTCCAAAATGGGGTCATTTGGGGGGGTTTTGTGCCATCTGGGCATTTTATGGCCTTCAAAACTGTGATAGGTAGTGAGGAATGAAATCAAAAATTTATGCCCTTAGAAATCCTGAAGGCGGTGATTGGTTTTCGGGGCCCCGTACGTGGCTAGGCTCCCAAAAAGTCCCACACATGTGGTATCCCCATACTCAGGAGAAGCAGCTGAATGTATTTTGGGGTGCAATTCCACATAGGCCCATGGCCTGTGTGAGCAATATATCATTTAGTGACAACTTTTTGTAAATTTTTTTTTTTTTTTTGTCATTATTCAATCACTTGGGACAAAAAAAATAAATATTCAATGGGTTCTACATGCCTCTCAGCAATTTCCTTGGGGTATCTACTTTCCAAAATGGGGTCATTTGGGGGGGTTTTGTACTGCCCTGCCATTTTAGCACCTCATGAAATGACATAGGCAGTCATAAACTAAAAGCTGTGTAAATTCCAGAAAATGTACCCTAGTTTGTAGACGCTATAACTTTTGCGCAAACCAATAAATATACGCTTATTAACTTTTTTTTTACCAAAGACATGTGGCCGAATAAATTTTGGCCTAAATGTATGACTAAAATTGAGTTTATTGGATTTTTTTAATAACAAAAAGTAGAAAATATCATTTTTTTTCAAAATTTTCGGTCTTTTTCCGTTTATAGCGCAAAAAATAAAAACGGCAGAGGTGATCAAATACCATCAAAAGAAAGCTCTATTTGTGGGAAGAAAAGGACGCAAATTTCGTTTGGGTACAGCATTGCATGACAGCGCAATTAGCAGTTAAAGCGACGCAGTGCCAAATTGGAAAAAGACCTCTGGTCCTTAGGCAGCATAATGGTCCGGGGCTCAAGTGGTTAAGGGATCAGTCCCAAGAAACACATGGACTTGTACATGGCTGGGAGGAGGTGGCTGCAGACCATGTCATCCTTAGTGACCCAGAGGACTCCGGACCGAATGCCTCAGCAAACCTACGCAGCATGGCCTCCCTGATCCTGCAAAGCCTGCGTAAGGATCCTCATATTCGTGGTATCAAGGAGAAGGACCAATACTGGCTGGCAACCCTCCTTGATCCACGTTACAAGGGTAAGGTTGCGGACCTTATCTTGCCATCGCAGAGGGAGCAGAGGATGAAACATCTTCGGGAGGCCTTGCAGAAAGGTCAGTGCAACACGTTCCCAGAGACTGGGAGGTTACAAACTCCTGTTTCTGGACAGCGTGTTGCTGAGGCTTCGGTCAGTCAAAGAAGGAGCAGTGGAGAAGGTGGCCGTCTGACTGATGCATTCAGACAATTTTTTGGTCTGCAGCCCCAAGGTATGATCGGTTCCAGCAACCATCGCCAGCATCTGTTTTACATGGTGCAGGAATACCTAGGGGCAAGATCTGACTTGGACACCTTTCCCACCGAAAATCCTCTGGGTTACTGGGTCTTGAGGATGGATCACTGGCCAGAGCTTGCACAGTATACAATTGAGCTACTGGCCTGTCCTGCATCCAGCGTTCTTTCGGAATGCACATTCAGTGCTGCTGGAGGCTTTGTAACCGATCACAGGGTGTGTCTGTCCACCGACTCGGTCGATCGACTGACCTTCATAGAAATGAATCAGTCTTGGATCACCACCAGCTACCAAGCACCTGATGCTGATGTAACTGAATAATTTTTTTTTAAATCTCAGATCCCTTTAAAGACTGCCTATGCTGATGCTGAGTGACTATCCTGAGTAATTATCCTCTTCCTCCTCAATGATCACACTGATAGCTTGTAAGAACATTTTTGGTTCTGGGCGCTGCCACCAGTGCCTAAGGCCCAATTTTTCAGCCCCTGTTTTACAGGGGCGTGTAATTACAATTTTTGATGCAATACTTTGCAGCAGGGCTCGTTCCTGCGTTCCAACTAGAGTATCTGTGAGGGGTTGCAGTGCTGTGGCAACAGCACCAGTGCCTAAGGCCCAATTTTTCAGCCCCTGTTTAACAGGGGCATGTAATTACAATTCTTGATCTAATATTTCACAGCAGGGCCCGTTTCTGCGCCCACCAAGAACGAGTGAGGACTTACAGTGTTGTGGCACTAGCACCACGACCACCAAAGGCCCAATTTTTCTGTCCCTGTTCAACAGGGGCATGTAATTACAATTCTTGATCTAATATTTCACAGCAGGGCCCTGTGAGGGCTTACAGTGTTGTGGCCACAACAACACCTAAGGCCCAAATTTCTGCTGAGTATATAGGGCAGGCCCCTACTTTCAAACATCCAACTTACAAATGACTCCTACTTGCAAACAGAAGGACAGGAAGTGAGATGAAATCTACCCCTAGGGGGCGTGGCCTGGTATCGTACCAAGATGGACGTGTAGTTCTGGAGCTCCTGTTCACGAGGCCCGGCAACATCAGCACTCGGCTAGCACACGAATCCTCCGCCGCTAAAAAATGGAGAGAACACCCAGGAGTACGTCAGCGACAAGAACCCGCTCTCCTCGGGAACTGGACACACAGCTCAGCCGCCAAATCCCCGAGATATTTCGGACACGGCCTAGAGGCAGAACGCAGGCCTCTCAAGACACCTTCCCTCATGAGTCCCGTTCCCACAGAAGGAGCCCGCGGCGCGGCAGTGAGAAATCAGAGACCCGAACATCCCCAGCACTGTACCTTGACGATCTCCGCAGTGTTGCCTCGGACATAAAGAACACTTTCTCTGCTGCTATCTCGGATTTAAGAGCCGACATTCAAGCTATAGCCCTGAGAGTGGAGGAGGTGGAAATAACGCAGGCCCGCCATGATGTCTCCCTCTGCCAAATGCAGCAACTAACTGAATCACATGCCATGCATCTAAGAGAAATCAGCCGCCACATGGAAGACCTGGATAACAGAGGGAGACGCCTTTAACCTTAGGGTAAGGGGGATCCCCGAATCCATAGACCCCAGTCATCTTTCACAAGCAGTCACCAATATCTTCAATGACCTACTAGAAAGACCCCCGGATACACCGATCGCTTTTAAGCGCATACATAGAGCGCTCCGCCCGAGGGGGAAAGACACGGACCCCCCAGGGATGTGGTATGCTGCCTGACAGATTTCCCGCTAAAGGAAGAAATTCTCTATAAAGCCAGAAGCAGAAATCAATTGTCTTTCTGGGGTTCTAACATTAAAATCTTTCAGGATCTGTCTAATATCACCTTACAGCGCAGAAGGGAGCTGAGGCCCCTTCTGGAGACACTACGGGCGAGATCAATTGTATACCGCTGGAAGTTTCCCTTCTGCCCGTCAGTAACACACCAGGGACGTACAGCAAACCTCAGAGTCCCTGAAGATTTAGAGCACTTCTGCTCTATCCTGGATCTACCACCTGTAGACCTACCTGATTGGTACAGCGACTTCAGACTCCCATCAATCAACAGAGTAACATCCATGGACGGAGTAGATGAAGCAGGAGCCTTCAGCATAAAACGCTGCCGCTGCCACACGCAGCATCCGGTTCCACCACATTCTCCTCTGGCAACCTCAGAAGTCCCAAGGAATGGAAGCCCCACAGCTTCTCCGGCACACCGCAGAGCAAGAATCCTCTGATCAGGTAAAACTTACTTACCTCAGCACTTATAAGACACAAGAACTTTATTCGTTCGGTTTGCCTCCATATACCTGACTGTGATGGGCACCACTGCAACTATATCCTTATATACCTACCTGCGTTGGAACCGCAGTTCTTAAGCAACAAAGCTCCCAACGCATACCTCACATGAGGTAAACATACCGTTGGTTAAGCTGCCACAGAATCGAGACACACAATGTCTGCCCCACTCACAACTAGAGAGAGACTATCGAAACGTGTTGCACTGAATATACCCAGGCTAAATACAAATACAAATTAAGTAACTTTTAAAGCTCAACTTTACCAACCTGGATATCTTGACTTTCCCCAGAAGCACACCAAAAACTTTTGATATTAATCCCAAGTGTACTGTTACTACCCATACCTACCAATGTGGAAGTACCTCACCTAATTCTTACCGAGGAGCTGAAGTATACTGAAACTTGACAAGCCTCCCTCATCCACCACCTGAGACACTAACTGAACAGCCCTTTTGGGACCGAAGCACGTCTTATCTCATCACGCATGAGCCTATAACCCAGCACTGTGCTTTATGATCCCTACCTCAAGATGTTCCGGCTGAAGATGGCCATGGCAGGACTTCCCCGCCCTAGAGACTCCCCCAGCTTCTAACAGTCTACCGATATCACCCTTACCATCCAAGAATGGGAGAATGGGAAGTCAAGTATGCTCCTACCTCTACCCACCTCTTAACTATACCGTCTCCTCTGTACACCTGACTCACCACTCTTATTACCCACTTACTGTCTCCCAAATACCACTCTCACCTACCTTCTATACCCTATACCTTCTCTATTATTCCTTACTCTCTTTAATTGTGATCTGGGCAGTATTGTATAATAAGAAGATTTAATAACAGGTTTCCTTGTTTTCTAGTGGAGCACAGACCGAGGGGTCCCGCTAACTCTATGTAATTCCTTATCCTACTTCGGGCGACCCAAGATGGAGGTGTCCAGATGAGATTCTCCCACTCTCCACAAAATACACGACAAGAGGAGTTCAGGATCATACTTAACCTACTTAAACGACATCCCGCCTATACGCTCCACCCTTCTCCCATTGGGGACGGATATGATTAACCCATAAAATTTGAACTATCTGTTCAAAAGCTGGATGCCCCCATCTCGGACCCTGAAACCCCACATTCGTTAACAGCAGGTATTTTAGTATTGGTTACCATGATTGTTGATTTCATGTTGTTCTCTTTTTATTAAGTGTCATATAAAGGTTAAAATTCCACGTTGCTTAGTGTTATGTTTCTAAAAAAGTTATTAAACAAACCTGTAACACCAAGGGTACACTCTACATCATAAACTTGCTCAAATCCCTCACGAGGAGTAGTTCTCACTCCAATAACAAATGAGTCCCCCCCTAGACACACCCCTGCCATAGTATTTTACCAACACTACCTCAGAGACATGTCTTCTACTCAGATAACAGTACTTCTCGAGTAAGCTTCATACCACTCTCCCATCCGATACTGTAAACCCACCCATATTCCAATACTAACACTATTCCTAAATATAGTGGAATGGTCTCAGAAGAGGAGGAGGGTCCACCCTTCCTCCCACAAACCACAGACATCACTCACAACTTGCCGAACACTTACCCCCTTTGGCCTCATAGGAACACAGAGCACACACCTCTTGTGCTACCTTACCTACTACCCCCACACAACAGACTCTGGTAGTCGTCGTTGACCATACCGGATTCCCACCCCCCTATATAGAGGGCTGACAGGTTCAACCCCTTAACCGGTGCTACCCCCTGATAGTCACCCTCCCCTACCCAATCCTCCTCTCCTATCTAACCTTCCCCCCAACTCCCCCCCTCCCCCTTTTTTTTTTTTTTTCCCTTCCCCCCAGTCCCCAGCCCCCCCAACTCTTCCACTCCCTCTCTGACTCCTGTCTCCCAAAGTACTACTATCATGTCCCAACCCCCTTCTGCCATTATCATGGATTCACCAAAAACGCAAATCATCAACTCCAAGCTGAAGCTCATATCTTTGAACGCAAAAGGTTTGAACACTCCCGAAAAATGCTCACAAATACTAAACAGCATGCGATCCATGAAAGCAGATATAGTTTTCTTGCAGGAAACTCACTTCTGCACAAAATTAATTCCCAAACTGACCAACCATTCCTTCCCCCACAGCTTCCACGCAACCTCCCCCACCACAAAATCTAAAGGAGTTTCCATACTTCTTTCCAAGAATACACCTATCCAAATACCGGATACTCTTATAGATGACCAAGGTAGATTCCTTTTTCTAAAAGGGACTTTCAAAAACAAACGGATAACACTAGCAAACATATATAGCCCCAACACATCCCAGGTCCCTTTCATCCGAGACATAGCTTGCCGACTATCCACCTTTCAAGAAGAGACACTGATCCTAGGGGGCGACTTGAACGTCCCACTGGACCCCCTTTTAGATACCTCTTCAGGTACCTCTCATCTTCCTTTTAGAGCATTCAAACAAATTAGGAAATGCCTTCAAGACTTGTTACTCCATGATGCTTGGCATACTCTCTATCCCAAAGAGAAGGACTTTACCTTTTTTTCCATTCCACATAAAAGATACTCCCGTCTGGACTATCTCTTTATCACGCAACAAGACCTCCAAAATCTGACTAAAGCAACAATAGAACCCATGACATTTTCCGACCACCATCCTATCTCGGACACATTTACCTTTCCAGACAAAATAGCACATACAAACATCTGGAGACTGGACTCGACTATCCTGACAGACAAAACTAGAGAAACAGAGATCCGTAACTGCCTAATCCAATATTTCACCGAAAATAACACCCCTGATGTTTCACAGCTGACACAATGGGAGACACACAAGTGTGTAGTACGAGGCAGACTAATATCTCTAGCTGCAGCAATCAAAAAAGAGAAATCGGCCAAACTCTCAGATCTATTTACAAAACTCAAAACTCTAGAGGTGACACATGAACGCACATTAGAACAAAACACCCACGCAGAACTTACCGAGCTTCGCTTACATATACGAGAAGAACTAGGCCGAAACCTAAAAAGAAAATTCATCCTCTCTCAGAAACTCTTCTATGAGTATGGCAACAAATCGGGTCATCTACTAGCTCAGGCTCTTCGCTCGAAAAGAGCCAAGAATACCATACATCAAATACACTCCCCGGCAGGCAAAACACACACGAAGAACATGGATATCGCACAGGAATTTGAACAATATTTTGCATCCCTATATAATCTCAATAGGACCAACAGCAACATCCCCCCTCCCAACACAGACAAAAAGAAATACAAAACTTCCTAAGCGACTTTGTCACAGGGAAAATCCCGACAGACACGGCCGAAACTCTTGAATCCCCAATCACCCCGACTGAATGGTCACAAGCAGTAAAGCAATTAAAACCCGGCAAGAGCCCAGGCCCCGACGGACTATCCGCGGCATACTATAAACTGTTTGCAGAGACACTTCAATCCCCCTTTCTCAAAGCATTTAACTCAATCTCCCCCTCAAAGACACTTACCCACAGACTATTAGAAGCCCACATAACGGTTATCCCTAAAGAAGGCAAGGACCCACCAATACAGGAAGTTACAGACCAATTTCTTTATTGAACGTTGATGTCAAGATATTTTCAAAGATTTTAGCAAATAGACTTCTTCCTCTTCTCCCCTCCCTTATCACTACAGACCAGGTGGGTTTTGTTCCTGGACGACACTATAAAGGCCATTAATCTACACTATCTGATGACACACACTGGAAAAAAAGGCTTTTTCCTGTCCCTGGATGCGGAGAAGGCGTTTGACAGAGTGGCATGGGATTACATGGAAGCAGTACTTCAGGCCATAGGATTGGGACCTCGCATGCTAAGTTTTATCATATCCCTGTACTCCAACCCAACAGCCAAAGTTAGGGTCAATGGCACTCTGTCAAACGCCTTCCCCATCTGCAATGGTACGAGACAAGGATGCCCCCTATCCCCCATCCTTTTCATTCTCACCTTGGAACCCTTCCTACGGAAAATAAGACTAAATCAGGACATTAGAGGACTCCAAACCCCTCATAAGGAATACAAATACGCCGCTTTCGTGGACGATATATTACTGTTTCTCACAGAACCCCTAACTACCTTACCTATCCTACTGTCCGAATTCCAACACTTCCAATCCTTATCCAATCTCAAGAATAACTTCTCTAAATTGTATGCCCTCAACATATCACTCCCACAAGAAATAAAAACACAATGCATAGACAACTTCCCATTTCACTGGAAAAATGATTCTATTACATATCTAGGCATCCAAATCCCTTCCAAATTATCTGATCTATACACAAAAAAATCATTTATCTCTGCTGAATGCACTTTCTACAGACCTTAAAAACTGGAACAAACCTATATTCTCATGGTTTGGCAGAGCAGCAATCCTAAAAATGAATGCTCTACCAAGAATATTATATGTATTACAAACAATCCCAATCCACGTCCCACAAACCTTTTTCAAGGCACATAAAAGCATGTGTTCCAGATTTCTCTGGGGAGATCGGAAGCCCAGAATCAGCTTTCAGCAACTCACCTGACCAAAACGATTAGGGGGAATTGGTCTCCCAGACATCCACAACTACTTCACAGCCACACACCTGTCCAGAATAGTCGACTGGAATATTCACTCCTCACACAAAGAGTGGGTCCCCCTAGAAGAATCCCTCATCTCTCTCCCCCTGGCTTCTCTTCCCTGGATGAATCCTAAACATATCCCGTCGACAATTCAACAACACCCACTCATTGGACCAACACTACTGTGCTTCCAAAAACTGTGCACTCACACGAACATATCCTCCATACCAGGACCACTAACTTCAGTTAAACTAAACCCTGACCTCCCTCCCGGATTGTCCCACCACTTCCTCGCAGACAACTGGTCACAGGATCAAACCCGAATACATCAATTCTTTAACGCGGGGAAACTCCTTTCGTCCTCTAATTTAGCTGACCAAATGCCGTCCATCCCACCCTGGACATATTTAATGATCTCCCATTTCCTCAAGTCACTAGACAAAGATCTACAGTGCTCGAGACAACTAACATCTTTTGAAAAACTCTGTACCCAAACATCCCCCCCAACGGCACCTAATAGCTTACACACACAACCTCCTTTTTGTGAACGTACGCCCCAACACAAGCAAAGCTTGTTCACGCTGGGAAGAAGACCTTTCCCTCATGGACGAACAATGGGAATACATTTTTCTAAACATTCATAAGGGCTCATTGAACGTCAGCACACAAGAAAACGGCTACAAGATTCAATCTCGATGGTACCATACACCTGCACTGCTAAATAGACTTTACCCTTCCACACCAGATAAATGCTGGAGATGCCACAAAGACAAAGGAACACTTTTGCACATCTGGTGGTCATGCACCCCACTACAAACTTTCTGGAAAGAAGTATGTCGAATCAACTCCCAAGTAACCTCTTATGAACTGAACCTAACTCCAGCCCAATTTCTCCTTCACCACTCCTCACAATCACATAGCATATACCATAATTCCTTGACAATGCACATGATCAATGCTGCACGGCAATGTATCCCTATATACTAGGGCCCCTCCCAAGTACCCACAGCCAAAGATTGGTTCCACAGAATACCACACCTGCATACCACAGAGCTCTCGAACCACCACCATAAAGTAACAGGGAGTATTTGGACAACCTAAGTTAATCCCATACAAAGGCGAGGCAAAAGAGAAGGGAGAAGAGGGGACAACACCGGAAGCAGAGAATGAGGCGGGGGGACTACAGCTAAATCACTGCACGAACTATAACATTCACCCATGATTACCCCCTGACACCCTAAAATAAACCCACATGGTAAATAAAAACAATAACCCCTACTCTCCCATATGACTCGGGAAGAGGAGTCAGAGACGGAAACCCTCCCCCCCCCTTTTTTTTTTCTCTCCTCTTCTTCCTCTCCCTTTCCCCCCTCTCCTCTTTCTCCCTGCTCCCCCCGCCCTGCTTTCACCCATCCCTCCCTCCGGTGCCCCCCTTCCTCCTACCCCCCCACCTTACCAATGAACATATCAACCAGATCACATACAGATTCTCTCTTCAACTACATCTCACCTCACTTATTCCTCTATCCAACTCAATTAGATCCACAGCCGGGCCGGGGACACAACATACCAGTTCGCACGAACACCTACAACCCCTACTAACTGAGCCCAAAAGTAACTTTCCCAACCACCTTGAAAAACCATTGTCTCTGGACAGTCAGCCCGAGAACCAGAAGGATAGTTAAACACTACACAGGTCCTATCATCAGGCCGAGTCCTGTAAAGCAAGTTGAACTGCTATGTAGAAATTAAGAAACTAAAAGACCCGGCGACAGCAAGAAAAGGCTTTTAATGGACTGTCAATATTTGTTCCTGCACTGCAGTATTGCTATGCCAACACCTGTACGTGTTTCCATGATATTTGAGATTTCTGTACTTGTTTTCTTTCAAAATAAAAAAAAATTTCAAAAAAAAAATATATATATAATAGATAAAATTAGTTAATAAAAAGATAACCATAGAAGACCATTAAAAGGCTACCGCTCAATCCTCATATACGTACCAACAATCGCTCAAATCCTATACATTAATATAAATATAATCCTTAACATTACTTCCAGAGAAATACATGATTGATACACATCAAACAAACATTCAAGCCGGGAAATGAATAGGCCTGAAAAACCACCAGGGATGCTCAATCTTAGGGTTAAAAATTGCTAAGGAAGCACCTAAGGTCAAATTCTTTATTCAACCCCCATGGGAAGAGGGAGCCTAACTGGTGAATCCACCATGACTCACGCTTGCTAATCTCCCTAGTATAATTTGAACCTCTCCAATGTTTCTTAGGTGCCTCTATTCCCCAAAATCGCATCCCGACTGTACTTTTGTTATGCACCTCTTTAAAATGTATCGAAAGGTAGTGCTTATCGAAACCTTTCCGTATATTCCTCACATGTTCCTCCATTCGATCTTTTAAAGCTCTTGTGGTGCGCCCAATATAAAGAAAATCGCATGGGCATTTAAACGCATATACCACACCCACTGTATTGCAGGATATAAAATCCCTAATCGTGTATATGTGGTTAGTGTGGGGATGCTGAAATTCCTTAACCCTTTTAGTATTAGTAGGATGGTACACTATGATGGTACACAAAGGGGGGAACTTACCATTCGCCCAAACCTCAGCGTGTAAGATATGAGAAATCACCGGATCAATATGAGATACATGTGTAAAATAGTTATCAACCATTGGAGGGGATTGCAGACCATCACAATGATGAGTCTTTTTTAGGGGCAGACGGGGGGGGGTGTCCGTGATAAAAGAAACCTAGAAAGAGGGGGGGAAGAGCTGGACGAAGGGTACAACAAAAAAAGAAAGCTGGAAGATTAGGAGAAGGAATTTACAACTTAAGTGGAGCCACACTATCCAAGATAGAAATCTTGACCCTGGACAAGCGTATTAAGTTTGCGCCAAATAAGGGGCTCAATAAATTCGAAACTTATGTTGGATTACAAAAATTTATTAGGAAGCTCAACATTAAAAAATACTATGCCATTAATCCGATAGAAAGGGCGATTACGAACAACGGTTTCACCAATTTGAGGAATAACTCAGTATTCAACCCCCACATAACCAACAATAAATATGTTGACCTATTCAAAAAACTAGTCACGAGTGAATTAGAAAGACTACCTATCAAGAAGGTGTATGAATCCATTGATCTCAGGAAGGGGTTGGAATCATTGGAAGGTAGGACTGATATAATGATCAGGCCTGCGGATAAAGAGGGGGGGATTGTTGTCCTATCCCTTGAACAATATAAAGTGGAGATGAACAGGATATTAAATGATGAGGACACTTACCAGCCTCTAAATACTAATCCCTCTAAATTATACAAAGAAAGATTAGAACTTATCGTGCAACAGGGTATGGAGAACAAACTTCTCAGTAAACAGGAAGCTAAATATCTGGTTTCCATGGTCAGTAAAATCCCGGTAATATATTACCTTCCTAAAATTCACAAAAATAGCGTTGAACCTCCCGGAAGACCTATAGTAAGTGGGATCGAGTCTTTAACCTCGAGATTGGGAGAATATTTCGATCTCCATTTACAACCACTAGTAAGGAAAATGGATGCCTACCTCAAAGATACCAAGCACACTTTACAATTATTAAAGAGATTTAACACCAATGAAGATCTTATCATGGCCACGGGAGATGTAGCCTCACTATACACTAATATCGATCATGAAGGGGCCCTGGATGCAGTCAAGTGGGCTCTGGAAAAAGAGGATGATTTAACGCGAGAGGACCTACACAAATTTATTTTGAAGTGTTTGGACTTCTGTCTACATCACAACTTCTTCTGGTATGATAATAAATTTTATCTGCAAGTACGAGGAGTAGCTATGGGCGTCAAGTTCGCCCCGAGCATAGCGAAACTCTATATGGCCAATTGGGAGGCAGAACGAGGTCTGGGTGATGGATTTGGAGATATCCAGTTGTACAAAAGATTTATTGATGATCTCCTGATTATCTGGAGTGGAAATATGGAATCACTGATGAGGTTACTGGAATCAATGAACAATAATGACCGGAGTATCAAGTTAACCTGAGATATTAGTAGGGATCGGATACACTTCCTTGATCTAGATATATTTAAAACTGTTAGTGGTATTGAAACCAAGTCCTTTTTTAAGGTTACGGATCGGAACTCATATATTCCCAAATCAAGTTGTCACCATAGGCCATGGCTTGACAACATTCCCAGAGGTCAATATATGAGGATGCGGAAAAATTGTACGCGGGATGTGGATTTTGAGACCCAATCAGATAGGTTGAGTGCAATGTTCTCTGATAAAGGTTATGTTAATGAATTTCTGAAAAAAGAGAGAGATAAAGTCAGGCATCTGAATAGGGAAGATTTTTGAGGGATAGAATTGGAACAAGGGATGATAATGATAATGGGAGTACATCTGCCATTTTGGATTACAATCTACAGAGTAAGGAAGTAGAAAAAATCATAAATAAATATTGGGATGTATTAAAACAAGATGTACATCTTAGGGATACACTCCCCAATAAACCTAAAATTGTGTATAAAAGATCGCCGAGTCTACGTGACAAATTGGTACATAATGTTGTAGAACCGCCCCTTTCCAGACCCAAGATGTTCTGGGATCTAAAAGGTTTTTATGGTTGTGGAAGATGTTACAGTTGCATCAGGGTTCCTACTAATACTAAAAGGGTTAAGGAATTTCAGCATCCCCACACTAACCACATATACACGATTAGGGATTTTATATCCTGCAATACAGTGGGTGTGGTATATGCGGTTAAATGTCCATGCGATTTTCTTTATATTGGGCGCACCACAAGAGCTTTAAAAGATCGAATGGAGGAACATGTGAGGAACATACGGAAAGGTTTCGATAAGCACTACCTTTCGATACATTTTAAAGAGGTGCATAACAAAAGTACGGTCGTGATGCGATTTTGGGGAATAGAGGCACCTAAGAAACATTGAAGAGGTTCAAATTATACTAGGGAGATTAGCAAGCGTGAGTCGTGGTGGATACACCAGTTAGGCTCCCTCTTCCCGGGGGGGGGGGTTGAATAAAGAATTTGACCTTAGGTGCTTCCTTAGCAATTTTTAACCCTAAGATTGAGCATTCCTGGTGGTTTTTCAGGCCTATTCATTTCCCAGCTTGAATTTTGTTTGATGTGTATCCATTACGTATTTCTCTGGAAGTAATGTTAAGGATTATATTTATATTAATGTATAGGATTTGAGCGATTGTTGGTACGTATATGAGAATTGAGCGGTAACCTTTTAATGGTCTTCTATGGTTATTTTTTATTTCCTAATTTTATCTATTATATATATTTTATTTAATAATATTTTCATAATTTATTAATTGTGCATCATACTGTATTAAAATATTGATTCATAATGGGGATATCTGTTTACCCCACATGCATATTCAGATCACTCTGGTGAGATGCATTTTAAAATCGCATGGACAGGGGATTTGCGGTATAATAATTTTAGTTACATATAAAAAGGCAGTACAGCGCATAGAATTAAAAGTTAAAAGACAATGATAAAGAATCCAACATAAAAGAGATGAAAACAAAATCCAGTAATTCCTCCAGTGACACTAGTGACATGAAAAACTTGCAGGGTGACTGTGGTGACAAACATGGACCTCCACCTTCGGTGACACCAGCCGCACACCTCAATAGATGGACCCCTGAGTTAATCAGTCAGGTCAAACCATCAGTTCCCTCACAGGGATAATAGCAGGAGGAGATGTAAACAGGATCAGGCATCAACAGCATCAACAACGGACACGCAGGCAGTATTCACATGTAAAAGATATGAAGAAATCTAGTGCTCTCTGAATGATGCTAAGGCTTTATTTAAAAAATAGCGGAAACACTCACAATATGTTGCACTGTACCCCAGTGCGAAGGATGTAAGCTTAGAAGCAATGGATGACACATACGGGATGGACGAGCGAAGCGCGGGTGACGTCACGATCAGGACACATTCTCAATGCCGTACGCGTTCCCCTGGGAAGTTGCCATCACAAATCATGGCTCTGTAACATTCCCAGGGGACAATTCGTCAGGCTTAGACGAAATTGTACACGAGACAGTGATTTCATTTCCCAATCTACTTTAATTTCATCCAGATTTGTAGAAAAAGGATATGATATACACAAATTAAACAGTGAGGTTGAAAAAGTTCTGGCTATGGAAAGAGCTTCTTTGATCTCTGATAAAGTCAAGGATACTGGTTCAGATGTCTCCAGTTTTAAAATGGTGCTGAATTATATCATTCAACACAAACAATTTGAAAAACTTGTGTCAAAGAATTGGTCAATTCTCAAACAGGACCGTGTGCTGGGTCCCCTGCTGCCACCTCGTCCTATGTTCATATACAAAAAAGCTCCTTCTTTGCGTGATCGCCTAGCCTCAGGCGTGGTGGATCCCCCTATACAATCAGAAAGTAGATTGTTTTCCTTTCTCTCAGGGTTTTATGCCTGTGGGCGATGCACAGCCTGCAGACATTCCAAATGCATTAACAAAAAACGCAAAAGTTTTAGGGCCACCTCCACAGGCAAGGAATATAAAATAGATCAACTCATCACGTGCACTACAATTGGGGTTGTCTATATGCTCCAGTGTGAGTGTGGCCTACAATACATAGGAAGGACCTCTCGCCCCTTACATGTCCGTTTAGGGGAACATGTTAACAACATTAAGAAGGGATTAAAAACACATAATGTCTCTAAGCATTTTAAACTGGTACACAGTCAAAATCCCAGGGGCCTCAGCTTTTGGGGCATCGAGAGAGTTAATAAACATTGGAGGGGGGGTAACTTCCTATGCCAACTTAGTCGCAGAGAATCCCATTGGATTCACGAGACGTTGACATTAATTGTTTTATCTCCGATTGATAGTAACTGTTCTTTGAATTTTATTTGAATTGTATTATATGCTTAATATGTGTTTGAAATATGTATCTTTGATTATGTTAAGTGGATGATCCAGCATATAAAGCGGGAGCGCGGGGCTTATGTCATTTTTATATAATTTTTATATATTTTTAATTTGTTCTTTTGCTTTCTTACCACTTTGACTTGCTTAAAGTTTTTTAAAAGAAATGCTCACTAGTACATCAATTATAGGTTATTTGTTAATAGCCATCGTATAATTTATCTCCACAGTTACTCTGTGGACATTGCTATGTCTGCCTCTAAGCACCTTGTCCTCAGTTGCCGTAGTGATGAGTATACACAATGGTGCTTATTGGCTGTCTGAGAGGAGCGGATATGCATTTAAATGGGTGTCATCGCGCTCAGCCGTCGCCGCTGAGGAAGTCCCGCCCCCTTTCAGGGATGTAATGCGTACGGCATTGAGAACGTGTCCTGATCGTGACGTCACCCGCGCTCCGCTCGTCCATCCTGTATGGGTCATCCATTGCTTCTAAGCTTGCATCCTTCACACTGGGGTACAGTGCAACATATTGTGAGTGTTTCCGCTATTTTTTAAATAAAGCCTTAGCATCATTCAGAGAGCACTAGATTTCTTCATATCTTTTACATGTGAATACTGCCTGCGTGTCCATTGTTGATGCTGTTGATGCCTGATCCTGTTTACATCTCCTCCTGCTATTATCCCTGTGAGGGAACTGCTGGTTTGACCTGACTGATTAACTCAGGGGTCCATCTATTGAGGTGAGCGACTGGTGTCACCGAAGGTGGAGGTCCATGTTTGTCACCACAGTCACCCTGCAAGTTTTTCATGTCACTAGTATCACTGGAGGAATTACTGGATTTTGTTTTCATCTCTTTTATGTTGGATTCTTTATCATTGTCTTTTAACTTTTAATTCTATGCGTTGTACTGCCTTTTTATATGTATCTTTTGGGATTTGCTAAATTTTACCCTCAGTACTACAGCTGCTTTTAGTTAGGAATTGTGGTTTGCGCTGGTTGATTTTGTTTATATTTGCTAATTTTAATTTATCACAATTTCAGCTGCAACCATGGATGTGTTCTATTATTTGGAAAAACGGGAAGTAAAATTAGATGAGGTTTTTTCACATACCCCCATATCAGAACAAAGCAATGACTTGACCTCTTCTTTCAAAAAATTAAATCACATTTTTGAGAAGAAGGTGAAGACTTGGTGGGACATTGCCTCATTTAAACAATACCTCTCCTCAAATCTTGTCCCTAGGAGGCTCAGGTGGGATATCCCACCTAATGACGGCCTCTTAGATGAGGCATCTATGATTGAATGGAGAGATTTCTTCATTAAAAAGGGTTCTGAATTATTACAGTTATTATTATCACGTAAAGAGAGGAAAATGGAATTCCTTGAGTTGCAGATCCGCGACATTAGGAATACCTTTGAACCTTTTAAAAACAGTGAAGAGTTTTCAAGGTTATCAACTGATCTTGGTAATAAATTAACTAAATGGGATCTGGAGGTCCAAAATAAGAAAAAGAAAAAATATATGAGGGACTCGGATGATTTTAGGAGTGGGAATATATTTAAATGGCAGGTTCCTTCCCCTCCCAATCCACCCGGGACCATCACCCACCTCTCACAGGATGATCCAATTAGTACACCAGCCCCTCCCTCTGCTGTATCTACTTCGCACTATTACCCCCCACCTGCCCCCCCACCAGAGGAGGTCAGGGAAACAGAGGGAACTTCAAGAGGGGTAGAGGTAGAGGAAGGGGCCCCCCTAAGACACCGGGTAGAGATAACTTTGATTATCCATATTACCAGCAGGATTATGGATCATCTCGGGGATGGGAGAGTCAGAGACAAGGTCCGTATCCTTACCCCAATAATGATGGGAGAAGAGACTCACCCCACTATGTATATGGGGGTCCATTACCCCTGCATAATAGGTTTGTTCCATTACAACAACAGGGTAGTAATGAAGGAGGGGGTTTTTTAGGGGCTCAGAGTGGGCCGGGGAGAGGGTTGCAGCCATACCAGCCCAATCCGGGAGAGTGGTGGAAACACCGACCACAAACCCCCCCCCACAAACAATAGGCCCACCTCGAAAAAGAAAAGAGAGAGAGAAAATAGAGGGGGTAGGCGATTACAAAAAGAAAAAACCCCATTAGGAACAGGGATTTACAACTTAAGCAGTGTCGTTTTGAGCGAGAGTGAAGTTCAAGTTCTAGATAGAGGGCTGAAGTTTGCTCCCATTCAAAACTTGAACAAATTTGACACTTATGTCAACATTCATAAATTTGTCAGACATCTTAATATGAAAAAGTATTTTCTGTCAAGCTCTAGTAGACCAGTTACTACTGTAGGAGGCTATCACTCTAATTTACGCAATAAATCTACTTTCAATCCTCTCAATACCGATAACAAGTACCTTGAAGTGTTCAAGAATATGTTATTTAATGATCTGGATAAAATGAGAGTCAGAAAGGCAGTAGACCCATTACCCATCAGGCAAGGTATAAAATCTCTGGAAACAAGGAATGACATCATAATCCGCCCTGCGGACAAAGGAGGTGGTTTGGTGATTTTGGATAAATCCAAATATTTGGAAGAACTTCACAGGTTATTGGAAGACCGTGATACATACCAAATTTTGAACAAAGATCCTATGTTAGTCTATAAGGATGAGCTCCATTGGCTGATAGAGAAGGGGAAAATAGGGAATATTCTCAATAAAAAGGAGGCTTCCTATTTGGACTCCCTTTTTTGCAGAACCCCTATCATTTACTGCCTCCCAAAAATTCATAAGGATATTAATAACCCTTCGGGGAGGCCCATAGTAAATGGTATTGACTCCATATCCTCTAGGTTAGGCCAATATATTGACCATTTTCTTCAGCCCTTAGTATTTAAAACGAATGCCTTCCTCAAAGACACGAAACATATCATTCAAATCATCGAATCTGTTAGATGCTCCCCCTCTAGTATTTTGGTCACAGCCGACATTGGGTCCCTTTACACCATAATTGGACATGAGGATGCTTTATCCTCTGTCCAATGGGCCCTATCTTTGTTCTCTGACCTCCCAGAGAAACATAAACAGTTTCTGTTGAAAAGCTTGTCTTTTTGTCTAGCCAAGAATTATTTTTGATTCAATCGTCAATTTTTCCTTCAGAAAAGGGGCGTTGCGATGGGCGCTCGTTTTGCTCCCAGTGTGGCCAACCTTTTTATGGCCCACTGGGAGGAAGACGTAGTGTTCAGGCATCGCCCCCCTGAGTTGGTGTGCTACAAAAGGTACATAGACAACCTTATCATGATCTGGGAGGGGGATCCGTCTAGTTTAGATGCCTTTGTTCAGAAACTTGATAACAACACCAAGAACATTCAGTTGTCTTGGAATTTCAGCAAAGAGAAAATAGTGTTCTTGGACCTTGAGATTTGGAAAGACAATGAAGGGTTCAGACTATGCAATTATCTCAAACCCACAGACCGTAATTCATACATTCCCCTGGGAAGTTGCCATCACAAATCATGGCTCTGTAACATTCCCAGGGGACAATTCGTCAGACTTATGCCCCGTACACATGGTCGGACTTTGTTCGGACATTCCGACAACAAAATCCTAGGATTTTTTCCGACGGATGTTGGCTCAAACTTGTCTTGCATACACACGGTCACACAAAGTTGTCGGAAAATCTGATCGTTCTAAACGCGGTGACGTAAAACACGTACGTCGGGACTATAAACGGGGCAGTGGCCAATAGCTTTCATCTCTTTATTTATTCTGAGCATGTGTGGCACTTTGTCCATCGGATTTGTGTACACACGATCGGAATTTCCGACAACGGATTTTGTTGTTGGAAAATTTTATCTCCTGCTCTCCAACTTTGTGTGTCGGAAAATCCGATGGAAAATGTCCGATGGAGCCCACACATGGTCAGAATTTCCAATAACACGCTCCGATCGGACATTTTCCATTGGAAAATCTGACCGTGTGTACGGGGCATGAGACGAAATTGTACACGTGACAGTGATTTCATTTCCCAATCTACTTTAATTTCATCCAGATTTGTAGAAAAAGGATATGATATACACAAATTAAACAGTGAGGTTGAGAAAGTTCTGGCTATGGACAGAGCTTCTTTGATCTCTGATAAAGTCAAGGATACTGGTTCAAATGTCTCCAGTTTTAAAATGGTGCTGAATTATAACATTCAACACAAACAATTTGAAAAACTTGTGTCAAAGAATTGGTCAATTCTCAAACAGGACCGTGTGCTGGGTCCCCTGCTGCCACCTCGTCCTATGTTCATATACAAAAAAACTCCTTCTTTGCGTGATCGCCTAGCCCCAGGCATGGTGGATCCCCCTATACAATCAGAAATGAGATTGTTTTCCTTTCTCTCAGGGTTTTATGCCTGTGGGCGATGCACAGCTTGCAGGCATTCCAAATGCAATAACAAAAAACGCAAAAGTTTTAGGGCCACCTCCACAGGCAAGGAATATAAAATAGATCAACTCAACACGTGCACTACAACTGGGGTTGTCTATATGCTCCAGTGTGAGTGTGGCCTACAATACATAGGAAGGACCTCTCGCCCCTTACATGTCCGTTTAGGGGAACATGTTAACCACTTCAGCCCCGGAAGGTTTTACCCCCTTCCTGACCAGAGCACTTTTTACAATTCGGCACTGCATCGCTTTAACTGCTAATTGCGCGGTCATGCAATGCTGTACCCAAACGAAATTTGCGTCCTTTTCTTCCCACAAATAGAGCTTTCTTTTGATGGTATTTGATCACCTCTGCCGTTTTTATTTTTTGCGCTATACACGGAAAAAGACCGAAAATTTTGAAAAAAAATGATATTTTCTACTTTTTGTTCTAAAAAAAATCCAATAAACTCAATTTTAGTCATACATTTAGGCCAAAATGTATTCGGCCACATGTCTTTGGTAGAAAAAATGTCAATAAGTGTATATTTATTGGTTTGCGCAAAAGTTATAGCGCCTACAAACTAGGGTACATTTTCTGGAATTTACACAGCCTTTAATTTATGACTGCCTATGTCGTTTCTTGAGGTGCTAAAATGGCAGGGCAGTACAAAACCCCCACAAATGACCCCATTTTGGAAAGTAGACACCCCAAGGAATTTGCTGAGAGGCATGTTGAGCCCATTGAATATTCATTTTTTTTGTCCCAAGTGATTGAATAATGACAAAAAAAAAAATTACAAAAAGTTGTCACTAAATGATATATTGCTCACACAGGCCATGGGCATATGTGGAATTGCACCCCAAAATACATTTAGCTGCTTCTCCTGAGTATGGGGATACCACATGTGTGGGACTTTTTGGGAGCCTAGCCGCGTACGGGGCCCCGAAAACCAATCACTGCCTTCAGGATTTCTAAGGGTGTACATTTTTGATTTTACTCCTCACTACCTATCACAGTTTTGAAGGTCATAAAATGCCCAGATGGCATAAACCCCCCCCCAAATGACCCCATTTTGGAAAGTAGACACCCCAAGCTATTTGCTTTGAGGCATGTTGAGTCCATGGAATGTTTTATATTTTGACACAAGTTGCGGGAAAGTGACACATTTTTTTTTTTGCACAAAGTTGTCACTAAATGATATATTGCTCACACAGGCCATGGGCATATGTGGAATTGCACCCCAAAATACATTTAGCTGCTTCTCCTGAGTACGGGGATACCACATGTGTGGGACTTTTTGGGAGCCTAGCCGCGTACGGGGCCCCGAAAACCAATCACTGCCTTCAGGATTTCTAAGGGCGTACATTTTTGATTTTACTCCTCACTACCTATCACAGTTTCGGAGGCCATGGAATGCCCAGGTGGCACAAACCCCCCCAAATGACCCCATTTTGGAAAGTAAACACCCCAAGCTATTTGCTGAGAGGCATGGTGAGTATTTTGCAGCTCTCATTTGTTTTTGAAAATAAAGAAAGACGAGAAAAAAACATTTTTTTTTTCTTTTTTTAATTTTCAAAACTTTGTGACAAAAAGTGAGGTCTGCAAAATACTCACTATACCTCTCATCAAATAGCTTGGGGTGTCTACTTTCCAAAATGGGGTCATTTGGGGGGGTTTTTTGCCACCTGGGCATTCCAAGGCCTCCGAAACTGTGATAGGCAGTGAAGAGTGAAATCAAAAATTTACGGCCTTAGAAAGCCTGAAGGCGGTGCTTGGTTTTCGGGGTCCCGTACGCGGCTAGGCTCCCAAAAAGTCTCACACATGTGGTATCCCCGTACTCAGGAGAAGCAACAGAATGTATTTTGGGGTGTAATTTCACATATTCCCATGGCATGTTTGAGCAATATATCATTTAGTGACAACTTTGCGCAAAAAAAAATAAAAAAAATAAAAAATTGTCTCTTTCCCGCAACTTGTGTCACAATATAAAATATTCCATGGACTCAACATGCCTCTCAGCAAATAGCTTGGGGTGTCTACTTTCCAAAATGGGGTCATTTGGGGGGGGTTTGAACTGTCCTGGCATTTTATGCACAACATCTAGAAGCTTATGTCACACATCACCCACTCTTCTAACCACTTGAAGACAAAGCCCTTTCTGACACTTTTTGATTACATAAAAAAATAATTTTTTTTTGCAAGAAAATTACTTTGAACCCCCAAACATATATTTTTTAAAGCAAATGCCCTACAGATTAAAATGGTGTGTGTTTCATATTTTTTTTTCACACAGTATTTGCGCAGCGATTTTTCAAACGCATTTTTTTGGGGAAAAAACACACTTTTTAAAATTTTAATGCACTAAAACACACTATACTGCCCAAATGTTTGATGAAATAAAAAAGATGATCTTAGGCTGAGTACATAGATACCAAACATGACATGCTTTAAAATTGCGCACAAACGTGCAGTGGCGACAAACTAAATACATTTTTAAAAGCCTTTAAAAGCCTTTACAGGTTACCACTTTAGATTTACAGAGGAGGTCTACTGCTAAAATTACTGCCCTCGATCTGACGTTCGCGGTGATACCTCACATGCATGGTGCAATTGCTGTTTACATTTGACGCCAGACCGACGCTTGCGTTCGCCTTAGCGCGAGAGCAGGGGGGACAGGGGTGCTTTTTTTTTTTTTTTTTTTTTCTTTATTATTTTTTTTTTTTATCTTATTTTTAAACTGTTCCTTTCATTTTTTTTTTTTTTTAAATCATTTTTATTGTTATCTCAGGGAATGTAAATATCCCCTATCATAGCAATAGGTAGTGACAGGTACTCTTTTTTGCAAAAATTGGGGTCTATTAGACCCTAGATTTCTCCTCTGCCCTCAAAGCATCTGACCACACCAAGATCGGTGTGATAAAATGCTTTCCCAATTTCCCAATGGCGCTGTTTACATCCGGCGAAATCTAAGTCATAAAATGCTCGTAGCTTCCGGTTTCTTAGGCCATAGAGATGTTTGGAGCCACTCTGGTCTCTGATCAGCTCTATGGTCAGCTGGCTGAATCACCGGCTGCATTCTCAGGTTCCCTGTTGAGACAGGAGAGCCAGAGAAAAACACGGAAGACGTTGGGGGGGGCATTCCCTCCCACTGCTTGTAAAAGCAGTCTAGAGGCTAATTAGCTGCTAGGATTGCTTTTACATGAAAGCCGATCGCTGGCTGAAAAGAATGATACCAAGATGATACCTAAACCTGCAGGCATCATTCTGGTATAACCACTCAAAGTCATGAATGGCGTACCTGAAGACAAAAAAATGGTTAACAATAAAGCACAGTAAACGGTAAGGTATAAAAAATTGCATAGCTGAAAAGCAAACATGATAAAACATAACAACAATAAAACATTGCAGAATAGAATACAGTAAAAAAGAGCAGAACAATAGAGAGAGAATAGAGAGAGAGAGAACAATAAAACGACAACTATTTTTTTTTATTTTATATTTTTGTATGTGTTTTTTTTTTTTTTTTTTTACACTTTTTTTTGTAACTAACTTTTATAACTGTAACCGGTTCCAGGTTCAGGTCTCTCAAAATGCGATGGCATCTTGGGAGACCCTGTGAAAGTGTGCCTAGTCTGTGCAATGCTGTACCCTACGCTAATACTCAACTAGTGAATGGTAGCGTTCAAAACATTCACCAATGCAAAGACCAGGATTGTCAGGACAGGAGTGACAATAATAGCGGGTGTCACGCCTATATCCGCGCTTGCTGCAGACACAACATCTTTTTTGGGGGGGGTTCGTTGGGTAGGGGTACTCGGGAGGACATAAAGAAAATGCCTCTCATGCAGCCGACTGCATTTGGTTGGGGATGTGAATGGGGGAAGTACGGGCGCTGCAGAAGCGGTGGGTTCCCAATTAGGATTGGCGAATGCAGCAGGAAGGGCACTATGGGCACGACGGGCCTGTGTTTGTCTTTTTGGTGGCAGCGGGACACTACTTGTGCTTGCCACCTCACCAGCTTGAACTGCACTTATGGGACTCGCCACGTCACCAAGTGTTACTGCAGTGCTGGTTTGACTACGACCGGGGTGTACTAGGCCGCTGGTGCTTGCCAGTTCACCAAAACGCTACAAAAAAAACTGTTAGCGATCGCAGGGATCAGGCCTGACTCTGCGAATGCTGCAGTTATGCGTTTAGTGTTTTGTAAGTGTCAGTGATCGATCGATACTGCACTTGGGTGGGCTGGGCTGGGCCGGGCGGAGGGGCAAAACGCAGGTGCTAGCAGGTATCTGGGCTGATCCCGCTAACACTGCGTGTTTGGGAACCCTAAACTGCTGGGGACGCTAGTATAGATCTGATCAGATCAGATATTGATCCGATCAGATACTATACCACTAAGGGAGGTGTACGCTGCGTGCGTGGGTGTTAGCGGTACTGGCGCTAACCTGACGCTGCCTGGGGCTGGTGCTTGCCAGTTCACCAAAACGCTACCAAGAAAACTGTTAGCGATCGCAGGGATCAGGCCTGACTCTGTGAACGCTGCAGTTATGCGTTTAGTGTTTTGTAAGTGACAGTGATCGATCGATACTGCACTTGGGTGGGCTGGGCCGGGCAGAGGGGAAAAACGCAGGTGCTAGCGGGTATCTGGGCTGATCCCGCTAACACTGCGTTTTTGGGAACCCTAAACTGCTGGGGACACTAGTATAGATCTGATCGGATCAGATATTGATCCGTACAGATACTATACCACTAAGGGAGGCGTATGCTGCGTGCGTGGGTGTTAGCGGTACTGGCGCTAATCTGACGCTGCCTGGGGCGACGCATATCACCGCTGGGCGATCAGGGGGCTAAACCTTTATTCGGTAATAAACGGCGGGTGCCCTGACACTATAAAAAATAAACGAACTAACCAGTGTCACCCGTAACGGTTATACGGTGATCAGTGGTGAAAGGGTTAACTAGGGGGCAATCAAGGGGTTAAAACATTTATTAGGTAGTATGTGGGGGTCCCTGTCGCTATAAAACGCTGACGGCGACCCTAAATATTTACCTCCCTAACTAGCGTCACCAGCGACACTAATACAGCGATCAGAAAAATGATCGCTTAGTGACACTGGTGACAGGGGGTGATCAAGGGGTTAAAACTTTATTAGGGGGGTTAGGGGGGTATCCTAGACCTAAAGGGGGGTAATACTCACTGCCCTAACACTGTAACTGTCACAAACTGACACCATGCAGTAATCAGAAAAAAAAAAAAATACTGCTTGCTGTCAGTTTGTGACGGGGGGGTGATTGGGGGAGGATCAGGGGGCGATCGGGGGGGGATCGGGGGTGTAAAGTATGCCTGGCATGTTCTACTGTGTGTGTGTGTGTGTGTTGTGCACTTACATGTCTTCTCTCCTCGGCGCTGGGACGGAAACTGCCAAGCCGAGGAGAGATGACATCACATCCTCTGCCTGTGTGAAACTACACACAGGCAGGGGAGGATTCCGATTGGCTGGGAGCGATCGCGAGGGGGGGGCCATGATCGGATGGTCTCCCCCTCGCCTCCCGACGCTCCCAGTCAAATGCCGACCGCCGCTGGCACCGGGGGGGGGGGGTCCGATCGGACCCCCCGTCCGCGGGAGGCAGATCACGTACGGGTACGTGATTCTGCCTGCCCGTACCATTCTGCCGCCGTATGTGTGCGTTAGGCAGTCGGCAAGTGGTTAACAACATTAAGAAGGGATTAAAAACACATAATGTCTCTAAGCATTTTAAACTGGTACACAGTCAAAATACCAGGGGCCTCAGCTTCTGGGGCATCGAGAGAGTTAATAAACATTGGAGGGGGGGTAACTTCCTACGCCAACTTAGTCGCAGAGAATCCCATTGGATTCACGAGACCAAGGTCCTTGTTCCGGGGGGCCTGAACGTCGACTTTGACGTTAATTGTTTTATCTCCGATCGATAGTAACTGTTCTTTGAATTTTATTTGAATTGTATTATATGCTTAATATGTGTTTGAAATATGTATCTTTGATTATGTTAAGTGGATGATCCAGGATATAGAGCGGGAGCGCGGGGCTTATGTCATTTTTATATAATTTTTATATATTTTTAATTTGTTCTTTTGCTTTCTTACCACTTTGACTTGCTTAAAGTTTTTTTAAAAGAAATGCTCACTAGTACATCAATTATAGGTTATTTGTTAATAGCCATCGTATAATTTATCTCCACAGTTACTCTGTGGACATTGCTATTGTCTGCCTCTAAGCACCTTGTCCTCAGTTGCCGTAGTGATGAGTATACACAGTGGTGCTTATTGGCTGTCTGAGAGGAGCGGATATGCATTTAAATGGGTGTCATCGTGCTCAGCCGTCGCCGCTGAGGAAGTCCCGCCCCCTCTCAGGGACGTAACGCGTATGGCATTGAGAACGCGTCCTGATCGTGACGTCACCCGCGCTCCGCTTGTCCATCCTGTATGGGTCATCCATTGCTTCTAAGCTTGCATCCTTCACAGTGCAACATATTGTGAGTGTTTCCGCTATTTTTTAAATAAAGCCTTATCATCATTCAGAGAGCACTAGATTTCTTCATATCTTTTACGTGTGAATACTGCCTGCGTGTCCGTTGTTGATGCTGTTGATGCCTGATCCTGTTTACATCTCCTCCTGCTATTATCCCTGTGAGGGAACTGCTGGTTTGACCTGACTGATTAACTCAGGGGTCCATCTATTGAGGTGAGCGGCTGGTGTCACCGAAGGTGGAGGTCCATGTTTGTCACCACAGTCACCCTGCAAGTTTTTCATGTCACTAGTGTCACTGGAGGAATTACTGGATTTTGTTTTCATCTCTTTTATGTTGGATTCTTTATCATTGTCTTTTAACTTTTAACTCTATGCGCTGTACTGTCTTTTTATATGTATCTTTTGGGATTTGCTAAATTTTACCCTCAGTACTACAGCTGCTTTTAGTTAGGGATTGTGGTTTGCGCTGGTTGATTTCGTTTATAATAATTTTAGTGTATTAAAATATTGATTCATAATGGGGATATCTGTTTACCCCACATGCATATTCAGATCACTCTGATGAGATGCATTTTAAAATCGCATGGACAGGGGATTTGCGGTATAATAATTTTAGTTTTGATTTTAATCCTAGATTACTGTTATTTGTTAATTTCATCATTATATTTTATATGTAGATATGCATTTATCTGTAGATTTGGAGGTATGCTGTGGTATGCACTGTGCGGGGTACCGGAGCTCTGTCCTGGAATTACACTTACAAATGAGTCGCATTCGGCTGGTATTTATTGATAGGTCATAAAATAACACTAGGCAAATTTTCCCCACTGACTATTTTCAGCAGCAGGGTTAATGTGTTATGCCGCGTACACACGGTCGGACTTTTCGTCTACAAAAGTCCGGCAGCCTGTCCGACATACTTCCGACGTACCTTCGGCGGACTTGCGGCAGACTTTCTTACGAACGGACTTGCACACACACGACCACACAAAAGTACGACAGCCTAGTACGCGGTGACGTACACCAAGTCCGACGAGACTATGAAACGGAAGTTCAATAGCCCGTACGACACCCTTTGGGCTCCTTCTGCTAATCTCGTGTTTATCTCGTGTTAGTAGAAGTTTGGTGAGAGACGATTCGCGCTTGTGAGACTCGTATTTTTCAGTTCGTTTTAACTGTTGTTCAGTCTGTGCTTGTGAGGTTTGTATCTGCTTTTCAGTGCGTTTGGTCAGTTGGCATTGAGAAATCTTTGTTTTATTGGCCGCTCGTTCCTGATTTTCAGGTCGTTCTTCACAGGCCTTGCTGTTCTTCAGTGCGTTCTGTTTAGTGCGTTCTGACCAGCCGACCGTTTTGAAGCCATGTTACCTGTACGTACTCGTCGTAGAGCTTGTGCATTGTATGTGCTTGGTGCTGTAGTTTATTCTTCAGCCCAAGACCAGTCCATGAACAGGGCGAGGAGGAGTTCATGGACCAAGAATTGGTTGCTTCAGCGTGACCAGTTCTGTCACATGCCTTTGCTCCGTGAGATCCGTGAGAATAATCCTGAGGATTTCAGGAACTTTCTCCGGATGACGGACCCCGTTTTTGACCGTTTGTTGGCTTTGCTGACCCCCTATATCAGCAGGCAGGATACCTGCATGAGGCAAGCCATCACTCCGGAGCAGAGGCTGGTCGCTACCTTGCGGTATTTGGCCACAGGGAGAAGCCTGCAGGACCTTAAGTTCTCGACAGGCATCTCCCCCCAGGCTCTGGGGATCATTATCCCAGAGACCTGTTCTGCCATCATACAGGTCCTGCAGAAGGACTATATTAAGGTAAGATATTTTTCTTTTATTAGCATCACATGTTCTTTTATGTAATCTTTGATAATGTGATGTATTTCTTGCTTCAAACACTACTTACCATCATTGCAATATAGTGTGAATGTCCCCTTTTTATCCTCACACATGCTGGAATTTTTTCCTGTTATTTTTTGTCATGCATGTATATTTTCCTTCAATAACCTTCCCAGCATGAAGTGATGGGAACATATCCACCTAGTCTACTCATTTGGAATGTATTTTGTTTGAGTGTATTTAGTGTGCTGCTAATGAGCAATTATCTAGATTTCACAACCCCCCCCCCACCTAAACTCACTCCAAATAGTGTGCTGCTAATGAGCAATTATCTAGATTTCACAACCCCCCCACCCCCCCCACCTAAACTCACTCCAAATAGTGTGCTGCTAATGAGCAATTATCTAGATTTCACAACCCCCCCCCCCCACCTAAACTCACTCCAAATAGTGTGCTGCTAATGAGCAATTATCTAGATTTCACAACCCCCCCACCCCCACCCTCGTTAAAATTTGCTGGAATGTTCTGTGGTGTTGATTTGTCTAAAGCAAATATATGTTGCACTTTGCAAAATGCATGTGCACTCTACAAGTGCATTTGTTCCAGTGCTTTAGTAAATGAGCAGAAGCTCTGCTGATTTCCATCATCAAATCATATGCAAGCCTCAAAGTGTTTTCATTAATTGCCCTTGCATGTGATTGTGTACTCCTTGCAACATGAATGCCTTTTTACATTACCTCATTTACTGTAAGCTGGTTAGCAACTGCACCTGCAGAGTGCGACAACTGCAGTCTTGTAGCCTTTTTAGTCCCTAAATTCCTGCGTGTCCTAAAAGTAATTTTTTTTAGGGATTTCACAACCCCCTAAAATGTAATCAATGTTCCATCAGAGGGGGTGAGCAATCTGATAAGTGTGCCTTTCCATATTAGTTATTCCAGAACAATTAAATTATTGAATGTTATACTGATGCTGGGGAATAATGTTTTTAATTGTCTAATTTTCTTGCAATGTTAGCTTCAAAATTAATTGATTTTGGTTTTCTTGTTTGATTTCCCAGTTTCCTTCAACGCCACAGGAATGGCAGACTGTGGCATCCCATTTTGCCAGCCGTTGGGACTTTCCCAATTGTGGAGGGGCTATAGATGGGAAACATGTCCACATTGTGCCACCACCCCATTCGGGGTCATATTATTTTAATTATAAGGGGTTCCACAGTATTGTTTTAATGGCGGTGGTGTCGGCACACTATGATTTTTTATATGTGGACGTGGGGAAGAATGGCCGGATGTCGGATGGAGGAGTATTTGCCCAGACGGAGTTCTGCCAGCGTCTCCAGAGTGGTGGCCTGGGATTGCCACCTGATGAGGATAACGTGGAAGGACTCCCCTTTGTCTTCATTGCCGATGAAGCCTTTGCTCTCAGCAAGCACCTCATGAGGCCATTCCCCCAAAGAACCCTCACCCCGGAGAGGAGGGTTTTTAATTACCGGCTGGCCAGAGCTAGAAGAGTGGTTGAGAATGCGTTTGGAATTCTGGCCAGCCGGTTCCGCCTGTTTCAAACAGCCATTAATTTGGCGGAATACAAACTTAATTTTATCATTTTATCGTGCTGCATTCTGCACAACTTTTTAAATAAGCATTCTCCAAATTATATAGGCACAGTTGGGCCTGAGGCCGGACAAATAGAAGCCAACCTTACAGGCCTGGATACTGTCCGTACTGGCTTGGCCCCCCAAAGTGCCCGTCAAGTTAGACAGCAATATGTTAATTATTTTATGGGTAGGGGGGCCATTGCAATGGGCCAGGATATATAATTTTTGACAATAAAAAAATTATTGATGAAATCTTGCATTATATTTATTGCTTGCCTTTCTTTTGGGCTGTCTCCTAGGTTATGGTCGAGCAGTTGTAGTGCCAACTGTATTGTAATTTTAAATGTCTAAATAAGCTCCATTGCCACTGTAAACAACTTTTTTACAATTATAACTAAAATGATACTGAGCCTTGAAATAACAAACCACACATTTATTTAATTCCTATAAGGAGATGTTTTTATTAATGGTTGTTATGCATTCAGTTCTGCATTTAGTATAAAATGTTCATAGACAAAAATAGAATGATATCTTAATAATGTAGCAAAATATAATTATATCTAAATATTTATACCTAATCCACAAAAAAATATTTTTGGCTTTTTGATTTTCACAAACAGGCTTATTTTTTTGTTTTGGGAAAATCAAGTTTTGTTTTGTTTTTTTTTTTTTTAAAGCAATTTTTTTGTTTATGTTTTTTTTTTATCAAGTTATTTTTGTTTTTATTATTTTTTTTTTAATAAAGTTTGTATATTATTTTTTTTGTTTTTTTAAAATAAAGTTTTTTAATTTTTTTGTTTTTTTAAAATCAAGTTTTTTAATTTTTTTGGTTTTTTAAAATCAAGTTTTTTAATTTTTTTGGTTTTTTAAAATCAAGTTTTTTAATTTTTTTTGTTTTTAAAATCAAGTTTTTTAATTTTTTTGTTTTTTTAAAATCAAGTTTTTTAATTTTTTTGTTTTTTTAAAATCAAGTTTTTTAA